>NW_017728994.1:23215339-23222417 GCF_001723915.1 Gavialis gangeticus | reverse complement strand
GGGGGGGGGGGGGCGGGGCACCAGCGCTCCTGCCTGCCCCCCCCACCTATTGCCTAAGCTGGGAACGCTGGCTGTCAGGGGGTGCATATACACCCTTGTGCACCCCCTACGCATTGCCACTGGGTCCAGCATGGGCTGCATACAACAAGCAGCACTGGATCAGTCACATGCAGTGTATGTAGGACTGGCCACGTGCTGTATATACTGCATACGGCACCACAGGACTGGATACGTATGACACCCCGGATTTCAGCAAACAAGGTTCTTTGAGTAGATGTGATATCTTTTATTAGACCAACTGAGTAATCGGAAAAAAGTTCCTGGCAAGCTTTTAGTCATAGGGTGCTCTGCTGGTCTGAGACACCCCTGATTTAACATAACAAGCAGTGAGCACACTGAAAATAGATACCGACAGTCGAATAGTATGAATTCAAGCTTCACCAGACCTCCTCTGGAAAAGGAAGGCACTGAGGCTTCCAGTTAGAAAGTAAGAAGGAGGAGACCTAAAGTAGTAGTCCTGAGACCCACCTTTTTGGAGTGTGTGTGGGGGGAGAGGGGGGATGCAAGAATAGCCACTACTACAACTGGTAGCAGACAGCACCATTACTATTAACAGTGCAACAGCTGGCACTGCCCCAGGCCTGGAGTTGCCCTGTTACACACCTGTAAGAATGTGGTCTGCCAAAAAAGGCCAGAGGTGGTGAGCCTTTTTCTGACACGTGTCATTGTCTTGCATTCTGAAAGGGAGTAAATGTGGTGGTCAGGAACCACATCCTGTATCCTGCTTCACGTGAGTAGCAAGATTGTTCTGCCGTCTCTATAATATTCAAGTGGTGTGGTCCATAAATGGTTCTCTGTCCTGCAAAGCACTAGGAAGTTGCACTATTAATCATCCAGGATAGAGGCAGAATTACAACCTACCACCTTCCCTCTATTAGTGTAGCCACAGTGTTTTGCATTCTGCATCTTGAACAGGCTGACTCTATATTGGCTTGAGTGAAGGAGTCAGCAGAATGCTGGTAGCTGGACATGTTTTGGATGTACTAAATTTATGAGGAAGTAGAAACACTTAGGGCCCCAGCCTCAGTAATTTGGCATAACCTCAGCTGCAGATCTGGCTCTCATTTACAATAGGTTTCACAGCTTTGCGTGCCTCTGTTCATAACATTATCTACCTTGTTTTATAGTGTACGTCATTTATCTTTGGATTGTGCTTTCATTATAAATGTTTCTGCATTTTCTATTCTGTAACATTGTTACATGTGGTTTGCAATTTTTAATGCTTTTACATGATGGATTTGCCTTTATCACTTCACTTCTTTAGGTGGAGTAGACCAATGGACTGCATCTATGGCAAGTTATCAGTACATGGAGTTTCTGTGGTACATCTAATGTTAAGGGATAATTAGAAGTGGGCACTGCTGCTGTTAGGTTCAAACCCACACAAGTGATGGTATTTAGCTTCCTACTAGGTTAGTAATCTGTATAAATGATTCTAGCCATACCTTTTTATTCTGTTCTTTCCCTTCTAAGCCATGAAGGCACTGAATTAAATTAAGGGGTGGCAATCAAAGCTATTATTATTTCCCTTCAAGGTTCTCTTTGTTAATGTTTCTGAGGTTCTGTAAATTTATAAAATGGATTCCAGTGTGATGCTTCCTGGCTCCTAAGCTATTCATTCCATGTTTAACATGTCTTGCTGTGTCAATGGCAGCAGTGCTTAGTCTCAGTGCTGGCTTTCCTGTCTCTACTCTTGAATCTTGTGTGTGTGAGTGTTTCATTCTTGAGGGCCCTTATTGATTCTGTACTCATAGAAATGGGCTTACCCTTGTGTTATGTTCCTCCTCCTGCTGTGCTGTTGCTGCGAGTGCTGAGGATGGATTTTATATTGGAAGTATTTGGCTCTCCTACTGGTATCTATCCCTTCCCTTTTTGGGGGCTTAATAATAATCATGTGCAGTTGCTGGGGGTGGATACAGCATCTGTGGTATTTGGCTTGCCCTGCTTTCCTCTCTTCCCCGAGCTCCCTCTTTGTCTTAGTTATCTCTCTCCTGGCTCTTCTGTAGATCTCTGTCTGTTTCATTTGTATGCTAGAGGTATGGAAGCCATGTGCAGGAACTATTTAAGGAGGTTAATGATGCTATAAAAAGGACAAAGATCCAGTCACACAGGAAGAAGAAAGGGATTAAAACTGCCCTTCTTTAGGAAGGCACCTGATATAACAAGAGGCACTTTTGCTTGTTCATTCAGTCTTCAGTGATGCTGAAGACCTTGCTCTCACCTGAGCCTTGCATTGCACCTTTCCCTTTAAGCACATTATTATCCTCTTCACTATAAATCACATAAGCCAAATGTTAAGCTTTGGTAAATTTCATAGCCTTGCAAACCACCCACATCAATTTCAACTCTTTTCCCCATTACTATCGGAGGCTGCCTGAGATTCTGGCAGTATCTCATTTTGATAGTTAGTGGCAATTTCGATGTATACTTTCTTCCCAGATGGATTCACTGAAGGAAGGCACTTCCAGTGACTTAAGATTATTGTTCTTGTATACCAGGTGCTTCTTGAATCCTGACAAACAGGATTACTCATTGTTTCCTCATTTACATCTAGTTCATTCCAGGCTAGTTTACTTTATCCTACATTAAAACTATTCAGTGGAATAGATGTGTAGATTTCAACCATCTGTGTCCCTGACAACAATACACTGGTGCATCTTCTTCTCAATTGACGGTATCCTGAGGGCAGAAGAAAATTATGTTTATCATGTAAGCCACAAAACAGTCTTTTGAAGTGGCTGTTCAAAAAGTATCACAGAAAGAAGGGGGAAGAAACCATGGGTGCTGTTCACAAAGATGCAGGGGAGCCCAGGGCCCTTGGAAAGTATCCCACAATAATAATTAATCAACATATTTGTCAGGCAGCTTTTCCTAAGTGCTTCCAAATATAATCTGAGGGAAACATTTCCATCCAATCTTCATCTGTTTAGTTTGTTCCTTGAGAACATGCAAACTATAAAAGAAAGTCAGAGGTGGAAGAATCGTGAAGGATTTTGATATCAAGGAAAGCAGCCCAATATCTCTTGCCCTTTTATAGAACACAGTAATATTCTCTGCCCTTTTCTCTTCCCAGACATCTCTAATGACAATAGCTTCTCTCTATGTGAGGAACATAGTATTACGTAGTTATTATTGTTTTTATTATAGCACCAATAGGCTCCAATGTGCTGAGCCCTATAAAAATATAAAAAGGAGAGTCAGTACTGCAGTTGAAGTTTAAACCCACAAACATATAAACCACATAGAGCAGCCTCTCATCATCGTGGATAATGTGATTTTTACTAAAATTTCAGCTCACTGAAACCAGTCACCATAGCTTAATGTTGCCTGATCATAGAGTGAAAAAAACTCTTGATCAGTTTGCCCAGGGAAAAAAAATGAATCTCTTCTACATCCTTCAAGAAAATAAAATCAGTTGCGTTTTTCCTACTGTTCAGTGCTGTGTTGAGTGGTTAAAGGCCTGTATGTCTTCATGCCTACATTTCTGTACCTCCTCTTTAATCCTTCATACCCACAGTGCTTTGGGAAATACTGGGTTGTGGATTTTTATCCCTCTAACTTTAAGGGACATAAATTACACATAAACCAGTATAAGTGATCAGAAACCAATTCAGATCTGTAATACAACAGAATTCCAGTGCACATAAACAGCTTTCAAAATGACTGAAGCTGGTTTAAGATAAACGTGGATGGATGTAGTATCAAACTTAACTGATTTAGGTTGAATCAGTTTATTGAACTTCTGTCTCACATCCCCTCCAGATTCAAGTTAACTTGATCCCCAGCATCCCAGGATGCTGTGTTCCTCTCTCACAACCTTTCCCCTCCCCCTGGCAGGGCGGGTGGGCTAGCCTTGGCCCAAGCTGTCTGTTCCAGCTGAGAAGAATGGCATGCTGTAGCACTCTCTGACTTGTGACCTGGGCTACTGCTGGCATGTGGCTACATTTCCAGAATCAAAAGTGAATGTCTGTTCACTTGCTTATTGGTTCAGTCTATACATCTTAGATTAACCTGTGAAGATTGAATTGATTCAGCCTCTGGCTTTTTAACTGTCTGTACATACCCAGAATGTAGGTGGTATGTTCTGTTTCTGTATCACAAGAGGTAACTGGACCATTTTTTATGTTTGTGATAAAGGAGGTGCTTTTTATTTCTCTATTGCTGGACTGAGAATCTGGCACTTAAGCAGTCTCCTTGTCTCAAATGTAATGAGGTACTTTTTAAAATTTATTTAAAAAAACAAGTAAGTGAGGTAAAATCAATTGCTAGGTGAGTTCAGTCACATAAAAATGAGTACTGGTTGGAGATTAGCTATGGCTTCGGTTTTCTTACTACTAGCTCTTGCCAAGGTACCACAATTCTGACTGCCAGCACCTTTGTTATTCCAACTTATGGTCCTTTCTTAGGACCAACTCTGTGGCATGAACTCATGTTCATGAGGCCCCAGAGAATCCAGTGATGTAATTTTCATTTCAAGCTAACCAGGAAACGAACCTCTTAAACTTGAGGTGCAAGAGGCTATGGATTTTACTCAGGATTCTTTGTTAGGGAGTTTATTCATTCTCTCCACTGGCTTTAAATGTCTGTTCAAATTACTTAGATTAAGGCACGTATATTGGCATATTTTCATTAAGACTATTGGAGACATATATAAGGGTTTGACATATATGTTTCAAGCCTTGGGCATAACCAAATTCCCTTTATTATCCAGGATTTCCTTCTGCAGTAGACTGTATCAGCCTTGTCTTGTCTTTTGTAGGGCTAAATAGGCTACCTATGACAGGTGTCTGCCTTTATCTCAGGAATTTCTGGAGAACCCAGCCAGATGGGAGATGCGACTGGAATTCAGTTCCATCCACCTGTCCCATTTTAACTAGGTCTATCTGAAGAACGAAGTTTGAGTCACTGTTCCTGGATTCTCTCTCTTGTAAGATTGATTTTCCCACAACAACGTAAGCTGATCTGCAAGCTTCTAGCTCAGTAAGACAGTGACCCAAGGTGAAGTTGAATATTGCACTGTTGTCTTTGAAATCCAAGGTGAATATTGCACAGAGCATATGAAATAAATGGAGACCCCCCTCCTGCCCTGAGTCTACCAGGCTGTAGATGTTTGTAGCTATCTGGTTGCTTAGCATATTTTATGGTACCAAAAAAGGTCAGGAACATCAACATCTCCATCTTTAGACTGTGAATAATAAATTCTTACTTTTGGGTAGAGATATCTAATCTATAGTCTAAGTCTTAGGCAGGTTCTAATCTGGAACATGAAACATGAGCTTCTGAATGCCTCACCATGCCTTGCCTTAATAATCAGTGATCAGTGTTATGTAATGCAGCACATTTGAGATAAATGAGTGTGTTTTTCCCTGACACATTATCCATATACACAGACAGTGCTGGAAGGTTTGAAACATATATGTCAAACCCTTATATATGTCTCCAATAGTCTTAATGAAAATATCCATGTTTCTGCCTTCATGGTGTATTCATTTCCCAGTTGATTTTAGCTAACTACGTAGAGCCTTATGTGTCTGTGTTTGTTGTTGGTGACTTCAACATTATAGAATAACAGATTAATATATTTCTTTTCACTGATTTTTTTTTAAACCAGGAGAAGCAATTGCCATCAATATTTGATTTTTCCCAGTGATGTGTCAGCTTAGTTTTCTTCACATCAATGTCTGAATGCAGACTAACATCTTGGTGGGCTGCTCCATGTGCAGAGTTCCTTCCTAATGTTAACTTGTCTTTAATCCCCTAACTGTGACAGGCAAACATGAAATTCCTTTTATCTGTCTAAAAGAAATATTCTTTTCCAAGGAGCTACGGGGTTTCAATTTTAGAAGCAAAAATAAAAGAAAACGAAGGTGGGGGGTGGAAAGCCAAGCCTTTATGGCTAGCATTAGACTTTGCGCACATGAGTCTCGGTGAATGTGGTTTGAATATCATTATTGGAAGGTACTGCTGGAGCCTTGGGTACCAAAATGCTCTTCCTTTGAGAGCTAAATCTTCAAATGTATGAAAGAATCCAAAAACTGCTATTCTGACTGTGATCATACTGGCCTGTAATTTTCATTTCATATCTATCACTCCTCTCCCAGGCACATGACAATAAACCAGAATTCCTCAATAATCGTGCTAGTAGCTTGTTTTAAAACTAGAAACCACTCCAGTAGTTTCAAGTGTATTGTAAACATGAGAAAACTGGAACCATTTAATTTTGTTCTACTATACTGCTGGAAGGATGAATATTAAAATATAAAAACAAATGGTAGTGGCGGGTGGTACTTTATGCTAAAATGCTGTTTTATTATTGCTATAATACTGGAGTAAATTTAGTCTGCAGATATTAACTCGAAACATGGGCAATGGGAATGCTATTTTTAAATATGCATTATGAATTCTTTTTCATCACTAGAAATACAGTATTGACAACAGAACTGGCTCTTCAAGAAGCTAAACTGGATGTACTTCAGCTCTTTGTTGCAGTTGCATGACAAGATGTCTGCTCTTGTTAAGGTGACATACCTCATTTAGTTTATGTTACATTTTTCTGAATGTTGTGTCTTTCGTTGTTTACTGAGGATTTCAGGGAAAGCTTCTTGAAAGTTAGCTGATGAAAAGGTCAAACTTGTACACAACAGGCTTTTTATGTTTAGTAGTTCAGCTGCATGAGACTTTTTCAAAGGGTGCTTCAACATTTTCTTTACCCAATCAACATGTGGTCTGGTTTCAAAAGCCAGAGCAACTTGGATATAATCCTTTATTCTAAGTGGGAAATGTGGGGCTAAATTGTTCCTCTGAAGTCTGTGGGGTTGCACAGATGTAATTGAAGAAAGAATCCTTCCAATAACTTTTAAAACCAAATCATAATGATTTCTTGTGGGAGGTAGTCATGTTGACATTCCTTTGGTGGATCTGAGCTTCTTGAGTAAAATATTTTATATAGAGTCAAATGTTTAAGAGTCAAATTTGGCTGAAACTTCACCCACAGGCATGTAATTTGAGTAAAAAGCAG
>NW_017728994.1:23209124-23210339 GCF_001723915.1 Gavialis gangeticus | reverse complement strand
CAGGCTGCCTCATCATCAATAAAGTCGCAAGATGAAATTTCATAGGCGGGAGAAAAAGTTAGAATTAGTTAGAGAGGCATGGGGAGGGAAGAGTTCTTTATTCAGAAGCTGGAAATTTGCTTTTGTATATGATATGAGTTACTTTTGTGACTTGGACACTTTATTCAGGACACAGTTTAGCAGTAAAAAGAGATGCATCATAGGAACTTAGGAATGGAAATAGCCTTTTGGGCCAATGAGTCAAGTCTGTTGCATTTTTAAGCAACCCTTCTACTCCAACCCTTCTGTCATACTACAACTGGAAAGCAACTCGTACAAACAAACCAAAAAACATTGTACAACATGCATGGGGGAGATGAGGGTTCTACCAGTGCCTTGCCACTGCAAGGGCTGAGAAGTTATTAGGTTAATTTCTTTGCTATGCAAACTTTGGGATTTGTGCCAGATGTTGGTCCCATTCTAAAAAGAGCAGAGAGTCCCATTGGCTTCAGAAAGAGATCAGGGCCTATAGGATCTCACAGGAACAAACTACATATTCTCCATTCTGTAGAAAACAATATAGGAACAGTGTCACAGGCCAGCTGGGCACTGTGAGTGTATCAATTTTATCACAGGCCAACTGGGCTGTTTGATTTGGTTTTGGATCGAGGAGGCAAAGTTGGGACTGAAGTGAAGGCAAATTTATTATAGCTTACACACACACAACACTTAACAGAAAGATAAATGCAATAAGCAGATAATGCAGTATTAAAGAGCTAATAGTAAATAACAGATAATAACAGATAGATCAATTCTGTCGCAGACCAGCTGGGCACTGCGAGGGTATTAGCCACTGGGCAGTTCAAAACAACAGATAGACAGACATGGGTTGGCAACTTATCGATAGTCCCTCAATGCCAGGTACGCTTCAGGTGATTCCAGCGAAGTCAGGCATCCCCGATCGACGCTGTCAGAGGGATTACCAGGGAAGGTCCCTTGATCAAGATCTGATCCTCACTCACACCAGGAGTCTGGGGTCCGGACGTGGAACAGAAATGACTGTTCTGTTCCCTCCTTCCTGCTGGTTACCTGATGCACATGATTTTTATACCTAGTCTTATGTTAATCTGTTGGCCTCAGAGCCACCCATAATGTTGCCCTATAGCTGTTACCCTATGGGACTAAAAGGTGTTAAAATTATCATAAAAGGTTACTACCCAGACTAGGGTTTATCCA
>NW_017728994.1:23172556-23204124 GCF_001723915.1 Gavialis gangeticus | reverse complement strand
TTTATATTAACTAATATGACCTGTTTAGGCAAAATACCAAATGCCTCCAAGAAGCACATTTTATTGCTTATTAATTCCTCTAGTTCTGGCTGTTACAGAACAGTAGTTTGAGGCAGTAAGAATATGTCTATCCAGTGCTAGGCAATACTGTGCTGAAATATGCTGCACTAACTCCCAAAATGGAAGAATGTTGAGTTGTCAACAACCCTGTTTCTAAAGTCACTTCCCCCCAGTCTGATTTTTCCCTAACATTTGCTTTGCAACAAGAGAAAAATAGAACAAGGAGTGCTTCCTACTAGTCTTCTCACTGTTTAGAGTCTGGAGGCTCAGACTCAAGATTTGTGCTTACATGCTAGTTACATTCTGTGGAAGCAATGGATCTGAAGCACATACTTAAGTAGCACATTTCTTAGATAGGATTGGCTTGTCCTGTATTTTATAACATTTCCTTTATATGGTGCTTAAAGTCCTGAAAATAGGCTACTGACTAACACTGGATCAGCTTCAAAATAAGTTTAAAAGGAAGTACCATGTCAGTGATCACACAGGTCAACAGAAATTTGTGATTTTTTATACAATGAGTGGATCTCAAATGGATATTTATCCATGTAAGATAAATGGGGCTGGCCTTATGGGTGGGTGACGTAGGCAACCACCTGGGGTGTGCGCATGCGTGCATCTCACTCTTGCACTTGCACTCACACTCGCACTTGCACTCTCACACTCACACTCTTGTGTAAGCATGCCCACAGCAGCACTGCCCTGCCACCCTGCCACACCCCAGGAGGCAGGCAGGAGGAGCAGTGCCCAGCCCAGCCT
Source organism: Gavialis gangeticus (assembly GCF_001723915.1). NCBI lineage: Eukaryota > Metazoa > Chordata > Crocodylia > Gavialidae > Gavialis > Gavialis gangeticus. The sequence goes on along the minus strand of NW_017728994.1, from coordinate 23,203,305 downwards.
GCCCCCTGCTGTTGTCACTGGATTTATGACCCAGATACCTTGTTCTAGGCAGACCCAAACCCTCAGACCAACTATGACCTCTCCATTTGATAACAGGTGAATTTTATTGATACACAGTCATAGCAGATAAGAATAATGCAAACAATTCTATATCTACCAGTCCCAGGGTTCACAGAGTCAAGGTACATCTGGCTAGTTGGTGAGCTTCATTTGGGGTTCTCTTTTGTATGTCAGATGTCAGCAGCCTGGAGGTTGGAGGCCAAAGTCTGAGGCCCAGCCCCCCTGCCCCTCCAAACCACAGTGGGGTAGGTGAGACAGGCTGGTGGTCATGGTGGCCACAGGTTCCCCTCTTGGGGACCCTTTTCTGCTCTGAAATCCCTCCTTTTGTATCCTTCCTCCCCTCTGATGACTCCTCATCTCTGGACATTGCTGATTGGTTTCCCTGTGATCATCATACTGTCCGCATTCCATCCTGTCAGCATATTCCTTTGTTTCACAAACCTATCACATGCACACATCTAAATTTGGTTGTTTACTGGGCCTCCTAATTTGGTTTATTTACCAAAACTGGAAATGCCAAAGGCTAACAAGGAGTAATGGGCACAAGTTGATGGAGAGGAGGTATAGATTGGACATCCGCAAAAACTACTTCACAGTTAGGGCGGCTAGGAGCTGGAACCAACTTCCAAGGGAAGTGGTGCTGGCCCCTACCCTGGGGGTCTTTAAGAAGAGGCTGGATGCCTACCTGGCTGGACTCATTTGAGTCCCGTTTCTTGTTTTGGGGTTTTGTTGTTCTCCCGCCCTGACGGGGGGTCGGGCTAGAAGATCTACTAGGTCCCTTCCGACCCTAAATCTATGAAACTATAAACTATGAAACTATGAAACTATGCAATTGGGCGCTGTGATCTAATGCCACCTTATCTCATGTTAGGGAACTGTATGGTAGAAGTCTTCAATTTCCCAGCCTGTGTGTCTGCTTGTTGCTTGCCTGTGTCAGACACTTTGAGCCTTGAAGAAAACTGTCACATGATTTTAGAAATCATATAACACTTGCAATTCCCCATGACCATTGTACTAATGGATATCTACTTTAAAACAAGCCAGTTCCCAAAAGCAAGCATCTAAATATCATTTTCTTGCCATTACCTGCTTCCAGCTTCTGCTTAGGAGGAGCTGGGCCTAGCACATTTGGGCAGGGTGGTGCCTGCTCCAGTCTACTTGCCTTGCTCCTGCACCGTGGCAGTAGTGCCTGCCCTCCTGCCTGCCTGGCACATTATGGTGCACCCTCTCTGGTGGACTGTGCCCCATGCCCCTTGCCTCTGCTTCTGGCTGTGGTGGTACCACTGACTTGGGGCATCACAAAATACAATTTTGCCCAGTTCACCATTAACTCTAAGGATGTCCCTGAAGGTAAACTTGTGTCTTGTACTTTGCATACAGTTGTCCTTTGCTTGTTGCTGTAAGTTCAACAGGACATTTAGCCAATGAGTGTGATTCTTTGTTGCTTAGGTAGCTCTTGAAAAATAGTTTTGTTTTTGTTGAAGTTTGAGAAGTTTTCATATGTAAAAGTGAGCCAAATTTAGGTCACTAAATTTGTTTACCACCCCATGGTATTCATTTTGAGAGAGAACCTTAGTTACTGTAAACTGGAGTCACTCTAATGAAGTATATTCCATGGAGGTTGTGGAGCTTTTACCAGTTTGCAGATCTGGTTGGGAGTGTTCTGACCTCTGCCTGGCATTCTTGAATGTTTTTCTGCAAGTCTGGCAAGTCTCCTATGTTTTGACATGGTTGGTTTATTCATCTGAAAATTCACCCCAGAAGTACACTAGCTGTTGTTCATTTGTTTTTGGTATTTTCAAATTTAAAATGCTCCAAAGTGTTTTACAAACACTAATAAACTAAGCCTCATGACATGCACAGAAAAAAGGGGTTGTAAAGTCACTCAACAGAACTCACTCACCTGTATTCTTCTGGCATTTCCTTCCATAGAAATTCCAGGACCATCACTGGAATGGACTTCCACTCCCACTACCGTTAACTTTCACTGGGGTTTATTCATCTTAAATTACCTCTTGTCACTTGGAAAATTCTGCCAGATCACTTAACTATTGAACTAAATAATTTTAAATGAGTAATATTATCTAAAATTTTGTATGGGTTTTGGGAATCTAGCTAGGTATCTTTTCACAGATTTTTAGTAGGTTCCTTTTCAAGGAAACTCCTTTTGAAGTTCCCCTTACCTAGGTAGCCTTGCTGAAAATCCAGTGACATTTTTCAACTATACAAAGAATCTGTTCGCAGAATAAAATCCCTTGTGTTTATTAGAATGAGACCTTTCTTGTATAGGGGATGCAGTAATGTGCAGCGATCAGTCTTCTTTTAGTCAATTATCTTTATCTTTTAAAACCTCCCATTCATCCTTTCAAAGCTCCAAAATGGTGGTATATAATCAATATCCTAATCAGTCTAGATAATTATGATTTCAGAGACTCATTCAGGCCAGCTGTCTATATTCAACTGACTGAGACTTTTCAGAAACAGGGATGAATCTGTGCATAATAGTTCATATAAAAAAATAGCTGAGTAGTATTGGGGAATATTTAATTCAAACACTGGCTACCTATCATGCATTAGAACTAGACTTGGGGTAAAAAATTATTTGGGAAGTCCTTTAAAGGTAGGTAATAAATGTGAATCTTATGCCTAAAAATGTCAATATTATTCCTGACACTTTTTAAAAATATTTGAGGACAGTGTTAGACCTGTAGAAGTTAATTACACTCTGTAAAGGGGATGGCCAAATGGTTTGGAAAAATGTAAATTTCAAAACTTGACCCAGCTTTAAGATCCTGAAATATTAAGAGATTCTATTTACCAGATATATATGGAGTTGCATTGCTAAGAGCAAGAAACAGAAAAGGAATAAGGCTAGTCGGCATCCCATTAGTACTACAGACTAGTAGTCCCATTAGAACTACAGACCAGTCAGCCTCACCTCAGTCCCTGAAAAAATCATGCAGCAGATCCTCAAGGAATCCATCTTGAAGTGCTTGCAGGAGAAAAAGGTGATTATGAACAGTCAGCATGGATTCACCAGGGGCAAGTCATGTCTGACCAACCTGATTGCCTTCTGTGATGAGGTGACTGGCTTTGTGGATGTGGGGAGACAGGTGGATGTGGAATACCTTGATTTTAGCAAGGCTTTTGATACCGTCTTCCACAGCATTCTTGCAGTGTTGGCTAAAAAAGACCAATTCTTGGGATCATCATAAATTCTAGTTTATTGGATAGGATGTGAAGTTACCAATAAAATCATAAATGCAGACTTTGAGTTATGAGGGGTACTGGCCACCTTAGCGCATGCACGTGCGCGCGCACACTCACACACACACACACATGCATTCACTGATTCAATCCATGTAATTTAAACCCATGTAGTATAGTGTATAGTAACTGCTGTGGTGATTGTAAGAGCGCTGGTGTCAGTATATGATATTGTTAAGGGCTGCAGTAATAGTCAATAGGGTGGGTGGTCTGTCACAGGAATCAGTTCCTTGGCTTGATTAGCCTAAAATGGCTTGCTGAGTAGAGTTTTGTAATGGTAAGTTCCCCTGGCAAGGCTATTGTCATTTAATTACCTACTGATCCTCATACATACTCGCATTCACTCAAGGGACCAGCCTATAGCAGACTTTATCACTTCACAGTTACAATTTCTATGCAGTTTTTAACAATGGTCCAGGGTGTAACTTCATTCTACAGGGAGTAGATTCCTTAAGGGTTTAAAAGTATAAAATATAAAATACAAAATGCCATGGTAAACAAAGACAGATGAAATATAAAAATGCACTGTGAGAACTATATAAAAATGCAATGTGTGGTAGTGAGGATCAAAGGCTACTGGGGACTGTAAGTGAGTTAGGTTAGCACCAGGATATATTTACTAAGGCTGTGCAAAATGGCACTATTCTGTTCTGACTTCAGTTTCAAGGTCTGGACAGAACAGTGTTTTGTATCGAATATAATTTCAAGCCGAAACAGCCTCACTGGTTCACTTCATTGAAACACTGAGGCTGTTTTGACCCTGTTTCAACCATTCCCCCATGGGGCTGGGGAAAGGAACTCAGCCCAGACTGCACTGGGGGCGATCTAGCGCAGGGGATGGCGAGGCAGCCCAGCTGAGCTGACTTCCCTCCCCCTCCAAATCTAGCACAGGATAGAGAGGCAGCCCAGCTGGGCTGACTTCCCACTCCCCGTGGGATCTAGCATGGGGGGTGAGGCAGCCTAGCTGGGCTGCCTCCCTGCCCCCTGCTGGATCTTGCACCAGGGATGGGAAGTCAGCCCAGCTGAACTGACCTCCCATCCCCAGCACTATGGTTGAATCGTTTTGACTTACAAAATGTTTTGACTAGCCTCATTTTGTTTCAAGGCTATTTCAGCAGCCTTTTTTCATTTCGATTTTGCTGTTTAGACCTCAAATGAGTTGAAACAGTGTCAAAATGAAATAGACGTCAAAATATCACACAGCCCTAATATTTACAGTCTTTGAAGTGTATATTTTAGTTCTTTTGTTTTCTTTAGTGACACTGAGCTTAATTGGTATGTAGATGTAGCTTGTAGGTTTCTCATACAGAAAGCCATTTCAGCTTTCTGTCTTGCTCTGAGCCTTGCCACAGCCATGCAAAGATTGTTAGGTCTCTGCCAATACTTAGAAGGTAAAAGAAATGCACAAAATGGGAGGTGCAGGCAAGAAGGGGCTTCTTGTTACTCCAGGTAAGCCAATGGGCTGTAAGGTGGATAGAAAACTGGATGGAGCATTGGGTTCAGAGAGTAGGAATCAATGGTCAATGTCTAGCTGCCAGCTGGTATCAAGAGGCAAGCCCCAAGGGTTGGTTTTGTTCAATATGTTCATCAACAACCTGGAAGATAGAGTGCACACTTGGCAAGTCTGCAGATGACACCAAGGTGGGGAAGTAGTAGAAATGCTGGAGGATAGGACTAGGATTCAGAGTGACCTAGACAAACTGGAGATTGTGCCAAAAGGAATCTCATGAGGTTCAACAAGGACCAGTGCAAAGTTCTGCACTTAGGATAAAACAATCCCATGCACCAGAGAAACCTGGGGGATGACTGACTGGGCAGCAGCTCTGCAGAAAAGGACCTGGGGGTTATAGTGGACAATAAGCTGATTATGAGTCGGTAGTTTGCCCCTGTTGCCAAGAAGGCTAACCGCATACTGTGCTGCATTGGTAGATATGTCGCCAATAGGTGAAAGGAAGTGATTATTCCCCTCCATTCAGCACTGGAGTGGTCACATCTGGAGTACTGTGTTCATTTTTGGACTCCCCACTACAGAAAGAATGTGAACAAATTTGAGGGTGTCCAGCAGAGGGCAACAAAAATGGTGAGAGGGCTGAGGTGCATGACTTATGAAGAAAAACTGAGGGAACTGGGCTTATTTAGTCTAGAGAAGAGGGGATTTAATAACAGCCTTCAGGATGGAGCTAGACTGTTCTCAGTGGTAGCAGATGACAGAACAAGGAGCAACGGTTTCAAGTTGCAGCAAGGGAAGTTTAGGTTAGATATTAGGAAGAATTTTCTCCCTAGGAGGGTAGTAAAACACTGGAACTGGTTACCCAGGGAGATGGTGAAAGCTCCATCCTTGGAGGTTTTCAAAACCTGGCTAGACAAAGCTTTTGTTGGGATGAGATAGTTGGAGATGCTTTGAGCAGGGGGTTGGACTGGTGACCTTCTGAGGTCCCTTCTAACCCTAACTTTCTATGATTCTATAAGTGCTTAGGGACCCTTGGATGGAAACTGGTTCAAAATGTGAAATATTATAAATATGACTTAAAATTTACCATAAACATAAAAACTGATGTAGCCAGGTTTTTACAAATCTTCACCAGGATATGAGTTTGGAATATTTTGATTGAAACTAAGGTCTGAAGAAGTGTGGATTGCAGTTATCAGGCTCAAGGCTCACAAAGGATAAACTTTTACTGAACCTGCATAACTGAGGGAAATAACAGTGCAGGCATTAAGCACTAATTCAAGTTTCTTAAAGTGTCTTTGAGTGAATGACATCCGCAAAAACTACTTCACGGTTAGGGCGGCTAGGAGCTGGAACCAACTTCCAAGGGAAGTGGTGCTGGCCCCTACCCTGGGGGTCTTTAAGAAGAGGCTGGATGCCTACCTGGCTGGACTCGTTTGAGTCCCATTTCTCTTTTTGGGGTTTTTTGTTGTTCTCCCGCCCTGGCGGGGGGTCGGGCTAGAAGATCTACTAGGTCCCTTCCGACCCTTAATCTATGAATCTATGAATCTATGAATCTATGAATGTTTCATCTGGTTACCTCATGCATTTTCTCACTGAAGTTGGGGTGAAATTATCAGACAACTCCTTTTACTTCCTCCCTTTCCCTTGTTTAAATTCTCTTTTCAGCTTTGCTTTCTCTTAAAGTATGTGTGTATTCTTGAGCTTTGTTCTATGGTAGGTATTGTGGCAGAGAGTTGGCTAGTTCTCAGCTCAGGCACCACTTCGCTTGGAAAAATCACAGTAAAATAGATGGACCTTCATCTACATTCTGTGCACTGTTCACAAGTGTTTAATTTAACAGAATAGCTCTTCCAGATGAAGAATCCATGTACACACTCCAGCAAGCAGCATCCTTACCAACTGAGGTCTCAGCAAAAGCGTCCCATGCTATGAAATGTAGAATCTGGATGATTTAGAGCTACCCCATTTCTGTTCATGACCCATTCATGCTGATTCCTAACTGATGTACCATATTTCATGCAAGATAGTGATAGAGGGAGAAAAATTACTGAAACAGTGACTGAACCTGTTGAGCTTACATTTATTGCTAGGCCGAAATGAGACCGGAGCAGCATAAACTATCAACTCAAGCAAAGTAAAATGGTTTGATAGCAGAAAAATGATCAGCAGCTGCAAACTATATTTTATGAACACTTTCTACATTTCACATTTGCTTTTAACGGAGGGAAGACAAGGTGTATGTGCTGGGAGGTGGGGAGGTGCAGGATGAGTGTGAAGTGAAATCCTTACAAATGTGCTATTTTACTGTGATTTTTCTGGCCCTCATGTTGCTTTCAGTGAACTCCAGTCATTTGGTGACAAACACAGATATAGGCTAAGTGAACTTGAAAGAATCTATCTAATGGCCTGGATGCAGGAAGATTGGAACATAATTTAATGTAACCTGCAAGTGATTATTGTGCCTGTGTTATGGTACAATTGAAAAAGGAGGGAGAGGATTGAATGTTCAAGTGGAACAAACATAGACTGACATGTGAGCCCCCTGAATTTATGGTGTTAATTGACCTCTTAATTGCAACATGTCATAGGTACAAGCAGTTTATGGCACAATAAAATGACAAATCCAGCCACAAAGATGTCTGAACTAAAAGTGGAACATTTTTGTGGCTGGTTTGTATTGTGCTTTAATTTGATCATGTGGTATGACCATACCAGGATATGCACCTGAGGTCAAATTGCTGTTCCCTAATCTAGGGCTCCCCATGCCTGCATGCAATCTAGCCTTTGAACATATGTCAAGGGAAGAAGGGGGCTGAGGTAGGGAGCTGTAACATCTTGGTGTCTTAGGGGTCGCCGTGATCTCCTCTAAAGCCCCCTTACTGTGCCAAGCTTTCCTAAAGGGCACCCTCAATTCTCACCTGCCACGTCATTGATGGAAAATGAATAATAGGGAGGCTGTCTTTCCGTCCTCTTGGACACGGTTTCCTGCTGTACACGGGGCGTTTTGTAATGGGTGTTTCCGTGCACCCTAACCTTATGGGCTATGCATGGCTCCAACCATCCCTTTACCATGCCCCAAGCCTTGCTGATGGACCTGACATTCTTTGGTCTTGCACTGCTCCTCACGGGCGCTCGGGGTCGGTGCACCCCCAATGCTGCACCCTTTCTGACGCTGGGGTCAGTGCATCCAAAAATGCTGCACCCCCTCTGGCAGTCAGGTTCAGTGCACCCCAGTGCTATGTCCTCTCTGGTGCTGGGGTCCCCACACTGCCGCAGACCCCCTATGAGGCCTCTTCCATCCCCAAATAGCCTCTCCCAAGCCACTGGTCTCTCCAACAGTAAACCAAAACACAAGCCCCTGGGCTATAACATAAACTCTAGCCACCCGGCCAGAACATTATTCCAGCCACTCCATGGGCACTCCATCCTTTACCCATCTGGGGTGGGGACTGTACCTGCAGTCAGGCCTCTCCCCTCTACTTGCTCTAGAAGAGCTCCTTCCCCCTTGGCTGCTGGCAGGGAACTGCTCTCTCTGGTCCAAGCCCTGGGGTTTATATGGGCCTAGGGCCCTGCCTCCTCCAGGCCAGCTGACCAGGTGCAGGTGCGGCCAATTCCCTCATTAACCGGTTGTCCTAGCAACCTGCACCTGGGTGTTTATCTCTGTTCTACAAGTAGCAGGCACCTTAGTGCCCTGCTACAGGAGCCTTTACCAGATCTGGGGCTCCCTACCCTGCCACAGGTTGTTCAAAGGGCACACATGCAGCTGGGTTTCATGGAACAGAATTTAAGGGGCAGAGACAGCCCCTGGGTCCAGGACACAGTCACCCCGAACCTCTTGAAAGGTGTGTGGTACAGCCCATGCACTAGGCTATTTAAAGCTGCTTTAAATACCCCAGCATGCAGGCTACATTTTCAAGGGGCTGGGAAGGGTTGTGTTTTGGACCCAGGAGCTGCCTCCTGCCCAGTCATCTGTGTCCTGTACCTGGGGGCTTCCCCCTGCCTGGTCCTGCTGATCAGCCCTCTTCTCCTTGAAAAGTTCACTGTGTCATCTGGCATTGTGCAACAAGCTCCCTGATGAGGGCTGCCTAGGTGTACTCATCGAAGGTCCTAGTGACCTTTCATGCATGTACTATGGTCCAAAAAGATTGATGGTTGCCTACTACTAATACCTTTAGACCCTTTTTCCTTCCACTCATTGTGCATTAAGTACTATAGTATTTCAGAACACCAATCCATACACATGTTCCCTGATTTTAGGGATGGACAAGGTTCATATTAGTCCCCAAAGTTAACAGAAGGGGATTTTCTAACTTGCACCGGCCTCAGATGGACCTGATCCTTCCCACATTGCCTATGCAAGTGCTATGTTGACTTTGTATTAGCTGCTTCACTGCCTTTCTTTCCCCCTTTTCCTGCCCCCTCTCCTGCCCCATGACTGTTTTCTTTGAAGTCCATTTGTACTGTCCATAACAGTACAGAAGTTGCCCATAAAGACAGAGGCAGGCAAACAGTATGTACATCAGGCAGCATATCGCAATAAAAGGCATCTGTGTAAACAGATTCCTGGTTGTGGTTTTTCCATCCAGCTTCCCCAAAGGGTTGACTCTAGAGGATGTTATAGGTTATAAAAGCTACTCTACTGCCTGGCCCATACCGGGAAAGCAGGTTAAGGAGGCCTTTGAATAGTTCCTGAAGTTTTACTGGGAATTTAGGAGAGAGAGAGAGAGAATTTATGTTGCCTGAAAAGCAAAAGTTTTGAGGCAACAAGCAATAGCTCATTGTAAAGTTAGCTTCACCCTTCCTTATATGGAAGTTTCCCTATGACAGCAAGTCTAGAATCCAGTGGTAGAATTTCATATTAATTCATTATTACTAATAATGCCCAGACTATTGTGTATATACATCATTATACATACATGATTAACAGTGAGGAAAAAGATTACCCTTCTCTTTAGTCATTCTTATGTCCACCATCCCACAGACTCCAGAACACCATTTGTATAGCTCATCAGCTTTATTGTTCCTATTCACTTGTGTTATACTTCCAAGCATGAAAGGTTTTTTAAAAAAATATGTCCCTTGTGTTGAACAAAAATAGTAAATTATATCAGTCACCTGTGTTCTCAGCCTGTTCTCCTAAAGGCTTTCATGGAGATTTGTTCCATAATTTAAATCAGAAGTTCCATACTGCTGGGGGTTTTCTTTTGGATGAGCAATGTTGCTATTGTCCATCTCCCTTCAGAATTAGAGAAGCTATCAATATATATAAAACACCTGTTTTTTATTGTAAGAAGGACTAGAACACTCTTATCTATCAAAAATGTGAGAGTTCATTGCTGGTGACACAGAGCACTTTTCCATTTTAAAAATCCATGTGTAGGTATAAAAAGTCAGATCCGCAGTTGGTAGAAATTGGAATAGTTCCATTGGCTTTAACATAGACCTAGAAAGTACTTAAGTTTTGCTGAGTGGCACATTCCTTTTTGTGCATCTTCTGGCATTTACATCTTTTGTTAGTGTTTTTAATTTGTGCATTGTGTATTCTTATTCTATTTACTATTATTGTATTATATTTTTTATTTCTTACCTCTTTCTTGTTGCTTGAATTTAAGACATGGGCCATGCTTAGAAGAATTATTTCATCTTAAATCTGAAGGAATATAGTGCCTTTAACACTTGATATACAGGTGCATTCAGCGTAATGATGAGTTTTCTTTTAGTACATATCTTTGGGGACCCATTCCACCACATGTATAAGTTTCTGCATAAATTATTTGAATTGAGACTCTTTTTTGCTGTTCACAAGCAGATCCTTATTTCTGCAACATGGTCCTTATTCTTAAATGTCCACCAAATAAGTAGATTGGCACTTTGTTGTCTAATGTTTACTTTGTCTATTCATGACTGAGTGAAATGACAAAAGGCAAGTAAGAAAAAACAGTTGATAAATATTCTTCATGCTCAGGGACTCTTTCTGGTGTGGGAGTATATCTCTCAAGAATAGTCCCCTCCTAAATATTTAAGCCAACGTGTTGATATACCATGAATGGACAAGATACAACTCAAAAACAGTTTGGAACAGAAGTGAATATTCACAAATATAGTAGTCAGCTCTGTAAGACCCAACATGCATCGATAACTGCTTATTGATTTGAAGCTATGGCTTGGACACTAACTCTAATTTTTCCACATTGTTTCTATCTTATAAAGAAAGGTTTTTTGCACAACCCTACCATGTCAAGGAGGTCAAGAACATGAACTGTACTACAAGCCATGTGTGAAGACTTCTTTGCCGTTTAAAAGAAATGGCAGAGTCACTGAAGAATTGAAAACTTATTTGTTCCTTTAATATCAGTAGCCATACATATGCTGCTCTCCCTTTTTTGTGGTTAACACTTCAAATAGGTATATTTTCATTATTCTCAGTTGTTGTGGCTCTCCTGGTAAAAATGCGTTATTCACTAAGAAGTTTCTGGTGTTTAGTCTCTGTGTATCCCCTTCACATATAAAAAGGTGGTTAACAGGTAGTCTTAAGATTATTCTATGCCAAGTGTTTTTATGCAGTTGTGACACATGATTTGAGTTGCATGCACTGTTGACTCACTTGAACGTTTAAGTGGTGGTCTCTAATCAGTCACAGGAGAGGCAAAGTTACCATATCCTAGATTCAAGGGAAAACTTTTTTTTTTCAACTTCAGAAAAACATTTTATCTTATCCAGCAATCTTTGGACTTTTAGCAGCTCAACTAGAAGTGGTACAAATTTGAGCTGGGGCTTTTTGCCTCAGTGCACATACTTGGACATGCACTTTGTTGTGGAGCAAATTGTGCCACTTGGCGCAAAATAACCCTGCCTGGCTCGTCCCGGATCTGCAGCCAGGGGGAGCTAGAGCCCAGGGCCAGCACCTGTGCTGTCCTCAGCAGTATAAAAAGCTGCCCTGTCCTGGCCCCAGCAGTACAAAAAGCTGCCCTGGCAAATTGCTCAGGGCTAATTGCTCTCAGGAGCTTCTGAGGTCCAGCCAATTGGTACCTGGGGACACTACCCCCTGTGCCAGCTGGACTGCTGAAGCAGCCCTGAGAGTTCCCTGCACCTTTTACCCACTGCATCAGTCTGGCAGTGGGGGCTGCTGCCTGGCTGTGACCTGCTGTGCACCTGCCAGACTGGGGTGGGGACTGCACATCCAGTAGAGTCATCTGCCTCTCTGGGCCAGCTGCCGTTGGGTGGTAGCTGCAGTGTTGGCCTTTGTGTGGCATTATTGCCATATGTGCCCCTGCCCGGCCATCTGGGCAGCTATTGCCTGGATGATGTTCCCAGTGTGGTGGCCTGCTTTGAACTGTCAACGCATGTACTTCTGACCCCATTTGGCCAGGAGGTCAGCCACAGCCAGCTTGGTCCAAGGTGCCAGCTCTGAGCAGGCAGGGTCCTACCACTGCTGTTCTCTATTGGAAAACTGAAAAATCCCTGATAAAAAAATCCCAAAGTCACTCTGTAAAATACCCCAAAATCCATGTTCCTCCACAATTAAAACAAAAGACTACTATAAAAATAGAGAGAGAGTGAGACAGAGATAGTGATCAGTTGGGCAATGTTTTATTGATATATTCAGAGTGTTAAAGCAATGTGGAAGCCTACCAGCATCTCTATCATAATAATACAGTGAACTCTAAATACCTGTTTCATGAATTCATGAATCCATGAATATATATTTTGCTGCCCTCCCACAGGGACTATGGCCACTCAACAGGGGATTTGGCCCCCACACAAGGGCTACAGCCTCCCAACAGGGGTATGGCCTCCCAACAGGGGCTATGGCCCCCACATAGGGGCTACGGCTCCCACACAGGGGTTACAGCACCCCAACAGGGGCCAGATGGCCCCCGCAGGGGCTACCACTTCCCCCCTGCAAGGCCCACATGCCCCACCCAAGCTCCTACGATTTCTGCCCCACCTGCTCCCATCCCCCGCCATTATTACAATGAGTAATAATCACGTTAGTGGTTACCTACGATATTCAACTGCTGTTTACAGACTCCATGGGATTAGTGTGAACTCTCCACACAGGGTCCGAGTCTACCTTTGATAATCTGAGTGCCTATGGTTTTAAGATTGTATTGTAAGTATAGGAATCCCTGCTCCAGATCCTTAAGGTGTGCATCCTAGTTGGTGGGACCAGAGCAGATACCGTTGGAGCTTGGCTGTTGATGATGGATCTAGTAGTGTGCTTAGGATGAAAGCTGGTGGTGTGGAAGTAGCTGTCGCAGTTGGTTGGTTTCAATACAAGGTGGTGATGATGTGATCATTGCAAAGTTTCACAATGGTGTCTAAGAAATGAATATGTTGAATGGACTAGTCAGGAGTCAGTTAGATGAAGGGGTGGAAGTTTCTGTAGAGCAGGGGTGTCAAACTCACCTAGGGCCCCAGGTTGGATCTGGATTGCATGGCTCCTAACTGTCCAGATCCAGCTTGGGGCACCAGGTTAGCTGCCATGGCCACTGCAGTAATGGGTTCAGCAGTGGCAAGGAGTCCACCAGTGGCAGGAGAGATCTGGTGGTGGCAATGGTGAGCCAAGCTTGCCATCAACAGCCATAGCCAGCAAGGCCAAAAGGCTCAGAATTACATAGCAGTCCATGTACCTCAGCTTCCCATGGATCACTGTTAGCGCATTGGGCCAGACAGAGAAAAAAAAAAGCTCCATGGGCTGTGTGTTTGACACCACTGCTCTATCAGATTCTTTCTTATGTGTCCATATGATGAAGATATCATTGATGTACCTTAAGTATACAAGAGCACAGCTGTGGAGGAAGCAGACTTCAAAGTCTGACATAAATATATTGGCATATTGCAGGGCCATGTGTGATGAGGGAAGTGAAGCAGAAGTATGTTAAGTGGTTTGCTCAAAGTTGCAGGACAATGTTGTGGGTATAACAACAAATAGACCCCAAAAGTCTTCTTGGTCTTAGGTTTGTGTCATAACTGCAAGGTTCTCTCTTTCTTCCAGTTTTAAAATGTCATGGTATATGTAGTACAGATTAAATGCAGTTTAAAACCAAAAAAGTTGAAAAACTAAAGATGGATATCCTTAATTTTGAAAAGCTTGAGATGGCACATTCTAGGACTTTTTGTGTTGTTTCTCTGAAACACACTTTCATTGCAGTGGACATCACATTGCAAAACATTACTTGGTGAGACTGCATTCTCCCACAGAAATAGTTGCCTAAGATTTTTTTTCTGATGAGCTCTATTAATAACAACTTTTAAGCACCTATTTGAATACATCTCTATTCAGTTATGCATATACTTAACTTGAAATCAATACAACTTAAAACTCATTTGTAGTGCTGTGCTGAATCAGGACCTAAAAGCATAAAATCTTTTTATTACATCCTTGAGTCAGTCAATCTATGAACAACTACATTTTCATTTGTAACATAAGTCCAGTTTGAGTCCTGGACTGCAGAGGTATATGAAGACTTGTCACCACCTTGATCTCTGGGTATTTGTAAGTCTAGATTAAAGATGAAAAAGTATAGATTGGAAGAATGTCAGCATATATACATGGTGTCTGTTTAATGTTTCATTGTGAAGGCACTTGCTTTTTATCTTTTGGGTTTGTTCCAAGCCATTACTTTCTCTTCTGGTCTATGTGTATAGAACACACAAAGCAACAATTTCAAGTTTGGCTCCTTTGTTTCTTTTTCCTTCATAACCTTTTATAGAGCTTTGCAAATTAAATTTGGTAATTGAAATGGACAAGTTTCTTTAACACAAATTATAGCCTATCTTAGAATGCATGATCTGTTTCATAGCCATTACTGTGACTGAGTAGGTTGTGTGGCAGAAGACTCAGGACTCCAGCTTAATAAATCATTGCCCGCTTGGTCAGTTTTAGGCATGAAAGAACAAAAGCATAATATAATTTCTGGTTCAAGTAAAGAATTATCAAGAAAGATTTGTGAGTTGTGCACAACCCTCTAACCTTCTGGGAAAGAAGGGATTCTAAGACTCACTTATCTTCCCATGAATAAATAATATACTCTTGCCAATTAAGAATCCTTTATTGATAACTTGCAGAGTTATTTGTGGTGTAGGTAGCATATGCATATCTCAAGGCAAAGTTTAGTTCAACTGCATGGATCTCCCAGAGAGAGGCAAAAATGAAAAAGAAAAGGAAGAGAAAAATAAAAAAACCCTGTCTGCCTAAGTACACAATGTTTTAGCAATCTGGTGCAACTCGGGGTTACTTTACAATCCTGGCTTGACCCAATTAGCATTCATGAGATTTGAAACACTTTTTAAAACAAGTAAGAAAAAACGTATGAAAACTACAGTAGGTCTCCAGTCTATCAAGCCAATGTTTCTCTTTCAGAGATGTGAAAAAGGAAAATGTCCCAAAATAGAAGCAATATGAAGTGAAATTTAGTATCTTGAATACAAGTAGATGAATCCAGATAATTTATTTCTAATGAATAAATCTTAATATTGTACATAGTTTCGTCTACCAACTATGTACTTTCAAGACTATATCTACATGGTAGCACCAAATCTGAGGTGCCTCAAGCAATCATTGCATAGTGTGATGTGTTATATGGTAGAGAGAGAAAGATTTGGATGAAGCTATTACCATACATTGATATATACTTCTAGTCTCTTTCATCTTTTGTATTATTGTCTTATCTATAGTGTTTCCTGATCAAACTAGGCTCCTGTTCTGACTCTCTTCCCACCCAACTTTATGCAACAAAAATAATCTGCCTCAGAATGAGAAAGAATACATTGTGAACCTTTTCTAAGGCTAGACCTTCCTTTACAATTCTGAAATGAGCTGAGGGGAACTTCCTGCTGGTAGAAGGCAAACGGGGGTCACCGTGTCTCATCCCATCCATATCACTGGGTGAGCAGATGGTATGGTAGAATTATGTCGCACTGTGGTGACTCATCACTGGTATAAGGGCCTTAGGGACCCTAGATCAGGGCCAGCTTCCTGATTTTCAGAGGGGACTGTTATGATCCTCTAGCTTGAGCTCCTGAATACCATGGGCCCCAAACCTCATCCATGATTCCTTCACTGAGCTTGGGAACCTGTGGCTATCTTCTGCAGACTCTTTCCCAACCTTTGATACGCATGTGGCAGTGCACCTTTGGTGCCTGCCACTTTAAGGGCAGGAGCAGGCAGCTGCCAGGTGCTTGATGATGGTGGCCATTTTCACCAGAGAGGCAGCAGTCTGTGTTGAACAGCTAAGGAGGTAACATTGGGCTGAGCTCCTCCTGGAGCACCTCAGAGGTATGGGGAAGGAGAGGCACCTCAGAGGCTATGGGGAAGGAGAAGGCTTCATTGGTCCTGATCATGACCTGAAACTGTACCCTGCTGGGATAGGGAGGCCTGGTGGGACTGCTGGTGGTGTGGCAGCCCCACTTAAATACCAGGACTGTGTACCTCCCCAATGTAAGGTGGTTCGGGGCACCTAAACCCCAGCCCCCACCTTTGGGTGGGTTACTAAGTAGGAGGAGTAAGGCCAGGCACAGCTAGTGGCCACCTGAGCCCTCAGGTGTTCAAGAACCTGGAGGCCCTGGGGAGGGGGCAGTTGTGTAGCCCCAGAGAGGGGGCAGTTGCAAGACCCTGAGAGAGCAGTGGTGTAGGTGGGCCTGCCCAGAGTAGGGTGCATCTTCACAACCTGAAGGACTGGACATAATTTGGGGTTGAGGAAGGCTGAAGGGACGGTCTGAATGGCAGCCATAGGGGGTGTGTTCAGTAGGCTGTAGGATGGCTAGAAGGGCAGCACATGGGCCAACCCTCACAAGATCATGGTGTTGTGTATAAGAAGCCTGGTGAGGGGCTAGGGTGAATTTGGCCCTTTCTTTGGTGAACTGGATGGCACTACCCAGGTGAGGGTCATGGGAGAGGCCCAAGAGACTGCATGTTGCCAGCCAAGGCATGAGTCAGATAAGCCTGATGGCCAGAAGGGTCACTCCAGGAGAAAGCAGGGGGCACAGTATGTTGCGGCAAGCAAGAGACGCTGTGAGAGGGGGGCACTGTGAGTGTGTGTGCGCATGAGGCCTGGCAGAGGACTCGGTTTGGTCCGGCTTGAAGCCAGGAGTATGATAACATCTTTGGTGCCATCTGCAAGGCATGAACCATGGTGTAGGGGAGGTACAGAGCTGTGGATAGTGCCCCTGGCATTGGGGCATGTAATGAGCAGCCCCCCCAAATTTACCACCAATTTATTGTAATAGCAAAGTCATGGCAGGTGAGACTGGGTAGTCCTGAGCCTGCCCCCTGTCACAAAGTGCTTCTGATAGACTGAAATGTGTGGTGCAAATGAGATCAGATGTTTCAGACCTTTGAAAAGGCTATTCTAACCTGTGCTACCTTTTTCTGTAATAAAAAAGGTGTCTCAGTCCCCACCCCACCCCTGTTTTGCTTCGTGTTACCTTGTCTTCGACAGTTGCAACAGCTACTCGGAGACTGAAAAATGGCATTTTTTTCTTTACGTGTTCACCGATTTTTGGTGAAAAATAAGGTTTCTCCTGTGTCTTTTTATGCAGCATATGCCAACATGGTTCCACTATGTTTGTTTTCTTTTCAATGTCCTGAATGACTGGTGAAATCTTTAGGAATTTGGATCTTTTAAAGAGCATGACAGTGAAGTGGTAGATTAAAAAGAACTATTCAGAACATAATGATTTTTACAGTAAAGTTGGACATATGCTATTTGACAGTGTCCCTTCACTATGCATAAAGCTGTTTTTTTCCTCAAAACAAAGCATTAAGTGTTCATAGACTATGATAAGAGATATTTAATCAGCTGATGCCAGGCTAATGCAGAATGCACAGAGATAAGCATGACCCACCTGTGATGCCAGCAGAAATCTTCAGTAGACAATTTCTATTAGTTATTTCTGCCATGCTTAATTAGAAGAACTTTAAAACAATGGTCACCAGAAATGCTCTGCAGGTGAAAAAATTGCAGCACATGTGCATTCTGACTGTCATTTGACCTGTTTTCAAACATGTAAATCTCCCGTTATTCCCAAACTGTATAATCCTTGGACAAAACCAAAGCCCTTGAGCGGAAATAACAGTCAGAATTATGTAGAACTGACAGTATGCAGATCTCGGTCTTCTTTTCTGGCTTTCGTTGCTGAGCGAGGGTGAAATAAAACAGTCACACAGGAGTGTGTGAATCTTCAAGTACAACAGAATGATCTGTCCAGGCTAAAAATACAGGCAAAGATGAAACAGAAGGAAGATTAGGGTTGATGTACACTTGGCCTGAGACAACACAGCAACATCACTCTTCTCCTGCTTTTCAATTCAGACTTGACCTATCTGATACAACCCATATCCTGAAGTTTTCCTCATTCCTCCTTAAGCCTACCTTCAGAGACCAGGATATTCACAAAGCTATTACATTACAAAAGTAAAGAATTGCCATGGCAAACTTATGCCATATGTGATGAGAAACAGATCTTCCAGAATGGAATACAGCATACATTTCCCTTTCAGACTTTGCCAAAAAGAATTTTTCATTGTTCCTAATAATTTAATCCAGTTTCTCTCCCCTCTCTGCACATTATTCAACTGGAAATTCAGGGTATAAACACATTTGTCTGTCCTCTTCCTTAACTATTAAGAAGCTTCAGGAAAATGAATTGGAAAGTTTAGCCATAATTATCATTCACTCATAGGTTTGTCCACTGAGACTGTGCTGTTAGTGATAATAACTATAATGTTGGTATTTGTGATATGAGCATCTGTCCAGTGAGAACTTGATTCAAAAGGACTAAATGTACACACATGCTGGATGAACTTCAGAAATCAAGTGTTAATCTCAGCCTTGTTCTAGAATTTTCATTGCAAGGTCACCCATACTTCCCACTTTAAACCAGTTGATGAATAATATGGAGAGCTTTTTGTTTTTTTCTGTTAAAAACAGGATATACCTTGGATACAGTAAATCACCATGAACTGGCTATGTCATTGATTTTGGTAACTGCTATCAGTCATCTCATCATCATTTGGAGGTAAGGTAATCTTGTGTGGCAACATAATCCCCCAAAAGGGAAGAGAATGAACTTAAAGGGAGGCATGTATTCAGAAGGAGTATCTGCTCCCAAGCAGGCCCCAGACTGGTGGACAGAAAACTGTGAAAGTTTGTTAATGCTGTTTGGAAGCACACGTATATACAGAGGAGGCAGGAACCTTAGTGCCACCATCTAATTCTGCTAAACAGTAGCTTTTAGTTTGATCCCAGTCACAGAATGCATACTAACGTAAAAACAAAAATTGTATCTAGGACCCCTATCCCAGGAAATTATATACCATTCAGTACAGTTTATTTAAGGGCCCGAACTTGGACAGATTTAGCTACAACTAAATGCTCTCAGCTGGCAATATCTGACTGAACTGGAGGAGGATAATCATTGCATCCCTAGATAATTGTGTGGCTCAGTGATGTCTCCCCTAAAGGGTATGGTGCAGTGGAGCTCTGGAGACCCCTCAGGTGACACCACCTTAATATCTCATTTCACAGATGAACTGTCATGATCAGCTGGGACCCCAGATGTGTAGACATTTCAGGGCTCCTGCTTTTTTGCTTCTCATGATTATGGTCATGCTTCTAGGACAGTGGAGATGCTGAGGTTTGGAAAGGTCTGTCTTACTATTAAAAGTGTGCATCACTTATACAAGTAATCCCAGTAAAGGCACTAACTTGCCATGAGTAAGAGCCATAGGGCCTGTCCCTCAGCAAGTACAAAGTATTTTTCATTATTATTCTAACTAGCAGGAATTCTGTGAACATGAGTGTGGCAGCTTCACTGCAGTCGTGCAAACAGTTAACTTTAAAGGCAAGTGGAGCAGATGGCTGTGACACCACAGTCCTACAGTCTCCCACAATATTATCATTGTAGAGTAGACAAAATTGTGGTCAGTGGTTACCTCACCAGACTTTTGGAGGCACAGCTGTGGGTGGGAGTGGGGTTTCAAACAATTCACGGCAAATCTGGCGCCGTGGTTTTAAATGCTGTATGTTACAGAACTTATGTTTCAACCTTTACCAGATTCCATACACTATACCCAGTTATAATGGCAGAAACCTTGAGCATATGTATCTAACATTAATGTGACTTTCCTTTCCTCTCTTTTTGCCTCTCCCCTCCAGTCAGTCCCCAAGCCTCTGCTAAAGTCATCTTCCTCTCCTGTAATCCTGATGCTGTTCCTTAGACTCATGCCTACCTTTACCTGTTTTCTCAGGGTGTGGGAAGATCTCATGATAGTTTGGGATTGGTGTGAGGGGTTTCAATGAAAACTATCAGTGCCATTCAGCTGTATGTCATTATAGAGCACATAGATCACTTTAAATCCAAATCTCTGCCAAATGCAAACCTGCTGTTACCTTGCTATTGGTCAACAACTGAGCACTGCAGCAATAATGTTCAGTCTTGTGGAACAGGATTGACCATTATTGTCAAAAAATTAGGAGACCCAAACTATTTTCAAGCTACTTCTACTGTTGGTTTATTTTGTCTCTCTTGAGCTTTTTAAGTGTCTTAATTTAAGTGTCATTGTATATTTTAAATGCCAGTGACACAGATTTGGCTTCCAGAAGGTTAGGGTTTGAATATGTGGTTTCTGCTGCCTAAGAGTATTACCAAGTACAGGCGACCCTCGCCATTCATGGGGGATACTTTCCCATGATCCCCGCAAATGGCGAAATCTGTGAATAGGGCACTGCGTTCATGAATGCAGTGCCCCGGGCAGCTGGGGTGGGGGGGCATGGCTGCGGTGGTGGGAGCCTGGTGGCGACAGCCCTGCAGCAGCAAGCACAGATCTCAGAAGGAGCTCTGGTAAGTGTTTGAAGTGTATTTAAAATGCGGGTTTGGCATTCACAAATATTTGAAACTGCAAATGCTGAACCTGCGAATACCAAGGGTTTCCTGTAGTAGAGTTTGTTTTTCCTTTCCAGCTTTTGTTCAGAAGGGTCCATTTTCCTTACAACTTAGCATCCCAAACCAGCCCCTTGGAACTACTCTATTTTAATATCACTCAGTAGCCTGTCTCAGTGGAGCATACAATTAGCCTATTTAAATGAACTGTAGCATGCTAATCAGTAAAACAGAAAATGGATTGAAAACTGTGTCTCTGTGATGCTTTCAATTGTTTAAGAGCATTCTGTTATTTGATCTGGTTTTTGGTCAGCATCTTAAGCCCATGGTTAAGTGAGCATTATTTTCTTTAAACAGATGTTTTATCTGTCACATAATGCCTATCAGATTAGGTAATTCCAGATGATCATGTCAGTTTGTTCTACATAATCCTTTACAGGAAGGCAACCTAATCAGAATTACTGAGCAATCCAGGAAATTCATTTGTCTTCCTTTCACTGTGATATTTTGCTGTCATGGGAAATCATTTATCACTATACAGAATAAACTAAAATCATTATTCTACTCTATACTGCATCATATTTATTTTATATTTACTGATGCCTGGTTCTCTCACTGTATCGAAAGGGCCAAATCAGTCACAGGTACTGAGAGTATTTATCAGAACCACAGTTCCTCCAGAGCTCTCACCACATCCCACAAAAAAGTCCATTTTGAGACCAGGTGCTATAGTTTAAAACAGGCATCGTGAAAATAATCCAGTCCTCTTGCTGAGACAATGAGAGAGAGTGTAAGGCATGACCCATAAAAGATGACATAGTAGAAAAGACAAACTCCGTAGTAGGAAGTAGAAAATATTTAAAACCAAAAACCCTGCAGTTCTCATCAACTTGACCTCTCTGTGCTGTGCTGAGTCAAAGATCAGGGTTTGGCACTATTCATCTGGGAATAATAGAAAAAGATTATTCTTCAAACATGCACTTTCTTTTTATGATGCTGAAAAAGGAACTATCTGTTGGGACTGAGGGGTAATCACATTTGTGAGTTGGGAGTCCTAGAAGGGTGGGAGTTCCTCAAGGGACTGATCCTGCAGGCACAGAGGGGCAGCATCCCAGTTCACACAAAGGGAGGCAAAAGGGCCAAAAGGATGTTGCCCCTCTTCCAAACAGTAGCATAATTTCTCTCAGGCCTTAAGTTTGGCTTCCTATTGGGAGGAAAATCCAGATAAGCAACCCAGTGATATTAAAGGTAGCTTGCTTACTTTTTTTGCTTGTTTGTTTTTAACACATACCAGCCCTAAAACAAAGGCAGCCATAAACAGAGTTCAGGCAATCCTGTCTCCCAAAATTGTAGACCACCACTGTCTTAGGCATCACTGTCCAATTCACAGGAACCTACCACATCCCAGATTTGTTTCCAGAGTAAAACAAGCAACAGACTCTCTGCTATAACTAACAATTATACAGCTTTTCTTCAATGACTGAAAAGAAGTATACACATTTACAGCAACAGTTTTTCAGACTATGCAAAACAGCGCCAGCTGGTACCACCTGCCATAAGCCCCATTTTCCATTGCAAAAATACAATCATTACAATGTAAAGTACATGTCCTACTGCCCCGTTAACTTGCACAGAATGATCTCCAGACAAAAATCAATAGCAGTGGCAAAATACAGGTGTTTACTCCTCCCCACCCCTCCTTGAGATATGAGCTTCAAAATCCTAACAGAACTTTTCAATGCTAACATTAATGATTCAAGCAATTCTTTTTCTCCCTGAGTCCTAGAGCAAGTTAACTAAAATTAACAGATGCTTAAAATGTACAGTAAAAATTGGAGAAAAAGGTCAGGAAATTCAAAAATCAAGATTTCTATAAAGCCATTCTGTGGAACATACTTTATATTCATGGTGCACATTTGACACAAACAAAAATAAGAAAGCAAAAATTTTAATTACACAGGAATAAAAAATGCTACATAGAAGGCCTCAATGAATTCAATGTTGCAGGTAGAACCTTAATGTCTACATTTTCCAATTTGGTAAGAAAACCAAAGCCAAACAGCAAAGCACGTAGGTATTTAGAATTCATTTTATTATGCTGATAGAGACACTGATAGGCTTCCAAATTGCTTTAACACTGTAGATATATCAATAAAAGTGCCCAACTCATCACTGTCTCTCTGTCTATATATAGTGGTTTTTTGTTTTAATTGTGGAGGAACATGGATTTTGGGGTATTTTACAGAGTGACTTTGGGATTTTTTTATCAGGGATTTTTCAGAATAGGGAACACCAGAATTCCTGCTAGGGAGGCAAGTGGCAGGACCCTGGCAGAGGAGCCTGCTCAGACTGGGCACCTTGGACCCAGCTGGCTGACCTCCTGTCCAGTTGAGGTCAGAAGTACATGCTTTGACAGTTCAAAGCAGGCTACCAGACTGAGAACATCTTCCAGGTGATAGCTGCCCAGATGACTGGGCAGGGGCACACATGGCAGTAGTGACACACAAAGGCCAATTCTGCAGCCACTGACAGCTGGACCAGAGGGGCAGATGCCTCTACTGGCTGTGCAGTCCGGGTCTGGCAAGTACGCAGTAGGTCACAGCCAGGCAGCAGTGCCCACTGCCAGTCTGCTGCAGTGGGTAGAGGGTGCAGGGCTGCTTCAGCAGTCTAGCTGGCACAAGGGGTAGTGTCCCCAGGTACCAATTGGCTGGCCCCAGAAGCTCCTGTCTATTTGTATCTTCTAGAGATTGTGGTCCTTAAGGCCCACCTAGTTGACTACTAGCCCCCACCGTGTGGGGCCAAAGTTTGAAAGATACAACTAATACTTTCTTTTTGGTGCAACAACTAAGGAAGAATAGGGCAGGAGTCACACGGGGGTTAAAGGTTCAAAGTGTGAAAAGTTCTCTGGAGGGGGACACTGAGCTGAGCCCCCTGAGCCACACCCCCTGGTCCTCAAAGGCATCCAAGGAGCTGGTGGACACCACCCACTGGTGCTCTGCCTGGAAATGACCATAGACAAGGGAGAGGAAAGCAGCCCCACAGTCTCCAGGCACCTTCCCAGCCAGAGCCTCCTTCCTGGTCAAGTACAGGGCTCACTTGGCCAGGGCCAGGAGGAGGTTGACCAGGAGGTCCCGGGACTTGGTGGGGCCGCAGATGGGGTGACCAAAAACAAAAAGGTGGGGGGTGAATTTCAACCAGAACCTCAGAAGGAGGTTCTGGAGGTGGAGGTGGAGGGGCTGCAGCCTGGCACACTCAAGGGTCATGTGTGCCAGGGTCTTCCTCTGCCCACAGAACGAGCAGGAGACCAGGTTGTCTGTGAAGCTTGCCACATATATGCCCGTAGCAACGGCTCCATGAAGGAGCCACCAGTTGATGTCTCCAGTGGCTTGTGGGGTGAGAGTGGAGTACATACTCAACCACTGGGGTGCCCCTGCCATGCCTTTGCTGAGCAGGTCCTGCCACTTGGTGTCTGGGCAGGATGTGAGGGTGGCATGATGAATCGTGCGGCGCATGAGGTGGCAGTGATGGATGGTGGAAAAGTGGCTCGGTCTGGTGTTCTCCAGCACTCTGAGGTGATGGAATGGGGAGCGCTGCGAGGCCAGGCAAAGTGCCAGCCCCACAACAAACTCCAGTGGGCTGAATGAAATGGGGGGGCAGGGACCATCACTGCACAGGACCTGGTTGTTAAGGGCAAGGGTGTTGGGAGGTAGGGCAGATTTCACCTCCTGGACCAGACAGCAGGTCGCACATGTCGTGGGTAACCCATGCATCAGGCCAGAGCAGCACAGTCCACCCATTCCTGCCTATTGTAGTCCAGGAGGTCTCCAATACGGGTGACACCAGCCAGTATCAATCTCTGTCACAACTGGGGTGCCTCTGCTGTTGGCATCTCCAGCTGGGGTTTCCAGAGGAGGGGCTTGATGAGCAGGTGGGCGCCCTGGGCAAGTGTTGCGGGGGACCTGGCAGTGGAGACTAGCCTCCAGGGCCAGAGGAGGTCCTAGTAGAACTCCAGCAGCCCTCACAGGTCCTGCAGGGAGAAAGCCCACAAGCTGAGGAGCTGCCAGTTGCGTTGGAGCCCCAGGAAGTGGAGGAGGAAGGCAGTTGCTGCATCGCCTGAAGGCAGAACATCAGGACCTAGCTCTGGAGGAAAATCAGGCCCTGGCCACTCTCCCACAAGGGGAGGCTCAGGACCTCTGCAGCAACCCAGTGCCATCCTGGCCAGAAAACCTCCAGCGCCCATCTCTGGAGCCCTTCCAAGACCTTGGGGAGCACAGACAGAGTGTGTAAGAGCATGGACAGGATCAGCTGGTTCAGCACCAGCACTCTCCCATGCAGGGGGAGACACCTCAGGAGCCTTGCCCATGCCCAGAGCTGCTCCCCTACCCTCGCCTCCAGCTGATGCCAGTTCTTCAGCGGGGAGGGGTCTGTGGGGGACAGGTAGACCCCCAAGTAGAGCTCACCTGCCACCCGTCACCCACCACCAGGCCAAAGCTCTTAACCCATTTGACCCAGGCAGAGGAGGTCGCCGAGTACAATGCCTGGTAGCCCTCCACCTGTGCTGAATCCTGGACTGTGAGGTGTACATCATCAGCATACACTTATAGGACCAGCAGTACCTCCAACTCCTGGAGCATCAACCCCGCCACCCGCTTCCGCAGGAGAATGAGGAAGGGCTCCAGGGCCAAGACATACAACTAGCCTGATGCAGGCAGCCTTGACATACCCCTCTCCTGAATGGGATGGGCTCCGTCAGAGTCCAGTTGAGCTTGACCAAACACTCTGCAGAGGCGTACAGCATCTGGAGAGCCCACATGAAGTGGGGCCCTAAACCAAAGACCTGCAGTGTGCCTGTGAGTTACCCATGATCCACTGTGTCAAACACCTTCTCCTGGTCCAAGTATAGCAGAGCAAAAGACTCCCAGTGCGCTAGCTCCAGGAGGTCCTGAACAAGGTACGGGTTGCCGAAAATGGAACATCTGGGCATCATGTGTGTCTGGTCAGGTTGGATCACGTTCGTCAGCACAGACTGCAGGTGCAGTGAGATGGCCTTCACTGCCACCTTGTAATCTATGCACAGGAGCGAAATGGGATGCCAGTTCCTCAGGTCATTGGGGTCCCCCTTATTTGGTAGGAGGGTCAGCACAGCCCTCTGACATGGCAGGGGGAGCTCCCCACTTCTATTGGATTTGGCCCAGACCATGGCAAAGTCTGAGCTGAGTACATCCCAGAAGGCCCAGCAGAACTTCGTGCTCAGCCCATCGATACCCCACACCTTGTTGCAAGGCATTAGGCGGAGGGTAACTGAAAACTCATCCAGAGTGAGAGGAACATCCAGTCAGTCCTGGTCACCTGTGTTGACCTGTAGGAGTCCCTCCTACAAGGTCAGACAGGCTTTGGCATCAGTCAGATCCAGGGAGAAGAGCTCTTCATAGAAGGCCTGCATGCGCTGGCGCATCTCACCTGGATCCGTGAGGGGGGTGCCGTCACTGACCAGAAGGCAGGTGAGGTGGGGGGCCAAAGAGAACATCCTCTCCAGGGCATAGAAGCAGGAGCTTCTCCCATCTCCCAAAGGCAAGGTGGTTGTCCAGAGCACAAAGCTCTTCCTGCCTCTCCCGACACTCTCCGCAGAGGAACGGGTTGGTTGGGTCAGTGGCCAGGTGCCTCTCCAGCTCCAGCACTTCCTGCTCAAGCCGCTCCCGGATCGCCTTCCTTTGCCGGGTGTGCCCCCGAGTGTAGCTGTGGCAAAAAAGCCAGAAGTGCACCTTACCTGCATCCCACCATCTCTGAGCCAAGGGGAAAGCTGCTCATTGCTCCTGCCAGGCCAGCCAGAACTCCTGGAAGGCCTCCCTGAAGCCCACATCCTCCAGTAGACTGGCATTGAAATGTCAGTTGGCTGACTCCGGACACGCAGGCCCTAGTGTGGCCTGGGCCTAGACAAGGTGGTGATCTCTGAAAGGGGTTGCTGGATGCCAGAGGAGTGGGCCTGGGCAAAGTGCATCAAAGAGATATACACCTGGTCCAACTGGGAGTGTGTAGCAGGGCATTAAGGTGCCTGCTACTTGTGGAGCAAGAGATAAAACACCCAGGTGCAGGTTGCTAGGGTAACCAGAGGGAGCTAATGACCCACATCTGCCTGGTCAGCAGACCAGAAGGGGCAGGGCCTGGCTCCTATATAAATCACAGGCCAGAGGCCAGGAGGCAGTTCCCTGCTGGCAGCCAAGGGGGAGGGAGCTCTTCAATAATGTTATAGCTGGACAGCTACAGTTTATGTTATAGCCCAGAGGCTTGTGTTTTGTTTGCAGTTTTACAACCGGTGGCTTGGGTGAGGCTATAAGGGGATGGAGGAGGTCTCATAGGGGGTCCACGGCAGCATGGGGATCCGGGCGCCAGAAAGGGCACAGTATTGGGGGTGCGCTGACCCTGAACGCAAGAGAAGTCACTGCATTGGGGTGTGCCAACCCGAGCATCAGAGAAGGCACAGCATTGGGGGTGAGCTGACCCCAAGTGCCAGAGAAGGTGCTGCATTGGGGTGAGCTGACCTGAGCACCAGGGAGGACAAAGCGTTGAGGTATGCCAACCCTAAGCCCCAGAGAAGGGGGCAGCAATTGATGAGCGCCTGCAAGGTGCAGTGCGCGACAAGCCTGGGGAAAGCCAGAGCGCCTGTGAGGCGCAGTGCGAGACAGGGCTGTGAAAAGCCAGAGCGCCTGTGGGGCGCGGTGTGAGACAAGGCTGGGGAGGGCCTGAGCACCAGTGAGGCGCAGTGCGAGACAGGGCTGCGGAGAGCCCGAGTGCCAGAGAGAGTGTAAGACCGAACAACGTCCGGTACATCAACAAGGCTTGGGGTGTGGTAAAAGGGTGGTTGGAGCCACGCATAGCCCATAAGGCTAGGGTGCACAGAAACACCCATTACAGAAACAGGGCCAGTGTACAGGAGGAAAACCATGTCCAGGGAGATGAAGAGGCAGCCTCCCTATCAAATACATTTGACATCAAGGATGTGGCGGGCGAGAATTGAGGGCACTTTGTAGAAAAACTGGGCACGGTAAAGGGGGTGCTAGGGGAGAGTACGGTGACCCCTAGGGTGCCATCCTGCTACAGAGTGGCATGCCTGCTCTTCCACCATCCTCACATAGGTGAAGGCGGGGGGGGGGTCGGTAGGGTGACAGGCATGCCAGACATCCACCAGGGAGTAGTCTTTCAGGATCTCCCTGAGGATGCCCACGGCCTGGCTCCATTCCCTGCCCGACTGGTCTCGTGCTTCTAGGGTGACATTAAAGTCCTTGCCAAGGACTAGGCATTTGCGAGAGTTGAAGATGCCGATGTAAGTGGCCACCTTGCAGAAAAAATCTGCCAGCTCTGGGTCTCTTGCAGGGGTGTACACATTCAGAAGGTTCAAGACCAGCCCCTGCACCTGGACCCAGAGGGGCAACAGGCAGCCTGACACCACCTCAATGTCCTGGAGAACCTCCAGCTGCAGGCCTGGGGAGAACAGGGTGGCCACCCTGCAAGAGGTGGCCGACAGGTAACTAAAAAAGACCTTGCTTCCCTGCACCAGCCACCAATTAGGTTCATCAGTTGGAGTTGTCAGAGTCTCTTGCAAGAAAACCATGGGGTACCCTCCCCTCCTGGAGGAAGGAGAGCACCCGGCATCACCGGAGACCCTTCTTGCAGCCATGGACATTGAGAGCTGTGATTTTAAACAACCTCGTGGCTGGGGTGGTGGAGGAGATGGTTCAGCAGGGGCCTTGAACATCTGAACACCTGGCGTGGGGCCGCTGGCTTGTGTAGTGCCCTCCCGTATGTATAGAGAGTGTCTATGAAACTGCGGGCCTGCCTATAGATCTGGGCATTGCAGGTTTTGGGCCCCTTGCCTTCCCCTGCCAGTGCCCATGCAGTGGCAAGGACGCTGTCAAAATCTCCCCAGCAGTCCAAGGAGAGGTGGACTTGGCTTGAGGACTGGTGGGTGTAGTTAAGGTCAAGAAATGCAAGTAGCTCACCCCTGGGGACTGCTGGGACTGAGAGGTCTGCAGTCTCCATGGACCCTGCTTGTTCTTGGGCATCCTCCTCCTAGTCCTGGGGCTCAGTGGGCTCCTCAGGCACCATCTGAACCCCCCGATCTGCTAAGACCCTGGACTCTGGTTGGGATTGGGACAGCTCTGCAGCCCCTTGGGACAGGGATGGGGGTAAAGGTGGGGGTGGGGCTCCTTCACAAGATAGTAGGTGACTGGTAGGGGGTGCACAGGGATGCACATACCCCCCTGATGGGGCCAGTGCCCCCCCGCTGGCCAACACTGAAGCTGTCAGTAGGGCTGGTGTTGCCCCGCCCAGGCCCCTACTTGGCCCAGCCCCCCGGGGAGAGAGGTGGGGGGGTACTCACCAGTCCCCCTCCAGTAGGGCAGGGCCCCCCTTACCCAAGAGCAGCTTCCCCGACAGCAGGCCCACAGTGCATCCGTGCAGTTTAAATGGCCTGCCAGCAGCAAAAAAGCCCCAGTTAGGCTCTGAAGCAGCAAGAGATGCATGGGTGAAAGCCCGCTGCGCCACTACCCCCCCAAAGCCCCCCCCCCAGAGACCTCCCAGCAGCCGCGGAGCCCCCTGCCGACCCCCAGCACAGCTAGAGGTAAGCGGAGCCCGTGGTGGGAGGGGGTTAACCCCTTAGTGAGTGAGAGGAGGTGGCTGAGTGAAGCTGGGCTGGGTCTGGCCCCGCCCAGGCCCCTAATTCACCCAGACCCCCGGGAGCCACGCGACCAGAGCCGTGGGAACAGGCTGCACAAACAGGTGTGCTTGTCTGTGGGCACATGAGTTAGTGTGGAGTTCACGCAGGAGGGTGTCTGGGAGGGCCCAAGGCCCTGCCTGCAAGCCCCGTAGGGTAGGCAGACTCAAGCCCAGCCCGCCTATCAGCAGCATGCCGTGTATAGGCACATGCCATACCCTGAAGGTCCCCTCAGGCTCTGCGGCCCCCCTCACCCAGCACCTCAGAGATGGCCACCCAGATGGAGCCCATGGTCCCAGGCTCCATGCAGACGGAGCCTCTGTCTCTCTACTGCGGGGGCTGCCTGTCCCTTTTTCAGGCTCTGGGGCCCGGGAGCATGGCCACCTCCCCTTGTGGGGTCTGCTCCCTTTTGGGGTCTCTGGCACGCCAGCTGGAGGAGCTGCAGGCCAGTCCAGAGACTGCGTACCATCAGGGACTGTGAGCAGGAGATTGATTCCTACTGCCAAGCCCTTCTCCCCTGGGAAGCAGAGGGTAGACCATGGTCTCCTTCCAGGACAAAGGAGGACTCCAGGACCTCCCATTTTGTCCAGTCAGGGGCATAGACCAAGGTGGTCAAGGGCCCTAAGGCCTGCCACATCAAGGCCCCTGACCCGCCGGAGCTTAGCAATAGGTACGCACCTCTTGCTGCTCCAGCAGAGGCTGCCGAGTTGGCAGCTCCCACAGGCAACACAGGCTCAACTGCAGTTACTGCCCATGCTCTCCCCAAGACAAAACGTAAGGTGTTTGTTGTGGGAGACTCAATCCTGAGGGGGACTGAAGGGGTAATCTGCCACCCCAACCCCTTAGCCCGGGAAGTCTGCTACTTCACAGGGGCCTGCATCCAGGACATTACGGAGAGGATCCCTAAGCTCCTCCAGCCCACAGACCACTATCCCATGCTCCTTATTCATGTGGGCACCAATGACACAGCTCGGAGCGCTCCCAGCCAGGTCATGAGGTGCTACAGGTATTGGGAGTGGGGCTTAAGGGTCTAGGGGCACAGGTGGTGTTCTTGTCAATCCTCCCAGTCTTGGGGTATGGGCTGAGGAGGGAGAGGAGAATCCACGTAGTTAACCAAAGACTGCCACGCTGGTGTCATCGTGAAGGCTTTGGCTTTCATGACCACTGCCCGCTCTTTGGCGAGACAGGCAGCGAGCTGCTGGGAAGAGATGGCCTCCACCTCTCTCCCCTGGGGAGGAGGCTCTTCTCAGCCAGACCGGCTGACCTGCTCCACTGGGCTTTAAACTAAGCCTGCTGGGGGACAGGAGGACTACCACCACTGCTGGCCCACTGAGCAACGCTTGCAAAGCCAGCAGGCACTTAAGGGAGCCCACC
>NW_017728994.1:23171743-23171979 GCF_001723915.1 Gavialis gangeticus | reverse complement strand
AAACTGGCCAATTGTGGCCTTGGGTCCACCACGATCCGCTGGCTGGGAAATTGGCTCCGTGGTCAGACCCAGAGGGTAGTAATTGATGGAAGTCACTCATTATGGTGTCCTGTGACCAGTGGGGTCCCCCAAGGCTCTGTCCTTGGACCCATATTGTTCAACATGTTCATGAGTGATGTGAACACTGGAGTCAGGAGTGGACTGGCCAAGTTCGCCGATGACAGCAAACTTTGGCG
>NW_017728994.1:23151853-23166743 GCF_001723915.1 Gavialis gangeticus | reverse complement strand
GCTGGAGTACTGCATCCAGTTTTCATAGTTCCTAGGTTTCTAGGGTCAGAAGGGACCTGAGTAGATCATCTAGTCCAACCCCCTGCCATGGCAGGAAAGATTACTGGGGTCAAATGACCCCAGCAAGGTGTTCATTTAACCTCCTCTTAAAAACCCCCAGGGTAGGAGCCAGCACCACTTCTCTTGGAAGTTGGTTCCAGATCCTAGCCGCCCTGACCGTGAAGTAGCGCTTCCTGATATCTAGCCTAAATTTTGGGCTCCACAATTCAAAAAGGATGTGGAGAAGCTTGAGAGAGTCCAGAGAAGAGCCACGTGCATGATCAGAGGTCAGGAAAACAGACATTACGACAACAGGCTGAAAGCCAGGGGGCTCTTTAGCCTGGAAAAGCATGGGCTCAGGGGTGATCTGATAGCCACCTATAAGTTTATCCGGCGTGACCACCAGTTTCTGGGGAAATGTTTGTTCACCAGAGCGCCCCAACGGATGACAAGGTCGAACGGTCATAAACTACTACAAAACCATTTCAGACTGGACATAAGGAAGAATTTTTTTACTGTCCGACCCCCAAGGTCTGGAACAGCCTGCCATCAGAGGGGATTCAATCGCCTATATTGAACACCTTCAAGAGTAAATGCTTATCTTGCTGGGATCCTATGACCCCATCTGACTTCCTGCCCTTCGGGCAGGGGGCTGGACTCGATGATTTTCTAAGGTTCCCTCCAGCCCTAATATCTATGAAATCTATGAAATCCTGACAGGGTCAGTGGCTTCTGCAGGTGCCATGCCAGATGGGTAGAGCTGTAGCGGTGGGTCTGTGGAGGGTCCTCGACAAGTTTTGCCTGTTGATTAGGGGAGCCCACCATGAACCCTCTGGTGCAGGACTGTGGGCAGGCTAGAGGTAGGTTTTTCTGGGAGGGGGAGGGAAAAGACCCATCAGGCACTAGGGTAGCCGTGGTGTCTGCTTCGGGGTTCTTGGAAAGGGGACCTCCTCCTTCAAGACTCACCAAGGTGAGCCCCAGGGCCTCTGTATCTCCCAGATCATCAGGGAGAGGAGGCTCTGCTGCCAGGCCTTCCTTTGAGTAGGCTAAGGCCGAGGTGCCTGTGGTCTCAGGGGATAGGCCCTGGTCAGTAGAATGTGTTGCTTCCTCTAAGGACTCCTGTTCAGGACTGTCTAGGAGCCCTGAAACCTCCTCCACAGGGATCACACATTTGATCTTTCCTGGGTGTGGGGTGTCAGGTGCAGCTGGGGAGGCCCCCGGAGGCTGGGCCACTTCTTCCCCCCCCCATGTGGTGGTCTTGGGGGGGGCGGGGAATCCTCCACATCAGAGGGCCCCAGTTGTGCCCAGGCCTTCCTCTTGCCTTTGCACCCAGAGGGGACCTGCACCCACTCAGCCATGAGGTGGTCCTGAGGTAGACAGACTCCAGTAGAAGGTGAGGGTTTGGGGGGTGGGATAGCTACGGCAGGGACATGACTAGGGTCAGGGAGACCCTGCTCCCTCTCTCCCCTTGGTTGCTGCTGCCCTCCCTGGAACTCTGCCAAACTTGGTTGGGGGGCGGAGTCCCTTGGGCTCACGGGGGTCTCATAGCTGTAGCTGGGGTGCCAGGGGGCCCTGAGAGGGGAGGGGTGCTGGTGGTAGGGGCACCCCTCTTGCCAGTGGGACCCACAAATGCCCTCCCTGACTTGGCCCACAGGGCACTCATGATGCAAATGCCCCAGGGCATGGCACCGGAATCACCGCAGGTCCCCCAGTGTATAGAAAATCCTCACCACGGCCCCCTGAAAAGGAATTGCCAGGCACCCCTCAGCCTCCAGCCATGCTCCTGCCACCAGCTGGATCATGACCTGGTGACGGAAAGAGTGCATGTGGTGGAGGCCGGGGTCTTGGCACCCCAGTGAGAGGGCCACCACCGGGGAGATAACTCTCCCCAGGGTTTGGAGCTGGGGGGAGCAGGGACCAATTGGGGATATAAGGAGGGATGGATCTGAGGACCACCCTGGTCCCTAGCTCTTCTAGAGGCTTGAGAGGGACGTACTTGCCCTCCACCACAAGCCCCCTCTACACTGCCTGTTGTGCGGCAGCCTCTGAGGCAAGGAAAAAGACCCCCTAGCAATGAAAGTGGGAAGCTTCTACAATCTTGGGGGGCCCCCACTATCCAAGCCAGGGCCTGCACCCAGGTCTCAAAGTGCAGGTTCTCCCACTTGGGCAGTTGGCACTTCACCCCGTACCTGTGGGTGATTGCTGGAAATGGAGCCCCGCCACCCAAGCTGGATGGGCTGGCAGTGGAGGGACCAGGCCCCCTGGCTTCTGGTCTCCCTGCACTTGCCTGTGCATAGCCCTAGTTCCCCCACCCGGTGGGGCCACATTGGTGGAGCTGGGGCCAGGGCCAGGGCCAGGCTGAGTGTGTGTGCTGGCTAATGTAGCACACCTGGTCCCCTCAGGTGCTGGTGGTCTACGCTTAGGGACAGGGCCCTTGCTCTTCCCACCTCCAGCTGTGGAGGAGGCTGAAGAGGAGCCCTTCCCACTGCCCTTGCCCTTGGCCCCTGATGACAGGAGAGGGGGCTTGGGAACCCCTCTGGAGGGGGACCTGGCCAGGGGGAACTCCCTGGTCCTGTTGGCTGCCTACTGGAGTCCCATCTGCCTCTGCAGCAGAGGTTGCAGGCTTCTCTATCCCCACAGGAGTTTGGTTGGATTCTGCGATGGAGGCTGCAGGGGCATGCGTCCCCTTAGGGGCTTGGCTGGGATCTGTCCCCATACTTGGGGCTGCAGGGAGCTCTGTTGGGGCATCTGCCCCCCCCCCTGAAGGTTCCTCCCCTGCCAGTTTCACATGAGGGCAGGGAAGATAAAAAAGAAAAACAAAATATCTAGTATGGCAGGCTGGGGCTGTGAGGGAGAAGAGGGATAGGGAGGAAGGGGGCTGAAGCTCACTGAGCTACAGCCCCACAGGAAAAAAAAAGTGGGATGGATATGATTTGAGAATGTGGGAGATGGAGAACACACACACACGGGCTGGGGAAACTCAAGCTGGCTTACTCAGCCATGCAACAAACACCAGGGCAGGGGGGAATGGGCCACAGAACTTACCAGACAAGGGCAGGAACTCACAGGGAAGACTGCTGAGGCAGACATAAAAGATGGCTGGAGAGCTAGAGGGGCTTTGTTTGTTGAGGATCTGTCCAGGAGCCTCTCAGGCCTCCATCCAGGTGCTCAGCAGCAGAGCAGTAGGCAGGAAGATAAAGCAGAATCAGATGTAATAAGGTAGCTGTGGGGGAGGGCAGGAGCAGTTGGTCAGTTAGGAAGTAATCCAGTGCAGGTGTGGTATCAGGTGGTGCAAGGTGGTGCAGCAGGGAATCTCCCTCTCTCCTGAGAGCAGGAAGCAGAACAATGGCAGCAGCAGCAGCAGCAGCAAGAGGAGCAGTGATGGTACAAGCCAGCCAGTTTAGCCACTCAGGGTGTGCTTCTGGTGAAAGTGGAGGTGAAGGTTGGGGTTGGCCTGCCAAGTCAGCTGGGGCAGCAAAGGCACCTTTAGGCAATGATGGTAGGGGAGGACCT
Source organism: Gavialis gangeticus (assembly GCF_001723915.1). Taxonomy (NCBI): domain Eukaryota; kingdom Metazoa; phylum Chordata; order Crocodylia; family Gavialidae; genus Gavialis; species Gavialis gangeticus. The sequence goes on along the minus strand of NW_017728994.1, from coordinate 23,163,191 downwards.
CACAAGCAGCGCAGGCTCCCTCCCCAGGCTGTCCCCCAACTGTGGCTTGCAGTGAGCTGGGCAGCCCACTGGAACAGGGGTGCAGAAGCTGGGGTGCAGTTCTGGGGTGCGGTGCTGGGGTGCAGTGGGCCCCTTCCTGAGGGGGGGCAGCAGCATGCAGCAGAGGACTCCCCCCCATGGTGGGGGGACAGCAACAGCAGCAGCCCAAGACAGGAAGGGGTACGGCTAACAAAAGCTCTGAAACCAAGCCAGCACCTACCAATAGACAGAGGCAGGAAAGGTCCTGGCCATCTTCTCCCTAGAGACTCCTGAGACCAAGCTTGCACCAACCAGCAACAGCAGCAGCAGCCTGGGACAGGAAGGGGCATGACCAACTTCCTCCCAGAGGCTCCTACCTCAGAAGATCCTGAGGGCAAGTAGCCCTGAGCTGTACTGATGGGGCCATGACAGGGTAGCTTTTTACACTGCTGGGGCCAGCACAGGTGATGAAGAGCTGGGAAGACCCAGGCAGGCTTATTTTGCCCCAAGTGGCACAACTTGCCCCACACCAAAGTGCATGTCCAGCCATATGTGTGGAGGCAAAAAACCGCGGCTTAAATTTGCACCGCTTCTATTTGAGCTGCTGCAAGCGCACGTGCCTGCATGTGTGTACATGCCCAAAGGTGGTGCAGGACTTAGAATGTCCATGGTGAGAGAAAAACAAAAAAGAACAGAAGCTTGCTGAGCATGCATACAGATGGCTTTTTCAATTGACCAATACTTGGTAATCATAGTTTTAAAATTCTGGCATAGAGACACAGTCCTTGTTTATTTACATAGGTATATGGCAACAATTTTCTAGATGGGGAATAAGTACTTACTTCCTTCACACCACTTAGCAAGCATTAGGTGGGATTTTTTTCAGTCTTTCCAAAGGATTCAGATTTAAACCAACTATGGATAATTTCAGCTCTATATTGAGATCTAAGAATTATAGTACAGTAAAAGCTCTGTTATCTGGCATCCCCCTAGGAATAGGGGATGCCAGATAACAAAATATGCCGGTTAATTGAGCGGCCTGAACAGACGTCCTTGCCTGTTTGGGCTGCCGCTTCTCCCGCCACGTCCAGGCATCGCTGCCCCTCCCATGGCATCGCTGACCCTCCTCTGGGCCCTGTGGGACCCACGGGACAGGGAGGCAGGCTCCACACAGTCTCCTATGCCCCAGGCCGTGGGGACTCGGCAGCACAGGCTGCTTTCCCCCTGGCTGTGGGTGCTTGGAGAAACCGGAAGTGCCATGGTGGGCACTTTCAGTTTCACTTTACCTTACAAGCCGGCATGCCAGCTAATAGAACATGCAAGCTTGTAAGGTGCCGGATAATGGAGCTTTTACTGTAGCATGAAAGTAGCTATTTACATCTGAAACTGTTTTATTGCTTCAGCTGCTAACAACTCTTTCAAGTTAGTGGCAATAGAATGTGTGGTGCTAAATAAAGGTGCCACTGAGCTGTGATATAGTGTGTGGCTAAGCACTGTGAAAGTGGAGAGTATGGCCTATGTGCCATAGTCAGAAAGGCACAGCTAAACTGCAGTGCGTTTAACCTATACAAAAACACTACATGGCACCAAATGTTGTCAATGAGTCTAACTCTGGAAAATCCATTCCAAATCAGGATATAAATATTTCTCACATTTAAAGAAATATTAATATAATCATCTAGCAAACTGAAAGGAGTTGAGTTGGGCTAATATTGAAGGCATTCATTGGTACTTGATAGGTAGATAATAATACAGAATTTCTGAAAATAATGCAAAGCTGATCAAGTATTACTTGTCTCATGGACAAGCTAAGGAAATGGAGGCATAGGCCAGGGAATCCACTTGCTCAAAGCCCTGTAACAAACTTATAGCAAAGCTGGACATAGGATCTAGTTTGCCTTTGGCTTAATCACAAAACGAGGCTGCCTTCCTTTGGCTGTAGCAAGCTTTTTAACCCTCCCATTTTGTGGGAAGTCCCTCATTTCAGTTTAAATGTAATTGTTTCATACAATCCTTGGGTTTTCTTGCTGCTGTTTTAGTAAATTCTATACACCTGAAATGCTGAATCATCCAGCAGTGAAAAAACTTGTTATTGTCAGTCTGAAAACATGATACTTCTTCAGAAATGGATAGGATTTGGTTTGTTTTACTTTTGAAGCAACTTAAACCTTTCTCTCCATGAGAAAAGCCAACAGCACTTTTCAGCCTGGATGCATTTTTTGTAACTTCTGGGTTAGCAACTGTTATAACACTGCTTTTGTTCCTAGATATTATGCCAGTGTTCATGTTAAATGCCTCTGATAGATGGATTCCCTGAATTTTGTCTCATTGTTCTGAAGAGCATTCTTTAATTTTAGGGACAAGTCATTCACTCTCCAAAATAAGGCATAGAACTATAGCACCAATAGCTGAATAGAAACTGAAGGATCCCATGGATCTGAGTGGAATCTGCTAAATGCACAGATACCACGATTAGGGTGAGTAACTGAACTAGAGCTTTTCTGCTGCTTCCATAAGACTCTGTATTGATCTGTCTGCATGGTGGCAATAGACAGGTAAAACTCCTTTTTCCCACCCAGAGAATAGAACCTTTAACTAGTTCACAACTAGCAGTGCAGCCCGGCAGCTCAGTAACATATCTACAATGAAGGAGGGCTGCATTATTTTGGATCCACTGGCTTTTCCCCAAGCTCCTCCAGCACTGCCAGATGCAGGGGGTTCCTACAGAAGTCAAAGGAAGACTTAGTAACTGGTGCAGATTCCCCAGTATCAGAGGTGGATTAAGGTGTACTGGGCCGCTGGGCAAGCACAAAATTGGAGGCCCCCTCCCCCCATGGGAGCTGTGCTGCAGTGGGGGGAGAGGGGCCCCTTCCCCTCCTGGTGCTGGTGGGAGAGGCTGGATGGACCCCACTGAGCTGGGGGTACATGCCTGCCTCTTCTCTCTGCTCTGCACCCCCGCTACAGCTGAATGTACCCATACACACACATGCATGCACACAGGTGCGTAGACACCTGTGCACACACTCTGCTCTCACTCTCTGCACATGGACACTGATATACACACAGACACACACACAGGCAGGCAGACATACACACTTTCCCCTTACAGGACCTCCCTCTCCCCCCTCTCTCAGTCTCGATCACTTGGAGGCAGCTCTCCACGCACCCCCCCACACACAGCTCAGTCTCGGTCCCCGCCTGGCCCCTGTTACACTGACCTGCAGGGAGCTGTTGCCTGGTTGTCCCATGCAGCCACACAGCTGCAGAGGGTCAGGCAGGGTTGGCCAGGCTGGGAGCTCCTTGCCATGTCTCTGCGGGTGGGTGGCAGCTCGGGGGGGCTAAGATGCATTTTGGGAGGCTATAGCCTCTAAGGCCCTCCCAGCACCATCGCCCACAAAGGTGTATCAAAGCGTGGCACTCCTAGCCTGGTCCAGCCTGGCAACTACTGTCCCCTTCCCCCCGGCAGGGGGGTGCGGCTCAGCTCTCCCGGCCCAGCCCAGGCCAGGCCAGCCCGCCCCCCTCCCCAAGGTGCAGCGTGGCTCTCCCAGCCCAACCCCAGCCCTGCCCACCCCCCCAGTTCCATAGGTGAAAGCAAATGTGAAAGCCGCAGTTTTAAACTTGGCACCGAAAATGGGCTCCAGGTTTAAAACTGTGGCTTCCACTTCTCTGTTGAATTGATAGAGGCCCCTGGGCTCATGCCCAGCTTGCCCATTCATTAATCTGCCTATGCCCAGTGTAGATTCCTAATAAGGACCAAGAGTAAGGTAGGATGTCCCTTGTAGTACAGTGCTTGCTGTTTGTCTCTGAACTGGAAGGGGGCTGATTCTATCCATTTGTTGATTTTCTAACCACCCTGGGCACCTATACTGGATTCAGAACAGACCTTGAGCCCTGACATCGCCTGTTGTTCTGCTGCACCTAGTGGTGCCTGAGCTTGTTTTATATCAACTACTTTACCATGGTTTTCTCTTCCTAGTTCATGGTGAGTCTTCTATAGCAACTGAAGTTTTTTTATCATAGCAAGGGCATAAGTTGTAGCCATGTTTGTCTAATGACATAGGCAGACAAGGTTATTTGGGTAAATCCAATATCTTTTATTAGACCAACTAAAATAGTTGAAAAATTCTTCTTTGCAAGCTTTCAGGTAAAAATACCCTTCTTCAGGCTGAGGAATTCTGTTTTCTGTGGTGTTCCTAGATGGAATAGAATAGAAGCCAGAGACCAGTATGCAAGACTGCCAGTCAGTGAAATCTTTATCATAGCAAGAACTATCTGAGCTTTTTTTTTTAAAGACATTAGAAGTAAAATATTGTTGTGCTGTTAGGTTTATTTTTACCTTGACACCTCACTCGATAATTAAGACATTTTTACTTGTAAAATGCCTTGTGTTAAAAAAAGAGCAAGATTGCATTGAAAAGGTGAGGGCAAGGGAAATACTGTGGGTTAGAGATGAGAATCCAAGATTCTTCAAATCCTCTGCTGTGATAGTCTTATTTGTGTCCTTTACTTAAGGGTCTTTTCCATGTTTTGGGGTCTCTATAAGTTAACATGTAGGTTGTAGCCCAAGAAGATTTGAACTAATCTCATCTGAAGATGTCTGCTGCTGGGGAAAAAAGAGTGTATATAGAAGCAGAGCATGTAACAACCACCAATGAAAACAAAATAAATCAACTAGACTGAACCCAAAGCCTGGATCCAACCACCACTACCAATAAGGAAGAGTCACATTCAGACTTGGCCACAAAGCTAGATGCCCTCTTTCTAATGAGCCATTCCAAACCCTAGACATATACCCGCCAGTGAGAAACTATGCAGCAAGATTATATTTTTGTCTTAGATTTTCAAAAGTTCCTAAGTGACTTGTCTACCTGGGGGACACTCAGGAGAATTAATCTGAATTAACTTTTAAAGTGAATTAGTTGAACTGCATTAAAGCCCTGTGTAGACATATTTATTCAGAAGTGAATTGCCCTTCATTTGATTTAGCTTACTTCAGTCCAGCCTTCATTAAACTAAAACAAGTGAAGGATGCTTTATTTCTAAGTGTTTTCCCAAAAGGGTTTACTGCAATTTAACACATCTGCTTCAATTTCAAACGTTTAGTTAATTTAGTCAGTTAGTTTTGATTAATTTTCCTAAATGTCCTGAAGTAGAGAAACCCTAAACCCATTTTCACAAGTGACCCTGTACTCTTAAGAGACAGATTTTCAAAAGCTGATAGGTGTTTCATGGGATTTTTAAAAACATTTAGGCTAGGGACAGACATTACGGACTATACCTGCCTGGGGCTCGGATTCAGGATGTCACAGAGAGGATCCCAGCCTTCATTTGACCCTCAGACCAGTACCCTATGGTCCTAATCCATGTGGGAACAAATGACTTGGCCAGGGACAACCCAGACTGCATCATGAAGGACTACGAGGCCTCGAGGGCCAAGCTCAAGGAGACAGGGGCACAGGTGGTATTCTCCTCTATTCTCCCAGTAAGTAGATGCAAAGAGTGTCACAAAGCCTGCATCAATGAGGTCAACTAGAGGCTTCGGAGTTGGTGCCACTAGGTAGGCCTCAGGTTCCTGGACAACGACCTGCATTTTTGTGCAGGGGGCATACTCAGGTGGGATGGGCTTCACCTCTCCCCTAAAGGTAAGCATGTCTTCTCTTCCAGGTTGGCTGATCTCATACAGTGTGCTTTAAACTTGCTTCACCGGGGGATGGTGCCACAGGAAGACATGAAGACACCTCCCAACCAAGACAGGTGACGAGCACAAGAGGTACTCAGGTAAGCAACTAGGGTCCAGATAGTCATAGGAATCGGGCAGGGGGGGTGGTGCATGCACCAACAGGAGGCCTTAAATGCCTTTACACTAATGCTCAAAGTATGGGAAATAAGCAGGAGGAACTCACCCTCCAGATAGCTAGTACAAACCCAGACATAGTAGGGCTCACTGAAACCTAGTGGGATTCAACCCACAATTGGGCGGTAAACATTAGGGGCTACAGACTATACAGGTGGACAGAATGGGAAGGAAAGGTGGGGGTGTGGCACTCTACATCAAAGAGCAATACACATCCTCATCTAACAGGATGGGGTCAGAGGAGGGGCAGGCTGAAGTGCTCTGGGTCAGAATACAAGGTTGTCACGGGGAAAGGGACTTAACAGTGGGTGTCTACTACAGACCACCCAACCAGGGGGAAGAGCTGGACCAGGAATTCTTGGGTCAGCTTGCGGAGGCAGTTAAGTCAAGGGATGTGGTCATCATGGGTGATCTAAACTACCTGGACATTTGTTGGGAGGAGCAGTCAGCCAGGTCTGACTGCTCACGTAGGTTCCTTGCTGGGATACAAAACCTCCACCTAACCCAGGAGATGCACAGTCTTACCAGGGAGACGACCTGGTGAGGGGACTCCAGGTCCTCGACCACCTGGGTGATAGCAATCATCGCCTACTGGAATTCACCATCCCAGGGTGTCAAGGGCCTGCAGCAAGGCAGTAACCCTTGACTTCAGGAGGGCCAACTTCAACGAGTTGAGGCGATTGGTAGGAGAGGCACTGCAGTTCCGGAAAGTAGGGGAACTAGGTATCCAAGATGAGTGGTCATTTCTTATGGAGATGATCCTCCGAGTCAAAGGGGCAAGAGTGCTCAAAAGCCCCTTGGCTCACCAAAGACATTCAGGAATGTCTGAAAGCCAAAAAGGAGGTGTACATCCAGTGGAAGCTGGGGGCTATCATCAAAAAGGATTATACCTCCATAGCAAGAGTATGTAGGGAGGCTGTTAGGAAGTCTAAGGCGGAGACTGAACTAGGACTAGCAACAAGAATCAAGGACAACAAAAAGTCCTTTTTTAAATACATAAGGAGCAAAAAGAAGGCTCCAGGCAATGTGGGGCCTCTGCAGGATACGCTTGGCAATCTGGTGGTTGCATCAGATGAAAAAGCAGACCTTTTTAACAAATTCTTTGCCTCCATTTTTCTGAGCAGGGACCAGGACTTCTCCCCCACTGGGGTACAGTACAGACTCAGGAGTGACTTCACCAGGCCTAGGGTCAGGGAGGACTGAGTTAGGAAACTTCTGGAAGGGCTGGACATGTTCAAATCAGCAGGTACAGATGCTCTCCACCCCAGGGTGCTGAGGGAATTGGCAGGGGTCATCGCAGGACCCCTGGCATGGCTTTATGAGCACTCGTGGTGATCTGACCAGGTGCCAGAAGACTGGAAGAAGGCCAGTGTGGTCCCCATCTTCAAAAAAGGGATGATGGAGGACCCAGGCAACTATAGGCCCATTAGTCTTACTTTGGTCCTGTGGAAGTTCTTTGAAAAAATTATCCAGGAGCACATCTGGGAGGGACCAGCAGGGGGGAAGTTGCTCAAGGGCAACCAGCATGGGTTCATTAAGGGCAGGTCCTGTCAGACCAACCTGATAGCCTTCTACAATCAGGTCACAATATCACTGGACGCAGGTGTGGCAGTAGATGTAGTCTTTCTGGACTTCAGGAAGACACTGTCTCCCACCCCATTCTCATTAAAAAGCTAGGTGACTATGTCATTGATACCTGCACAGTCAGATGGGTCACAAATTGGCTAGGGGGCCACACCCAGATCGTGGTGGTGGATGGGTCATATTCGACTTAGAGGGAGGTGGGCAGTGGAGTCCCTCAGGGCTTGGTCCTTGGGCCTATACTGTTCAATTTCTTTATCAGGGACTTGGACAAGGGGGTGAAAAGCACCCTGTTCAAATTCACTGATGACACCAAGATTTGGGGCAAGGTGGGCAAGGTAGAAGGGAGGGACAGGATACAACTGGACCTGGACAGGTTACAGGGGTGGGCAAATGTCAATAAGATGGGAATCAATACTGACAAGTGCCGGGTACTTCACTTGGGCAGGAAGAACCAGCAGCATACTTATAGGCTGGGGAACTCCCTTCTTGAAAGCAGTGGCAGAAAGAGATCTTGGAGTCATTATCAAAATGAATATGGGCCACCAATGTGAGGACGCGGTCAGCAAGGCTAACTGCACCTTGTCATGTATCCACCGATGCATCACGAGCAGGTCCAAGGAGGTGATCCTCCCCCTCTATTCGACACTGGTCAGGCCACAGTTGGAGTACTGTGTCCAGTTCTGGGCGCTGCACTTCAAGAGGGATGAGGACAGCATTGAGAGGGTACAGAGGAGGGCCACTCACATGATCAGGGGGCAGCAGGACAGGCCCTATGAGGAGAGGCGAAGGGACTTGAACCTGTTCAGCCTTCACAAGAGAAGGCTGAGAGGGGATCTACTGACTGTCTATAAACTTACCAGGGGGGACCAAAGGGGATTGGGTGAGACCCTGTTCCCCTGAGCACCCCCTGCAGTAACAAGGAACAATGGCCACAAGTTGATTGAGAGTAGGTTCAGGCTAGACATCAGGAGACACTACTTCACAGTCAGGGTGGCCAGGATCTGGAACCAGCTTCCAATGGAAGTGGTACTGGCTCCTACCTTAGGGGTCTTTAAAAGGAGGCTTGATAGCTACCTAGCTGGGGTCACGTGAGCTCAAACTTAGTAGGGGTCATATAAGCCCTGTATTCATTCCTGCCCAGGGGAGGGGGTCAGACTAGATGATCTGCTAAGGTCCCCTCTGACTCTGCTTCTATGAATCTATGAATCTATTACACATAAACAGGTTTAAGTGATCAGAAACTGGTTTAAACCTGTAACAGAACAGATGTTCAGGGCACATAAACCAATTTGAAAATGGCTGAAACCGGTTTGAGATAAACCTGGCTGGCTGTAGTATCAGACTTAACTGATTTGGGTCAAACTAGTTTATGTAATGTTTGTCCCACACCCCGTGCTGGTTTAAGATAAACCAGTCTCCCCCAGCATCCAGGCATGCTCTCTGGGCTGGCCGGGGGCTCTCTGGTCCACAGCAGAGCTGGTCCCTCCCATCTTCTGCCTGGCTGCAGCTCCGGCAGAGACTTGCAGGCATAGAACATCTGCCTGGCTTCCCCCTGCTAAGCAGGGATTATTTCCCCTGCCCCTCTGCCTTACACAGACACCTCAGCATTAGCTAGCAGACCACATGTTGGCTATGGTCCACACTGTAGGAGACAGCAACGGCAGACAGGCTTTTTGAAGCTAATCAACAAGTAGCTTAATGTCCTTCCTTGGAAAAGCTGTTTAAGAAGAGCTTGGAGAAAGGCTTTGTTTTATTAATGGGTTGATAACACTGAGTTAGGGGTGATAAACATTTTCTGCTGGGCAGCTCTGGGGGATTTGTGGGGGGAGAAATGATCAGAGTGTCCTGCTGGGGCCTGGCTTGAGCCACTGCAGGCATCTGCCTGTATTTCTGGAATGAAAAGAGAATGTCTATCCACCTCCAAATTGGTTCAAGCTTTGCAAGTTAGACTAACCTGTAGAGATTGAATCAATTCAGGCTCAGTCTTTTTGAATGTCTGTCTCTAGCCTTAGACATAGAACTTGCTTGCTGCTGAAAGTCCCACTAGGCACCTGCATAGCTTTAAAAATCTGGCCCTTAATAGTAAACAATGCACTGGTCCCATGCATTTTTTTGAAAGCAGAGGCTGGATCAAAATTTTATAATGGACAAAACCAAACCCCTGGATTTTAAATATCACCCCTGTTTGAGATAGTTTGACTCTGAGCTCTGCCGCTAGGACCCATCTCCAAGAAGTAGTTATGTTAAAACCAACAATCCTGAGAGCAATGGCAGAGCATCCCCCCACCCACCTGCTCCAACTCTTGGGGATAGGCATGAGTGAGCACATTTTTAAACTTAAGCCTCAGAACCACATCCAGGTCCTTCCCCACATCTGTTGTCTGTTTTTACGGAGGCTGTAATTCATCCCTCTCAGCGTATGCCTGCAAATTTGGAACAGGTCCCTGCTCAGGGATAAATGACTTACAAAAATAAGATGATGAAGCAACCATCATAATTTCCCAGGAAGCATGCTCTGCTGACTCCACCTAGTTTGTGGGAGGAAGAGAGAGAAGAATGATTCAGTTATCAGGGGTTGGTTGCTAGGTAGACAAGTTGCAGCTTGTCCAGCTGCTGTATCAGAAATCAGTTTCAGTTTGATTGAATAAGGAGGGGGTGGGGGAGAAACATATCCCCCATCATTCAAAGTCCATTAGTAGGAAGGAGAAGCAGGCTAAAGCTACAGGAAGTGCAGGTGTTACTGATCTGCTAGCCTCTATAAATCTGCATTAATGAGAATAGAGGTTGAGGATGCATAGCTAGTGGTGTGATAGAAAGCAGGCAGTTCAAATAAATAAAAGGCCCCAAGAAAAGCTTTCTCCCACCTAAACATGTAAAAAAAAATCATGCACCTGACTTCTTCATTTGATTGGGCCTCTAAGCTTGAGAGAGAACCATTTAAAAAAATCAGTAATTCCATACCAGGGTGACTGCACAAACGAGGACCAACAGCAAGGGTGTGTGATAGGTACTAGTGAATGAATGCTGGTGAAGAGGATATAAAAGGACTAGATCTACTCATTGATCTAGGCATCCAAGAGAGGTGCTTCCTGGCCATAGATGTACATGAAGTCTGTAAGGGCCAGAGTATCTGACAGTAAAGCTATCTGGGCAATAAAAATCTGATTAAGGATTTGCCCAAAAGTGCCTCTGTCTTTATGGTATCCAACTGCTTGCCTTCTGGTTCATCTCCAAACCCCACCATGTAGCACTTACTTCCAATCTCCACTGGGCTGAACTCAGTGGCTGTTTTCAGAGGACGGCTACCACATTGGGTCTCTCAAAACATAGGAGAGGGCAAGAAAAGAGCTCTTCATTTACCCAGCAGCTTAATGGATAGATCATTTACACAGGATGCCAGTTTCCCTTCCTGCCTGAGTATATTTCCTAGGAGAGTGTCCAAATGTAGGTGGCCAATGTTCTACTTTGTGTGGTGGACTAAACCTTCACTGGAGAAGGGACTGAAACACACACGTGTCCCATCTTCTAAATGAACATCCTACCCTCCAGGCTAGAGAGTCATTTTTGCACTCAGCCTTAATGACTCTTCAAATATCCCATGCAAAATGGAGCAGCATCAAAATGAAGAACTGAAGGAGACTATCCTTTGTTTGGTAGGTCACAATCTTAGGAGGAGAGGAGAGCAGATTTGAACCCAGGACTCTGACTACTCTAACCACTTAACTAGTGGTGCTCTGGAGTGGTGCCAGAGGACTGGAAGAGGGCCAATGTGGTTCCCATCTTCAAAAAAGGGAGGAAGGAGGACCCGGGAAACTATAGGCCAGTTAGTCTTACCTCGATCCTAGGCAAACTGTTCGAGAAAATTATTCTGGCACACATCCA
>NW_017728994.1:23148239-23151247 GCF_001723915.1 Gavialis gangeticus | reverse complement strand
CATGGCAGGGGGTCAGACTAGATGATCTTCTCAGGTCCCTTCTGACCCTAGAAACTATGAAACTATAAACTATGAAACTATTAGATAAAAAGTGGATATTACCTTAGTTGCAGGAGCTAAGTAATTGTGTGGAAGTGACTTCTGTATTCCTAGTGACAAGGGTGTTTAAGATGTATTCCTGCCATATTAGTGAGCTTGAGGCATTTCCCTGCTCACTGTTTTTGTAGATCCCATTCTGAGGTGTACCCATGTGCTGTGCAGGAAGCCTAGTTGCATAAAAAGGGACATAAATTTCACTGGGTAGTTAAGCACCTGGGAGTTAGGTACTGTTCAGCCTTGCAACCCCCTGGAGTTAGTTTTGTGGAGCTAGCTTCAACTGAGACAGTGAGCTTCATTCCCTTAAATTACAGTTGCACCCCCTCTATTCTGACAGGGTCCTAATATAAGTGAGAACCAGGCTTACAGTCTGGATGCACTACTGCTACCACTAGGTAAGTGCACAGATAAACATGTGGTAGATATTTTAATTAATCCAGCCTGGAAGCCTTGCTCCTAATGAGAACAGCGTGTAGAACATTATATAAAGAAATTCCAAACATTGTATGGAGTGGCTCCACATAGAAAGCATGGCAGTGAAATACTGTAATTTCCTCATTAGGATCAACATGTCAGCACCTTGCCAATTGCATTCTTCAATGATGGTCAGACCTGTTTTGCACTTGTTGCCCACAAACAATTTACATAAACACGTGCACAGGGCTGAATCTCAGTGTTGTTCAAAGGCAGATTTCCTTTTCCAGAAAGACCATGCTAGAGTTATTTGATGTTATGCACACAAGTGCCATAAAGGCCCTCCAACCAAGCCAGTGTCAGCTGAATTCACATTACTCAAGGATGAGAGTGCCAGTGCTCAAATGGCATGCTCTGTACCTGCATGGCTGTGACTTATTACTGCCTTCTTTTTAGTTATAAAGCATTTACCAGTTTATGAGGAAATTATCCCTTGCTCACCGGGAACAGGAAACAGATAACATTGCAGCCAGTATTTTACAGGTGCTCCATGGCCAACTCCAGTGGTGACTCACGCAAACTTTCCTTTCTCTTGAGGTCCTCTTAGCCAAGCTGTTCATGAAGAGTAACAAGCCTGTTTGTTTTGCAGATAATCATGAAATAAATATGAGTAAATAATAATTGATTCCAGGGCTGATTGTTGCCTATAAAGCAGGGTGTTGTCCATCCAAACAATGGTAATGGAATCTCCTGCTGTTCTATCACTTAAGCATATGGAGGTGTGGAAACCCAGCAGGGTGTTGGGAATAGTTTCCTAAGGTTTTTCCATCCAGAACCTGCAAATCCTTACTCAGCTCAGACCTGTATGGGAGGAGGCCTCCAGATATCCATGGTGCATTTTGTGCTCACCAAGAGCCATTGTTCCAAGGAAGCTGTGCTGACTGCACTAATTTACACTCTTTCAGAAACTGCCCTCTAAAGGCTGGGTTCTAATGTGCAGACAAAACTCCAAAAAGAAATAGAGGACTATGTGTTTAACATGCCTCATGCCTAGACACAGCGTCTCTTAATCCTGATCCGTTTGCCAACTGAGAGCAGATTCTCAAGACTTATGGCCATGTCTGCATGAGACATGTAGCATTGCATGGCAAAAAATGTGATGCAATGCTATTGCACAGTATTATTAGGCTACTGTGTAGTAGCATCACAAAAAAGGTGTTTGTTGGTGCTACTGCGCAGTAACTCGGGTTACTGGGCAGTCATTTACTACTTCTTTATACAAGTAGTAAATGACTGTGCAGTAACGACCGTGCAGTCAGAGTTTCATGTAAACATGACTTCTGAGAAGGAGGCAGTCACAATACTATGCTGGTGATCAGCCATCTCCATGCCTGCTTCAGCAGAGTGTGAATTTCATGCAGTGGGCTTCCTCTGTGTATGGGTTCCTAGCAGGCCCCTTCAGGAATATGTGAGACATGATAGGCCTTGTAATCTGAGGAAATGGCACAAAACACTTTTCTAGTACTGACATTGATGGATTTTGGATCAGACTCATTCTGCTGCTAAAAGGAAACTTTCTGTTTTACCTGCTACTCTCATACACACCAAGAGGATGAACAAAAAGAAAAAGACTGGAGGACTGAAATGTCCTCTAAACCTAATGGTAGTTTTTGTAGTCTTCTGCAAAACTTACACTAAACTAGACACGACACAAAACTAAACTAGACACAGTGCTCATTAAGGCTGCCCTTAGATCAGTGAAATTCTTTTGTTGAAAATATGAAGCAATAAAAATGTATTTTAGAAGTTTAGCCTCTGCCAAGATTAACAGGGCACTGCTTGTTAAGTAGGGTATAATACTCAAGTTATTTAAACATAATTTGAACTGCTTAGCCTAAAAATCAAACAAACTAATAAAAGGCTAAACAGAGTTCCTGCAGCACTAGGATGAGCAAAAACTTGTAAAGTTTTGTTTTGTTTTTTTAAATTGTCATAAAAATGATTTAAACCTAAGACAAATTAAGAGGAATCCTTTGAAGTTCCATAAATTATAAGCACTGCAGTTCTCCACAGCAGTAGTATTCACACTGTGCCAAAGGAACGTCACTGAATATATTCCAGGAAAGAGGGGAGTATATGTAGGGTGAACAGTGCATGCCTTTGAAAAGAAAAGATGACTTTCTTCTGGAAAATGGCATATAAATTAAATATTAAGTCATCTGTCAAAATAATTCTACTCAGTTGCCACCTGTGCTGTGGTATACTTTCTAGCTGAATCATAATGCTTAACCTACAAGGTAAAGGTTGCTTACATCTGTGAAGACAGAATATTCTTCTGCAATACAGGAAATACAATGGAGTTTACGTTTCCCCCATTGCATATTGAAGCATGATGATCACAAATCAGTGGTGAAAGTAAATCAGCATAGAAAGGGCAGTTATATGCACATCATGGGTGACTGGTACCTCTTGAGTCAGGGGAGCAAGTGCACTGACTG
>NW_017728994.1:23141638-23148044 GCF_001723915.1 Gavialis gangeticus | reverse complement strand
GGGGGGGGGGGGGGCACCCGCGTCTGATCTCACTCACTAACTTCCACTGCTTCCAGAAGTCCTGCAGCCACTTTGGAATATGTTAAAAGTTGGGTAGAAGACACAATTGCAAACTCATGCAGCTGCATTAGGAACTCAGCCTCTGCCTCTGTCTCCAGGGCTAGGGACAGACATTCAAAAAGCTGGAGCCTGAATTGATTCAATGTTTGCAGGTTAATCCAACCTGCCTAGGTTAAACCAATTTGCAAGTAAAGAGACATTCAGGAAATGCAGGCACATGGCCCCGAGCTGGGGTCTGCCTGGCACTCCCCCCTCACTACAGCAGTGGCAGGTGTGTGGCTAGACTGTGGCTGGCATGGCCCCCTGAGACAGAGGGGGCATGGAGGGAGTTTATTCCCCGCTGTGCCCCCTCTGTCCCTGGGGGACTGCAGCCAGGATCTGCCTGCCCCAATCACCGCCACCGCCAATTGCTCCCTGTGCAGGGTAAGCAGCAGAAGTATGGGTGAGCAGCAGAAGCTCCTTCCCTGCCCCTTCCATCACATGCCCAAGGGAGGGGGAAAATAATGCCCCCTCCCAACCCCCTCGCCTAAGGGGACCATGCCGGCCAGCTTCTGACTGTGTCTGTGCCCCTGCCACTGAGGTGGTGAAGGGGGAGGGACCATGACGGGGCCACAGCCCCTCTCATGGTTTCCTGAGGAACACAAGCATCTTCCTGGTGGGAGCAGAGAGCACAGCCCCCACTAAGGCTCCTGGGATGCTGGGGGACTCTGGTTTAACTTAAACCAGGAATGGATCTGGGACAGAAGTTTGAGCTCAGTCAGTTAAGTCTGATACTACATTCAAACAGATTTAGCTCAAACTGGTTTCAGCCATTTTGAAACTGGTTTTTGTGCCCTGAACATCTGTTCTGTTCCAGGTTTAAACCAGTTTCCGATCACTTAAACCAGTTTATGTGTAACTTCTGTCCCTAGCCCTGAAGTCTTCTGATTGTTCTCAAACATTTGTACTTATGTGATTAGTTTTCTTAGACTTAGCAGGCTGCAACTCTTCCCAAATAACTTTTCTGATCTTGTTATGCCACAAACTTTGGCTTGAAGAGTGCAGCACATTTCTTTTGCAAATAAAAGGCTGCTTTGCTCCCTTGTGGACAGTTGTCATGTACATTCCACAGAGTTTTTGTGTACCTACTAAAATGACTGCTTAGAAGCATCTGACCAACAGGTGTATGGTTTGGTACAAGTCAACTAGAGAACCAATACAGGTGGCGAACAACAATTACTAAAAAGGCTGAGAATGTGAGGATGGTCCATAGAGCAATTCATAGATTCATTGATTGGAAGGGACCGGAAGAGACCTCACAAGATCATCAAGTCCAGCTGCTCTGCACCATAATCTGATTAATTTCCCCTCAGAGAAATGCAGGAGAATGAGAAACAGTTGTCTACATGTCCCAGAAGGGCAAGGAGACAAAAAATGTTAAGCAAAATGGCAAATTCCAAGGAAAATGTGTAGAATCTATTGGCTTCAAAATGATCCTTTCTCAGAACCTAGTATTATAGATTGCCTCCAAACTCAAGAAGACACTATTGCATTAGTTAACTCAAAAAAGCCTGGACTGATCTACAATAAACTTATTTGTACCATGAAAGGATAATGAAAAGAAAAAGGAAGGTGTTTTTAGCAAGCGTCATGCTTCTGTGACTTTTTCCCCCTCTCCTATTTGTTGCCTACTCTGTCTATTTAGGTTGTGAGCTGTTGGGAGTCAGAACTGTTTCTTACCATATGGCTGTAGAGAGCCAGGTTAACCGTGGGTCTTGGATCATTATTGGGGCCTGTAATACAAATAACAATAATAACACTATGTTCCGTGTTCCCTATGTGCCATCTAGAAGCATTCAAGTTGCACAGTATTTTAGACCTTCTGGCATGAGAGAACAGGTTATTAATCCCCTAAAAATGCTTGCTTTGTGTCTATGAACAGAAGTACTCTACCTGAGTGTCCCCTTGTACACATACAGCCACAGCTTCAGCACCTGGTTTTTTTTTCCTTTTAGGAGCTGTCAACAACAAACCCCAAGCAAGTTCAGATTTGCCAGGCAGCCAGCGTCGTGCAGGTCTGGCATAAGGTGTGTGAATAAAATGAATGTGTCTTGTTGTGACTGATTAAAAGGAGCTGGGGAGGACTGTGAAGAACAATGCACACGCACCATGTGGAGTGTGTATGGTGCTGAAAGGTAAGAGAGTGAAATGCTGCTGAAATATTGATAGGGTGGATAGGATTTGGAATGATTGACGGGGTGTGTGTGTGTCTTGGCAAGTTTAATTGGATTTGTTGGAGATGGAGGGTGGAAGAATGTGATGTATTTCCTATAATGGGTTTCTCTCTTGCATTTTCTTTCTTTCTCTCTTTCTCTCTCGCTCTCTTTCCCCTCTAGGACTGATGTTCAATGAATATCCTGTTCATTGTCTGCATAGAAAGCCTATTCTCCTGTCCTCTGAAGTTGTTTTTTTTTGGGGGGGGGGAGGGGTGAGAGAAGAAGGAATGTAAAACAAATTTCAGTGTATTTTATTCATTTCTTTCCGTTTTCAGTAAAGTGTGAGTAACTGTTGAATGATAGAAAGCTTGCTAGCAAAAAACGGTAGTATTGACTAATACTTGGATGAATCCCAGTGTAATTTGTTAGGATACCAGCAAGCTAGTGTTACCATGTGCTCTGCTCAGACTTCATTTTTTTTTCTTTTCTTTTTTTTGATTGAGCACAGAAAACAAGCTATTTCCAGGTTGACAGCAAGATTTGAACCTGGCCATTTGGCACCATAGACATTAGCCTCTGCCACAGGGGTGGGCAATTATTTGGGCTGGAGGGCCACTTAGGGAGTTCGGATGAACTGTCGTGTGCTGGGTCAACACTACCTCCACCCACCCCAGTGTGCAGAGACAGCACCTCCCCACACTTGCCTGCAACAGCTCACCAAAATGCCATAAGTGGTCCCTGCAGGTAAGGCATGCTCAGCCAGGCAGGATAGGATAGGGGCCATGGATGGGTGGGGAATCTAGTCACGATCTGTTGTGAACACCACATAGTACTGAGCCATGCTGCTCCAAAGCCACGCTGTTTTGGGGCTGCCCACTTGCACCTGTGCTGGGGCAGCAGGGCTGGGTCACAGGCATACGCTCTGCCCTGTCCTGGGTCAGGTCTATCATGATCCATTGTGTGGGGAGCAGATTATGGCTCTGCCCCATGCCCCAGTCCCATGCTGTCACTGCCCTGTGATCCTGATCCTAGCCCTGGCCCCACCCACCAATTCTGCCCCAAACACCACTCCCCACCTGCCCGTGGTTCTATTCCATCTGCCCAGCTGAGCATGCCCTGCCCATGGGGGTCCCAGGCTGGTCTTCCTGGAGACCCTGCCCATCTGCTTCATTTGGTGCCCTGGTGGTGGGTGAGGGGCAGATGGGCCAAGGCATCTGGGCAGCGTGGCTGGGTCCAGCAATGGTGACACTGGCAGCAGTAGCTGAAAGGAGCCACCACCACTGGGGCTGCTGGGAAGTGGAATGTGGCTGCTGTGCTGCCCTAGTCCCACTGCACACCTAGGGGCAGTAGGACCCTCTGTATGCACCACAGCCTGGGCTCCTCCTACAAGCCTGTACCAGGGAGGCAAGGGACCCACTATGGGCCATAGAAAGCCCCTTGGCTGCCTGGGCTTATTTTGCCCATCCCTGCTTTCCCACTTAAGGTAGTAACCCACCTTCTGCTCCAGACTTCCATTTCTGAGTGGACCAGCCTCTTGAAAGGAGCAAAGACCCACCCTCTGGCTAGTGTGAAGAGTTCTGAATTTTGAGGTGGAACTAAAAGTTGATCCATATATTTTTCTCTATTGGACTGATTCTGTTCTCACTTATTCTGGTGCAGATCAGAAATTTTGCTGTTGTCAAAACCAGCCAGCAAAGAATCAGGTTGCGCATTTCTGCCTCCTGCAATCTTTTTTATACAAACCACTTCTATCACTTGTGTGTTTGATTTGCTTAGGCTGACAGCTCTGGGGGATGGAGCTGTTATTGCTCCCAACAAGTACGACATGGATAGCAACTGTAAAAGCTTCCTCCCTGCTGCTAACGTGACTCCATCTTGACCTGGACAGACCTGCCTCAAGCAATCAGAAGGTAGATTGCTCCCCATTTTCCCTCAATTCTTGGACTTCCTTTGGTGAAAAATTACGGCAATTATTGCCAACAAATTCCTGTTGATTGTGACCTGGGCTTCAAATAACCAGGCTATATCACAGAGGAACATAGAACTGAAAGGTTTCTCCTCCCCATTGCAGGATAGGGGAAATTCCACAGCCACGCTGTATTGGGGCTGCCCACTTGCACTTGTGCTGGGGCACGGGCTGAGTCATGGATGTATACTCCACCCTCTCCTGGGTCAGACCCATCATGATCCACTGTGCGGGGAGCATTGCATTCACTGAAACTACCTCCTGCAGTTTCCTACCTTTGCAGACCATCATGTTGTATATCTGTTGTTTCATAAACTGATCAGTCTCTATTTAAAAACAGCTTGTTTTTTGCCCCCAATGCTCCTGTTGGGAACCTGTTCCAGAAACTCATGGCCCTGATGGTGAGAAACCTTCTTATAGTTTCTATCCTACTTCATAAAGACCAAAAAATGTACCAAGGAGTTGTTATAGCCTTATTCCCAGTATTACTAGATGAAAAGAAGATTCTGAGTATGTCCTGTTTGGATAGGAGGAGAATTCTTTAGGAGCAAGTGTAAGGATTGCCTGGTATGGAAAATAGTGTGAACAAGTGATGAAATCCCACTTAAATTTTCTCAAAAATTAGTAGTTCTCAATCACTGCCAACCTGTGTTCAATCTGAACCACAAGTAACAGACTTTGCAATACATTTTTCATCCTAAGACCATCCAGAATGTCAATCATGTGTATCATGGTTACAGTGATTATCCTAAAGTGAACTCAGGGTTCAAGGAAGCTCTCAAGCAGGGGTAGGATTAAAATCCTAAATTGATTGTATCTGGCCTGTGGTGCTTTGCGTGGGGCTGAGCCCAGCCTGCTCCCTCCCATGATAGCCCATGTTGCACTTCCACCTGCACCTGCTGATGGCCCCAGCCAACATGCACAACATTCTGGTGGGGCTGCTTCTCATGCTGCTGCAGCCACCTGGGTACTGTTTGGCTCTACCCCCTTCCAGCAGCTCCTTCTCCTGCCCCTGTTGCATTGCTCTGAGCAGCTGGTAGTATAGGGAAGCAGTAGCAGCTGTGGGGATGTGTACCAGGCACTACATGCCCAGCCAGGTTGGGGGGAAGCTGCAGCCAGGCAGCTCCTACCCCAGCATGTGAGTCACCAGCTCCAGCTCCTGGTAGCCTTCCACCCATTTGGCCACCCAGCATGATGAGCAGCCACCTGTTGGCAGCTGAATAGGTGAAAGATGGCCCTGGATGCTGGCTGGGGCTGGGGCTGGGGCAATGCCATTGGCAGGCAGGTGGGAGTGCAGCGTGGGCTGCTCCAGGCAGGAGCAAGTGGGACTTGTCCCTGTGCAGAGCACCACAAGGCAGGCATGGGCCAGAAGGGAGGGAGAAGGGGTGCGAATTTCACCTGCACCTGTGCTGCGCTGCACTGCCTGGGCAAGCAGTTGCACGTACCCCATGCCTCACCCCCTCCTCCCTCCCTTACCCCACCCTTGGCCACCTCTAGGGACCTAGCACACAGGAAGCCCCCACACACACATGTACAACCCCTACCCCCCACATACACCAACACACCTATCCCCCACACACCCTACCCTACACCCTTGTGCACCCCCCTCACCCTCACACACACCCCCATACATACAATATACAGGTGTAAGACTTTATTTTTAGATATTATGCAATTTCCTCTGTATATACTGCTCAAAAAACATAAACCAGGGCAAACATTATTTTTAAATAAAATTAAGATATAGTAAATGTTTTGTTTTAACATAACACATGATCATCACCTGCTGGAATTCACCATCCAGCACAAGGTGGCAAAAGCCTGCAGCAAGGCAGCAGCCCTAGATTTCAGGAGGGCGGACTTCAATGAGCTAAGGAGAATAGTTGGGGAAACACTGAGGTCCCAGAGGGGAGGGGAGCCAGGTGTCCAAGAAGAGTGGTCGCTCCTTAAGGAGACAATCCTCCAAGCCCAAAGGGAGGTAATCCCAATGAGGATCAAAGGGAGCAGGAGAGCGCAAAAGCCCCCATGGCTCACCAAAAGCATCCGGGAATGTCTTCTAGCTAAAAGAGAGGCATACACTCTATTGAAGGGAGGGGCCATCACCAGGGAGGATTATACTGCGGTTGCTCAGGGCTGCAGGGGGGCAGTCAGGAAGGCCAAGGCAGAGATGGAACTGGGACTAGCT
>NW_017728994.1:23120842-23141304 GCF_001723915.1 Gavialis gangeticus | reverse complement strand
TGTGACCCCAGTACTCTTTCCTGCCATGGCAGGGGGTCGGACTTGGTAATCTGCTCAGGTCTCTGCTGACCCTACTATCTACAAAACTATATTATTTGTTTTTCATCTCTAATTTTTTTAGATGACATCTAAAAGATCTTGTGTGTGCAGGCCTCGACAGCTCACCAACACTCATTAAGTGGCCTACCAGCTGAAATAATAGCTCAGTCTTGCTCTAGAGGGACATATAAGGATGTGGACTTACCAGCTTGCTTAGTCAGCTCTGAAGCAACATTTTAGGAAATACAGCCAGATATTTTGAAGCAGTTTGCCTGTTTTCAAATAACAAGCTTAATGTAATAACGTCATTATGTAGTTTCAGATTCAAGGATCTGTTTTCACTGAAACAGAATAAAAACCAAACTATCAGTCAGATACCTTATTTTCATCATGTTAAAAGCCAGTTTCAGTGGCAGCTGAATTTCTGAATTCTCCAGTTACTTACTCTGGGCTGCTTTGGCATGAGATGAATGTCTGTCCTTTGGACTGATTAGAAGGGTTCTGGAGAGAGGGAAAGTACAGGAGAGCATTCATCACTTATTTATTTCTTTGATCAGATTTGTTTCTACTAGTATGTTTGCTAATTCAATTTCTGAAAAAACATATTGATGCAAGAAACCTAGAATATTTTTTCTGCTATGGATGATGGGTATAGCCTTTAATATGCCTTTTTCTATATGGAAAGCCTGAGTTTCAAAATAATAACAGAGGCAGGATTTGTGAAGAGTTTACCTACATCTTTATTTCTCCTTCATTACCTTTAAACCTTTCATCTTGTGCTTGCTGTGAATCTGTCAAGTTATTCTAGATCTTAACTCTATGGTCAATTCTGTTTAATTCTAGCACCCTCTGCTGTGGATATCTATAACAACAGATTACTTCATTATTGTTGTTTTATTTTTCCATTTTTTTTACAGCCCCTGTTATATATTCAAAGATCTGCAGGTATAACACAACCAGGGTACAGACTATACCAGATATATGCAGCTGCCTCTAATGTGAAGAGATGTCATCTAGAAAGTGCACATGATTTTTTAAGCCATTGTAGGAAGGTTCCTCTTTTCAAGTGTTTCCTTATGCTGGGGGAATTGTCATCATACATATTGAAGAGAAGACATATGGGAGACCAGCTTCTAGATTAGAGAAGTGTCCAAATCTCTCTTTTAGATAACATTTTAGGATTATAACATTCATAGATTAATATCTAAATTTGATAACCATTCAACTGATTGATTTTAGATCTCCCTTAAATGATCTAATTGGGCAATCATTCACAATGTTTGGCATCGTCTGAAAAATCACACCACAATTGCAACCAAGACTTTCTCTGATTCTCCATTTATGGAGTTAGGTGTCCACACTTTCCATGAATTGTCTGGATGCGATTCAGAGAGGACCAGATCTTTCTCAGTAGGTCAAATCCTGGCGGGGGATTGTAGGGTTGCTGACAATGTATTTCAGCAATGGGTTGATATTTGCCCAGGCTTCCCTCCATTGTTCTTCGTGCTTGTGTTATTATCATAGAGCTTCTTGGCATATTTCCAGAAGGGTTTTCTAGATTTGAGCCTATCCAGTGGTAGCGTGGTGATCAGGAGGTTTGGGTTACCACTGGCCTTATAGTATTCCCTCACTCATGCGGCACTGTGGCAGAGCTGTTGGGGAGCAATGTTTGCTAGGACTGGAAGCAATGGTAATGGCATACACTTTAGCATTCCTAATTTAATCCTTATAGCTGCATTTAACTGCATGCTTTTGTTCCAAACTGGGGAGCAGTATTCTGTTGCAGAGAAAACAAGTGCTGGAGTGGCTGTTCAAAGCATGGTTGCATTTGCTCCCCATGTTGTTCCGGCCAGTTTATGCACAAGGTTAACTCATGCTTTCATGTGTTTAGCCACATTCCGTAGAAGGTAATGAAAGGTGAGGCTCCAATCGAGAGTTATGCTGAGGTATTTTGGGAACTTCTCATGCTTAACTGCTTGCCCACAGAAAGTGATGGCAAGTTTCTGGTCGACATGGGTGTTGTTCAGATGAAATGACATGATGACAGTTTTCCTTGGATTTGGGTGGAGTCTCCAACATGTGAAAAATTCTTCAAGTGACTTGAGATCTTTGCAAAAATCAGTCATTGGCATAGCTAAATTTCCATCTGGTGGTGACAGGAGGGACACTTACATATGCACTAAAAAGTGCTGGTGCAAGCACTGTTCCTTGTTGGGAGACCATTATTTAGTAGGCGGGTTCTGCTGACAGTGTTCCTTAGATGGACATGATATTGCTGGTTAGACAGGGCTGTTGATAATAGGCAGAGGGTCTGCTGGCCCCTGATGACCCTTGACAATTTCAGCAGGAGGCTGTCTCACCATACAGTATCATAAGCTGCTGCTAAATCGATGAAGGCAGCTCCTATGATCTCTTTGTGCTGGTATTCAGTTTTAATATATGTAGTGAACATCCAGGTCAAAAGCCAGCCTGTTCAATTGGCATAACCTTCTTGAAGATGGAAGACATGTGAGCCAGTAGCATTTTTTTGAGACGCTCATACATCATACAAAGCAGGGATACAAGGCGGAAGTTTTTTTGGTCTGTGGTTGATTTTTCCAGGTTTTGGAATAGCAATAACCTACGCTTGTCACCATATCTTGGGAATCGTGTTTGTGATCATTATGATAGAAAAGAGTCTGGTCAACCAGTGATGTCCTTTTTCGCCAGGATGTTTCAAGAACTCAGGGTAGATCCCATCTAATCCTGTAGCCTTCCCTGATCTGATAGCTCTTAGGGCTTCATTGACCTCTTCTTCAGTGAAGAGAGATGACAGGGCTGTTTTTGGTGCACATCTGTCATTGATTGATAGAGTTAAGAGCCCTTCATAGAATCATAGAAGGGTCGGAAGGGACCTTGTAGATCTTCAAGTCTGACCCCCCACCTGGGTGGGAGAAAAGACTGGACTCAAATGAGTCCTTCCTTGCTGCCTAGTCTGGCAATCCATAAGGGTCTTTCCATCCAGCAGCATTTTTGAGGCAATGAATGACATTTACTGATATACTGATGGTCTTATTTGTTGGTGGTGGTGCTGCTACTAGGTGTCTCAGGAGGCTTCAAGCTTTACGGCTTAAGTGTGAAGTCTAATGACTCCATTGCTTCAGTCCACTTCATCTTATGAATTCATTTAGCAAGTTCAAGAGAGCTTTGCCACATTCTGGGTTTCTTGAGGCCACTTCGTTCACTCCAACATAGAGTGTATTCCACCTGGTAGCCCCTGGTGATGTGTGATCAGGCTGCTTTGAGCACAAGCTTGGTGAAGTACTCAAAATGTTCTGGTGTCAGTGGAATTGAAAAATCAGTGAGTTCAATATTCTCAGTAAAAGATTCCCAGTGAGCCTTTCTGAAGTTATATCATGGCACGGGAATGGATGCTATTGGAATTTTAACCCCTATGCGTATCAGGACCAGCCTGTGCTGGCTATTCAGGAAACTGTTTAATACCATTCTTGAAGCACACAAAGGCTCATCTTGAGCTATCACATGTGACGAAACATAGATCAGGGTTTACATCCTTTCTCCGTTGTGTGGAATGGAAGCTGCTTCGATCTTTAGCATCAAACAGAAGGAACAGATTTTTTGTCATTGCCTAGTCAATGACCTGTTCTTCACAGTTTTTGTCAGCTGTGTAGACCCAGGCCATGTGATGGCTGTTAAAATTGCCAGTGAAAACTATGGGATTGTTAATGGTAGGCAGCATGCTTGGAATCCATGTAGCATTTGGAGGTTTATATATATTTATCATGGATACATCCTGAATTTTAATGGAGATAGCTATAGGTGCATTGTTTTCCAGATTTGTTGCAGCGATATCTTTAAGGCTGGATTTCATATATGTTGCTATTCTGCGTTTGGGATGGTGGTGGCTTGCAACTAGCAGAAATCCTGGGATCTTCATTTTTAAGGCTGTTTCATTGTTAATTATGTGAGTTACTTGAAGCAGTAGCACATCAATATTATGGAGTTTGAGTCGTTGTCCCAAGAAATCACACTTCGGCTTTAATAGGCCCTCCACATTTAAGAGGCACAAACGTAGTGAAGGTCCCACATTGCAATAAGTCTGGCTCTGAAAAAGGTCTTTGGCATTGTAATCCTGATTGGGAGACTCTTTACAGGCATTTGATCGTTGAGTTGATGACATTGGTTGTGCTTTAGCATGTAACAGGTAAGACCATGAGAAAGGTTGTTGTCATCTTCTTCCCCAGCATCTCAGTATCTCCAAACTATGTAGGGGGATACCTGCAATCTGTACTTGGCTCTGGATATAGAACCAGCCATCTAGAGTTGCAGCGCCTTGAAAGACTTTGATATTCAGCCAGCTATAGATTGCTGGAGTGTATCACATTCCTGTCTTACCACCTCTAGCCTCTGGATGTGCCAGCTCTGTACAATCTGGAGATTCCTTCTGCAAGCAGAATCTCAATTAGCTCAAGTTGATTCCCTTTTATGCGACCAGAACAAGGCCCGGTTCTGTCCCGTTCTTTCTTTTTGTCTTGAGAGAGGTTTATTGACTGCAAAATGTGAAAATATATCAAATAAATACTGGGAAACAGAAATCTGCCTAATTTATGGAGAGAGAATTCTAGGAGTTATGCTTTAAACTAAACCTTTGTATTTTTCCAGTGTCAGGCTGAATATTTGGATCAGTTTTTTGGGAGACAGGAGGTGAGTGGATGCAAGTCCCAGCTGTGATGCAACCAATAAATAAAAGAATGAAAGTTCAGAAAACTGTTGCAGTGGAGTGGGCTGTGGCCAATTCATCCATATTTGTGCGTACAGTCTACAGAAAGAAAAATCAACCTCCAGTTCTTCACATGTTGATGGAAAGTTACGACCACAAAACCTCTGAGGACTCAAAACCCCTGTTTTTTCCAAGACACCCTCATTTTTCCTTTTGTGCAAACAAAAGCTGGATCTGTTCCCACCCTTGCTGTCAGAGAAAAACTGAAACATTGACAAAGATGACCATATTTCCAGAGGAGCAGTTCCAGATAACAAGTGAGCTGCTCTCTGTATGCAGCACCTCCTTGGTAACGATTAAGTGTTTGTTACTAACCCTCCCTCCCCGTGTGTTATTTTGGCTTTTAAAAATCAATATTTATAACAGCAGCCGCCCTACAAATCAATCATTTCCCTCTCCACCCCTCCAAATCTAACTGTGGAGCTCACAGAACTAAGCTGCTCTTGGGAACTGTTAAACTAGGACACAGAACAGTGAAAGCCTTCTTGTCAGACTTCCAAGAGCAAATAGCAGCAGAAAGGAGGTTTAGCAGTGCTGAATAAAATAACAATAATAATACAATATTGATCTCAAAGTAATTTACAAACATTAGTGAATTAAGCTCAACAACACTGCAGCAGGCCCATGTTATTATGCCCATTTAGCAGATGAATAAACTGAGGTACAGAGAGCTTAAGCAATGGGACCAGCTTCACACAGGGAGTCAGTGTCAGGAAGAAAATTCAAAGTTTCCTGACCCCCACATTCTTGTCTTGGGAGGGAAAGAATATCAACATTTACAACTGTAACAAAACATGCCAGTTTTGGGACCAGCTGCAAGCTACAACCATAATGAAACATGCCAGTTTGGGGATTTTATTACAAGCTCAAAGCTCAGAGCAGGTTTATGGAATAACTGCATGTCTGGTTTTGACTGATGTAAGGACAATTCTTAAAATAGATGAAAGCTGGGTTTTGAGATTTGGGCCCATAATCTCTGTCCCCTTTGCATTGCTTGGGTGTCAGAAGGTGGATTGAAAGCTGCTTTAGCCAGCTAGTTGGAAATTCCCCTTTCAGGGGAAATCAGGACGGTGTCTTTTGGGATCTACCCGATATCTACCCCACCCTCCCCAGTGGAGAAAGACAAAAAGCATATGAAACAATATGCTGCATTCAATTTTTCCCAGCCAATGTATTGAGCCCAAGGGGTTGTTATAAACTGGCATAGGTTAGCACTGATGGAGCAACTCCAGAGTAACAGAGAGAGGGGTCAAGCACACAGAAGGTGAAATCATGCAGTGTTGCACTGACCCAACCAAAGATGCTGGGGTTAAAACAGGTTCCCCAAAGACATTAAAACTTCTTTGGAAAGGAAAATCCCAAATGACAGCTTATACTTTCTTAATGGGTTTCCTTTAAGAAGAAAGGAACTGAAAAAAAACAAAACAAAGAAACCCAAAGAAAACCCATACATCTAAAAGGAAACCGGCTTCAGCACAGTCAAGGAGTTTATTCCACTTCCAATAAAAGACGCCAAACGTGCCTTGAAATTCATGTCCCATCAAAGTTCAAGGGGGCCCATATTGTTGGCCTGTTCAGTCAAAATGCTCCAGCCACTTATTATAGGAAGATTGCACTCCAGGGACTGACTAGAAAAATATGATTTAGTGAAAGCTTGTACCCAAAACACATCATTGGCCTCTGATCTCTGAACATTTAAATATTTCAAGCTTACAAGCGGACGCTGTCATGAGGACAGACCCTGATCCCTAGCTGATTCTAGAACATCTGTTGAGGCATTTACCAAGTTAATAGATTAGCTATGAGAATCAGGCAGGTGTTTTTCACCAAAGCCAGAAAACATCAAAATCAGATTGCCCTCCAAGTCTTTCAGCACAGGCAATCGAGTTAGAATGACTCATAGAGTCTAACAGATAATAAAACACACATAACATTTGCTTTAAGGTACAGGTGGGGATATTTTGTACTGTGCTGAGGAGAAAGAAAAACTAACTCTATTTGGGAACAGAGTAATTGAATACAGATGGGAGGAGGCAAATGAAAGAATTTAGCAAATATCTCAGTGGAATAGCTAATGGGAATGAGACAGAATAGGAAATTAAAAATTATTCGAAGCAGATGGACCATTCTTTGAGTTTTTTAAAATTTATTAGGGCTGCGAAAAAAATGTGTCTGTTTATTTTCCACGGCCATGAAATTAATGACTTGGTGAGTTGTGCTTGTGCAATTTTATGACTGCCATGTCATTTGTCATAATTTGGGTGCTGTTTGATATGGATTTATGAATATTTCCTTCCCCCTCCCAATGTGATTTATGGGTGTTGGTCATATGTGAATTAGACTGTCACCTTTAGTATGAAAAAGTACAAATGACAGATTATAAAAAAGTACGCAAGTCCTTGGAGCTGGAAAGCAGGGTTCACAATCAACTCCCCTGCTTCTTCATTGGGAGTTTTTGTTTGGAACTGACAATTAAATGTTTGGATTGGAGTCAAGCATATGGGACTATTGAGAGGCTTGAGTAGATTTGAACTTATCTGAACTTTACCTGTGAAACTGAATTTGAGTCATCTTTTCCCTGTACTTTGAGACAGAAATGAAAAATATCATGTAAGATATTTTCTAAAGGTATGGATATCTGATATCTGGAGAAGGAGTGTGGTAAAGTAAATCTTGCTTCCAGTAATACTACTAGATGATGCTTCCATGGAAGGTGAAACCATGTTCCTGCCCCTCTGTAGTTATGGAGGGCAGTACATAGGAGTGAAGAGAAATACTTCATGAACGTAATGACAGCATATTAATGTAATAATACAATTAATTTAGATCCAAAAGAGCATTACAAACTGATATGCAAATGTCATCCATCGCTAGTGATATGTGTCAGCTGTCTAGTAACAGAGAACAACAATAACATGGGAAGTGAAACAGAAAATCATTGGTCATCAAGGGCTAGTGACTGGTGTCTGCTGGGAGGGAGCCATATGCCAGTTTTGAGAGTCTCCGATCAAGTATTGTTTCCTTAGCTGAAGTGAAAAATACTGGATAAAGCTCTTGGGAAGGAATGGACAACCGCAGTTTGCTTGGCAATAAGGGTGAGCAACCAGAACACCAAAGCAGTTTTCACAGAGAGGAGTAGTCGAACCAGTGAAAGGGAGCCCCAACTTCCTGTTCTGTCCAATTAGTCTCTGCTTGGGAGGGAATAGTTTTCAAGTGTTTTGTATAAGAAGGTTAGAGCCAATGGCAGTTTGCATGGGTTTGGTGGGAATGTGTGGAATTCAGCTCATGATGAATGGGGTGGCAAAAATAGAAAGCAGAAAGGAAAAAAGAAGATACCAATTAAGCTCACTTCACAAAAGCATTGAGATGCACTGCTGAGGAAATCTGAAATGTTTCCAGGTATTCTGTGCAAAACGGTGTTGGAAAGCATGGCTGCACATATCCACAAAGACAGGTTGGGGACATGGGTCCATGCAGATGAAAGGTTATGCCTATATCAAAAACTTGGGGGGACCCAGTCTGTTATTTCTGTGTGAAACTGATCACATTTTTCATAAGAAGAAAAGCAAGAAGCTTCTTTAGCAAACAAGTGTCATATTTGCCACAGTGGTAGCAGCTAGTATGTATTACTTTCGTGTCTTTCATACTATGTGCTACGGGCATAGCCTAGCTCCGGCTGTCTTTTGCCACAATAAATCTGAGGCCTTTCATCCGAGCTGAGTTCAGAAGTGACGTATTAGGTGACTTCAGATGACCAACAACCCTGCTTGGGACTGACATCTCAGGAGAAATATTGAAGAAAGCGCTACACAGCTGTTGTGTCTATGTTGATGGATCTCAGAAATCTCTCATTGCCTGAAGAATGCAACATAGATCTTTTTACATTTGAAAAGGGCATATCACCAATTTATTCCCAGGCTCTATATTGACTAAAGCTCTGCAAATACTGTGTGTGTGTGTGTGTGTGTGTGTGTGTAATTTAAAGCAATTATAAAAAATAATTTTGAGTTGACTCAAATTGATTTTTTTTCCTTCAAATTATCAACAAATGAACAGTTGAGTGAATGTTTTTGTTTGGGATCAAACTAACATGTTTTGTTCTAACCAGCATGTATTGTTTGTGTTTGTTTTTTTGAACTTGAGTGTTTCTCAAAGGCTGTAATTGTTTTTATTTGAAAGACATTTCCACAAAGTCATTTTGAAGCTAATTTTTTGTTTTAAAAATGTCAAAACGGAACATTTTGACTTTTTCAAAGATTTTTAACACCAACACCTAGGCAAGATTGAAGTGAATCTTTGAAGCATTTAAGTGTCACTGAATTTCCTTTTTTCACTGAAAAAGTTTCAGCCAAAAATGTGTTCCCAGCTCTGTTGTATATCTTTCTGCCTCTTCATGCAGTCAGTTTAATTGCCATATGAGTTCTGCTTTATACTGTCTTGCATTTTGAAATTAGTGAATTAAATATGAAATCCTTTTTGCAAAAACAATTATAGGGTATGAGGGGAAAGGTTTTTTTTGATACTGGAGAAAAGTAATGTTCTCTGTGGGTTTGGCTTAGAGAAATCCTGACCAGATCTGGCTTTTAAAAAGCCAACCCGCTTATGCCCTGTTACCATTAAGAAATTTGCCAGGAAAGCAGGTGTCTAACTGTATAGGCAATCAGATTACAAAGCAAAGTAATCATGATTTCCTCTTTTGAGCATAGTTTGCCATGTTAGTATATGGTCCTTCTAAGTGAGGGAGAAGGAATTGGAAAAAGACAAGGACAAGGGCAGAGAATGACTGTGATTGTACAATTCCATTAGGCAAGTAGATTTAATGTGGATTTTATTTTGTTCCATTTAAATCAGTTTATAAAGGAGAAAATCCCTGATACTGCTGTCATGTCATATATGTGTTGGAGAGCTCTTAAAATGTAGTGCTAGTTCTCAGGAGGCACTAGTTGCACATGCATGTCAATGACCTTCAGCGAATCACAGCTGCAAGGGTTCTTTAAGGCATGCATGCTTGGCTTTGACACCCTTCAATTTATGGCATGGCTTAAGTTTTTGTACCAATGGTAACGTTCCCTGAATGGTTTTCATCCAGATGGTCTCAGAGAGGATAAGGTTGAGTAAGATTTATTCACTGAGAAGGGATAATGTAAAATAAAAAAATTACAAGGATACTGCAGTTATGTGACTCATGTCTTATTGGCAACCTCCTGAAATATGGGGAAATTCCTCTTTTGTTAAACTAATAGAAGTTGCTGCTTTTAACAGGAACAAAACCTTTTGTGGTCTGTGTGTCTTTGGATGGCACAGAGGATTTCAAAAGCTGTAAGAAGAGATGTCCTGGTTTGAGGTCCTCTGAATGAACAAAAGGAGGTATAATATATAATATATGATATAAACTGATGTTGAAATCAGTAGAGCTCTGATTGATTTACACCAGTGGAGAATCTGAGCAAGGAAATTTTCAATCTTGATTTGCTCACTACGTTTCTGGAAACTGGGTATTTCTCAAGGCAAAAGTTGGCATGAAGGTAATACTAGAAATATTTTTAAGGCTCAGTCTTGCAAGATACTGAATGCCCTGACCCCAATTCAGCCAACCAGTTGAGAATATCTGGATTTTTTACACAGGAGATTATTAAAAACAAATGTGAATTGTTCCTGGTCTTAAAGGGAAGTATGGGCTGAAGATACTTTCCCCTTTTTTTATTGATCTCATCTTTCATGGCAAAATATTATTGTTCCTTATCGCCAGGTGCCGGCTAGACTCTAGAAGCCAAGACTTTCAGAATTAGCTGCTGATTCCAAGTGCCCCATTTGTGAATGTGTAATTTGAGACCTATTAAAAGAATCTTATTTTCAGAGGAGGGTTGCTGAGCAGTTACTGAAATCAGATCCCTTTTGGGTATCTCACATTGATCCCTGAAAAACTGAAGCATTATAGATTACTAGTCACATTCAAAAACCTTGGTCCTAATATACAGCTCCTCCAAGAACAGGTGAAAAGATGGTTCTTTATGCCTAAGAAATGGACTGAATACAATAAAAATGGTTAATTATATAGTAAAATAGGGGTCATTGTGTCACTGTCAATTTAAAGCATGCCTCCTGCTGCGGGGCTTGCATCAATATTGTTTGAGAGAAGTAGCATCAATATACTGTAATAGTCTTATTTTAATAGGATTGCACAGTCATCAGTCTCCAGGTTGATGTGATGGCTATACACAGAGAACATGGGCATCTAGACAAGCAAGAAACGAAACCTATCTATCACTCTCAACATGAAGGTGGTGTGATCACTATGTTTACATTAGTAATAAAATACAGACAAATAAAGTGTTAAAGCCTATGGAAATGCTAGGGCGCAAGTGAAGGGAACAAGAAATATAGAAAGACAGAGTCACAGTAAATTCAGCTGTGTCATATTTGGAGGTCACTATTCCTTTGCCTCTTATTGCCATGGAGTAAAATTTGAGGCCTTTGCTATCCAGCACTCCTGAAAGGCAAAGTAATTTTAAAGATTCAGTGGTACATTCTTTGATTACCCAAATCACTGTAGTTGGTCACTCCTATTGATGCATATGCCCCAGTTGATGATGGTGAAATTCCATGCATGATATAGGGAGACTAGGCTAGAGAGTGGTGGTGACTTTATAATTTGTATGGCAGTAGGACCATGTTAGATTTTACTAGGCAGCATTCAAGTGTGTATCTCAGCTACAAAGGAAATGGATTATATTTAGCAGTGTTACCCGGGTTAGTGGATCAGATCCTAGTGTTCCTGTTTACACTGATATAAATAAAGCAGCAACCCTATTTACTTGAGTGGAATGACTCCAGGTTTATGTAATGGAAGGCATGTCTACACATGACCTTTACTGTGCAGTAGTTATCACACATTTACACATGTACTCCTATTCGGCTGGAATAAACTAATTGACACTTCAGCAAGATAGTACTTATCTTTACTGTAGACTCTGGTCTGGCTGGCTGGGGCAGGAGGGTGCTTCAGTGTACAGGCTGCCTGCTGGCTAGCCGCACACTGAAGTACCCTCATGCCCCAGCCAGCCCTTCCGCAGTATGTTGAGCTGGGGTGGGGAGCAGCCCCAGGTTGGCAGGCTGATCTCCCAGACTCCCTGCTAGGCAGTGCTGCTCCAAACGTTCTCAACTTGCTATGGTCCTGGGCGCACATGTAGAGCAATGAACTCTAGATCAATAAACTCTAGAGCAATAAACTCTGGAGTTTATTCATGCTTATTAATATGCATGTGTAGACATGCCCAGAGTGTAATGAAGAACACAATTTCTTGCCAGACCATGACGTGGGAAAAAAAGAGCTCGGATTCTCAGGTATACCATACCACTCTGATAGCATAAAGGGACCTAACATGGTCAGGATTAATTCTAGTTGCACTGAATGCACATTTATTCTGCCAGCATCACTTATACCTTAAAGTACAGTAAATAAGAAAAAGACCATGTTTGAGTCATCAGTGGGATCTTCATTTTCCTGATGCTTACACATTTTGTATAAACTTCTTTGAAATATATATAAATTCTTTGAATTAATGTCTGAGAGAGTGCCTGCTTGACAGACCTGGAGACTGATGTCTTTGAGACCTACAGCAGAGGTCCAGTTCAGGCAGTAGTAGTAAGGGCTTCTCCCACTAACATGCCTCCCTCTTGGTCTCTAGGAGGCAGTTCATATCCCATACTTCATTTGTTTCTTAGTCCTATCTTCTGTGAATGGCAACAAAAAACTTGCCAAGTTGTGGCATGCACATTTATTTGCTGGGGGCATGATCCAAAACCACCAACCCATTTCAAATAGGCTCCAAGCAGCAATGGGAAACACTCTTGTTCAGTATTTCAATTAGCTGGATTTGAACTAGAGACCCAGAAGTGAAAAGCTCTAACTCTCTTTCCTTAATCCCCTGAGCAGTTCAGTCTGCCTCACAATGTCTTTTAAAACAAATGTAAACCTGGTGTGTAAAATGAAATCCAGGAGTGAAAAGAAAACCCAGGATGAAGTCTGAGTCTGTTTTCTTCTTTAGCAAGCTTCTTCACTAGGAGTGACCCTGGAAAATTGTTCTCTGATTATTCTCTTGAGAGATGACTCTAATTTCTTGCTGCTGTAGATAGCCATATGATCAATTGTCATCACTCATTGCCTGATGATGGGTCATTACTTACCAGTGAATACTTGGGGGAAAAGCACATGCGACTTCCATTAGGAGGCATATTGCACCTACATCAAATATGAAGTGTATAGTAGGTTCTCATTAATAACATTTCAAGACCATCCTCTTAAAGTTTCTTGCACGGAAGCTGCCTTCAGCATGGGAAAGCTATAATGCTGAGGCATTTAAAAAAAAAACTTGCTGTTTATAACTAAGAAAGCTTGTTCACCTTAAGACAAAAATTATTTTAATTGGTTGACGCAATAGATCATCCTGTAATGAGGAAGGTAATGCATTTTATTCATTCATTTTTTTCTACACTAAGCAACCCTCCTAGCTTTGAGTGCGGTGTATTTGCTTAATGGACTATGGAACATCTTGCTTTGCTTGGGTTCTGAATTGACCTAGAGCTTCAGAATGGCTCAAAGAAACACAGGCCATCCATTTCCTGTAATGTTTTTTTTCATTTTCTATCCAGCACAGCTGAGATCCAAACCAGCAGATGGATCCACAATAGGTGTAAGGCAGCACACAGATTGAAATCACTGGAACTCAGAGGAGGCATTCCCAGCTGAAGATCTCTTTCCATGCTGTAAAATGTAAGGTCCCTGTGGGTGACAAGGGACAGCTTTCTAGCTTACTGAATGGATTCTTCACAGACCCAGTCTCTTTTCCAGACAGAAGAGGTATGTTTAACAGCCTGTTCTTCTGCCTAGGGCCTGAGTCACAAGGACAGGGGTTGGAATTCTCAAAATGAAGATCAGCAGAAAGGTAGGCTGAGGGGAAATAGGAAGAAGCCATTGTTTTGGGTCAAGTCCAGAGAGTCAAAAAGCCTGAGGCTGAAACAATTCAATCTTTGCAGGTGAATCTAAGCTGTGTAGATTAAGCTGATAAGCAAGTGACCATACTGACTCACTTTTGGTTCTGGAAATGCAGCCACATGCCTGCAGTGGCCCAGGCTAAAAACCAGGGGGCACTAGAGCATTCCTCACTGCTTGGCTGGATCAAACAGCTTGGGCCAAGGCTAGCCCATCCACCCTGCAAGTTGGGGAGGTGTTTGCAAGGGAGGTGCAAAGCATCCTGTGATGCTGGGGACTGTAAGTTAACTTGCATCTTGAGGGGATGTGGGACAGAAGTTCAATAAACTGACTGAACCTAAATCAGTTAAATCTGATACTACAACCATCCAGGTTTATCTTAAGCTGATTTTGGTCATTTTGAAAGCAGTTTATGTGCACTGAACTTCTCTTGTGTTACAGATTTGAACTGGTTTCTGATTCCTTGTACCAGTTACTGTGTAATTTCTGTCCCTAGCCTTGGTGTTCCAGAGATGATATAATTAAGACAGAATATGGTCAGATTTGGGGTCATCTATTCATGCTTCTACATTAGTCCCAGTAAATGTGCATGGCTTAAAAGCTCTAGGTACTGATGTGCTCTGGGTGTAGCACTGGCACCACTCATTGACCAGACTGCAATATTAGGGTATTCAAAAATCTTTTGGAGAAGACTGGATCTGTTAGTGCCCATGCCAATCCACTCTCTGATACCTTTGTAGGAGCTGCAAGCAAAGGTATTAATTGCTGATTATAGCCATGCTTGATTCAGACCTGGGCACTTACCTACTAAGGCCCAGACAAGTGAGCAACTTCTGTAATGCACCAGGTAGCCATCAAGTAGTAATAATAATACTTGTATACCACTGAAATGACTGTATTGGAAAGGACTATATGACCATTTCTTATCAAAATGCTCTTCCCAGTGCTCTCACACTGCAGTGAGGAGTCTTGCCCCATTAGATGCAGTAGGAAGTAGACAGTTCTCCCCATTTCTTTCCTGTCCATGTTATGTCCACAGTACTATCCCAGTAACGAAGCTGCGAATCGCAGCATAGATAAATCCTGTCATGAGAGCCAGTCAAATGGCCTCCAATACATCATTTATCAGGTGAACTTAGACCTTAGACTTTCTGTTCACCAGTTGGCTGGCCACACACTGGATTTTTACAAAGCTGTTTAATGTTTGAAATTATTTTGCAGGTACATCTTTGTGAATAGATGTCATTTTGTGGTTTCCACAGAAATGTTTGTTGTGACAGCTCCTTTATCTGTTTCTTCTACCTTCTAATTAAACAGATTACACCCTCTAATTCAGCTACCTTTAAATAGCACAGAGTTCTAGGCTGGGAGTGGAGCTGAAGGAAGCTTAAACATGAAGCCCTACTGAAATTAATTCAGAGCTGGCACCTAAATCTCTTCAGTTCCTTCTGAAAATTCTAGATTGGTTGGCATTTTCAAGTCATATGAGACTGAAAACTTGAAATTGAAATAAATGTGGGCTTTTAAGATATTTAGTACCACATATATGAAAGTACTGAGATACCTTACAGTGGAGAGAGGTGCCTAGTAGAGTTTTCAGCAGCACCTAAGCAGGTTTAGGTGTCCAAATCCCAAAAAATGTGACTGTGAATTAGGCACTTAATGTGCTTGCATAAATCCCACTAGGCATCTATTTATCTTCAGGCACCTAAGTTAACTGTATAGTTGGCCCTCTGGCACTTGTGCAAAATCCCATGCTTCAAGTCCATACAGTTTTACTCTAGATTTACATAACAATATCACACTATTATAACTAAAACAACATTAAAATGATGCCAAAGGGTACATTTTACAATGCAGAATTCCTCTATGGCACCATCTACTGACTCCAAAACAAGCAAATTAGAACTAAGCTTCCGGCAGCAACTGTGTTACCATCAGAAAGCAACAAATGTGTTTCTCCTTTGGTTATCATTTAAAACTTAGTTCAGGGATGATATAATACTCAGCAAATAAACTTGGCTTAGTGCAATGGTTGCAAAGCCCATTGGAAGAATACTTTGTAGCATCCGTCTTACACTAACAGCTTAGGTTCATAACTCCAGGTGCAAAACTGCCAAAGTGCATAAAAATGTGAAGATCTTGTGGTAGACATTTTGTTAGTGTTAGAATCAGGGTAGGGAGAGATCTGTTTTAAGCTGGCCATGGCTTTGAGTATCTTTCTAATCCTAATAAAAATAGAGGAAGATGAATTGAGACTGCTTTAATTTTAGAATGTTCCTGGACATCAGATTGTTAATAATGTAGAGAAATGAGATATAAAAGATCTTGCTAGAGCATATCCTAAAGCAAAGTTAAGTAAAGCACACAGCTATGATGCTGATTGTTTTCACAGGTGTTGGCACCATATGAATTAAATGGAGAAAAAAATGGTGAAACATTTATGACTCATTAGAATTATGTGGTTTTCTATCCTGTCCTAACAACTGAAAAAAGGTGTAATTTACATTTGCGGCCAAATGGCGTAAAGTAACATTATATTTTACCAACATGAAAAGAAGAGACTTCCAGATGACTATTATGCTAGATTTCTGCAGCTCTCAAATCCTGGATTTTCAGTTTTTCATGTGAACTTTTGAGCTAAAATTATGGCCCCATAAAAAACAAAAGGAATATAGCAACTGTGAGTATACTGAACATGTGGTTTCAAGGAGCTAACAACTATGTGCTACATGCAGCACCTTTATATCCAGAATATTTCTTCTTTTCATCAGAGAGTGCTGAGTAGAGACCAAAAGCACCGCGTCAGTTGTCCTTAAATAAACAAAACTTTGCATCTTCCTCTTTCCTCTCTCCTTCAGAGTTTAATTCTTTATATTTGAAGTGCTTTGCAGCAGATTTTAAATATTTGCATGTAAAAGTTATCTTGACAAGCTGATCAATAGCAGGAAAGTAACAAATAAACAAACAAATCCCTATCTACAGTATTTCAGCTTCTAGTTTCCTGGCCTGCTGAATGTTTCTTTTTCCTATTGTAAAATCTGCATTGAAATACATTCAAAATGGAGTTACTGTGGCCACTGTCATGGAAGGTCTGATACTTGAACACGTTCATGGTAGAAGCCTTCCCATATAGCACAGGGTTGGCTGAGGAAACAAGAAGCTGATGTATCAGAACCTCAGGGCAGTAGATGAGTCTTCGGGAAGAGAATGTGTTGTACTTTTTGTCCAAGACTCTTTTGCACACAGCTAATAAACCAAAACAAGGAAGTTTTACCGGGTTTTATGAGAGCATTTTTTTCTTTTCTCACCAGAGCACCAAGCCCAGTTTGTAACACTGCAATCATTTACATCATCCTCCCATGAAATTTCTCATTGCACAAGTCCAGGGTCAATTCTGACTGGTTAATTTGCATCTCATGGCCTGAAGTATCTCTTTAGGAGGTGTTCTATTAAAAATGCATTAGCCTGGTATGGATGGTAATGGGCCAAATGCTGCTGATTTTGAAGACAATCTGGGAAGACTTTTCCTCCCTCCCTCTCTGACTCTTGATAGCTGTATACATTAGCTGTTTGCTTCCGCAATCCTTGGATTTTAAACATTTTAATAGCAGGTTTAGGTGAGATAATTATTCCGCTGGAAAGCTGGATGAAGTAAGGCATTTTTTTTTCCTTTTTAAATTTGCTCCAAACTTTAAAGTTGCCTTACATGCATTCTGCCAGAACTCTGGTCTTTAGCATCCAAAAATGTTACACACAATTTTGGCTCGCATACAGAAGATGATCCAAATATTAACATTTGCCTTCTGCAGCTAAATGTTGAAAGAAGAAAATAATCCACATTTGAAACGTGAGAATTCATTGCTGTCAATTTCTGGAGCTGATTATTAGGGCTGTGATTTTTATCTCTTTGCTTGTGTAGTAATTAAAAGCAATTCCCTCATCAGTTATTATCCCATGGAGCCAGTTTTTAAACAGTGTTTTAAACAAGACCTGCATGGAAAAAGAAGGTGATATGGTTTAAAAAGTAAGACTAGATTCATACACAAAACTGGGTATAAAATAAATGCTGTTCATTAACATTTTTCATTGGTATTAGTCACCTGAACAGACCTAATGTAATCTCACCTCATATCAACAGTGTCCTTGGCATAGAGCTTATGTACACTTGAGAAATGTCTTGGTGGCATTTACAACATCCTGAGTCAAGAGGGGGTTGGTAAAAAAAAGTTGGCCTGAAAAGCAGGGGTCTGGCAATGGGACTAGAGCACTGGACTGAGACTCAGGAATCCTGGACTCTGTTCTCACCTCTGCCACTGGCTTACTGGATGAACTTGAACTAGCAATTTTCCTGTTTCATGCCTTATTTTCAACATCTGTAAAACAGGAATAGGTAATACCGATGACCTTTTAAAGTGCTTTGAGATTCATGGATGAAAAGCACTGGAGAATATTATTGTGCTTGGTTTTGCCATTCCTGCGTGATTTGGGGCAAAAAATAAAAATCAGTTGGTAAGCTGGATATGCTTCTTTACAGCCCAAAGTCATTGCGAGGATTGTAGCAGCCCCCATAGAGTCTGGAAAGATAGATGTGTTACAGGAGGGGAGAGAGGAGGAACCAGGAAGCAAGCCTGTGGCATCTGACTAGAATGCAGGCTGTTGTGGTAGCAGCTTAACAAAGACTCAGTTTAGGTTCACTACAAAGTTGTTCCTTTCACCTTATGTAGAAAGCAGTACATAAAGCATGGCAGCATTGGTCAGTCTAGTAACCCCAGAAAGGAAGAGAATGGGGTTAACTGGGAAGAAGAGCATCATCTAAACAGAAACCAGACAGAGAACATGGGAGAAGTTAGGCCCCTGGAAAAGCTACATTTACTGCCCAGAAAGGCTGTTACCCATTGATTTCAGAGCTCAACACAGATGGCTCTTTGGAACAGGAGAGAATGAGTGTCTATGAGCATGCTATGATACTTTTGTGCATCTGATGGGAGATCCTAGGCTCCCTCTACCCATTACAGGTATAGCTGGTTAACTGCACACCCTGAGACCAGCTACAGGTGCAAATGTTTACTAGACCTAGAAAATATTTACTAATTTTATAGCTGGTTGCTACTGAGCTTTAATTTGCATGTGTAGCAGGGTCTCCCTAGTAGGTTTGGGCTGGGGGTGACTGCAGCTGCTACTGTCTCCTAGCCTCAAGCACTCCCCACACCCCCAGGACTAGAAGATCACAGCTGCTATAATCTCCAAGCCTCTGAGTGTGTGTGAAACTTCCAGGGCTGGAAGATCACATCTACCATGATGTTCCAGCTTTGGGGGTGCATGAAGCCCTCAGGGCAGGGAGGTCGCAGCAGTTGCATCTCCCAGACATAGGGGTGCATGAGGCACCCCCATAGCTAGGAACCCTTCAGCTAAGGGGGTTCCCAGTCACAGGAGCTTACTTCTTGCTGGTGCAGGAAGAGCCCAGGATCATATTCCCCTCAACTGGCAGTAAGGCGTCATAAGATCTAATGCACAACCCCACAATCATGCCTTCTGCCCTGAACATGTGGCATGGCAGAAGGCACAATTGTGTGGATTATGCATTAGATCCCATTATGCCTTTATCTGCATGTGTAGAGGGGCCATAGCACTGAACAGGTTCCAGTATGTCAGGCAAAAAAAAAATTTGAAGTCCAGGTTCAGCCAAATAGCAAAGAGTAAGTCTTGCTTACTTTGATGTGGTGTAACCAAGTGAAGATGAACTGTGCGGATTTTGTTTAAATGGGATGAAGCAGTAATCCACGAAGATTTAAGAACTGACATCATGGGGTGCCTACTAGGCCTACGCAAAGCAGCAGGTATTCACTTCAGATTCGGATTTGGCCAATTTGGGGGGCAGTGATTCAATTCAGTGATTCGAATCACTGTCCCAAATTGATTCAGCTGAATCTGATTTGGAGGTTCAGCTGCTGCCAAATCAGCCGAATCTCCAAATCAGACAGGCCGCATCCTCTGCCCGTTCTCCCAGCCCTATCAATGGCTGCCCTGCCCAGCCCCAGCATCCCGGCCATGACCCCCCATCCCTTGCCTGCTCTCCCAGCCACAGCTCTCAGCTCTTTGGAAAATAAAAAGACCCCACTCACCAGCTGCTGCCAAGCAGGGGGGCAATCCCGACTGCCTCCCACTGCCCCATGCTGAATGAGGAGCTCTGCCACAAACCCCCCAACCCCCACCTGCTCTCCCAGCCTCCCCCCCAGCACATAGCTGCCCCACCTGGACCCAGCTCTCAGCTTTTTAAAAAAAAATAATAAAAAATGCCCCACTGTCACCAGCTGCTGCCAGGCAGGGGGGTGATCCCTGCTGCCCCCCCACTGCCCCGTGCTGCATAGGAGGCTCTGCCATGAGCCCCCAGATGACCTGACAACCACTGCAGCAGCTGGTGAGTGCTGGGCTTTTATTTTATTTAATTATTTTTTTTAAATGGGAGCTGGGGCCAGGCGGGGCAGCCATGAGGGGGGGCTGTGAGAGCAGGTGGGGGATGGGGGCTTGTGGCTGAGCCCCCCATGCAATGGGCGGCAACAGGAATCGCCCTCCCCACCCTCACCTGGCATCAGCCAGTGAATAGAGGCTTTTTTTTTTAAAGAGCTGGGAACTGGGGCCGGGCAGGGC
>NW_017728994.1:23117181-23120795 GCF_001723915.1 Gavialis gangeticus | reverse complement strand
ACAGGAGTCAGGGGGCACTCAGGAGGGCTGGGGGAGCAGGGAGGGGATGGGGTCTGGCTGGGGTCCCCCTATGTTCCCCTCCTCCCTCCTCAAGCCTCCCCTTAATTACCAGAACAGAGTCTGGGTCCAGATCCCTGTGGCAGCAAGTAGGGACTTCCCAAATCTCCAAAGCTCTCCAAATCTTTTTAAAATCAATTCGGAGTGCTTTTGGTCAATTTGGACCTTTTTATTGGTCTCCTGACTTGATTCAGATTTGGAGTTTCCACCACCAAATTGGGCCAAATCTCCTCCGAACCAAATCAGCACCTGAAACTTCGCACAGCCCTAATGCCTACGTGCTTCTCTTCCCAGGTGTGAAGAGAAGAATGTCTGAGATGAGTCAGGAAATGTATCTGCTGACTAAGCATGAATGCCCAATTGGGGGTGAACAGTGCAGTCTGTGCAAAAAGCGCAGTGATTGACACAGAAAAACCATACAGCTTCATGAAATACTAACCAGATCCTAGGAAAAGGTTAGCATAGACATGTTCTCTTTCAATGACAAGAACTATGTGGTCACAGTAGATTAGTGGATCCTCCAGCTTTGGAGATGTGGATTCTCTGGAGAAATCTTGGCCAAGGTTGTCTTTACACAACACTCTGCTAGGTATCAGATAATAGCCCAACAAAAGGACCTGAGGGCCAGTGAAGAGTCCATGTGGGGGAAGCCTCTATGACTTAGTGGAAGAATGATGGCCAGGTCATAAACAATGATACTAATCAAAAAAGGCAGCCTTCTACAACAAAGTACCCTAGAACATGAAGTCACCATGGACAGGTGAGCAGGTCTGGGTGCAATTATAAAATTGCTACATCTAGCAGTGGCAACAAGCAAGCTGCAGTAAGACACATTCATAAGTGATACAGATGTGTGACAGCAGTAGAGAGAGAACTGAAGGCAACTAGGAAGCCATGGCAGACAGTTGGTATTACAGGGGAGAGAAGCCAAGAGCAGGATGAAGAGAAGACAAGGAGGTTCAGTCATGTAGAAAAGGTAGAGGTGACAACAGTTATGACAATCCATGTCTATTCCAGGTCAACTGCCACAAAACAAGCCCAGCCAACTGCCTCTACCCACACTGAAACCCCTAACTGAGATGGAGTAAGTGGTTCTGAGGGGTCCTAACATATACTTCAGCACTGTGCCAAGGATCTCCCTAAAGAGTCTGGAAACAGCATTTAGGCACATGCTAAGGATCCTCTAAATCAGATGTTCCCAAACTGTGGTATGTGTACCCTGGGGGTAGGCAAGACATCTCTGGGGGGTAGGCAGGAGAAAATGTGTAATAATGGATTTAGTTTTCATTATAATAACTGGCATTTAAATGGTTAAAATATAAAACGTATGCTGGTAGGGGTACGCAGGCAACTGGTAAATGTGGAAGGGGGTATGCAATAAGAAAAAAGTTTGGGAACCTCTGTTTTAAGACATCTGCTCTGCCTATTTGTAAGACTCAGGCAGGGATGGAATATGAACAAGCAAGCAGGTGGTGTTTCTTGGCATTAGTGCTGGACTCTGCAGGAAGGTGA
This sequence comes from Gavialis gangeticus, assembly GCF_001723915.1. NCBI lineage: Eukaryota > Metazoa > Chordata > Crocodylia > Gavialidae > Gavialis > Gavialis gangeticus. The sequence goes on along the minus strand of NW_017728994.1, from coordinate 23,119,226 downwards.
GATTAAACATATCCACAGAGGACTAACAGGATGCCATGCAACAGAAAAAAGGTAACAAGAGTGGGGAAGGCAAGTTCACAGTCAACAGCAACAACATGAAAAGAAGCATAAGTTTTCATAGGTGACAGTTTCCTTTGTCACGTATGAAAACTTATGCCTTTATGACTGAATTAATTTCTAAGATGCCACCATCCCCTGTCTTCTGCCTGACTTCAGACTAACATAGCTAATTACTTCTCTCTCTCTCAAAAATGTGAAACTGGTTTGAACACCATCATAATTTTGAGGAACCTCCATGCCACAATGTGGGGGGCAGCGGGGGCAGCAGCAGCTGATCCTCCTAAAGTAAGAGGGGCAGAGGGAGCCAGCACAGCTGAGCCAGATCTGGTGGAGAAGCCCCCCGGATCCCTTTTAGTTGAGCCGGTAGGGAGCCATGCTCCCAAGTCACACGCAAACAGGCACACTCTGTAAGGGCGCACTGGTGTCTGCACCAGTGTTCATACAGGCTGGCAAGCAGGAGAGGCCAGGAGGAGGAAGTCTTTGGTGAAGGTAAGGCAAAGGCCCCGCCCCCCAAAAAAAAAAAAAAATGGTGTGGATGTGGAGTGTTGCTAGGGCCCCTGCCCGGGGGGAGCCGCCTACCCAGGGCTTCTCTGAGGCTTCCACCCAGACAGAGCCCATGGGGGGGGCTGGCGTCACCCCACCCTCTGTCTTGTGGGGGATGCCCGGCAGAGCTGGGGGGGCAGGGAATGGGGGCCCCCACACCTGTCCCACAGGTGCCCTTCTTAGGGCCTTGGAGGGGCAGGTAAGGGAGCTCCAAGAGGAGGTTAGCAGGCTGAGGGGGATCAGGGAATCAGAGGATGAAATTGACAGGTATTTCCTTTCCCTGGAGGGCCATGCACCAAAGGGAGAAGAATCCTAGGAGGTGCCCTCCACAGCGGAATGACAGAAGGTTCCCTCCAGAGCCAGGGCTGCTCGCAGTGGTGCAGTACCAGCTCCCCCAGTCCAGCTGGGGAACAGGTATGAGGCCCTGGTGACATTGGAGGAAGAGGAAGGTGAGGAGGAAACCCCTGGTGAGGAGGTCACTCAATGCACAGAACGGGCTGAACGAGGCAAGTCAACCCAGAAGAAGAGATGCTGGCTGCTCATCATAGGTGACTCCATCCTGAGAGAAACAGAGGGTCCCATCTGTCGCCAGGATCCCATAACACACGAGGTCTACTGTCTGCCCAGAGCGTGAATTCAGAACGTGATGGAGATGATCCTGGCCCTCATCCGGCCCACTGATTACTACCCCATGGTCCTAATCCATGTGGGCACTAATGATGCAGCTAGGAGAAGTCCAGATCACCTGATGAAGGACTACCAAGCTCTGAGGGGGCAAGCTGAAGGAGATAGGGGCACAGGTGGTCTTCTCATTGGTTCTTCCAGTGAGCGGGCATGGAAGAAGCCATGAGACCTGCATCTGGAAGGTCAGCTTGTGGCTTCCGGAATGTTGTCTCATGGCGGGCTTCAGCTTTCTGAACCACAACTCATACTTCAGAACAAGAGACAGGCTCGGTTGGGATAGACTTCACCTCTCCCCCAAAGGTAAGTGTGTGTTCCCTTTCAGGTTGGCTGATCTCCTCTGGCGGGCTTTAAACTAGGCATGTCAGGGGAGGGGGAGGAAGAGGACCAAGGGAGCCACAGAACACTGAACCAAGAGACACCCACAAGAACAGCCCAGCCAAGACGGGCAACAAGCACAAGAAATACCCAGGTAAGAGACAGGGGCCTGGACAGTCCTGGGATTGGGGGGGGAGGCGCAAATACCCTCAGGAGGCCTTAAATGCCTCTACACTAATGCTTGTAGTATGGGGAACAAGCAGGAGGAACTTGCCCTCCTGCTGGCTAACACAAACCCAGACATAGTGAGGCTCACTGAAACTTGGTGGGATCCAATGCACGACTGGGCGGTGAACATCAAGGGCTGGCTGTACAGGAGGGATAGAATGGAGAGGAAAGGTTGGGGTGTGGCACTCTACGTCAAAGAGCAATACACATCCTCA
>NW_017728994.1:23106764-23107015 GCF_001723915.1 Gavialis gangeticus | reverse complement strand
AGAAGGGGATCAGGGGAAAAGGGACCTAACAGTGGGGGTCTACTACGGGCCTCCTAACCAGGGAGAAGAGCTGGACCAGGAATTTGCAGGTCAGCTCACAGAGGCAGTTAAGTCAAGCAACGTGGTCATCATGGGTGACCTAAACTACCTGGACATCTGCTGAGAAGAAAAGTCAGCCAGGTCTGACTGCTCACATAGGTTCCTAGCCAAGTTACAGGACCTCCGTCTAACCCAAGAGGTGCACAGTCCCA
>NW_017728994.1:23091063-23106456 GCF_001723915.1 Gavialis gangeticus | reverse complement strand
GGTCAGGAAGGCTAACCATACCTTGTCATGCATCCATAGATGCATCATGAACAGGTCCAAGGAGGTGATCCTCCCCCTCTATGCGACATTGGTCAGGCCGCAGTTAGAGTATTGCATCCAGTTCTGGTTGTTACACTTCAGGAGGGATGTGGATAGCGTCAAGAGGGTCCAGAAGAGGGCCACTCATATGATCTGGGGGCAGCAGGGCAGACCCTATGAAGAGAGGATATGGGACCTGGACCTGTTCAGCCTCCACAAGAGGAGGCTGAGAGGGGATCTGGTGGCCGCCTATAAACTTGCCAAGGGGGACCAGCAGGCAATGGGAGAGTCCCTATTCCCCTGAGCACTACCAGGGGTAACAAGGAACAACAGCCATAAGTTGACTGAGAGTAGATTCAGGCTAGGTGTCAGGAGGCACTACACAGTCAGGGCAGCTGGGAGCTGGAACCAACTTCCAAGGGAAGTGGTGCTCACCCCTACCCTGGGGGTCTTCAAAAGGAGGCTAGACAGCCATCTAGCCAGGGTCATTTGACCCCAGCATCCTTTCCTGCTCACGGCAGGGGGTCAGACTTAATGATCTGCTTAGGTCCCTACCAACTATGAAACTATAGCATGGGATATGTTCCAATAGCTCTGGCTCTAGTCAGTCAGCAAACAAACACTTTTATAAAATCTAAAACAACACAGAGTATAGAAAGTATATTGAATAACCTGGATGCCACTTAGATGGAGGAGCACAGGTTACAGGACGGTTAAGTTTGGAGGAGGTACCAGAAAGTCAGCTTGTGTGCACATTACTACAGAGCTAGCTGCAGTTGAAGCATCTCTGTGGATGTGGTTACACATGCATATTAATGTGCTTGAATAAACTCTGGAGCTTATTGTTTCAGGGCTTGCATTTTCACGTGCACCTGGCACCGCAGCAGGTTGAGCCAAGATGGAGCAGTCCCAACTGGCAAGAGACCTGAGGGGAGGTCAGTCTGCCAGCCAGGATAGCATCTACACTCCAGTTTTTTACTCCACAGCAGGATAGTACTCGCATTTACTCTGCAGCAGGCTAGTAGATACAAGTACTATCCTGCTGCAGAATAAATAATCTTACTCCAGCTTAATAGGGGCACACGTGTAGGTGTGCAACATTTACTGGGCAGCCAATTAATCTATTGCTCACTAAATGTCTCATGTGATGTGCCCACTAAGTAGTTCTTTTGCACTTTTTATTACCATGTCCTTTGCTGTTATAACCCAGCAGATGAGGCAGAGAGAAATGTTTAAGTGTATTTGAAGTACTTAAATGTCAGGGTCCTAAAAAAGCTTGTAAGTGAATAAATACATAATTTACTTCTTATTACTGCACATGGCAATATAACTTTTGGTGTCACAGGTTATTTGGGCCATTTAAAGCAAGCTACTGGCCTAGTTCTGAAGCTCCAAACTTTGTCACAGACAGAATGGACTTCTTGGAGCTATAGTTTCCAAACTGTATAGGAACTTTCAACTTCAAAGACAGGAATGTGAAAAAGGGAAACTTTATAGAACAGCTGTCTTTCCTCTGTGCAAAAAAGATCGGAAGGAATCGGCCTTGCAGTCAAGGAAAGGTTTTGGAAGAGGTTTTAAGAAACTTAAAATATCCAGCTACTGAAGAAAAATTTGCTCCGTGAAAGCCAAATATGGCATTGTCAAAAGAAATAAGTTAAGAGATAACAGCAAATCTAAATAAACAGACTTGAGAAAAAACAAGTAGATCAAATTTGGGAGTTAACCTGAGCTCTAACTAGGTGCCAGTTTGAAGTTCCTCCTTGACTTTGAAAGGCCACCTGGCAATATTGTGTTTTATCCTTGAGGAGGAAAAAATGGAAAAATACCTTTCATCTGGTCTTCACTTTTAAATTTATACCCTCCCTATCACAGTGAGGATGAAGCTTTTTTGGTTTGGCTGGGGAGCTAAACTAACTTGCCAGAGGGAAACAGGAAGAAACCACCTCATTTCACCATCAGAAGGTAAGATCTAGTCACACCCTCAAACTTCAAATTGTTAATCATGTACTCACCTGTATAGCCGTAGCAATATTGTATGTTTCTATAGCATTGTTCATATGAGAAATGCAAAGCATTTCATGAACGCTAATTAAATTATGCCTTACAAACATCTGGCGAGAAGTAGCTTTGCCCACTAGTGAAGTGTAGTCACTTCTGAGATGGAACACAATGGCAATTTAACATCGCACAGAAGCTTGACACAATAGGTCAGAGCAAGTGGAGCAATTCAGGCTGCTTATGGAGTGTACCTGCATTGATAGTGGTGTGTATACTGTGCCCTAGCAGTACTGCACACGCACATGTAGAAATGTCAAATAAAAGCAAAACAATGTTTTGCGGAAGAGAATTGTCATTGCACACATTAGTCCCATTGTGGGAATAACTTATTAAAAAAAATCACTTCTATTTGGTACCCCTTTTCTGCACCTCGCTGCCTAGTGGCACCTCTAGTCCTAGATATCATATTGCCATATGCTTCCAGTACACCACTGGCAGGGATTCCAGCATATGAAAGACAAAGCTATTTAAGCCATTGCAAACACAAACTTCAGTATTTTACTCTATTGCCCCAAGGGTGTATTTTTCTTCTTACAGTTATGATCTCAGGCACGACACCCAGCTCCTTGCAGAAGCTCATTGGCGACCCAAATTAGTACCTTCTGCTGGTTTAGTTAAAGTTGTCACAATTCCAATTAACTCCAATGAGAAAAAGATGGAGCCAGTGTTCTTCATAATTCTATCAACCCAATCTAGTAAGATAAAGTAATCAAAAGTGTGAATTTGTTGCTTGTCCTCTGTTCCACAATCTTCACAATAAAGTGCATGTTGGACAATCTCAAGTCTATTTTATTACTAGGAAAAACATCCTGTTAATTTGGTTCTCCTATCCGTTCCCTTCTCATCTCTTGGAAGCAAATGAAACATGGATTTTTTTTTGACATCATACCATAAAATTATATTGTGCTCAAGTAAAACAATGTGCAAACCATTAAGTAGAATAATGAAATACTGAAAGTTAAAACAATAAGTTTGGATGATTTAAACCTTGTTACATTTTAAATGTGCAATATGTTTGCAAGAATGAATGGGTCCTTGGGGTTGAATAAATAGTACAGATATGTAGCCCATTTTGGAAGGAACAGGTAATACCTGGGAACATAATTTAAACCAGTGTTGTAATTAGCTAGTCATTTCACATTACCAGAGTTTTGGTCTTCGTGTTTTGTTTTATAAATGACCCACATAATCTTCTAATTATACTTGATATTTTTAAAAACTACCTGTTTGTATGAGAATCTTTCTTTTGGCAGAACAGCAACAAGTAAATTATTTAGATGAATTATGTTGTGCATTTCCTATTAATATACCTTTGTAAACTTAGTTAAAGGTCTAGAGGTTCCTTTTACAGTGCTGTTAGAATATCATAATTCTGCCTAATCTCATAAATGCAAAGAAATACGGAGTTCTCAGTAAATCAAAATGTATTATGATACACAAGCCACTGATAAATACTATGCAATTGTCCTGACTTTCAAAGATGTAATTATACCCAGTGTGGATGCAAATCAGAATTAACTCATCAGGGCTCTGTGGAGGTGGCCATCTTGAAACAGATATAAGAGAATCAATTGGCCTAGGTCTCCAAGACATGTCTTTCTGGTCTGATATAGCTTAGTAGATGTTTCTTTGACAATGGGGCTGGCAGGTGCTGGACAGTACAACAATTATGAGTTAGAGCTGTTTTATGCTGCACTCCATCCACAATCCGTCTGTAACAGCCCATAAGGATTGGGTGACCATATGGCTCTGGTCACAAAAGGCTCCTAGAGATGCAGTGCAAAATGGTGATGGGGCACTTTGAACTAAAGCTTGTTTAATAAGCTTTAGTTCAAAGCTCCCCACTGCCATTTGCCAGTGTGGGGACGCTGATACACGTGATGCTTGGGCCCTTTTAATTAGCAGCTTGCTAATTAAAGTGCCCCTCTCCATGCCTCCCAGAGCATGTGTAAAAATGCCCAAAATAAGACACTCTGCCATACCACATAGAGACTCACTGGCATGCTTGCTGTCGTCTCAGTGAGTAGGAGGGTCAGGGTGTGGAGCACCAGAGAGCAGTGAGGTGGGGCATTGAAACCATTGTTTTAAGCATCCATCCCAGGCAACTGGCTAAAAGCAGGACAGAAACATTCAGCTGAATGCACTGATAGGACAGGTGTTTAAAACAGGACTGATCTGGTGAAAACAGGGTATATGGTCACCTTACTTAAGGGCCACTGGAATCAGACAGAAACAAAGCTCCCCAACAACAGACCCTCCCTGCCCTTTGCAGAATCAAGCCCCTACAGCAGAGGTGCCAGAAAAGTGCTACACTGATTTTTCATTAGCCAACAATTCCTTAGCTGATTGAGAGTGATTAGTAGGGCTGTGTGACGCTTTGGTCGCTGATTTGATCTGGTGGAGATTCAGCCTAATTCAGCAGCCAAATCTCCGAATCTGAATCGAATCAGGAGACACTTTAATCTCTCTGAAGTACTTCTGGTCCACTTCTGGGTCCGCCACCAAGCACAGGGGGACACCCCCTCCGTCCCCCGCGCTCCTTTGGGATGGTACATATGTCCCAGCATCTCAGCATTCACAAGCCATGCCTGGTACCTTGAGGTATGTAGAAAAAACATATAAAGCTGTGTCTGTGGCTGAATCACTGATTCTCCGAATCAGCATGCAATCTTCAGATTCAGATTCGGCTGAATCGAATCGGGACAGTGATCCAAATCAGCGAATCGAATCACTGTCCCCAATTTGGGCCAAATCCATATCAAATACAGCCCATTTTGCACAGCCCTAGTGCTTAAATAGCTGGTTAAGCTGGCTTGGAGTCTACTTCATTCCAGCAGGCTCTTGCAAAGTAACCACAGCAGGAGGCCAGGATCTGGCTCAGTAGTTCTAAAGCAGCATTCACTAATGTAAAGGCTCTTAAGCATGGTTATATGTTAGTGCCCACATTCAAACAATGCAACTCAGTCCAGTTTAGGGGAATCCTATCTTGTGAATTTCATACCATTGCGTTTTTCTGTTAACTGAGCTTTGAGTGTCCTTTGAGTGCATGGTTTTCAGCATAATCTGTTCAGCTCCCTAAATATGAGTCTCTTCTATTACATACTTACATTTTTGGCATCCCCTTGGCCTTATATACTGAATACAAGTCTATGCTAACTCTACATATAAAAGGGGAATTAAGGTGGAGTGAGAAGTAAGTACTGCATAGCTTTGGAAGTTGGAGAGAAAGAGACTCAGACCTGCCATCTCCCCTTGAACTCACCTAGGTGAAGCTTTTTTGACATACTAGAAGCATCAAGGAAGTATTCTTGATTAAATGCTTGACAAGTTGACACCATCCCCAAGAACAGGAAGGCCAAGGTTGAAAGAAAATTTTAATACAAACAGAATTTCATTAATATTGCAGTTTGCTATAATGGGGGAGAGGTTTTTTCTTTCTCCTTTGCGCTGTTGTTCTTTTTTTCCCCCCAGTGGTGTCATTCTCTTTTAAAGAGGAAAGAGTCTGTGCTTAAGTTTTGCCTCAGAAGATGTCACAGTTCTGGGGGCTCTCAGGAAAAAGAAGAAATAAGCACAGAATATTTTTTTGTCATTGAGCAGTAAGCACAAATATCTCTTCCCACCGTAGATTCATCAAGCATAGGCCTCTAGCTGTTAAGCCTATGTTAAATTGAGAGAGAAAGCACTGAAATTCATTTAACAATATGAAGTAATCAATATAAGGAAAATATCAAAAGGGCATTACATTTCCCAGGATTCAAAAATACAGTTTGATTTCACTTCATTTACCTTCTGAGATATTTTTTCTAATGTGGTAACAGTTAGACTCTATCTACTCTGCTCAGCATTAGTGCTGTCATGATGAAAGTGCATAAACAGTATAAATAATAGTTGTTGGCACATGAAAGGAACTTTGAGTGGATTGTTCTTTTGGAATCTAACCGTCAAGGGTCTTTTTGTTTGTTTTGTTTTGTTTCAGTCTTTGGAATTTTTGTTGTTGTTGTTCAATCCAAAAATTCTTATAAGCTCAAATTGATTATTTGAAAACCATAATTCTTATAATATTTATAATGGAATTTAATATTAAAGCCAAGCCAAGATGTATCCAATTTGGTAAATATTAAATTAGTCTCATATTCTGAGGCACATCATTTTGTAAATATTATTTACAGATGATCCTCTTTGAAGTGGAGTATCAGCCTGCTCCTGTCAGTTATTGTCTTACTTTTCTTTGTCTGCAGTGATTCTTCATGACTTTTTTTCACCACCGAATAGTTAAATGGTTTCATTTACCTGTGACCATCAGTATTATTCAGTTATACAATCTCCTACTCCATCCTTACTCATCACATCCAAAAATATAATCTTAGTGTTTGGGTAGCAATTCACGTCCAAGATTTTTGGAAGCATTTACAGACATCAGTTAAATCTCCCAACATCCCTACTAGTGATGTATTTTCAGCTTTCTTTTATGGGCAGGTTAAACTGATTCACAAAAAAGGTAAAGCCAACATTTTCAAGAGTTTCCATGTTCAGTGCTTAAGTGGAAGCAATTCTTAACTCTTAGTTTGAGGAAGTACTGAGCATCAACAACTCCATTTGAGTTAGTAAGAAATTCAGATGACATCCCTTGGAAAAAGGGGCTATAGGTGTCTAAGTTGTATATGCTCAAATGGATGCACCTAAAATCTAGGAACGTTAGGGAAACGTACTCTGTGACTTCCCCACTTGCCGGTACAGCCAGTAAGCAAACAGAGGAAACCCACATTTTCCTGTTCTTACTGCTGAGCTAGCCTTGCTCCCAAAAGTAATAATGGAAGATGGAGCAAAATAGCTACATTGGGTGACAGCAAAAAGAGACTGTTGAAAACAGAATAATTCTGAGGATTTTATTCTTTCTATCCAAGTCAATGGCAGGTGTTCTGCATCCCATTATAGCATTGATGGCATGTTTTGTTGCATCATTTCAGCTCACTTGTTTTCAGACTGGATAACTGATGTCAATTCAGATGGCAGGTGTCCAGTGTAAATGGTCCACAGTGGATGGTAGCAGGTGAACAGAGAAGTGTCCAGTTTAGGAGGGTATGCTGACACTTCACACACAGAAGGTTGCAAATATTCCAGCATTTAATCAACTGGAGGAAGCAGGTAAGGTAAAGTGGGAAATATTTCCTCATGTTCTTCCATTTCTTTCATGATTGATTATGAATCTGTAAGTGATGGGGAAGGGAACCTTACAGAATAAATATGAGCTGCCCTGATTATCCATCTTCCTGTCTATTGACACAAAATGGGCAACAGACTTATAACGTGTTATAAAGAAAAAAATGTTTCACCACATTACAAACCATTTCTTTGCTAAAACACCCATGAAATCGGCCTCTTGACATGTTCCCCAGCAAGTTAATCTGATTGTGATTGGCTCTGAATGAAATGGAAATGAGAAAATTCCACTAAGCATGTGAACATACAAACTGATTTTCAACCCATTTTAAACACAGGTTGGCTGAAGACATTACTTGTATAGACCAGTAAGTGAAAAGCTGAAGTGCATCTGAATGTAAAAGCCAAAATCAATTTGATTTTAAATGATTTTCAGCTGATTTTAAAAAGCAATGGTGTGGAACTTATGTGTAAGGTTAAAAGGCTTCAATTTTATTCCCTTCAGACTAAGGCAAGCTTATTTTTCCTCCTTTATTCAATTTGTTTTTTTTTTTTATCCTGCTGCTGTTTTCAAAAGCCTCTGGTATCGCTTTACCAATTTTACTCAGAATTACTGGACCAGCAATGCAAAGTATTTTTACATGCAAAGCTGAACACAAATGGGATTTGATGAATACTATATTTTTAAAATCCTTTAGGCCAAGACAATCCTATAAACAAAATATCAGGTCTACTATGGTAGAGTACCAGTAGTTGACTCATGAATATCTAGAAGTAAACTAAGCTTCCTTGTCTGCCAACCTATTGAGCTACACAATAAGGTCTGGTCCAAATCCCATTAAAAAATATTGAGGGACTCATTCCATTGAAGGTAGTGTATGATAGGGTCAGAACCCTAGAACATCAGTCTTCTGGTTACCATGCTCAGGGTTACTAGGAAAGATGGGCTTATTGTGAAGGAACCAGAGTAGAACACATGAGTTCTGGATTCAGGTCTTGACCTTGCCACAGATTTGCTTCATGACCTTGGACAAATCACTTATACTTTCTGTGCCTCCATTCCCCTGCTGTAAAGTGGGAATAACAATCAATCCTTTAAGTTGTCATTGTTGCCTTTTAAAATGTATCCTAATTTGGGCCTGATATGGATCCCTGCTATGCTCAAACCTGGAGCCAAAGTCCACAGTTATAAGCCCATAGTAATTCTCAGGAAGTTATTTAGGATTGAGCTCAAACCAGTTTATGCAATGTCTGTCCCAGTCCCCTTCCTGGCTTAACTTAAACCAAAGTTCCCTAGCATCCCACCATACTTTCTGGGTGGGGTGCTCTGCTCCAGCCCAGCCGGCTGGCCCTGCCCCTCTGCTCCCCAGCTGCAGCAGGTACAGGCAGGGGCAGGGGCCTGGCCAGACACTGGCCCTGGGAGGAGGCAGAGAAGAGGTTTATTCCCCCTCTCCCTCAGCTGTTCCACCAGCACAAACCTGCATGTCTCTGCTGGCTGCTCCAGCAGGGGGAGGGGAGGGAGGCATGGCCAGCCCCCGCAGGAGCTCCAAGTGCACTGGCCAGGAAGGGGTTTAATTCCCCCCTCCCTGTCCCACCAACACAGACCTGGGCTGGGGACCCCCAGGGACTCCCCCCTTGATGCTGCAGTGGTGGGGCTGGGTACAACCAAACGCCAGCCAGCATGGCCCCTGAGGTGGTGGGGCAGGGAGGGGTGTTATTTCCCCAATTCCATGGGGCAAGTGGTGGGATAAGCTCCCTCCACCAGACATCAGAAGGGGGTGTGTGGAAATAACCTGCTACAGTGCCATGCTTTAATACTTCCTTTTGGAAGTACTAAAGCATGTCACAGTACAAGTGGTTACTGCTCCGTGGCTGTGGCGCATGGTTAGATTTTGCCGCTACATTGCTGTAGCAGTGCGCTATGGCAGGAGGAGTGTGCCACTACGGCCTCATAGCTGCCGATCACCTGTAGACCCACATGATCGCTATGTCACCATAGTGCGCTATACAGTGATATAGTGCATTACTATGTCACCATGTTGCCATGGGGTGACATGTACATGCACCCACAGTGATCCTTCTGAGAAACTTGCCATTTGTCTTAAGGCTTGTCTACTCTAGTGCTGATTTAGGGACAGTGCACCAATGCCATGCAGGGCTTGTTTCAGTTCTATTTGCCCTGGAATTAGCTTTCTTGCTTTTGTATACAATGTACATTAGTATGTAACCATACCATTTCAGTCAAGTTTCTGATAACAGTGAACGTCCTCAAAGCTGTAACTAGCCCTATCTAGTCATGTGAGGAAAATAGGCAAGATTTTAAAGGTAAGCACTAATATAAGGGGACTAAGCACTAATTTGCTCCATATATATATATATGCTCCATATAGATATAGATATCTATATATCTGTATGGAGCAAATATTTGAAAGTGGAGCCTGGGGAAGGAAGCGGTCCCAACATGTTATTCAGATCACACTGAGTGCTTTGAGCTGGGTGCTATTATGGCTTAAAGCTCCATATTTCCATATGAAATGTGAGGGCAGAATTCTAGGATTTCTAGGGTTGAGCTTACAGGCCACATATTTGTTTGTCATTATTTCATTACAACAAACTCTCTGTCTCATACCTAATACAAGTCCAACCCTAAAAGTCCTACAATTCTGCCGTCATATATCATATGAAAATATGGAATTAGAATTCACAGTAATAGTAATGCCCAGCTCTGTGACCTGAACAACATGTTGGGACCTTTTCCTTCCCCAGGCCCCACTTGCAAATCAAAGATAAGAACATTAGAAATGTGCTCCATGTTACACAAGCTTGTGTCTGTCTTAACTGAGCAAAGGTTTGAGCACTCTCATAATAATGAGCTGCAGTCTGGCTGTTGGTGCAGTTTATTACATTGCTTTGAAATCCAGTGGGGCATAGTTTGTCTCAGAAGAGCTGAGCTCCTTTCCTTTCTCCCTGAATGGGGCAAGAAAGCAAAGCCATTTGGATTCTTACTTTCTTGCAGAGAGGAAGACAATAATTTAATGTATGGAGGCAGCTCATATTTGTGAGAGATGGTCAGACTTTCTTCTAAACCATCCCATCTTTTAAATTAGAAGGAGTTGATTGTCTGTTCATCCATGTAAGAGCCAGTTGAACCCATGGCTACTACTGTCTGTGCTCTGGCACTGTTTGTTGAACATTAATTCAGTGGGGGTGAGGAAAAGTGCAAGACATTAAGGAGCCTTTTAAATTAATCTCCATGCTTCAAGTCAGACTGTCAGACTCTGGACATGCTTCATGAACCAACAGACTTCCAGGGTGCCAGGTGGCCATGAACAGGCTGCTCGAAGATGATAAACCTGAATGAAGCCATTAAGCTAGTATCTCTTGTGTTTTGTATTTTTAAATAAAAACCATCAGCCTTGCCAGTCTGACTTCCCTCCCCTAACCCAGAGAGGGCAACAAGCATTCCAATTAGCACTGCTGTCCCACTGAAATACTTTCACTAGCAGCAGCAACAGTAATAATACGTAAAAGATTTTTGATTTTATACATAAGAAGAAGAACTCTCCCAAGCTGCAAGGGAAGCAACAGTCTGCTTTCTTGTTCACCTTCAAGTGCCCCTTTACTGTATGTGAGCACCTGTAGAGAGTAACAGCATCTGAAAGTGATTGCCTGGGCAACTGGCATGGGTGAGTTTTGGGCTTTGACAGGGTGGAGAAAAGTTTGGGTGCATAAATAAACTGAAAAAAATCCTCACTGTCAAATGAAATGTTCCTCTGCTTTATCACCATTATTTTTAGTGAGATTTTGCATTATGGTACCTTGAGTTTTAAATTAAATGTCAAATATAATTTGGCACTACAAAGAATGAATTATGTGACTGCCCTTAGAGAAAATCAGAAAGCTTAGCTCTGTGAGTTAAATTGGTATCTGCCTTATAGTGAGCTGATCCAAGCTAATTGATTAGGATCTGACAGGATACCATATTGCAAATTCAGCACAATCTCTCCCATTAAAAAAAATAGAATGAGGGTTCCTTTAGGGGAAAGGAAAAAATTTTCTGTAACAACATGGGGAGAGGAAAGGGAATCTCGTCAGCAAGGGTGTCTGGGATTTATGTTGCAAGTTCTCCCCAAATCCCAGTTTCATAGTAATACCAGATAGGATCTCAGGTCACTTTGTAGTCACATTTCAGATTCTTTCTTCTTAATTTTAAATAGGAGGAAAATATTTAACAAGATAGCTGGCTACATCCATCTCCATAAGAAGTAAGATGACAAAGTGCCACTTTAGATCATTAAAGGAGGGTAATACATTTTAATCATCAGTAATACAAGGAAGGACAAACCAAGCTGTAGAAGTTAGTTCTTTTGCAAATTCAGTGTTTATGACCCCTCTCCGCACTCCCCTCCAAACAGCACAATGCTATTTCCTGGAAACATGGGTCTTAAAAACTATTGTCAAGTAAACAAGCCTTGTGTTTCTCACAGCCTTTATGTCTGTGTAGTCTGGGTTTAATTTTCTGTTAAGTACGGGGAGTGTTGGGTGGGGGACTAAGTTTGAAGTTTTAATGTAGTCAGGCTGGAATCTGTCACTCAGCTTATTGCATGTTGATGACTCAGTGCAGTTTCAGCTGTAAGCAGACCATGATTTATGGACACCAAGTGAACTCCTGCGGCAAAAACCAGCCATGAGATCAGAGCAGCAATAGGGCCCTTTTTTGGCAGGAGACAGCGCTTGCATTTTTCTCATTCATGCCAAACTGCTTTGCACGGCAATTAGCTCTGTCCTCATTTAGTCTCCAGTCCCAAAGGGTAATGAAAGTCATATATCATCTTCAAGGCTGCTAATTATCCAGCTCAGTTACAGGTAGGCTTTGTAACTGTGAGAAGGGCCTGTCGGCTTGATATTTATTGCTCTTCCAATAAGCAAGCAAAGAAGAAGGAGAAAAAAAACTTTCTTGAAAGGTTGCCCATACCCCTTGCCTCAGATCCTTGACATACCTTCTGAAAATGTGCTAGTCAAAGGGGAAATGTCTTCATTCCACACATCCATTTTTCATGCTGTAACTAAACATTCAGCAAGAACAGAAAGCAACTGCTTGAAACATGAGAGAACGTGCATTTTGGGGGTCAGCTTGTCTCTAGTCTTTTACTCACAGAAGGACATAGCAAGGCAATACTTTGGATGCACAACAGCAAAAATGGGAAGAAAAGGAAATGGGAGCCAGAGAATAAGATACTTCTACCACTTATGTTCCCCCAGTGCCCTTACACTGTCTGGGAAAGGCAAAGGGTTTAGAAATAAATGGATAGTTTTACACAAAGTATTCTGGAAGAAGGTTAAAATCAGAGATGGAGCCCAACATTTCAGATCTGAACACTCCTGAGAAAGTAGAAATCTGGAACCAAGGCTTGGGACTGGATTAACCACCTGTAACCACATATTCGAACACTCCAAACCCAAGGGAAGTTTGGTCCCAGTACTGGGGGATCTGAGCCTTGAAGTTTGGAGGTATCTCAGTTTGTTGCTGTTTAGACATGCTGGCTACAGCCATCTACCCAGCTAACCCAAAAGGGAGGGTAATAAACCTCTACATAGCTGAGAAATTGTGTGGTTAGATTTAATCCTTTATTTCAGGTTCACATCAGTCAACAGGCTTATTCAGCCCAGGGCTAAAGAGCAGCAATATTTCAAGGCACTATTGTTTGAAGGGCAGCCAACAATACAAACAGGTGGGAAAGGGGAGGGAATGAAGCAGAGTGAGAATAGACAAGCCAGAAGACCCTGGTATACAGCTCACTGCCTGATACAACACAGCATTAGCAGCGGGAGCTATACTAGCTGAGAAGAGTAGAACTGTGCGATACCCACGCACAAATCAGGAAGAGCGTGTACAACAGGCAGGAGGGAGATAAGAGATGGTCCGACTGAAATGAGTAAAGGCATGTTATGAGGAGAAGGTATGCTGTCAGTCAGTTCTGTCAGGGCAAGGAGGAGGATTGCAAAACTGGGACAACAGCAGCCCTCGCAGTCTTTGAACTGCAGTGTGGCATTGAAATTAAAGGTTTCAGAACGATGGAAAGGACTGGGCTACCAGTCTAGTGCCTGTGGCCCTGTATGTTCTGTGGATCCAAGCCTGACTTATTTCTTAACAATTCTGGGACATTATAGAATAAGTCTGATGCTTCCTTGGTGTACAATACACTGATATCAGCAGTGCCACTCTGATATGTGCCAGTTGAGGACCTGGCATGTAAACTTCAGGGTATTTGCATTGCCTTTGCTAAACCTGAAAACAGATTTTGTCTATTGATGTCTGCCTTTTCAGCAAACTTTTCCCAGAGGTATAAGCCTGATAGCCCCCACTGAGATAGGACCAAGTTCTGAGGTTCAAGGAAAATCCCACTGATGACAGTGAGTAAAGCAATGAATTTATCAGACTGGACAGTCTATCCTGGATCAGACCAGTGGTCCATCTCATCTAATATCTTGTCTGACTGTCACCAGTACCAGCTACTTTGAAAGAAAGTACAAGAACCTCTGTAACAGATGGTCCCTGACATTTAGGAGACATGTATTTTTAATCCACACCTGGGCTCTCTCAGATGAGCTGGCTAACTTAAGAGGCTGTACTCGACCTGTGTGGAGCATAATGGATTTGCTGGCTGCATTGGCTGATAAACTCACACTGGAAAGGCTCTTTCCCTCTTGTCAGTGTAGGAGATAAAGACATCTACTCATCTGCCCTGCAGGAAGAGGCTGCATAAGGTCTAGCCAAAAGACATGGTAGTTCATTAATCCTTATCCAGAACATTTAGAGAAAAAAAGCATGCATTACTCCTTGGTTTCATTAGAATTTGCCATTGCTCATCTGTGGGTGTCTCTTTATTTTTATTTCGAAAATGTTCTGTCATAAACTCAGTGCCCAAGCAAGGACAGAGGTGATATTTTTATCTAGCAGCTAGCAGGATTCTTGGAAAGGAATGGAGAAGGTTTCAGGGTGAAAAATCTACTTCTCCGCTTGTTAGAAATGAAGAGAGCATGGCAAATTTTGTTTGTAAAACTGGGTTTTGATGGTGGCCTTAGATGCATTTGACAATGTTTCAGGCATTTGTTAGAGGAACTGCAATAGATGTTAAATTTTCAAAAGCATTTCTGATGCATGGAAAGAAAGGTTCCCTCATTTCCACTTGTCCCTACCTAGAATCTGCTAGAAGTGACTGAAGGTCACCACATTTTGGCTTTGTATTCCTAAACTTAATCTTTGAAATTACTGAACCCCAACCTGGGCCATCTAGTACATGTAGAAGAAGAGTGGAAAGGATTGTTAGTGTATTTGGATGTACCCTGTTGTATAATGCTTCACTAATTAAAGTAGGGTCTGCCCTCCTTGCTTGCCACTTCCCATCCTTGCTGGTGCATCATGTCCCAACAAAGTTGGTGACAAAAACAGCTTCCACATTTAGTTCTGCAGACTTAAGTAGCAGGTCACCGGACTGAGTTTCTGTCTTTTTTCTGAAACCACTTACTGTGGCTAAGCTCTCAGAGGCCTATCAAGCTACCAGAGGATATTTTCATTCCACACAGAGCATAGCTACCTACAGACAGTGGGAGACACAGTGAGGGAGAGTTCCAGAGAAAAAAAAAGAATATAAAAGAAAAAATGAGGGGAAAAGACTAATTATATAGGTCAAAAAGGAAAAAGAAATGAGCCAAGAACTGTTTCAAGGTAGGTGCAGGCAGGAACTCTCCCACAGTAGGGTCAAGTGGCCATAGATGAGATTGCATGTCCCAGTCCATTGCAAGGGGCCCTCCACCGGATCTGAGGACGGCCTTTTTCCTTAATGGAGGTTAGGAACAACTTCCCACTGATTTCACATTCATGTTTCCTAGTGAAAGGTGTCCGCCACCACTGACTTACCCACTTGTTGAAACGGAAATTTAAAAAATGACCCCCCACCCCTTCCACCACATCAGACTTACCAGCTGCATGCAGTTCTCCAAGCTGCTAGGCTGTTTCTCCTTGCTGCCTCATGCTGTGCTGCAGCTGCGCGCATGCATGGGCCATTTATTGGCCAAATTGTCGACCACTTCAGGCCAGTTTCCAATATGCTAAATTTTCTTTATATTGGTGCC
>NW_017728994.1:23065920-23086063 GCF_001723915.1 Gavialis gangeticus | reverse complement strand
AAAAAAAAAACACGCCAAAAACCCATGATCTGAGTGATTTGGACACATTTTTCATGGGAACAGTTGCAGGTAACATTAAAATGGATGGAAGTGTTTTCTGTACAGTCTAGCACCTTTATTAAATGCAAATAAACTCCCCCCAATAACCAATCAGAGTCCATGATAACTGTGGTGGTTGCTCCTCATTATGGTGCACACACCAACTGGGGCCGGCACTTCATCAGTAATAAATTTCTCTAGCTTCAGGTTGGTTTCCCATCTATTATTTTGTGGTTACCCTAAACTGGATAAAGTTTTCTGAAGTTACTTATGCCAGATCCTTACAGTAAACTTGCCATGGTCCAGAGTGACAGTTCTATGCACTGGTTTTGGCAAGCTGCCGACTGTACTGGAAACAGTATAGCCATGTCCATGTGGTGCTTCAGGCAGACTAATTAGCACTGCTGATTGACAGCTAGTCGGCCACATGCTAAAGGAAGCAGCAGTTCAAACTTGTTTTTCAGAGATATCTTTTCCTCCCGATTTTCAGATGAAGTTTAAAAGATCATGTTTTTGGTGTGACACCTATGTTGCAAAATAAAGTGGCTATAAACAGGAATGTCTTTTTCCCATGTACATTACCTCAGCGAATTTATTTAATTTAAAATGAGCTATGTGGCAGTTAAACTGTGGATTTTCTAAACTGTTCCAGAGCATGAGTTTATTAAATTGCCATGGGAAACTCACTGTACTCATTCCCTGTGGCAAGCTGTTGCAATAAGCTTCCATGTTAAATGGTTTGGACTTTAGGATCATTCCAAATGGCTCCCAGGGAATTCTCCATTCAGCAGTGTGTGAAAATTCACCCAGAGTGCTCAGGTCTTAAAAAGGAAAAGTAAAACTCTCACTGGTGTACACTTGACAGAAAGAGAGTGAGAAAGTGTATTTTTTGATCCCTTAAGACTTCCATATCCATGGAGAAATACTCAAGAGGACTAACTATCTTTTATTGTGACACTGGGCTGACTGCAGCACTAAGCAACACACAGTAAGAAACAACTATGCAGTAGGAGGGGCTTGAAGCCTAAGCAAGAGATCAAGCAAGAAGCGGTGGGCAGCACGGGTGTGTGAAACAGGCCGTATTTGATTCAGATTTGGCCCAAATCCGGTACAGTGATTCAATTCGTTGATTCGGATCACTGTCCTCGATTGGATTCAGCTGAATCCGAATCTGAAGATTTGATGCTGATTTGGAGAATCAGCGATTCGGTCATAGACACAGCTTTAAATGTTTTTTCTACATACCTTGAGGTACCAGGTGTGGCTCGTGAACACTGCGATGGTGGGGCTGATGGAGCGTCCCACAGGAGCACGGGGGGATGCCCTGTGTGCTTGGAGGCGAACCCAAAAGTGGACTGCAGGTGCTTCTGGTCCACTTTCGGGTCTGCTGCCGAGCATGATGGGAAGCCCCACAGCGTTCCTGTGGGCCACTCCATTTGCCCCACCCATCTGCAGCATTCACGAGGCGCCTGGTACCTTGAGGTATGTAGAAAAAATATTTACACCTGTGTCTGTGTCCGAATTGTTGAATCTTTCTGAATCTCTCCGAAGCAATTCAGAGGGTTCTGATTCAATTCGGAGAGATTAAAGGGTGTCCTGATTCAATATGGATTTGGCGATTCAGCCACTGAAGCAGGCTGAATCTCCACCAAATCCAATCAGGGACAGAAGCTTTGCACAGCCCTAGTGGGCATGATGGACTAGATTGGGGTGCGGCACACAGCACATCTGGGAGGGAGTGGACAGCACAGTGGTACATAGGGCAGGAAGCAGGTAGCAAAGCAAAGCAGGCAGGGAGAACAGGACTGGGAGTGGAAAGCAGAGCAACAGATAGGGCAGGGGAAGGAGATCGGCGTGGCACCTGGGGAGGGTGCCAGCCTGATTTGTTGTATGCCTGCTGAAATGTTTGGCCCCCACTGGACTAGATGACCTGAAATGTGTTTCATATATCTGGCAGTTCTATGCTCCTCACTTGACCCTATTACTTACCTTACTTTTGTCTAAGCTAGCAAATTATGCAACAAAGATGAGGTAGATTAGAATGGGCTCCTATCAAGTTACCAAATATTTGGTGTGGCAAATAGGTAATATTTGATCCAGCGTGCTATGTATTATATTCTGTGTAGGTTCTTATGTCACTTAACACTATCTGAATGCTTTCCTATGGTCCGCTGAGCACTCTCACTTTTTTTGTTCTTTCATCGCTTCCCTAGGGGGAGACTTGTACCCTGGTTTTGGTAGGGTTTTTTTCCCTTTTAAATCCACGTGTTGTTCTGTGTTTACATTAAAGAAAGAAAAGTCAAAGCAATGTGCCTTACACTTGGAAGGGAAGGTAGTGAGGTTTGTGTGTGAGGTTTCTAGAAGTCCATCTACAGTCATACATAGGCCTCTAGAAAAAATCTGTCTCCCTTTGCTCTCGTTCTGGACTTTCATCCATGGGAGTATATTTATTGACTAAGGTCTTCATCCCAGAGATGTTCTTTGTCCAGTAACTCATCTTTTTCAAGCATTAGGTCACCTAGAGCTTGTATGAAGTGAAGAATGCATAGAAGCATAGGTAATCTCTATGTTTCTGTCACTTGAGCACACATTGCCCAACCACTTTACCTAGCAGGTGCCAATAGATATTGAAAAGCACCAGGGAGAAAATTGATTTTTGTGTGATTCCCTAAATGAGGATGTCTTGTGATGGAGATACAGTTTCCCATTCTTATTCACTTGGTATATCGCTTCAGGAAGAACTCATGAGTGTATTCACACCAACCATCACTCTGAAGTGAAACAACAGCATCTCCTGGTCACCAGGACTGAATGCTGCAGAAAGATCAAGGAGGGTGTCTGTCTATCAATTGGAGAAGATCATCCATCACTATCGCTGAGGTAATTTCAGTTTCATGTCTGGGTTTGACTCTAGATTATGCCATGTCTAAAATATTAGAATCGGTTAGATTACCTTGCAATTTGTCTTTGGCTAGCTTTTTCTATGAGCTTGCTTAGAAATGAGAAATATGACATTGACAGTTGATATAGAGAACCAATGCTTCCAGGATGAGTTTCTTCACTGTTTGGTTGGACTATTGAGTGTTTGAATGAATGAAAGTTTTCTTTTTGTTATGAGACTTTGGCTGCTGAATTAGGAATGGTATCATGACTCTTTCAGAAACCACAATGGGCAAGGATTAGGTTAAGACCCCATTAGGATGTTCCTGATGAGTGAATTCTGGCAATACAGATGATCAGTCTGTATAAAAGGACTGTTTGAAGTGACTTCAAAATATGCTTGATCTTTTCAACAAAATTGGATAAAAGTTCTTTACAATGCTTGGTACTCATTTCTGATGCAAGCATTAGGCCAGAAATTCTCAACCAAGGTGCTGTGGCACCCTGTTAGTACTGGTAGGTGTGCTAACATGATTCACAAGATAAACCAAGAGCATGTTTGTATGTGAGCCAGGAGGCTGCTGGAACATGGTAATTTCTGTGGTTCAGCCAGCATCTGCGTCTCATGTATCAGCATCACCGCGCTTCAAGCTGGTGGCGGGGCCACTTGATACATGCTCCCACTGCCATTTTGAAATGCAGGGATGCTGATATACAATACGCTTAGGGTGCTTTACTTCGAGCGGCTCTCAGAGCCATTCTAATTAAAGATTCCCTCCCTCCCCACTCCCATGAAGCACACATAAAAATGCCCAGAGTTTTCAAATACGGTTCTATAGTATTAAAAGCATTCTAACCTGTAGTATTAAAGTCATTCTAACTCTTGTTTTCTGTAGTCAAAGTAAGAATGAAAAGTAAAAGCTGGCATTTTCTGAAGGGTGCTTTGAGTCTAAAAAGATTTAAACTGTAGGCACTTGCATTAAGCCTGCCCTGATAAAGTTAATCTCAAGTTCTTCCTAGAGCCCATACTGCTTACCACCTGAATTGGAAATTCCCATGCAGTGATGATACAACTCATCCTTGGAATATCTGCTGAACGCCACCTCCCAGTCATCTCATTGTCCTTCAGTTTCTGTGATCTGGAACTTACATGGCTGTATAGTCCATCAGGACAGGAAGTTGGCTAATAGCTGTAACATACACACACGTACACCCACACTCAGAGTTGTGTATTCTGTTTTGTGTGTGTGTACGCTTTGCTATGGGCAAGATGGCCCCTGTTTTCTGGCCATGTACTCAGCACATGGCAAGCTGGGGCCTGTATCTGGGGACAATATGTAAAACCCTCTGGCCTCACTGGTGAGAAGAAGCAGAGGATGCTTCAGGCAGATTGCCTGGAAGAAAGACTGAAATGTGGCCCTCCTTGACTGGACAAGGCTCAGGTGATGTTACACCAGGTATTAAAGTTCCTTCTCTTTCTCCTGGGGCTGATGAGAGCTGCATAACCACATTGGGAGCCACAAAACCTGCTCCCAATGGGGCGGTCTCTCCCTGCTCTTTGCTGGAGAGACTAGCAAGCACTATTTAAAGCAAAAGCCTCAGGTAGAGGGAAACAGAGTTGGTTTTGGAGTTTGACACTCCTATTTCCTCCCTCTTCTCTGTTTTTTTTTTTTTAAGTGGGTTAATGTCATGAGGGCATTAATACCTGAGGCAAACTGCCCAGATCTTGGCAGTTACTGGCTACAGGGGCCTGGCCCCCTCTGTTTTCTAATTGTATCATCTCAGCATAGGGAATAGCAGAGACTGGATGTCCAGGCTGCAGCCATAAACGTGGGGCCCTTTTTTTTCCTGCTGTTTCTACAGCAATGGTGTTTGAACCTAGCTGCATGGCTGACCCCCAGCTATATGTTCAGGCCTTGGAGCAGTACAGGCCTGGGCAACTTTTGCTGCCCAGTTTAGGCCCACGGAGGTAGGCCTGACTTCTTCAAAGTTTTGAACTATGCCTTGTAGTTTGCAGTGTTTTAAAGTGCATGTAGTGTTTTCCTTTGTTTTCTTTGCCTTTGTTTCCTATAATAAATTTATCAACTGTGTTTATACTGCTTGCAAGGAGGGGGTTTTGTTTATGTGATTTATTTAATGTTTCACAGGTGGTCTGGGTGGGGGCTCAAGCCCAGGTAAAATATAATTAGACCCCAAAAGTGAACCCAGCCCTTGTTGCTGCTGACCAGGGCATGACAGAATGGTTACATAGCAATCCCACAGTTCCCTTGATTTGGCCCTTCTGCACCCCACATCTTCACTACCTATAAGTAGAAGCAAGCCTGAATAGAACCTGCCTATAAGGAAAGATAAGTAGTCTACAAATCAGATCCTAGAGGGGCTTTGCAGGAAAACCTGAGATACATTTTAATACTGTGTTCAAGAAGTTAGCACAATGTGGATGGTTTTGGTGCAGGCTTTCAAATTGGTATAGGTGGGACAAGGGACAGCTCACATGGCTTAGGCTGGTTAAGGACAACCTCCATATCAATCTAAAATGTCAGTGTAGACATACCCCCAGAATTAGTGAAGCAGTTTACCACCCTAGATAGTTATTTAAGGGGATATTTGGTAGTTTTGATGCAGGCTGATAGGAATATTCTCTTGATCTCCAACACAGGCTCATCCTAGGCTTTGGAGAATTTGCATGTTTTATCCAATCCAGTTGAGTATGCAGATTTCTGCCTCTCTCGCTCTTCATACAGTGCACGATGCCAGATAGCTAAGCAGATGTGCATGGACTGCGAGGACATAATATGGGGACCAGCACCTTAGTGTTTAAGTAGACTACAGTGATGTTGACTTGCCAGGTGGTCAACTTCTTGTCCTGGAGTTATAATGCTGTTGTCCTTTAGCAGACTTTGGAGCCCATAAATGTTCATGAGTCTTTTTTGTCATTTAGGAGCTAGAAGATCTTTGACCACCACTTATTGAAGTGATGGTTTATCCAAAACACTGACAGTATTGCAGTGTTCCCATCTTGACATTTAGGCTGGAGGTCAGGTCCAACTTATGATCAGCTGCATGGATTGGATTTGAGGTGGCCTGTGTAAGTTCTAGGTTGCCATCTTTGGACTTGTCCATATGCATACTGAAATTCCCCGGCATGACAGGTTTGGGATATTCACTACTTTGCAGACCAAAAGTCATAAAGGAACTCCCAAATACTTTCTGACTGTGGAGGTCTATAAATGAGCATGTGTTTTTATTATTATATGAGTGAATTCAAATTACGTTGTCTTATCCAGGACATCCTTCCCAAAATGAAAGTTTGCAGAGAAGAGAAATGCAGTGCTGCCTCTTGCCTTTTCCTGACTGGGTCTGCAATGTACAGATCATCCCTGTCACGGAGCAGGGTTTTAGGGGTGGCCATGATCTCCCCTAGCGCCCCCTACTGTACCAAGTGTACTTTAAAGCACCCTCATTCTCTCCTGCCACGTCTTGATCTTTTGTATATATAAGGGAGGCTGCCTTTCATTCCCTTGGACACAGTGCTCTGTTGTATCCTGGCCCCTGTTCTATACTGTGTGACTCAGTGCACCCCAGCCTTATGGGCTATGCGTGGCTCCAACCACCCCTTTACCATGCCTCAAGCCTCACTGATATCCCGGACGTTCTTTGGTCTATCTGGCTCTCTGCGCCCTCTCTGGAGCTCTGGCTTTCCGCAGCCCTCGTCTCACAACTGTGCCCCACAGGCACTCTGGCTTTCCGTGGCCCTTGTCTCGCAACTGCACCCCACAGGCGCTCTGGCTTTCCACAGCCTTGTCTTGTTGCCTCCCTTTGCTCGAGGGGGGCTCCTCTCACTGCCCCCATTTGCTCAGGGGCCAGGGTTCCCACACCGTCATGGGCCCCCTATGAGACCTCCTCCAACCCCTAATACCCTCACCCAAACCACCGGTTGTAAACAGTAAACCATCAACACAAACTCAAGCCCCTTGGCTTCAACACAAACTCAAGCTGCTTGGCTATAACATTAGTCCCAACACATCAGGGGTGCCCTATCCTTCCCTCAGTCTTGAAGCTGTACCTGCAGTCTAGCCTCTCCCCTTTGTCCAGTCCGGCAGAGCTCCTTCCTCCATGGCTGCTGGCAGAGAACTGCCTGCCTGGCCTCAGCCTGGGTTTATATATAGGTCAGGCCCTGCCCCCTTCTGGTCAGCTGACCCACAGTGGTTGCCCTAGCAACCAGCACCTGCGCCTCTTTATAAATACTCTGGCTGCCCTGGTAACTAGCAGCTGGGCTCCGCACTCACTGCTAGGGCTCTCTCCCTAGCTGTTTCTGCTCTAAGGAGCAGGGCACCTGTGTGCTCTGCGACAATCCTGAAGGGGCCAGATAGACTAGCCCAGAGCTTGCAGTGTTTTCCTACCAAGTCTCAGTGATGCAGGGTATACAATCTGGCATTCAAACCCTTTTCACAGTCAGTTAGGTGGAAAGATGACCTTGTGTCTCAGATATTGGACTAGGACTCTGGAGAGCTGTTTCCAGTTCCTGCTTTTGCTACGGATTCCTTGAGTGACTATACCACTTAATTCCTCTTTTGTGCCATTAGATTGTATTTTCTGTGGGGAAAAGATTGTATTTCATCGTGTCTCTAGAATATCTAATTGGGGCTCTGATCTTCCTAGGCATGTTTTTATACTATTTACACTATTTGACATTTTCACCATCAACTAAATCAAGAACTATTAAACCTGCTTATTATTTATTGGGGTGGGATGTGTAGGGGAAAGAGGGGAACACCTAAGTCTCTACAAAGTCCATTTCTCCTCCTCCTTTGCTGTTCTCCACCATCTCTAAAGAGAAAGTAGAAGAATTCTGAATCAGCAATCTTTTAGCAGTTGCATAATTTCTCCTTCCAAAAGCTATTGTCTTTTAAAGACCACCTCTTTTTTGATTTGCTCGTTATGTAGGGCTGTCTGAGGCCCTGCAAAGCCTAGGGCAAAGTAGAGGCAATAGTTTGTTTACAGTTCTTCTGCAGTAGCCAGATGACTTCTCCCCAATAGCCCAGTCACTCTCGAGAACATAGAACAGGATTAAAAGCATATCAGGAGAAAAGATAGGAAAACAATTGTGAGAAATGCAGCTGGTTGAGACTATCAGTTTGGCTTGAACTTCTTGGTTTTGGGTCTGATCAATAACTCATCACAATCGGTATAAATATGTCCATCAACTTGACCATGAATTAGTTTACTCAAATTATGCTGCTATTCCTATGACTAACCACTGAAAAGTACAGGCAGATTTTCTATATTGATACTTCACTACGATAATAGATGTATAATGCCTGCATAATTATGGCTCCAGGACACACCTTTGCATGATGAACTGTCCTACTAACTGGACAAGAAGGATTTTCATTGGGAAAGGTTTATTTACTAATGGAGTAATTAAACTACCAATGCATTTATATGTTTATTGGTGAATCAGAAGAGATATTGTTGCTTTCAGATCACAAATTAATTACCATATTCCCAGAAGAAAACATATTCACAAGCAATCCTTTTTTCCCCCATCATGCTTTGTGTACCTGGAATCAGATAAATTTAATATCCATTTTGCAAGAAATAGGCCTCTGTTTAAACAAAATGGAACTCTTTAATAAATAAATTGCCATAGTTTGCCAAATTGGACAAATGTTAATGCCATTGGTAAGAGGTAGACAAGCTTTGGAAATTGCCCTTTGTGATCTTATACTAAGCTGGATGCTCAGAACTTTATTCATAATTGCCCCACACCTTAGGTAGTTTTTGCTGCTGGACTATAATGATTGTAAAACTGCTAGATTGCAACATTATGCGCTTCTGTAATTGGCTACCCATAGTGCAGGGAAAAGGTGGATCAATCACAATGGGGCTTGTTGTGGATAGGTACTCAAGGGAGAAAATGTAATAGGAGTTGCTTCTTTTCCTGCTCCTTCCTGCCTCTCCCAGTGCACTACTTTGACCCTGGTTTTTGTTTGCCCTATCCCTGACACCCCTACAGAGGGAATACTCATGCTCGATTAAAGACTAGCTGCCACAGAAGGGGAAGTCCAAGCATTGCTTCCCACGTGTCTCCCATAACCCTGTATTCCTAGAAAACAATATACTTTCAAGGACGGTTCCTGACATGGGTGTTTCCACCTCAGCTGTGTCTTCTCTATATAGATCTTTGCAGAGATGTGGGGCTGAAAATTTTCCAAAATTTTCCAGTGCTTTATTTTTCCGTGGGAAATTTTCCATTTCTAAAAATTCATTGTTTTGTAAAATTAACAATGAATGGATGCCAATATAATTTTAGGCAGCCTTGACAGTTTCAAAATTGTAATTAATGTTTTTTTCAGGTGATTATCCCTAGGAAGTGTGTGAGACAGTACATATATGTTTTCCTGATTTGTAAACAGGAGGGTAAATACCCTCACATAGTCCAAACCAAAAATCAAGTTATGAACTCACCTAATTGTCTGTGCAGGTCAAATCAAAACCAAATGAATGCATTGCTAAGCTTGTTTCAATGTCTCAAAATCTCTTGCTTCTGGATAATCAGTCAGAAGTACAATTAGTGAAGAAGATGTAGTGTCATGATAAGTTGCCCTTGCCCATAGACTCATTGGTAAAACTATGAGTGAAAGAGAATGTGGTTCACGTAGTTCTGAATCAGATTTGCCTCAATCTGATTCTGCAATGGAACTAATAAGTAGTGCAAGTGATTCTACAGATAGTGACAGTGAAACTGGAGGTGCCGCCATGACCTTAGTGGAAGAGAGTTAAACTCTGTTGAAGTAGATGAGTGGACAACTACCGCATATCATGCACAGTTCTTCGGGTGTGCTAAAATTTGTGTCAACTGTTTTCAGTGCCTTTGGGTTTTTTTCCTTAAATTTAAACAAACAGTGTAAGGGAAGTACATGCTATTGTGTATTGTCTTTTTATTTTTACAAGTATTCCAATAAAAATAATTTCTTTCCACATAAAGCTTTGAATTTGTTTGAATATAACATTTAAACCACATTCAGTGTGCTGTATTTAATTTTATTCCTAATCAGATATTTCAGTTCAAATACTCATGGCTATTGGGACATAAAATTAACATGGGGTATTTTTTTTAAGTTTGTTTACTAAATATAAGTCACATAAACATGCTAAATCAGATCACACTCTATTTAGAGCATTTGAAAAATTTCCAGAAAACCCATATCTCTGGATCTGTGGCTTGGAACTTTGGAGGCAGATCTATCCGTGTTTACAAAAGTAAAATTCTCTTTGAGATCTGTAGGAGTTTTCACAGAGGTTAAGAAGTGCATGATTTTGCCCATACAGATTGGATAAGCAACAGACCCAACTGGGTCATCAAATCCCTTTTGCTGCCTGTGTAGGATTATACCTTCTGGTATAGTGTTGAGCACTTTGTAAAGACTAGGTTTAAATTACTTTTTAATTAGCTTATTACACAGGTAGACAATCAGATTATCAATGTTTCATAGCCCAACTCTGCCTGCAGCTCTCTTTTATATAGGTGGGCAATACCATCATCAAATTTGGTGCTGTAGAGGTGGTCAGAACCTGCAGCACTGAGTGACATTAGAAGTCAAGAGAGTTATCAAGCCCTTCTCCCCACTTTCCATCGTCTTTCCAAAACCTCTTGTATGTTATAAACAATAGGGATTCAAGGTTGGAACAAAACCTAAAAGCCACGGAGAATCCAAGTGAGCTGAGCTTGAATAAGGACATGGCTCATTATACTGGTGTTACCCAAAAGTTCACAACCTAGGCTCACCATTTTTGTTGTGACAAGGTGGTTAGAATAGAAGGTGTATAGTGATTCTTACATCCCTGCAGGTACAGGCACAGTGGGTTGTGATGCTTGATTAAGTCATGCCACATGTACATGGCAGGAAGTGTGATTATGGGATCAAGCATCAGATCCCATAATGAATTATTGCCAGTGCAGGGCAGCCCAGGGTCATGATCCCAGGCTCCCCCTGCACCAACAAGTAGTAAGGTCCCACATCTGAATGTTAATGGTGCATCCCTATGGCTGGGAGCCCAGAGCTAACAAGGCTCTCAGCCATGGGGGTGCACTTGGCCATACACTCAGTTAATGACATTATAGGAACCAGCCACAAAGTTACTAAACATTTTTTGTGGAATAACTTTGTGGCTTATTCCTTGTTTTATGACACCATTAATTGTTTCAACATGTGGCTGAGTTACAATTTAAGACATGGTTAACTGGTTAATAACATCTTAAGTGTAACATGGCAGGGGCCTTAGGGAGATAATGACCCAACAGACCAAAATGAAACATCTTTTAGCATTTCTTTTTAGAGATTATTCTGTGGAAATCCTACATAATGGAAGGTGATAGTTCTAGATGAGTTGTTGATTGAAAGTTGTGGTACGTGCATTTGTAACAGGGAACACTAGCCCTGTTACTAGGAAACAGAGCACCCCCTTTAAGACTCAGATCTTCAGAGTGCAGCCTACCAGCAGAGTGGGGGTTAAAGGCTAAGCCTTGCAGGCCAGTCAGCTGACTGGGGTGTCAGGTGACTGTGAGAGGGCCCAGGCCAGAGCTATATAAGTCCTGGTCTGAGTTAGCCAGAGGAGCCCAGCCTGGGACAGAAGGTGGACTCCAGAAGGCTCAAAGCAAAGCTGCAGCAGTTCTACAAGTGAGAGCAACTGGCAGTGGGAACTCAGATGTGGAGCCCATGGGTAAGAAGGCTAACTGCCTCCATTAACTTTTCTTTGTTATAGCCCAGGGGCTACTATTGATGTTGTAATTTAATCCGGTGGCTTGTGGCTGAGACTGTAGGGGAGGTGGAGACCTCATTAGCACCCACAAGGGCACAGCTACAGAGAGCTTGGCACCTCTAGGTTACAACTATACAGGACCTGGGGCCCAGAACAGATTGATTGAAGCTAGTGCCTCAAAGTCGGGTCTGAGATAGAAGGCGTAGCTACAAAAAAGGGGCACAAACTGCATTAGCTGAGACACCAACGAAGTGAGCAGAAGATGCAGACAACATCTGCAAGGCATGGGGCACAATAAGGGAAGGTTGGAATTATGAATATAGGCCTTAAGGCAGGAGCTCATCACTGTTCGAGGGCCAAGAACAGACCTGAGAAGCCATGGGGCAGCCTCCCTTTTAAGAACCCAAAGTAACAAGAAGTCATGGCAGGAAAGCAAATTAAAATAAGTAAAAGGGACTCTGGGGTGCCTCCAGGCATTTTCAAATGCTTCTGGGGATGGCACCCTGTTACAGCATTGTAGCAGAACCTAGAGAAATGTCCATTCCCTGAAGAGCATAGTCACATTGTGCCAGGCAGTGTGCCTACATATAGTAAGATAGCACCTATTCTGAAGCATGTATATGTAAATAGACAAAGCAGACACAAAGGGTGGGAGAAAGAAGTATTACTATTCCAAATTAACAATAGGGAAAATCAAGACTAGCAATTATCCTTCCCTCTGTGGTGGCTGCCCATTGATTAAACTCCATATAGTTTACTGACAAGGTGCTCTCCACTTGAACCCGGCCAGCCTAATGACTGCTAGAATAACAAAATGTTCATTCCTTTTGTCTTCTATTGTTTGCCAGGAGCATACCTAAGGGTGAATGAGAGGGATGCCAGCCCTGGACACTGACTTAGAAGGGGCACCAAAATTATCTCAAACTGCTGCAAAGTCCAGGCTAAGGCAGCAAGAGTGGCCTAACAGCATTGTTCTTGTAGCAACAGCTGATGCACAGACACTGCTGTACTGCTGGTGCTGGCAATTTAAGAGCAAGAACTGGGGTTGTTAGACAGCTGGCTAAGACTCTTTCCCTCCCCTCCCCAACCTGGTTTCAGAGCCCATGCACCCACCCCATTTTTGGAACCACACACTCCACTCCTTCAGGGTTTGCCCAGGACACAAACCCTGCTTGTTACTTCACTGTCCAAATGTCCCCAAAAATAAATTTCTGCAAGGTCTGGAAGTGGTGGAAGTTTATATGTATAAAGATGAGACTGACTGAACTACTCCATCTAGAAGAAATGGGTATCAGTTTAGCTGCTTTTGCCCTGACAGGATTGACTATCATTCTCACCGCATAGCACAAGCCATAAACTTTATCTGGTAATGTCTCCATCAAGTGCATGTTTTGTTGCTATTTGAGCCCTGGCATAAGTTTTAGAAAGATAGTCAGCCTTGATTCAGATGGAATAAAATCCTATTCTTGGCTCAGCAGGGTCATACTGCAGCTTTAGGTAAAGGAGGTAATCCAAATGGGAGGTGTTCTAAAATTGTTGTCCATCTGTGCTCAGCTCTGGGATTTCACAATCAAATTGAATCAACTGAACTAACCTGTTTTTAAGGTTAGACAATGACCAGATCTGGATGAGTGGTGAAACCAGTGACTCATCTCAGTCTCTAATTTCATTCTTGTTAAGATTGTTTATCCAGGAGGAAAAGGGCAGGGAATGTGTGAGGATATATGTACTGTTTGTTTAATTCTGTAATAGGAAGCCAGTTTCTAGGTAGAAGTCAGGCCATGAAGCAGATAGAGAAAAGCTTAATGGCTATAGGGGTAACATTGATTTCTTTGTTCAAGTTATGTTCATTGTCCTGTGTTATGTATGTGACAGTGGGAAAGAGTCATTTTCTTGTAAGTGCACCTCTCCAAGTCCCTTAATTGTGGTTGCTTTCATCTGAATCCTTTCATTTTGTCTATATCTTTCTGGTATTTAGGCTCCAGGCTCTGCAAAATATTTCCTGCACAATTTCATCAGTGCCATAAAAGGATGTGATGAGTTTGAATATGCAATTCTGAAAAGCACTGACATGTTTTGACACTCCACTGCACTGTTCATATCTAGTTTGCTGTCTTCTTTGATCCCTCTTTGAAGTCTGTGGAAGAACACTGATTTATACCAGATAAGGCTGTGACCCTGTGTGTCTGTCAGCACTACACCTTCCCTTGGATTGTTATTCCGTGGCACATATATAAAACAGATTTCTTATAAGGGACACACTTCTTGTTCAGCATTTTGCCTCCAATGCTGATGCTTCAATGGGTGAACAAGAACACTTCATGAGGCACCTTGCCAGTTATGCAGGTATGTTCAGCAGCAGGAAGGTAGAGGGATTATTTCTTTTGCAGGCAATCAGTTCACACTTTGAAACATGAGATCAGATTACCTTTAGTGTTTAATTTTGAAATATCTGTCCCAGATGTATGTTTTGCTGGATGAATTTAATTTTTCTATTTCCTGCCTATATACATAACCTTTCTTAGTTCTTTTGCATTATTGCCCTGTCCTCACTAGTGTTTGTAGCACTTCCCAGTTTAGTATCATCTGTAAAATGATTTAACACGTTTGTGCCTTCTATGTCCAGGTCATTGGTTTACACGCATTTCACAAGGCTGAGATCAATGGCAATCTCTGTAGGGGGAAGAGAGAGAAAGTTAGGAAGGCCAAGCCACAACTTGAGATGCACCTGGCAAGGGATATAAAAGATTTTTTAAAGTATGTCAAAAGTAAGATTATAGAAACCATAGGTTCCTTAAAGGACACAGAGGGCAAGCTAGTTATGACAGCTGGCAAGAAGGATCGTGAAGGAGTTAAACAACATGGTGGCAGAACAGGTTAGGGATTACTTAAAGAAGCTCGATTGTTTTTAAGTGAGCAGGCTCAGATGGAATGCACCTTCAGGTACTGGAGAAATTGGCTGAGGCAATTTGTGAGCCATTGGCTATCCTCTTTGAGAACTCTGAAGAGGTTGGGTGAGATCTGGAATGGTTGGAAAAGCACAAATACAGTGCCTACCTTTAAGAAAGGGAAGAAGAAGGATCGTCTGAGGAGTCACAAATTGGTCAGTCGATACCTGGAAACATAATGGAGCAATACAGACTGGGGAATGGATGGCTAGGCTATAAGCATAGAGAAGGACCTGGGGGTTACAGTAGTATACCATAAGCTGAATATAAGCCAACAGTGTGCCTTATTGCAAACAAGCCCAGCACATGGAGTTGAATTAATCAAGGAAAGTGATTCTTCTGCTCTATTCAGCACTGGTGAGGCCTCGCCTGGAGTACCATGTCCAGTTTTGGTTCCCACACTTCAAGAAAGATGTTGACACGTTAGAGTCCAGCAGAGAGTGACAGAAATTATTAGAAGTCTGGAAAGCATGATTTGAGAGGAAAGGTTAAAAGAACTAGGGTATTTTGTCCGAAGAAGAGAAGACTGAGGGGTGGGATTTAGTAATAGTCTACCTGAAGGATGATTATAGAGAGGATGGAGATGAGTTTCTCTCTATGGACATGGGGGACAGGCTTAGGAACAATGGCTTCAAACTGAAGGAGAGGAAGTTAGGTTGGGGATTAGGAGGAATTTTCTGACTCTGAGGGTGGTCACACATCAAAACAGGCTACCTAGAGAAGTTGTGGATTCTGCATCCCTGGAAATTTTCAAGAGAAGTGTAACAGGGAGCCAGAGGCTCCCCGTTACTTTAAGAGGAAAGCAGCACCAGAGAGGTTCCTCAGGTGAATGGAGATACTACCCTTGACAAGTTGGCTTAGGAAAATAGGCTGTAGAAGGCATATAAACCAGGGTCTGAGCCACAGCAGTCAGTCTGATTCTATAACCTGCAGGGGAAGAGCTTTGCAGCAAGAGGGCTCTAGCAGAGTGAATTATTGGGGTCCTGTTACCTCTGGGACTTGCACGCAAAGAGCTGAGGGCTTTCAGGGAACTAGGACCCAGGATGAGGAGATTTTTGTTACATAGCCAGTGAGCTTGGAGTTTTGTTACAGCCAAGGGGCTTATATTTTGGTTTATGGCTTGTACTGGCAGTTTGGGTTGGGAATAGCAGGGATGGAGGGGGTCCCAGTGGTGCCTGAGGGTCATGTGACTGTTTTGAGCCCAGCAAGGGGCCAAGCTTGAGGCACTGACAGGTGGCACCTGGTGAGGGTTCAAGCCTAAGCCAGCTGAGGCCATAGCTTGAGGCAGCATGAATCAGGGCCAGGGAGCCCAGAGCAGGACAGAAACAAGGCCAGGGGCCCAGTGCCCAAGAAAGGTGGAGATAGGGCCAGGGGCCCACAGCCACAGGACCAGCCCTTGAGAGGCAAGACTAGGGTCAGAGGCCCACAGCCCTAGAGGGGCAAGACCAGGGTGGGAGACCCAAAACTGAGAAGGGTGAGAGAGTTGGCACCCAATAATCTAAGGTCCAAAGCAAAAGGGGCCAAGTGCAGAGGGGCAGAGGCTGTGAAAGCTGTGGCCCCAACAAGGGAAAGTGATTTGACAGTAACAGCTGTGAGGCAAGGGCACAGAGATAGGGGAGACTGGAGGCCATGAAATTAACACTTAAGGTAATGTGCCCTGGCATGTATGGGCTTGGAGGGCTCACTTAGTACTCAAGAAGCTAGACTGGGGACCAACAGAGTCCAAGAGGCTGAAAGATAATTCAACCTGGGGTGCGAGGGCAGCCTCCCTTTATTATACATCAATTTATTACATCAAGGCATGGCAGTAAAAGGAAATAGGAGAGTGCCCAGGGAGAGAGAGCAGAGAAGGAGCCACACAGCCATGAGGGGCCATCACAGCTACCCCTGGTGCCACACCCTGTTACAAGCAGGTTAGACAGACACTTGGCTGGGATGGTTTTAGACAGCAATGATCCTGCCTTGAATAAGAGACTGGGCTTGATGACACTGGAGATCCCTATCAGCCTTACTTTCCTAAGTCCCTGTATTTGGTATACTTTTTATTTAACATATATGTCCCGGGACACTCCTTAAAGAGGAATACTTACCGCGAGCTCAGAGCGCCGCACATGAGGGGCAGAAGGAAGAGCCCGCGTGGCTCATCAGCCACCTGTTTATCCATCTGCGGCTGGCTGGTGATGTCAGTACCAAACACTGGCCGGTGAAAATAAAAATGGTGGCGTACGCTGTGAAGCCGGTGGGGAATCAGGGAGCAGAGCTGCAGCTGATGCCGGTGCCAGAGACACCCCTGCCCATGGGACCCAGGGATCAGGACAAGAAGGATCACTCCGACAACACCTCATATGGGATGATGGAGGGACATCAGGGACATCGCTCGAAGACATCACCAGAACGAGCCAGGGTGACGGAGCGAACCGCAGGTGGGAGTGTGGGGACGGCGGGGACCTGAGGAAGTCCTACGCGGGAGAAGAGGACTATGGGAGAACCCCAGAGGGGTTGCTGTCAGGGTGGATATCGCTGCCAGACCTAGAGATGTCTTTGAGCAGGCAAGGAGAGCAGACGCCAAGGGATGAGGCATTCTGTGCCCCCTTAGAGACCCAGGAGGGGTAGAAGGGAAGCTAGGAGGGCAGTGGTTGTGTTGAAGCACATTTTTTTTTTTAATTGTTTTCCCAGGCTACAAGGATACAGGAAGGGTAGTGGGTCCCTGAGTTAGGGAGGCAGTGATGGAGCCCCTGCCTTAGGTGTTCCCAAGAGGAAAAGGCAACGAACAGTCGGATATTGCTCCACAGGAGGCGTGAGACCAGGGTGTAGGGGTGGCGGAGCCCTGTGAGTAACCGCCGGGTGAACCACGGGTCAATGAGCACACCCGAAGAACCACCCCAAACACTGAGGTCCAACGAGTCATGGCAGGCGAGCACGGGGCTGGGGACTCGGGCGGAAGACATCAGCTCAGGCAGGGTCACGAACCCATGAGGTGCTTAACACCAATTACTCGAGCAAGAGCCGCACAAGAGTGACTGATCGAGACCCAGCGGCTACAGAGTGGTGCATTGGCCGGGAACCCTTCAGGGGGTTTCCCAAACAGTATGCAACCGGCTGAGATGGCTCCAGCAGACCTGCTGGGGCAGAATCTATGGGTTCTGATGCAAATTGCGGGTACCCAGTAAAAGATGCTGGAACGGCAACAGGATTGGATGAGGCATGGCCCGTCCTCCTTGCAGATGCCCAAGATGACACTGGAAGACGACCCGGAGGCCTACATCACGGCCTTTTGAGCGACATGCAGTTAGTACTGGCCTTGATAGGGGGTACTGGGCCAGTCAGCTAGGGGCCCTGGTGGTGGGCAAGGCCCAGGCAGCCTACAGGGCTTTGACCCGCGATGAGGCCCAAGATTATGAGGCCGTCAAAGCGGCGATCCTCTATCGTTTGGAGATAAGCCCCAAATACTACCAACAGCTCTTTCAAGCCAAGAAGGGGGCAGAGGAGAGACGGCCACGGCTGTTGCTCCAGCAGCTGTGGGATCTTCTTGGAAAATGGGTCAACCTGGCAACTTGCACTATGGGCACGCTAGTGGATAAGGTCATATTGGAGCAGTTCATGAATGACCTGGAAGAGAGAACCCAGAGGTGGGTCCGTCAACGCTCCCCAGGGTCTTGCGATGAAGCATTAAAGTTGGCAGAGGCCTTCACAGCTGCAGAGGTATACTATCCTCGTGAGAAATGTGGGTCCCCACTGCCGTTGCTCCATTTCTTTAGCCGCCGGCATCGGAAACCCAGCCCCAAGACCTCAGGTGGAGACATGGTCTGTTATCACTGCGGCCGAGGGGGGCACTTTGCGCGGGAGTGTCCAGAAAGAGCCTCTGAAAGATGGCGGCCACGCAGATCCCCGAGGAGGGGGGCTGAATCTGCTAGGGAGTACGGTCAAGGGTAGCCCATGGACTGCAGTTTGGGGCAGGAGGGGAGAGCCCAGTGTGGGAGCGCCCAGTAGTGAGAGCCTGGGTCGAGGGCCGCCCGGTGTGGGCAGTGTTAGGCAACGGATGCACCCAGTCACTGGTTTAGGCTGGCCTCATAGAAGAGTCCCATGACTGTTGAGCCAAGCCAGTGAGGGTGTCCTGCCTCCACGGAGAAACACAAACCATACGGCGAATGTGGATGGACCTCCAGGTTATGGAATACTATGGGGAGATATTAGTGGGCCTAGCACCCCATTTAGCATGTGACATGCTCCTAGGTTGGGACTGGGCCCCGTTGTACAGCGTCATGGACAGGGTGTGGGAAGTTGAGGCTGCACGGGGGTCCTTAAGGGCATGAGAAAGCTGGCTCGGTGATCCAATGGAAAGGGAAGAAACTGAGGAGGGACCAGAAGAGTCCATAATGGATCTACAAAACCTCACAAGCAGCCAGCAGTTTCGACAAGCGCAGGAAGAAGACCCTAACCTGCAGAAGCCATGGGCACAGGCAAGAGACGAGCCACCCCAGCCAACATTGGTTGCTAGTCCTGGGAGTCAATTTGAGGTAAGAAACAACCTCTTGTATCGGATCTCACCTGACAGGGCGGGGAAGGAAGATAAGGTTCAGTTGGTAGTGCCGGCGTGTTTCAGGAGGTTGGTGTGGCTATTGGCGCATGCTAACCCAATTGGGGGCCACTTGGGTAGGGGTCAAATGTTAGACAAGATATCCAGATGGGATTTTTTGGCCAAAAATGAGCGAAGATGTGGCCCTTTGCTGTGCAGGGTGCCCTGTGTACCAAACGGCTAGGGAGGACCGACAGCTGCAAGCCCTGATGAGGCCTATGCCTGTTATTGATCTACTATTCTCCCAGATCGCTATGGATGTTGTGGGGCCGCTACCTCACAGCAGTAGTGGATACCAATACATTCTGGTGTTTGTCGATTATGCGACAAGATACCCTGACGCGGTGCCTTTGAGATCCGTAACGGTGCCAAAAATAGCAGAGGAGTTGGTGAAGTGGATAGCCCGCATGTGGATCCCTCATGAGATCTTAATGGACCAAGGTCAAAACTTTATGTCCGGAGTACTATGGGGGTGTGTAGTAGAGGATCAGGTAGTGAAAACAAATCTAATGGGCCCTAATGGAGTGGAAGTGTTAAGTAAAGAAGTCTGAGGAAATGAAAATGAGGTTTAATATTTCAAATTTCTCTAGAAAAAGTGAAAGTCAGTGCAACAGGAAAAGAAGGTAAAGGAATTTGAGGTAAGTATTGGAAGAAGGGTGCTACATGTGAGGAGTCCAAAGAGGAAGAGAGAATGCTTGCTAAATCAATAGATTGGCTGAATCATAGTTTCATAGTTTATCATAGTTTCGTAGCTGGTAGGATTGGAAGGAACCTGAGCAGATCATCTAGTCCAAACCCCTGCCATGGCAGGAAAGAGTACTGGGGTCAAACGACCCCGGCAGGGTGTACATCTAGCCTCCTCTTAAAGACCCCCAGGGTAGGAGCCAGCACCACTTTGCTTGGAAGTTGGTTCCAGATCCTAGCCGCCCTGACA
>NW_017728994.1:23036954-23060920 GCF_001723915.1 Gavialis gangeticus | reverse complement strand
GGACTCCCCCAATGCCTGCTGGTCCCCTCCGACTAGTTTGTAAATGGCCACTAGATTGCCCTTCAGCCTTCTCTTGTGGAGGCCAAACAGGTTCAGGTCCCTTAGCCACTCCTTGTAGGGCCAGCCGTGCTGACCCCTGATCGTGCAGGTGGCCCTCCTCTGGACCCTCTTCATGTTGTCCACATCCCTCCTGAAGTGCTGCGCCCAGAACTGGATGCAGTACTCCAACTGCGGCCTAAACAGTGCCACATAGAGGGGGAGGATCACCTCCTTGGACCTGCTTGAGATGCATCTGTGGATGCATGACAAGTTATGGTTGGCCTTCCTGACCGTGTCCCCACACTGTCAGCCTATGTTCATTTTGGCATCAATGATGACTCCAAGATCCTTTTCTGCCTCTGCACTGACGAGAAGGGAGTTCCCCAGCCTGTAGGTATGCTGCTGGTTCTTCCTCCCCAGGTACAGTACCTTGCACTTGTCAGTGTCGAAACCCATCCTGTTCTCATCCGCCCACCCCTGTAACCTGTCTGGGTTCAATTACAGCCTATACCTCCCTTCTAGCATGCCCACTTCTCCCCACATCTTAATGTCATCTACAAATTTGAACAGGGTGCTTTTTACCCCCTTGTCCAAGTTGTTGATGAAGATGTTGAACAGTGCGGGCCCGAGGACTGAGTCCTGGGGGACCCCCCTGCCCACATCCCTCTGGGTTGAAAATGACCCATCCATCACCACTCTCTGGGTGCGGCCCTCCAGCCAGTTGGTGACCCATTTGACTGTGTAGGTGTCGACACCACAGTCCCTCTGTTTTCTAATGAGAAAGGGGTGAGCAACAGTGTCGAAGGCCTTCTGAAAATCCAGAAAGACTATGTCCACTGCTACCCCTGCATCTAAGGATTTGGTGATCTGGTTGTAGAAGGCCACCAGGTTGGTCTGACAGGACCTGCCTCTAATGAACGCATGTTGGTTGCCCCTAAGCATAATCTCCCCTGCTGGCCCCTTGCAGACATGCACCAGGGTAATTCTCTCAAATAGCTTACCCAGGATCGAGGTAAGACTGACTGGCCTATAGTTTCCTGGGTCCTCCTTCCTCCCTTTTTTGAAAAAGGGAACCACATTGGCCCTTTCCCAGTCCTCTGGCACCATGCCAGAGAACTATGAGTGCTCGTAAAGCTGTGCCAGGGGTCTCACAATGACCTCTGCTAATTCCCTCAGCACTCTGGGATGGAGATCATCAGGACCAGCCAATTTAAATACATCCAGTCCTTCCAGAAGTTCCCTGACTAGGTCCAACAATGGGCTGAATCAACAATCATGGCAGATGCATGAACATTTAGTAAAAGGGCTAGAGAGAAAAGGGTGGCTATTGAAAAGGTTTTTACACTATGTTCCTTTTCTCACATCTAAGTAATTTAAATGATTATTTCAAATAAAATTCCCTGAGATCACATATTGAATGATTCATTACTGCATTCACTGGGATCTACTTATTTTGTAATTCCATCACAAAATGCACACACTTTTCTGGCACAAATTTGATCTGTTCTTACTATGATTCTCTTTCTCCCTAGGTATCTTAAGATTATGTTCCCTCTGCCCTGTTATTTGCTAGACTTTCCAGAAGACTTCTTACTGGAATAGTTTCCAGGGTTGCTTTTTGTACATTTTATAAATATATAGAAAGAATCTTTGATTGAAAATAAGATACTACACAACTAGCATATCTATTTCCTGGTGATGCTAGTCTTGTGTCTGGGGAGAAACTGACACCTCCTCCTTATTGCCT
Source organism: Gavialis gangeticus (assembly GCF_001723915.1). Lineage (NCBI taxonomy): Eukaryota > Metazoa > Chordata > Crocodylia > Gavialidae > Gavialis > Gavialis gangeticus. The sequence continues at coordinate 23,059,134 of NW_017728994.1, read as the reverse complement.
TTCTTTAACTACGTATTTATTACTTGAGAAATAATAACACATAATGTGAGATTTCTCCGTTTATTCTTAACAGGATAAAAGCTGTCTGTTAAATTCTTGTCCTGGTTTTTTAAACCTTTTACAGATCTAGTTATCGCCAAACTTGGTGCCGCATGGCACAGGGATGTGCCTACTCCTTTAGGAGGATAAGCAGCCTAATAAGCTGCCTGCAGGTGGCAGGGGGGAGCTAATGAGGGACTCACCTGACTGGAAGAGGGCTCAGGCTTGAGCTGTATAAGCCCAGAGCCTACATGGGTCAGGTAGTTTGTCCCCCAGCAGCTACAAGGTAAGGAGCTTCTGGCAATAGGGCTCCTAAAGGGACCTGGATTGAGCTAAACCACTCTGCAGGCCTGGGAATAGAGGCAAGTTTTCTGAGTAGAGAGAGACTGATTTGCACACAAATGGCTTTTGTTTTATGTTAGGCCCTAGAGGGTTTGAGGGGCCTACCAGTGGTCCATGTGCCCAAGGAAGGGCTGAGCCAGGACCAGAGGGTCTGGGAGCCAAGGGGCTCTAGTGTATAAGCTAAGATATAGCCCCAAGCTTGAAGGTATACCTGCTAGAAGATGAGGGAGGTTTTCTTTCTTAAAGGGGCAGAGGGCTGCTTCTGCCATATGTGTTTCTGTTATAGCCCAAGGGCTTATTGCTTATGTTACTTTTTAATACAGAGGTTTGGATTGGGACTGTAAAGGGTGGTTACAGAGGTCCCACTAGTGCCCGAGAGGCATACGATTTCCTCGAGCCTTGCCAGGGGTGGCCTCAAGGCTGCAGCTGTTGTTGAGCCCAGAGAGAGGTGGAATGCGTAGCAGGGGCCCAGTACCAGAGGAGAGCAGCCACATAGGGGCCAGGGGCCCATTTACCAAAGAGGCAAACAAAAGCTAGTGCTCAAAGCCAGGTCTGATGCAGTGGGCCTAGGCTTGAAGTCCTAGTGAGATTAAAGGGGCAGAGGCTGAAGCCCCAACAGGTAAATATCATTATTGTAACACCCACGAGGCATGGGACATGGTATAGGGAAGGATTTGGAGCCACGCAATTAGCCCTTAAGGCTTGAGGTGCCCTGAGTGGCACAGTAATGGACTGAGGCCCAGCAAGGAGACCTGAAGACTGTCAAGGCCCAGCAAGGGTCCTGAGGACCAGTAAGGCTAGTGGGGTGTCAAGGAAATCTAGCGGGGCTCAGCAGAATCAGGGCCACACAAAGGCCTGTGGGCAGCCTCCCTATTTATTATTATACCAACAAGACATGGCAAGTGAGACAGGAAGGCACCCTAAGTGCAGAGTGGGCACGGTTGCAGAGCCACCAGGGGGCATCACAGCCACCCCTGGGACCCTGACATGTTACATTTGGCCATACAGTAAAACAGTTTGTGTTCACACGCACCATAACTCTAAGCCAAGGCCCGTAGACTCTTGGTAGTGACCATGATAATTTCTAGACATTTACTGATTTCAGTTAAGTGGCTCCCAGCAATAAGTACAGATACAGCCAATAGTAAGATCTTGGGGATTAGGCCTCACTCATTTTACAACCACGCACAGAAAACTCTGTTCTTCCTGGGCTGCAATCCAGCTGGAAAAGAGTTAACTACAGTTCTGCTGAAACTTTGACCATCAGCCATTTTTTAATATGGCTGTAGCTAGCTAACTTTAAACCAGAACCTGGCAAGGCCTTAAAAGCATTCAGGGGTGCCATGTGGTTTATAACAAATAATGCAGAGTATTGATATAGTCCATAGCTGTTCACTGTCATATGTTAGGTAAATAGTAATGTTTGATAGAATGTGTGTCTATTCCTATCATAATGAACAGGTCTTGGGGAGGTCCTGAATCATGAGATGAAAGACCAACTGCCTGCAATTGTACCCCAGACATCTTCATGACAGTGCAGCTGCGTATACATTCCCTGCCTCCACCCTCTAGTGTGAATTTTATAACTTCAATTGTAACAAGGAAAGTTAAACAATTTCAGTGTTTTATCTAACGGATCAAAAGGTAGGCAAGAATAAGCTCATAATGCCATAATTTAGTATTTTCTCAAGATGTCTCAATTGCTTTTTACATCTTCAATAATTAAAAAAAATTAAATACATGGTGCTTCCCATACATATACTCATATCTATACAGGTTTCCTAGAAAAATACACAAAGTCTGAAAACAGCACTAATGGCACCTCATCTTGTAGGTTACAAAGCAACCTCCTACTATTTTCCCACAGATGGGAGAAGGCCTAGAAAGCCAAACTGTTACCTCAGATCTCTTTTAATCTCAATATACATTTTATTAAACCTTTTCACATCACAGTGAAATATGTGAATTCTTTTTCATATAAAATCCATATTGTCTGCCCATCTTGCATACAAATTTTTCAGGCAAAATATTAGTTAGACATAATTTGCGTATGTTGTGAGTTAAAAGTAAGAACGGCTGGGCAGCATTTCTTTCCTGCAGTGTTTGACTTCTTCTTCCTTCTCTGTTTTTTATATTCTTCAACTTCCTTCAAAAACTGTTCTGAGAATATTAGAAAAATATAATAATATTTTTATACCTATTACAGCTGCTTTTCATCTCACAATTGCAGAGTACTTTACAGATCTTAATTAAGTTTTACAATACACCTATGAATTGGTTGTCTGTTGGCTGCAAACGTTCTAATATAATGGAAAATTGGGATGCAGAGTATTGTTTTGCTCAAGATTATATAGTAAGTGGGAGTAGGAGAAATAGAACCTAGGGCTGAAAACAGACAACCAGCTTAATGCTGAGCTGATTGGTCTGGGTTATGACTCGCATCAAAACAGATGCAGCACAGTTTTTACATACAAGGTTTAAAAGGCTATTAGCTCAAATTAGCTGCAGTTGTTCTAAGGTAAAGTGTTAATCTGGATAATTTACAAATGCTTAATGTGGGACAATGGGCTTGTCCATTGGTAAGGTGAGGGGTTTGCTGTGAGAACACTCAAATCTGAATCAAGCCAGTTGTCTGTTTCTATGAGACCTAATTAGCATAAATCCTGCAGGGTTTGGTTCTCGAGGGTTTCATCAAAGTGTACTGGGATGTCTACATGAGGTGGGAAGCAACAAACCCTTCATTAGGTTCATTCATTAGACCAATAGGGTCTCCCAACCTATCTCCAGACTCCATGCCTTCCATTATGTGCCTGGAGTCTTGCCATGCCTGTTTCCCATTCCAGTTCTGGAGCCATTTGGGTCTTTGTTCCTTCCTCTAGAGCAAGGGTGTTAAACTCAAATCACTTTGTGGGCCATATTCCCTATGGAAATCCTTTATAAATTGAATTTTCCGATGTATATACCCAAAACTGATTGCCTAAAGAAGCTTTGGAGAATAAATAAATGGCCACCTTAGACAGGAACAGGAGCAGGGCAGGCTTCAGTGACCATACTTGAGAGTAACATCTGCACTGAACCTCACACCCTAAATGATTGTGTGGATTTGAGGCTTCCTGTGAATATTTCCCAGAGCTGTAGTCCTGATGGTCTTCTGTCCTAATCAGCAGAATGGATGGAATTGTGTACTACACATAGCACAGCTGGAGATGGGTAAGATGTACTTAGGAATTAAAAGGAAGGCTTTTATTTCTTCTTAAAAGTGTGAAAATAAGTATGAGAGCAAGTGCCCCAGGGGTCTTGATGCAGAGTGTGAGCTGAGAAGGCTTTTTTCCTGGTGCTAGGTATCATGGTGAATAATGGTCCTTGGGCCATGACAGCCTCTCTGAATAAGCAGAAATCACTTATGATAATGAAGCTGGGAGTCCATCTTCAGGAGGTCATTTGTCTGAATTCATTGTTGAACTGTTGTTAGTAGTCTTATGGCATGTCTACAGATGCATTTAAACACACCTAAATTTAACGCACATTAGCTTAATGTGCATTAAGCAGGTTTAGACAGGCATCTACACATCCAGGCATTAAAGTGCATTAACTCTGCGTGTGGACTGACTTGAGACTAAAGCTAATCCCAAGTCAGTTGATACACACAGCGTTAATGTACGGTCACACATTTACATATTTGTTAATGCGCTTTAACTATTTGCACCTAAATTTGATACCTGTATTCAGAGGTATCAAATTTAGGCATGAACTGCCTAAATTTGCTATTTTTGATGTGCATTAAGGGCATGCACCGATAGATACATGCCCTTACTGTGCATTAACTTAGGCTAATGAGCTAATGCTCATTAAAGCATCCTGTATAGATGCAGCCTTGGAGAAGCAAAGGACTGAATGATGCAGCATATTCATACCCATGTAGCCAACCTTACAGTGTCCCTTTGCTGCAGAGGTAGGAGTTTGGTATAATAGGCATGGAAGGAGCGTATTTATTTAGAACAATTGAATAAATATTCCTCAACTATTGTAAGGATCCTGTACTGCAGCCTAGGCCAGCTCTGTAAGACTCAGGCAGGCTCCTGCCCTGCAGCCCTTGTTAAGTGCACTGACACAGTTACCACTAATCAAGGCCAGCTGACCTCAGCCCCTTCCTTCTGATTTGGTTCTGAAACTGCATTTAAAGAAGACCTCCAGCACCTGAGCCTTGCTGTACAGCACACTGGTCTCCTGTTTCTGAGCAGCTCCTTTCCCAGCAACATCTCTGACTACCCTGGTTCCTGACCCTGCCTTTGGCTTGCTCCTGGATTTCAGCCTTTATAGTCTCACTGCTGACCAGATTCTCACTGCTGACTCTGGCTTGGCTTACTCTTTGACTTAGCCTGGTGGATTACCCTTCAGACTCAGTAAGTAGGTTTCTGATTCCCAGCTCCTCACTGTGGCTTGGCATTTCTGACTTATGGTTTCTGACCCTTACCCCTGCAACCCCCAGCTTCATAACCAGCTCTACTCGCTAGGACAGCCAATCTGGTGGACCATGACAGCTATCACCCTCACAGACTGAGGTACAATTTGACTGCATAGCACCACCATACTTGGTCTTTTCAAGTCCTTAACTGGACTAAGCAATCATGAAGTCTGACTACAATCTTTCCAACTAGATGAGTTGCCAGGGACCTTTAGGACCATCAGCACTGCTCTCCTTTCTCCACTGGCTAATAAAAGGACTTTCATTTCCAGTACTGCCTGCCCAGTCACTTCTGAGCACTGAATATGCTTGAAAATGAAATGGCCGTATGCAGTCCTACAGAGACACCTAGTCCCTTTCCATCATATGCAACTTACTATGCTCAGCATGGCAGCAAACCATTACCAGGCTCCATTTATTTCTTTTTACTAAAGCAATACAATTAGAGAGGAAAGGAGGCCAGACATGCAATCTGAATGCTGCATGGTTTTCTCCTTTTACTGCTGCCTGGCTTCCTAGTACCTCTCCATTCTCCTTTGCATTGACCTCTTCTGGCAGTGAAGTCAACAGCCGTATCCACACACACAAGACATGCTATGACAGCAGTAGGACTCAAATGCCAGACTGGAATATATTACTCCAACGGTGTCATCTGGATGTAAGACTAGCTTCTCTGCTCATTGTAGTGCAGTTGTAGGTCTGCCTCTGTGCTTGACTCTGGGTCTGATTTTCCTTTATATAGTGTCCTTTTGACACAGCTTTGTATTGGGTCCTTAAAAGAACGGTAACAATTGGCCCTGGTGCAGAGTTATCTTTGGTGTTTGGAATCCTGTTGTTTTTGGATGAACATTAGATTAAAACTCAGCCTCTTTGAGAAGCAGCTAATTTCACTGAAGCTTGTTTTGCTGTCCTGCCTTTGAGTTCTGTTCACACATAAGTACATGAGCTATTCTGAACTTGACAGGGGAGAGAAAATATTTTGTCTTTGTGTAAGTAAAGTATAGATATCCGTGAAAACAAGGACTGATCCTGCCTCAAATCCTTAAGGCCTTACTCCGGACCAAATTCTGCACTTGGCTATACTGTTATAAGCTAGGAGTAGCTCTGTTAACAGTATTGGAATTCTTCCAAATTTATACCAGTGCAACATAGAACAGAATTTGAACCTTGCTGTTTATGGAGTGGGGTGCGGTGGCAAAGCAGTTAAGATGTCTTGCATAAATTAGACCCCACTCTGCAGTCACACTGAAAACCACTCCCAGTTAGTTCAGTCAGTGGGTTCCTTGTCAGCCACACTTGGGCATCAAAAACACCTGGATGTAACACCAGCCACACTGCTCCTTAGCTGGCTATAGAAGCCGGTATCTTATCCATGCTAGCCTGATGGACCATTCAGCTCAGGCAGGCCTTTGGTTTTATCCAGCTGTTACACAGGCTATCATTTGAGGCAATTTGCCCCCACTTTGGAGTTTGGCCCAGTGACTTGAGAACCTTGGAGACTGAGCAAGGAATTCAGAATTTGGCCCAAGGACCTGATTTCCATACTGCAAGTCATTCCCATTGACTTCTTTGCTTATGCCTTGCAAAAATCACACCTCGGGATATTAGAAAATTACAGAAAGTGGACCTGATCCTTTTTGCATTTTGGGAAGAAGCTTCAAAGCTGGTAAAGACAGAGTCCATGAAATCAGAATCAGGCTATGCATTTTCATGCAGAAGAATATTTCCCAGTGGTGTTTGTGTTTGGTTTTCAGAAGGGGAGCTGCACCTTTCATTTGTCCTTTGAAGATTATTTTTGCTTTGTAAAAGGATTTTAAAACACATATAAAGAAGAGAAACCCAAGGTTACAGAATGGAAGCTGAGATTTTATCTGTTTTACTGAATGATTCTGGAATACAATAACACCCGGACAGCTGTATGTTTGATCACTCACTCTTACAAGTGGAAGGGCTGCTTGATGGAAAAGCTTAAAGATATGAATGTAGGAGCTGGGGCAAGGGAAAGAAAAAAAACCCAAGGAACAAAATAAGCATAAAATGTAAACAAAATTCTGCTTGGAGTATTTGTAGTGACAGATGCTTTAGTAGATAGGGCAAAAAATATATTCTTTTCTCCTAAAGGGAAATAGGTGGAAGTCTATCAAATAAACTTTGTCCTGGCATCTTTTATTTTCACATGGAGGAAAAGGAAAAGATCTTTTTTGTTGTGGGATTTTTTCCTTATACTGTTGTTTCCCTTTTTGCCATACCAGAAATAAGATCATGGCAGATAAGCCATGCTAAAAAAAAAGAAAGGGAAGAGAAGGGTTGGGGGGGGGAGGTTACTCTGAGTATCAGAGAGGGGGCTAATTGTCAAGGTTATATCTCCAAAGATGATTGATGTGAGGCTGGGTTTTTCTGTCAGCCTGTCACAAAGCAGGAATGTTTAATGTTCTCATTATTGGTTACGCTGTTGTGTATATTTCTCTGTCAGCACTGCGGACCCATCTGAACTGCCAAGGCACTTCAAAGCCCTGCAGGTCATTTATCATCCTCCTGACGCTGCGAATGTTCAGCCTCAGCTGAGTGCCAGGGATTTGTTATGACTTGAGAGCCAGCTGACAGACAGGTCTGCTGCAAAAAGGATTCCTTTTTGTCACACTGCGAAAACATCAATGTTCCTATAATGGCCTACAACTGTCAAAGGGGACTGCCACCTGACAGTTGTGTGGTCTCACTAATTTGTAGCCCGGTGACTTGTTTCCTTGAGTTTAGATTCAGTTACAGTGTCACATACAAACAGGTCACCATCTGTCGTCCTGTGCCAGGGGGCACATGATAGAGGTGGGGAGAGAGAGAAGGAGACAAAGTGTGGGAGGGGGGAGCAAGGGAGAAAATAAAAATGGTTATGCAAATCAAAGCCACATCTTTATTTCTCAGCCTGGTTTCTAGCCTAAGACTCTGTGAATCTCTGGAAGTTGTGATGAAAATCAAGACAAGGAAAGAAAGGACCTTGCAAACAGCCAGAGCGAGAGAGAGAGAGAGAGGGGGAGAAAATATCAGGGCTTTGTTTCCTTTCCCAGGCCATGACATGATTAATCGTTTTCTTCTGATCTAATTTTGGAACATGAAAAACAGCACATTTGTCTTGAAGAAAAATGATGTGCCGTACTGCGCAGATGGAAATTTCGAGCAATGAAAAAGATTAAAGTGAAATTCCACTCCTTAGACCTAATCATGAGTTGTAGATTATTCTGTCGTTCTAACCAGATGGTAGGCTTGATTCCACAACCCCCTTCTTATATTAATGAATACTAGACTGTTATATTTGACTTAGGTAAGTGAAATGTCTATCAAGCCTAATGGACTGCCAGCCAGCATAACACATGTTGTACCACTGAGGGTCCTTGCTGCATTTTTCATGTTTTATACTAATGTAGAACATTTTGTTTCCTACTGTTTTCCATCATTGTCACTGTTTGCTAAATATTTTCACATGTAGGGGGGAAAAAGTAAAAAACTTGTGTCCAGAGCTAATTTCCTCACGTTGGTCGCAGCTATAATTCTACAAGTAAAACAGTCACCCGAAGCAATGCATACAAGAACTCAATAGTAACTTGATTAAGTTCCCAGTCAACAAGACTGCACTAGGCTGTATGTTAACAAACCTAATTATAGGCAGCATGGTGATAAATTGTGCCGAGTGCGTGTAGCACATCTCTGAGGTCATGTCTAGAAAAGAAGTTTTGCCCCAGGGGACAGGGATGGGGTATCATTTCTAAATAAGTAAACTCAGGTTCACCAGTGTTTCCCGTTGGGTTGCTTTCCACTTGCTGACAAACATTATTCTACTAAGAGTGTCCTAAGGGATCCTCAGGAAAGTAGAAGAATGGAGAACAGAAAGGTGAGCAGTTAGGGAAGTCTCTTTAACCTTGCCAGTTGCACAGTCCTGTGACATTTATGTAATTTCTACCAAGTTAGGTCTTGTCAGACTGCTGGGTGTTAATAACAGTATGTTAGGATGGATGCAACTCCATGTGTCCAGAATCCAGCCTTATCATTTGAGGATTTAGCTGAGCTAGTTTAGTATTTGTCATGTCATGTGTACTGATTGGGATGGGAGTACTGGATCTCTCTTCCTTGTGCATAAAGCAAAAGGTAAAAAATCTCTTGCTTCTCCCCTTTTGAGAAAGCAACAGATAGGCCATTGTTACATCCAGCATCTGTATGAGCGTATAAAATTGATTCTGTCATAGAGTACACTACCAGTTAAAAGAAACTTCTGTGTACAGAGCTAATTTTAGCCTTGGAAAGAGTCAACAGGATGCACAGCCCAAGTCATTTTTTACCCAGGGGAGAGAAAAAGGACTAGAAACTTGAGTAGTCTGGCAGGAATTACCCAGATTTGGGCTTATTAAAAAGCAAGAGATAGGGTAAGACTGTAAATTTGAGATGCAACTATGCTGAACAAATCCTGATGAAAAAAAGCAAGGGATAGACCATATACCTTTTAATCATGCAACCAGGATTTTGTGGCAAAAGAAGAAAATTGTTTGAGACTGGAATGAATTGCAGGCTTATGCCCCTGCCTTAGTGGTTTTTCATTTTTCTTTACTGACACTGTATCTTAAGGGCCAAGTCCTGGAATTCCTTACACAACAAAGCTACTATTGCAGTTAACAAAAGTTTTGGACTGGACTGTAGAAACACACTCCAAGCAAAACCCCAGAAATGAATACCCTGAGCTTTGGAATGTCCAGCGGCAGAGCCAACTCTGAATTCTTATGGTTTTCGCCTGCCCCTGTTATATGTGCATTTATATTTGGGGACAGGTAAACTGTTTAAAAACAGAACACTTTGGACCTTTTCCATAATGAATGTTATCCAAGCTGAAAGAAACCTTTTGGGAGGATCAAATGATAGCTCTTCACATTGCTTTTCTTTGTAATTAATCCTGACTTTGCTCTGTCATTACCTTGTTTGGATCTATCATTGAATGGAGAAGCTGAAATGCCAACAGACTGTTTTCAGCATGGTTGCAGTTTGGGTGGATTTAGATGCTCTCTTTACTCTCCCCCAAGCTTGTACTTATAAGAATAGTGGTTTCACTGATGGTCTTTCTTTGCATAATTTTACATCACCGCATGTGCTAATTCATTTGAGGCTGGATTCTGATTTGACCCATGCATCCACACACTTTACCCGCTAACTTCTCTATACAGACAATCAGAACACTGGGAAAGAACTATCTTCAAAGACAACTGCTTTCCCTGTCCATGAGCCACATTCATTTGAGTTAGCCTGAAAGGGAAAGTGGGGTCCTACTGGTAAGGGCTGGTCTGTGCTGGATTTAGTCTTAAGCTACAGTTTAGGACCTCACAATATGAGGGGCCTCTAAATAAGAAAAACAGACTCAATATCAAGTTTTATAATACTCAGTTGGTAGATAAAGGAGATATGGGAAAATGACTCTCTAAATATGGACATTTTCATTCTAATATGACAAAAATATACATACATTGGATTATTTTTATTGTATGGCGCCCCTTAAACTGGACATAGCTTGGGGCCTCAGCATGTCATACTCCGGCACTGGGGCTGGTGGCAGACTACTTCTCCATTGCCATGAATGTTGTTAGCTTACATTGCACCTATCTGAAGTCCACAGTTGTGCAATTTTTGCATGACAGTAGCACAGGAAACAGACCTGGCTCCTGCTCACCACTTGAAGTGGAGAACATGTTTTAAACTGTGACTTTGGGCAGCTGAAAATGAAGACAGCATATTTAAAGCTGAGACTAAAATGTTTCTTGTTGTTGAACTGTGGTAATAGATAATCCTGCCTGATTCCCACTCTTTTACTGTACATGGTGGCCATGTACAATCCTCAGCATTAACTATGCTAAACTATTTGTGAAAGCATATGGTGAAGTACGTTCAGAATCCTGTAAGGGGGTATTACCCAGTTATGACCTTGATCCATGTCAACCAGATCAGGAAATTCATAGATTCATAGACATTAGGGCTGGAAGGGACCTCAGAAGATCATCGAGTCCAGTCCCCTGCCCCAGGGACAGGAAGTCAGCAGGGGTCAAAGGATTCTAGCAAGATAAACATCCAAATGTCTCTTAAAGGAGTCCAGAGTAGTTTCTTGCACCACCTCTGCAGACATTCTATTTCAGGCCTTGGGGGCTCTGACAGCAAAGAAGTTCTTCCTTATGTCCAGCCTGAAATGGTCTTGGAGGAGTTTGTGACCATTTGACTTTGTCATCCCTTGGGGCGCTTTGGTGAACAGGCGTTCCCCAGATCCTAATGTACTTATATACTTATAGGCAGACACCAGGTCCCCCCTCAGCCTGCGGTTTCTGAGGCTGAAGAGTCCCATGGCTCTCAGCCTGTCATCGTAAGGCCTGTTCTCCTGCCCTCTGATCATAAACATGGCTCTCCTCTGGACTCTCTCAAGCTTCTCCACATCCTTTTTAAATTATGGAGCTCAGAATTGGATGCAGTACTCCAGCTGCGGCCTCACCAAGGCCGAGTACAGCAGGAAGATGACATCCTGGGATTTGCTTGAGAAGCAGCTATGGATGCAAGCCAGAGTTTTGCTTGCTTAACCAACTGTAAGATCGCATTGGTGGCTTATATTCAGCCTGTGGTCAATCATGACCCCCAAATCCCTGTCGGCCATGGTGCTAGCAAGCAAGTGGTTCTCTTTAGCACACCTGTGTGTTAGACCCTTGTGTCACATCAGGGGCAGGGGCTAAGCTCTTGTTGCATTCAAACCCAATATAAAAGCAAAGTGTAAGTCAATCTCTGTATAGCCAACTCTGCATGAAAAGAAAACTACAGAAAGGTTCAAGGTCTAAATAATTATCTAAACTTGACAAGCCCAGAGAATACCCTAGTGGGCCATTTCATCCTGGTCCCCCATAGTTTCCCATTAGCTTAGCTTCATTGTTAACTTCTTGCAAGGAAGGACAGTCACTTCCAGACTCTCTTGTATGTAGATCACTTCCATCTGGCAGGAGCCCCTTGAAAATCACAGATCATCTCTGAAGGGATGACTGTGGGCAGCTGTTTCCTCTCTCCCTCCTACACCATACTGCAAGAGCCTACAGTACACAAAACTACTCTCAGATGCCATCTGAGAAGATGACTATATTAACCCACCTTAACCATAGGCTTAGCCCCTCAGGAGCTAGCACAATGAGACTACATGTGACCAATATGAGCTAAACCAAGGGGAAGAAGAACATCCTATTTTTGGTCACTGTAGCAAGACACTAAGGTGCCTGCTACTTTTGGAGCAGTGAGGAAGGAGCCCAGCTTCAGGTTACCATGGCAACCGGCGGGAGCCAGTGACACACAGCTGCTAGCGAACAGCAGACTGGAAGGGGCAGGGCCTGGCTCCCATTTAAACTCTAGGGCTGAGGCCAGCCAGGCAGTTCCCTGCTGGCAGCCAAGGCAAAAGGAGCTCTGCCTGAGTGAGGAAAGGGGAGAGGCCTGACTACACGAGCAGCCTGATAATGGTGAGAGATGGAACACCTTTGGTGTGGCTGGAATGATGTTTTAGAAGAGTGAGAGAATTCATATTATAGCCCAGGGGCTTGTGTTTTGTTTGCTGTTTAAAAGCCGAGGTGTGAGTGAGGCTATTAGGGGTTGGAGGAGGCCTCATATGGCACCCATGGCAGTGTGGAGATTCCAGCCCCAGAGCTGGGGTAGCGAGAAGCCCCAGAGCGGGGGCAGCGCGAAGCCCCAGAGTGGGTACAGAGTGAGACAGGGCTGCGGAGAGCCCAAGCGCCAGAGAAGGCACAGTGCAAGACAGGGCTATGAAAAGCCCAAGTGCCAGAAAGGGCACAGAGTGAGACAGGGGCAGCAGAGAGCCCAGGGAGGGCAAAGGTGGGGGCAAAGGGTAACGAGTCCCCACACTGGGGAAGGCTAGAGCCTCAAACCCTGTTTGGTGGGTCCTGGACGAGGAGGCCTAGCTAGAGAAAACAGGGGTCAGACCCAGGTGGGCTCCAACATACAGAACATAATAAGCAGTCTCCCGCTCGTAAGAACAACAACAATAATTTCCATCAAGACGTGGCAGACAAGTAGAGGGTGGGACATAAGAGCTCCAAAACAGAGTCCAAGGCCACTCCACATATAGCTCAGTTTAACAGGGAAGATGGTGCTGGGGAGGGCGACCTGTTACAGTCACCCTAAAAGTGCAAAGTTATCACACAAGTGTTACTCTGAGGGAGAAAATCTTAACTTTCTGAAGTTTTATTTCCATTGTATATAGGTGTGCTCCAGCTCCAAGTGCAAGCGACTTGTTACAGTGGTGCATTGGCCGGGAAACTTCTCATGGTCATGAGTACCCTGAGACGATGGTTGACCCAAATGAAAGGAAGAACCCTTGGGTCCAAGAAGAAGACAGAGAAAGCAGAACAGACCCCCGTTGTAGATTTAAAGGAACAACGACTGTGGTGGGAACAAACAGAAAGACAACGGGCATTGATAGAGAAGGTGGTGAGGGATAGGCCGAGAGAACAGTCTTCCCCCACGGGCATTTGTGGGTATTGTGCAAGGGTTGATGTGGACCCAGGAGAGGAACAGCTGGCACTGACTACAGATGTTAGACTTGAAGGACAAATAACCCAGGCAACATTGGATTCCGGTTTGTCACACACAACAGTATGGAGGGATGTTTTACCCAGAGGAGACAGAGAAACAGCAGACTGAATCACCCTTCAGTGTTTGTGTGGGGAGGCACAAAGACAGGACCGAGTGTAGGTCACCTTGCAAGTAGGTATGAAAGTATGGCAGGGCTGGTCGGAGTAGTTGAACACTTACCCTACCCAAAGATACTAGGATGTGACTGGCCAGAGCTCCTGGCAGTTATAGTTCAGGCATTCAGATTGAGAGAGGCGAGGAAAGAGGGGAGTACACTACAGCGCCACCCTGGTCACCCTAAGGGGAAAGCTGGGGTAGGAGAAGATCCCAGTTGGAGACCCCTGGGGACAAAGAGAAGATGGTGCAGGACCGCAAGGTCTGAGATGGTCCAAGGGAATGATATTACAGCGAAGGCATTCACTGGGGAACCGGGACCACCTCTAACAGATGAAGTAGAACAGGAAGTGGATGTGGCTTACCTGTGGGAGGATGAACATTTCAGGCTGGAACAAAGAAGAGAAGAAGGGTTTCGATATGCCTTCCAAGAACACCTAGCGTGGCGGAATGGAGAAGTACTGAGACTGGAGTTGATGCAGATTTAAAGTTAAGAATGATCTGCTATATAGAGTAGAACAAGACAAACATGGAGAAGGGGAAGTAGAGCAGTTACTGGTGCCTCGGTGGTATCAAAAGGCCCTACTGAAAGTAGTGCATGAACTCCCTATGGGTGGACATTTGGGGTGAGACAAGACTGAGGCTCTCATTAGGGGAAGATTCTTTTGGCTGGGGCTAATACAAGAAGTGGCCAAATACCGTGCTTCTTGCCCTGTATGCCAAAAAGTGAACCCCAGTCATCCTCCAAGAGCCCCATTAGTACCACTGCCATTGGTGGAAATCCCCTTTGAATGGGTGGCTGTGGATATCGTGGGGCCTCTTCCAAAAAGCAGTGCAGGGCACCAATTTATTTTGGTCCTAATGGACTATGCGACAAGATATCCAGAAGCAGTGCCTATGCGGACGGTGTCCACCCGCAAGGCGGTAGAAGAATTATGAAAATATTTTCCAGAGTGGGGTCCTGAGATAATTATTAACCAACCAAGGGACTAATTTTACATCTCGGGTGTTCAAGAGAGTGAACAAAATGCTGGGAATCAAATACCTAAGGACCACAGTATACCATCCACAAACTGACAGATTAGTGGAATGATTTAACAGAGCATTGAAACAGATGCTAAAGAAATTTGTAGTAGAGAGTCCCCAGAAGTGGGACCAGATGCTACAGCCTTTGTTGTTCACAATAAGAGAGGCACCTCAAGCCTCAACAGGCTTTTCCCCCTTTGAGCTGTTGTACGGACGACAACCAAGAGGAATTCTGGATTTAGTTAAGGTAAGTTGGGAAGAGCAGCAAGGTAAAGACCAGAACGTAGTCCAGTACGTAATACAACTGAGGGAATGCCTAGAGTCAGTACGGAAGGAAGCTTTAGGAAATCTGAGGGAGGCTCAAGAGCAACAAGCAACCCATTATAACTGAGGGGCTTGAGAAAGAAAGTTCAAAGTAGGGGACCACGTGCTGGTGCTCTTGCTGGATCAAGAGAGTAAACTGCTAGCACAATGGCAAGGTCCTTACGAAGTAACACGACAAATGGGGCCTGTGGATTATGAGGTACATCAACCAGACAAGAAGAAGAAGAAACAGATATACTACATCAACATGCTGAAGCCATGGCAAGAACGGGAATGCCTGTACCTAGCCCTCCAACCAGATGAACCAGAACTAGGACCCTTTTTGAAGGGGGTAGTGAAGTAGAAGTGGTCCCCCGGCTCTCAGAAGAACAGAGACAACAGGCAAGGGAACTAGTGGGGGAATATGGAGACGTATTCCAAGAAGTCCCTGGGGAGACACGGGGCATGATGCATTGAATAAAGACCCCTCCAGGCCAGGTTATACACGAGAACTGTAGGTGTATCCCACAACAACTCCAAGGCCCGATAAAAGAGGAACTGGAGATGATGTTGGAGAAGGGGATAATACAGGAGTCCTGAAGTGAATGGCATAGTCCTACTGTGGCTGTACCAAAACCTGATGGAAAAATTAGGCTCTGTGTTGACTTCAGGAAGGTGAAAGCAGTGGCCAAGTTCAATTCATATCCCATGCCAAGGATGGACTAAATGGTGGAGAATATAGGGCAGGATAGCTATATATCAACGTTGGATCTGATGAAAGGCTACTGGCAGGTCCCATTAGCACCCAAGGACCAAGAAAAAACAGCCTTTTCCATACCCTGGGGCCTATTCCAATTCCACTGCATGCCCTTTGGATTACACAGAGTGGCAGAGACATTCCAGTGGCTAATGGACAGAGTCCTGGCCTCACGTGGGGGTTACACTGCCGCATATATAGATGACATTATTGTGTATACAACAGACTGGCCAGGACATTAACAGCAGTATGGGCTGTACTACAGGACCTAGGAAAGGCAGGATTAACTGCTAACCTAAGGAAGTGCACGATTGGTAAGGAAGAAACTCGATACCTTGGGTTCCAGGTAGTAAGTGGGAAGGTACGACCACTGCTGGACAAGGTAGAAGCAAATAAGAAGTATCAAATGCCATGGATAAAGAGACAAGTGAGGGCCTTTTTGGAAATGGCAAATTATTATTATAAGAAGTTCATCCCCCATTTTGCAGACTTAGTGGCGCCTTTAACCAAAATGGTGAAGGCAGCAGCTCCAACCAAAGTGAAATGGACGCCAGAAGCAGAAACAGCATTTTCAAAGATGAGGGAACCCCTGTGTACACAGCCATTACTGTATACACCAGACTTCAACAAACCGTTTATAGTGTTGACAGATGCATCTAACTGCGCTATTGGGGCGGTGTTGGTCCAAATGGAGAAAGGAGAACAACGTATATATTAGTAGAAAACTACAGCCCCCGGAAAAGAATTATGCAACGATAAAAAAAGAATGTTTAGCAATCAAATGTGCAATAGAAACCTTGCAATATTACCTGTTAGGTAGGAAATTTACATTGATTACAAATCACGCACCACTGCGATGGCTTCAGAGCATGAAGACTGATAACTCTAGACTGATGAGGTGGGCCCTCAGTCTCCAACTATACTGCTTTGAGGTGAAGCATTGTCCAGGGACCAAAAATGTGAGTGCAGATTTTTGATCTAGACAATATGAAGAGGAAAAGGGTTCGGGGGGAAAAAGAGTACCCCAGACAAAAGAGTAGAAGGGGAGTGTGTAACGGGGAACCCTAACCCTGCCATGAGAACACAGGTTCGCCCCTTTAAGACCAGGACTTTCTGGGCATGGAGGGTTGGTGAGAAAGAGTCAGAGAGAGGCAAGAAACACCACGATTTGCCCTAGGAAAGGGAGTAGGGTACACCGGGTTTTGAATATATACAAGCCAGAGGTGACAGGGAGAAAAAAAAACAAAAACCCCAAGAAGTAGGCAGGGGCCCAACCAATGGGGAGTTTAGCCTACCAAGGTTGGCTAATGTGGGGGGACTGCCCATGGTGGGGCAACTCCTATGAAATCCCACATGGTGCATGTGCCCGCCGGGCTTTCACTATCTACGTGGAGGTGGCTCTGATTTTCCTGCCAGATGTTACTCCACTTCCGGGCCCTTTAGAAGCGTCAAGGCAGCTCTACCCTCCTGCGTCAATGATCCCGCTCTCGCCTGCAACATCTTGATATTCCACAATGGGTGGGGTCGCCTGATGGGTCCCTCGATGCCCAGGTCTGACCCGGCGGTTGTTCATGGGGCTCCACCACCCCTGCACCCCGGCCTCACGCCACCTTCGTTGGGCCTCCTCGGCAATGTCTTGAGGCCTTCTTAGCGGATCCTGCCCTTCCCCCTTGCGTACTGATGCCTCGTGGGATTGTGTCGCATACACTCCTATCAAGCCTCGCTGCTAACCCCACTCCCCGAGAGGCTATGTCTGGGACCAGTTCTATGGCCTCCGTTATGCCTGGTACCCCAGGTGCTTTCCCCAGACTTCCCCAATGTGGGGCCAATCACCTGCAGCCCCAAATACAGTGCTGCTCCACCACTCCCCGTGTATTTTACTTAACCTAGTCCCCTAAGTGGGGATTGGGACTTTCTACCCTATCCGTCGTCCCCTGAGCACAAGCCCATTCATGCTTGGCCTGCTGGGCTTGGGCGGTGACCCCACCCCGATCACGACCCTTCGTCTGGGTCCTCCCGAGCTCTTGCCTCCCAGCGTGCCATCCTCCACTCCCCATGGGCCCGACCCTCCACCTATGTCTTGCGGGGTCCTCATGGCTGCCTCTGCTCTCCCTCCTCCAGGCCAGCACTCACTCCCCCGGAGCCCGATGCCGGATGCCAACAGGGTGCTTCTCTCCCTGATGCTCCTCGCTCCAGCTCTCCAGCCCCCTCGGGATGCTCCTCCGGGACTTGCTTCTCCTGCGGCATCTGCAGCAGCTCCGTCCCAGGACCCATCCGCCCTCTCCGCCACAGCCACCGCCATTTTTATCTTTGCTGGCCGGCATCTGGTGCTGACATCGCTGGCCAGCCGCAGCTGCACATACAGGCGGCTCACGAGCTGCACGGGTTCCACCCACTGTTCCCCGGAGCGTCATGCCGGGCTGCGGGTCCATATCCTGTGTCACCCCACTTCCCAGGACAGTGTGCTTTGGGAAAAAGGCAAGTAAGAGGCGCCTGAAAACCACCACCTCTACAAGTTTGAAGTGTTGATGAGCCAGAGCAAGAACGTTAGAGGACGAGGACAGAAGATGTGACATGGACAGGAGTGAAGACCCATCCTGGTGAGTCTGGGTCTTAAGGAGGGGAGGTGTGTAGCAGGGCACTAAGGTGCCTGCTACTTTTGGAGCAGTGAAGAAGGAGCCCAGCTGTGCATTACCATGGCAACCGGAGGGAGCCAGTGACCCACACCTGCTAGAGGTCAGCTGACCGGAAGGGGCAGGGCGTGGCTCCCATTTAAACCCCAGGGCTGAGGCCAGGTGGGCAGTTCCTTGCTGGCAGCCAAGGCAAAAGGAGCTCTGCCTGAGTGAACAAAGGGGAGAGGCCTGACTACACGAGCAGCCTGATAATGGTGAGAGGTGGAACACCCTTGGTGTGGCTGGAATGATGTTTTAGCAGAGCGATAGAATTTATGTTATAGCCCAGGGGCTTGTGTTTTGTTTGCTGTTTAAAACCTGAGGTGTGGGTGAAGCTATTAGGGGTTGGAGAAGGCCTCATACGGGACGCATGGCAGCGTGGAGCTCCCAGCCCCAGAGAAGCCCCAGAGTGGGTGTAGAGTGAGACAGGGCTGCGGAGAGCCCGAGCACCAGAGAAGGCGCAGTGCGATATGAGATGGCGGAGAGCCCAGGGAGGACAAGGGAGGGGGGAGCTGAAGGGTAACGAGTCCCCACACTGGGGAAAGCTAGAGCCTCAAAGTCAAACCCTGTTTAGTGGGTCCTGGACAAGGAGGAACATAATAGGCAGTCTCCCACTCATAAGAACAACAATAATTTCCATCAAGACATGGCAGGCGAGTAGGGGACGGGACATGAGTTCCAAAACAGAGTCCAAGGGCACCCCACATATAGCGCAGTTTAACAGGGACGATGGCGCTGGGGAGGGCAACCTGTTACAGTCACCCTAAAAGTGTAAATTTATCACACAAGTGTTACTCTGTGGGAGAAAATCTTAACTTTCTGAAGTTTTATTTCCATTGTATATAGGTATGCTCCAGCTCCAAGTGCAAGCAGATTTGTCAGTTTTTTCTGTTGTTTCTTGGATTAGTTCTTGGGTTTTGTTTTTTCTTTTAAAGGTAGTCAAGCAGCAGTGACATTTGGTGTGATCTAATACAAACTACCCCTTCTGCCTTGCATATTCATTCCCATCCTGCCATCACATACCACTTTCAGAGGTATTTAGTTCCTCCACATCTTTCCCTCTGACATTTTTCACTTTCTTCCAAGGTTTAAATGCTTTAAGAGCCAACAAATCCTAACTAAGATCCGGAAAGAAATCAAGGACTCGAGCATCAGCAACTGGAAAGTTCTAGTCTCCCATAGTGCCAAAAAACAGGAAATTGAAAGTAAGAGTAGTTTTGTGTACATGTGCATTCTCAGCCTGACCCTCATAAGCATAATGCCAGTTTATTTCCAAATGCTGAAGGATTGTTTCAGAAGCAATAACCTTTCTTTATGCTTTATTGAGCATTTAAGCTAATTACCCCATAATCTGTCCATAAATGGCTTCCTTCCAGTTTGTGCTAGGAATTACACAGGTTAGGAAGCCATCTTATATGGAAGGTGAAGGTTGCAGGAGTATAAATGAAAATGACTGCATTTTGTAAGATCTTTTCCCTACTGTTTAAAATATTTCGCTTTAACTTTCTTCATAGAACTGGATATTCTAAAAGAAAAACTAAGTCCGGATGTACTCAGCAGTGTGGTAAGAGGAAGAAGCACCCAATGCTGTCAGTAGTCAGACACCATCAGCTTTTGTATCATCAGATCTAATGACATGAGTAGATTTGTGTTGGGTCTTTACTTAGGCTAGAGTCTTTTGTACCAAACACACGAGGTCCTGTGGGAAGTAGTGTTAAGAACTCAGTAAATTGAGATCTTTCTGCTAGGTAATCCAGAGGCTCCTATTTGGTCTGTGTGGAGCTTTCTGCTCATTGAGATGTAATCAACAATGGCTTTTACTAAACAAGGGAGTACAGCCTAATGTCCTTGTCCAATGACAGTTTGAATCAGTATATCTGTCTGGTGTTAGATCTGCTGCATAGGCCAAGAGGAAAGGCAGTGTGGATGATGCTCCACAGCAGATGCTGGGTAGTGCTGCATGTGTGTCAGATATCTTTGGCCTTTTGCACTAAGAGCACACAGAGTGTGTCTCCTTACCTGGGACAGTCGTCGATGAAAAGGAGAGGAGGGACAGGACAGGAAGGACATATGTCTCTCTCTTATCCTTGCCTTTGCACCTGCACAAGCCCTTATGCCTCAATAAAGCTTGAGGCATATACTCTTTAGCTTCAGCTGGGCAAAGAGTTCTTTACTTCTTGCTCAATCTAAATACAAAATAGCTTCCCAATGTCACCATTTATCAGTGGGACAAGGAAAGTCTCTGTTATGCAGGATCAAGTTATAAGGCATTTGGAGATCCTTGTAGAGAAGATGCTTGTGATGATATGCAAGCATTCTTTTAGCCACATTTTTTGGTTATGTAAATAACAGGAAACCATCAGACTGACCCATCAATTAATATACTGTATTTCATGGTGTTCATTAAGTTTTGATGCCCAATTTTTAACTCTTAAAGTTCAAGCTTGACTTACACCGTATCACCATCACCTGCAAGTGGCGCTGGGCTCAAGTGCAAAGTGCTGAGCCCAGCCCTGTCCCTTGCGAGTGGTGCTCAGCTGGTATGGCTCAGGCAGTCCCACTTGAAGGGATGGGGATGCACCAGCTGAGCACTGAGCCTGGCACCACTTGCAGAGGACGGGGATGGGGGATGGGGGCCAGGTTCGGTCCTTGGCTGATGTGACCCCATCCTCTGTGAGCAGTGCTGCTTGGGCTACACAAGCTGAGTGCTGAGCCTGCCCCCATCTGTTGCAAGTGGTGCTGCCAAGTGCCAAGCACAGCCATGCCAGCCAAGCACTGAGCCCAGTATTGGTCACAGGTAACAGAGCTGGGCTTGGTGCTTGGCAGCACCACTCACAGCAGACAGGGCCATGCTCAGGGCCAAGAGGCATTTGCAGGGGATGGGGCTGTGCCAGCCAAGCACTGACCCATTCCTTGCAAGTGGTGCTGCAGTATGTGCCCAGCCCCTGGGTGCCTGGCCCGTAGTGAGGGAACACAGGGGCTGGTATAAGTCAACCCCATCTTTCTGATCCAAAAAGTTAGGTCAACTTATGCACCAAATCTATGAAATACCTAACTTTTCAGATCAGAAATATGGGGTTGACTTATATACCATGTCAACCTATACGCTGCAAATATGGTAATACCTGGAGTTTAATCCCAGAATCGTTGTGGGGGACTTAAATAGTAGCCATTGGAATCAGTTGCTACTCACTCACCCCTGTTTTATGGAAAGTGTGTTACTCTTTTGTTAACTCTTACCCATTGTAATGACTGAAGCCAGAAAATACAGGTTAAGGTGAAGATTTTGATAGCCAACTAAAGGATCTGAACACACAATTCCAATTAATCTCAGTGGAAATTGTTCACATAAATACCCCAGTCATCTCTGAAAATATCAAACCAGTCTTTTGTGTCACATCAATACCACAGTGGCAAACTTCCAGTAACTGTTCTTTAAAAATAAACAAACAAAGAATTCACACACCCTGATGAATCTCAGCATAAAGCTATGAGGACAGCTGATTAGATTTCCTGTAGTGGGTTTTTGAAACCCACTATTCCAGAAGAAATACAGTAGGTCTGAAATTCACATAATGAGAAATCCATAAGTCTAAATAGTTGGTATTTCACATTTGCTCACTTCCTTAGGCTAATATTTCTTTAGCATGTTTTCAATTTTTTTAAAACTGAACTGGTAGTCATACTTTTGAAGGTGATGATTTGCAAATGAAGATTTCCAGCCCACAAGCCTTTGTATGTACAGCTGAATGTCCATCAAGGTGCCTCAACGTGGCATTAGCAGTGAACAGTTATCATCATTCAAAATGTAGTCTGACAGCATTT
>NW_017728994.1:23030670-23031954 GCF_001723915.1 Gavialis gangeticus | reverse complement strand
ACTGAACTGGTAGTCATACTTTTGAAGGTGATGATTTGCAAATGAAGATTTCCAGCCCACAAGCCTTTGTATGTACAGCTGAATGTCCATCAAGGTGCCTCAACGTGGCATTAGCAGTGAACAGTTATCATCATTCAAAATGTAGTCTGACAGCATTTCAATCAAGTTACTTTTCAACACCAGACATCAAATATACCTAACACATCTAGTGCTTTCTCTCCTCATGGAATGGCATCCAATATGCCAGTGTCAAGACCTGGTGGATAGAGCTTATGTGCAGTCCTCCTCAAATCCTGAGTTCAGAAGTAACTGGAAATGATGCTCATGAGGATTCCCATTTCACTGAAAATGAGGCTGGTAATGTATAACACCATACAAGCCACTAACTGGTGATCTTTGTCCTTCCCCTTTGTTCTTAGTCCTCAGGAGATATGTGTCCACTACCACTCCAAGGCCATCTCCTTAGTTTAAACTGCAGAGATTAACAGCTATAGCTCTGGAGGTTCCTAGTCCTTAGCTAAGATCATGGCTATCACACAAATAAAGTCTTGATTTTAGGTGCTAGGTAAGAGCTTCCTCTATCTAGAGGAAGTGTGAAATTCACTGATCAACAGATGCTACATTCCCCCTCTCTGTGTCACATCTATGAAAGGTATTAATCTTCTACAGCTCCAGCTCCAAAGCTTGACCTATGCCTACAGCTTTGGTGGCCCCAGGTCAATCTCAAGATGGCAGTTGTCAAAAGAGCATATTAGCCCTGCCCCAAGCTAAGGACTTCATGTTTCCTACTGCAGGTGGTCCTCTTCTCAGTATGAGAAGTATAGCAATTACAGCTGTGCAGCACAAGAAGGATGTGGGGGTCTCACATGAGGGATGGGGTGGCTCATAATAAATGAGGGGATAAAAATTTTGGCCTGCTACTTGGACTAGATAAATATATTATTTAGTTAACATTGAAGAAAGGTTAGGGCCTGCTTGTTATATACCTTTTTGGCATGGCTAATGGGCCATGGAAAAGCCTGTGCTGAAAGCCTTTGTCACAAAAATAGGCAGAGGGAAAGATGGCAAGAGAAATTCATCTCTCAGTAGCCTGGTGTAATAACCTTTCTTTATGCTTTATTGAGCATTTAAGCTAATTACCCCATAATCTGTCCATAAATGGCTTCCTTCCAGTTTGTGCTAGGAATTACACAGGTTAGGAAGCCATCTTATATGGAAGGTGAAGGTTGCAGGAGTATAAATGAAAATGACTGCATTTTGTAAGATCTTTTCCCTACTGTTTAA
>NW_017728994.1:23020911-23025670 GCF_001723915.1 Gavialis gangeticus | reverse complement strand
GGTTGCAGAAGTATAAATGAAAATGACTGCATTTTGTAAGATCTTTTCCCTACTGTTTAAAATATTTCGCTTTAACTTTCTTCATAGAACTGGATATTCTAAAAGAAAAACTAAGTCCGGATGTACTCAGCAGTGTGGTAAGAGGAAGAAGCCCTATTAATAATAGGATTTGTGTCCTACCTTGTTCAGGAGTCTGAGGGGAAAGGAAGGCACATGGACCTTCTGTCCTGCAAGAACTGCGTCCAGGAGTTTCCTTGAATTCTAGTAAGTACAAGATTGGAGGGATCTATCCAAACAAAGCAAGCATACATACACATGACAGCAGCATGGAAGGGGTTAAGGGTGGGCTTAATTACCTCCTCAAGCTGTGAGCAAGTAGCCAGTTAGAAACAGCTGCTTAGATGACTCCATTCAGGCAGAATAGGGGGCAACAGGTGGAGAGGTTTTAAAGGTTTGTTTTCAGAGAAGCTACAGGAGGAGCAATGTGTGGAAAGAGACTATCAAGAAAGAAAGGTAGGAAGTAGTGAGGGATAGGAAGGCATAGATGTTTAAAATGCAGTTAGGAATTCAAAGTGGATTTCCCAGTCTTCCTTTTTGAAAGGGAGGTGATGGCCCCAGCTGTAAATGGAACAAGAACTGGTGAGCCCCAATTGTTAAGAGGTCAAAGGCAGATCTCTAACCCTCTGGGTGATTTTGGGTGTAAACTTGAATTTTCTTGTGTCCTGAGAGAGGTAAGCCCTCTAACTACACAGGCAGAAAGGTCATGGGCAACAAAGGGTTCTTATGCTAGATTTCTCTCTGAGAATGTACTAGGGGCCAAAGTGTTCAACTGTCCTGGGAAGATGTAGTTATTTGTATTACAGTAGTGCCTAGATGTCCCAACAGTACACAGAGAGAGAGTGCCCCTGTCTCAAAGGGTTTACACTAAGACAGAGAAAGCATGGAAGATGATTCCTACTGGACAAACGAAAGTAAGACGCAGTAAAATTAAGGGGCAGATTTGTAAATGTATTTTAATACCTAACTTCTGAAATTCAAGCATGTTAGGTACCAAAATACCTTTTTAAAATTTGGTCCTTGCCCAAGATCATCTAGGTAGGCTGTGGCAGAACTTGGAATTTGACCTATAACTTCTGAAATCTAGTCTGTTTTTTTTAATATGGGAGCCTCACTCTCCAGTGTCTGCTCCCAGTTCTGTCAGTAAATTCACTTGTTAAATTCAGTTGTTAGTGAGTTCAACAGAATAAAAGACTGGGACAGTAGGAATAGATGTGAAAGCTAAGTGTTATCAATCTTTGTCCTGCCATCAGTCAGATAAAACCTTTAATTACAGGCACAAAGTCACACAATTACTTGCTGTTTACTAAAACCTGCTTAAAATGAATAAATATCTCTGGAAATCACTTACTGTGCTTAAATTACTCTCACAAAATTAATACAAATATTTCTGAGTAAAGAGAATAGCCATACAGAAGTGCATTACTTGGTAAATGAATTCATTAGTATCCAATTACAAGAAATTGCTATCAATTATTAAACATTACTACAACTTGCTTGGAGAATGGATACATTCTTTTCCCTACTAATAATAATTTCAATTACTAACTTTATGTACTGGCAATTTTTTTCCTTTGGGTGCTAATTTATGTTGTGTCTATAATATATTATTATACTTGGTGCTAGTCTTCAACATTTTTGTTTTGGGCATCACTGTAGTGCAGATTAACTTTATTTTCCAGTATTTATTTCCTAGTTGCTAAGCTGAAATACAGGCTGTAGGTGTCTCTCAATCAGTTAAGATCAGACATAGGAGGCTTGGTGTATTTCTTGTTGCACAATATACACTCCTCCAGAGTTTCCTAAATCATGACCAAAGAGCTCATTTAGGCCAGCTTTTCCCATGTCACTGTTTTTCATGCCATGCCTATTACTGTTAGTGCAGTCTTTTTAAAACTGGTCTGGTTGCCAGCAGGTCCATTCTGCTGCCCCTTAGCAATAGATAACAGTCTTTGAGCAAGAGAATGTTAGTCTGTCAAATAGTTTCACGTGTAAACTTTATGTAGAATCCTAATACCAGACTGTTAGGCCTTGACCAAATAGCATTTCAGTAAGTTTTTATCTGATGAATAGTAGCCAATGGGCTTGCTATATAAACCGGCAAGACAGCAAGTAGTCATTTGCTAATACATGCTGTGGATTGCTGTGTGTTTTTATTTTTTTCTCTCCATAATATTTATAAGGCACATCACAAACCCATACATTGACCCACCAAATGCTTTAGGCCTAATCTAAATATAGAGTTGCACTGTTTTCATTAAAGACGTGATTTAAAACCAGGTTAGCTAAATTGGTGTCTCTCCCCCAACACTAGTTCCCAGGTCATTTTAGAGCCAGGAGAACCTTTATCAACATCTTTGTTTGGAGTCAGGAATGACTTCAGCCACAGTTCCTGAGGCTATGTCAAGAACAAATATAGTTCTTTGATTCTGGTGGGGGCATCGATCAATTATAACACCTGTTACCTTCCTCATTTTCCCTTGTGCTTTGGGTGTAAAGATTCCCGGAGTACTGAGGGAATTGGTTGAGGTCATTGCAGGACCCCTGGCACAGCTTTACGAGCACTCGTGGTGCTCTGGTGTGCTGCCAGAGGACTGGAAGAGGGCCAACATAGTTCCCATTTTCAAAAAAGGGAGGAAGGATGACCCAGAAAACTATAGGCCAGTTAGTCTTACCTCAATCCTGGGTAAGCTTTTTGAGAGAATTATTCTGGCACATGTCCACAAGGGGCCAGCAGGGGACATTATGCTTAGGGACAACCAACACGGGTTCATTAGAGGCAGGTCCTGTCAGACCAACCTGGTGGCCGCCTATGACCAGGTTACCAAATCCTTAGATGCAGGGGTAGCAGTGGACATAGTCTTTCTGGACTTTCGGAAGGCCTTCAACACTGTCTCTCACCCCATTCTCATTAAGAAACTGGGGGACTGTGGTGTCGACACCCACACAGTCAAATGGGTCGCCAACTGGCTGGAGGGCCGCACCCAGAGAGTGGTGGTGGATAGGTCATTTTTGACCTGTAGGGATGTGGGCAGTGGGGTTCCACAGCGCTTGGTCCTTGGGCCTGCAATGTTCAACATCTTCATCAGTGACTTGGATGAGGGGGTGCAAAGCACCCTGTTCAAATTTGCTGATGACACTAAGATGTGGGGGGATGCGGGCATGCTAGAAGGAAGGAATAGGCTACAATCGGACCTGCTTTTTGGAAAGCAGTTTGATATGTTCAGATGAAAAATCCCATATTAGAATGTTGTTGTTAGAGCTGTGGGAATGCTACAAAATTTTTCTGTAACTTGTTGAATTTAGGAATCACTTTTTAGGCATTTGTGCCTGTAATAGGGTGGTCTGTTCCTTTAAGAGGAAACCAGACAGCCTTGTTGAGAGAGCCAAGGGGCAAGGCATTTGATTAGGTAGGGAGTGTCTTGCTAGGAGTTTTAGAAAACTCCCAAAGAAGTAGGCAGGAGAGAAAGAAACAAGCTGTGAATGCAACCATTTGCTAAAAGAAGGAGGCTGGGCTACTGTGCTTGGAGTGCCCGGAATAGGGCCAGAAGGGATTTTGATTTATTTGTTGGCTTGTTTGTTGCATGAAGATAGGTACTTGAGAGAACTAGCTAAGGAGCTTGCCCACCTGAAGAAGCCAGCAGGTTATGTAACCCACTTACAGGACCACTTAGAGCCCTATGCCATCTATTATTGTGCTCATTGATGTAGTGCCAAGAACCCCCAGTCATAGACTACCACTTCATAATGCTAAGAGCTGTACAAAGCAGAATAAAAGCTGCTTACTGCTCTGAGTTTAGTCTTTTGGACTTGCTTTTCACAAGCAATCAAGTTGAGGGCTTGTTTGTTTGTTCATCAGTTCCTTTTGCCTTCATGCTCCTAGAAAACATATTTTGAACTCAAAGTTTTAATTATTCACTGGTAGCAGAGCTTTTGCATGTCAGTATCTGAAGACTTTATCCAGGCTAGGTATAAATGATTGGAAACTGGGCTATACCCCTAACAGAACAGAAATTTCGCACACATAAACTGGTTTAAAATGGCAAAACTTGTCTAAGATTTGTCCCGTCCCCGCACAAGGGTGAAAATGTTCTGTTCACTACTGATCTAAGCTATACCACTTAGATAAAACTGTATAACTTCCATCAATTCTACCTCGGGCTTTTGGAATGTCTGTACCTAGCCCCAAACTCCATTGCAGTAAGTCATTTCAATGAGTCCTTTGCTGCCACGGCAGTTTCTCATCACTAGGGCCTTAGTTTAGGGGCAGGCAAAATATGGCCTGTGGGCCAGATCCGGCCCTCCAAGCCATTATATCCAGCCCGCAGAGCCCCGCAGACACATGCACCTATGCCTCCCTTTTTTTAGTAAATATTAATTTACTAAAAAAATTTAATACGTTACTATTTATTTGTCCTGCCTCCCTGTCAAAGCTGGCTGATGCCAGGGACAGTAGGACCCAGAGGGAGCCCTCAGCAGGCTTGAGCAGCCCATCCCCGCCCACCCCCAGCCAGTTCCCTGCTTTCCAGCCCCCGCCTGCTCCAGCAGCATGTGGCTATGGCTCCTGGCTGCATCCGCGGACTGCAGAGTATGGGACAGCTGGTAGGGGTGTGTGTGTGTATGTGTCTGCCTGCAGGCACAGGGCCAGAGAGTGTGTGTGTGTGTGTGTGTGTGTGTGTGTGTGTGTGTGTTCATGGGGGGG
>NW_017728994.1:23007503-23020836 GCF_001723915.1 Gavialis gangeticus | reverse complement strand
GTGTGTGTGTGTGTGTGTGTTCATAGGGTGGGTGCCATACGCAGACCCCCCCAGACACATGCACATACACCTCCCCTCGCACTGCTATACACAAACCCCAGCCACGCTCCCCCCATACCCACCCACAACCCACATACCCACACACCCATAGCCCCCACAAACCTGTACCCACCCCCCACAATATACAAGAATAAGACTTCATTTTAAGCGATTCTGAAGTCACCTCTGCATACACTACACAAAAACATGTAAATCAGGACAAAATTTTTGTTTAAATCAAATTAATAAATGTTGTAGATCACTTTTTAGAATATAATTTGGTATTTTTCTGGTTCTGAGATGGCAAAACCCCATGCTGAAAGGAGTACTTCCAGGGGCAAGGGGAGGGACTTCTGGTGGCAAAGTTTGAGGTTAGGGGACGGGACTTCTGGTCACAAGACCACAACTGGGGAGTGGGGCACCTGTCAAGGGGTGGGGTTACCCACGCAGCCCTTGACAGCTTGCTAAAACTTGGTAAGCGGACCTCCACCCAAAATAATTGCCCGCCCCTGCCTTAGTTCATCAAAGCACTTACTTAAAGGCTTTGCTGAATCTGCCTGGGCACATCTACATGTTCATTAATGCTCTGTAATTACACTGCAGTAAGTTTAGTACCTGTAATATTCAGTGCCACTGAACATTAGCTCAGATGAGTGCTTTTTAGGTGATACTTAATGCTCATTGAACTAATCTACTGTGCATTAGCACATTAGCATGGTTTTTGCCACCTATGCTAATGCTCAGTAGAATTAGTCCAATGGTTATTAAGCATTTTGTGTAGACGTACCCACTGAGGTCTAAGTCCTAGTGAATGCAGAAGCAGATAGTATATGTTATAAGGGCACTGCTTAATACAACGTGAGGAGTTGGACCTAAGAAAGTCAGGAGCCAGACAAGAAGCTGGTCACCACTTTCCCAATGAGGATTGAACCTGTACATTTTGGTGGTCATACAAGGATAATTATAGGTGAGCACCATTATTTGTATTATAAGAATGCCACAAAGGTCTCAGTCCAGATCCAAACCCATTGTGCTAGGCACTATAAAACACAGAAAAGCATAGTCCATATTTTGAGGCGTGTACATTCACAGTATTTAGGCCTCAGATTCATCAGGTGTCGGGGGAGCGGAGAACACTGTTTATTGGTACAGCAGGTGGACAGGGTTCCCAACCCACCTTGTCAGATCCTTGTTGGGGAGGCAATATGGGATCTGATCCTGAATGACTGCAGTTGTTCATTTTTCATTGTAATGGGAGCAGGATTGAAGCCTAAATGAGTGAAGCCTGCAGCAAGACTGAAGACACTTGCACAGTTATCGGGTGAGAATTATATTTAATCCTGCAGCCAAGTAATAAATCTCAAACAGTTTGATTTGGTTTGCCTAGCAATGGTGCATCAGATAAAGCCAGTAGGATTTAGAAAAAAAAATGGTTTATTTTCCTAAATAGCTCCCCAGTCTTGCTTTCTTTCTGAAAAATTGTTCCCTTTCCCAGCTAGAGTGAAAGCCCTGGTGCCTTCCTCATTCTCTTCTCCTGATGACGGCTATAATCACCGAATCAAAGAAAACACCAAGTGCTTTATGTGACCAATCACAAGTAATCAACAATGCTTGTACAGTGACTGTTGAGTACTGTTTGCTACAAATACATACGCACAGAGGTCTAGATCAAGAAAAATTGTATAATAATTTTCCATAATGTGTGAATATGAAGAACCATGATCTGCTTGAAGACTTGTTATGAACTGAAAAAAAATCGCTTCTAAACACTAAATGCAATTTTTTTCGCTAGAGTAGGAGCTAAGAGGCAAAGTTTGTGGATGTTAAGAAGCAAGCTTTCGCTCATCTCATTATGGAGTTAAATATTGCTGCATTAATTGAGTAAATTATTTGTTAAGAAGTGTACACTCAGCACTAATTATTCTTTGTTTCAGTTCAGTGCACAGAAAATGTATTCCACTGAATGGATCCATCCTTGCAACAGGTGTACATTTTGTTAGGTGTTTTCTTTCTGTCTCTGAAAAATTACAGTGTAAAATAATGCTTCAGTCCCCAAAAGCTCCTCTAAGCATTTCCTTCCCTTAAAGCCCTAGAAAGTGAACAGAGCTTCCATCTGATCTACTAGTCATCAGAAAGTGGCCCCAACTATCTTCACCAGCCCAACATCATTGTGTCCGAAGTGCTTTTACAATCTTATAAGTGAATACATAGCAGCTGCAGTGAACCATATTATACCAGGAAGGGATACAAAGTATGAGACAATAAAAGAACAAGATTTTTTTCAAGTTAATGAATCACAGAAGATAAATGAAGAAAATTAATGTTAGAATTGTCTGTGGTGTTACTTTTAGGTGTGTCTGGAAATTTAGCAATGATAAAAATATATTGGCTACCCACCATGAGGAGCACATAAAATAAAGTGGAGATAGCAAAGGATGAAAGTGAATATAGGGGAGGAATGGATGACAAAGGAAATGATGATGCCTATTGTTATAGATTCATTTTGTTTGGTCCTCTCAAAATGTCTGTGTGCCTGTGGATGGTGTAATGAATGCTGGGCTGAAAGCTAGCAGTGGAAGCTTAAGCAAAAGAAGAGAGCTTTGAGGATGCATTACAGAAGAGGAAAACACTGTACATGATGTAATCGTGGCCATGCAATTATAAATCAAACAGTAGTTTCTCTTGTGGAGAACTGCACAATACACAAAGACTCAACAAGTAGGGGTCAAGGTTCAGCCTATGATCTGGTAGTAATGATTGTAGTGTCATTAACTTTAGTGGCACTAGACTGGCTTATGCCAGTTGAGGATCTGGCCCCAAATACCACTCAATTATTCCTAGCATGTGGGATGGGTCACTTGTTTTACTGCCTCCTGGTCACAAAAGTGATTGAACCAACCTGTGATGAAGTGCACTGAAGATTCTGGTTGCAAAAATCATCCACTTTACTAGGAGGCTCAAATAAACTGTGCCTGATGTCCCTGGAATTAATAATATCAGAGTTAATGAAGAACTACAGACAG
This sequence comes from Gavialis gangeticus, assembly GCF_001723915.1. Lineage (NCBI taxonomy): Eukaryota > Metazoa > Chordata > Crocodylia > Gavialidae > Gavialis > Gavialis gangeticus. Next base: position 23,017,774 of record NW_017728994.1, on the reverse strand, counting down.
TCCCCAGGATAGGTGTATAAAATGGGACAGAAAAAGCAGAGCGTGGTAAACTCATGGCTTCAGAGTCAAACCTATTCACATTACACTGTTGATTCCACCTGTTGTTTCTGTATCTTCTGAATCCCATCCCCCAAAGATGGCCCAAATGTAGAAACTTGCTCTTTCTGGTCAATGGGCAATATTTCAGTCCTGAGCTCTTGCACATCCTCCTTGTTATTTGTATTAATTTTGTGCTTTCACTTCTTGGTGGATTGTATAGATGGTGAGAGAGAGCTGAGAGACAGATTTACACTTAGATTTATTAGGAAATTTATTTTCCTCCTGTGGGTTGACATCAGTAGAGTTCTTTTCCATTCATTCCATCAGAAAATGCACCCTGAGAAAGTATGAAGTGGGTCCTGATTGCAGTTCTTAGTTCTTGCAGGTCACAACTCTATTGTTCTCAAACAATAAAGATATATAAACAAAGCCTGCCTAGAAAGATTGTGAGTTATGACACTGCAAAGGATTATTTCAAAAGCAAAACAAGCCAGAAGAGACTCTTACCCAGGCTAAGGCTTTAAAAATACTTAAGGTTAAATCCAGGCCTAGAGTGAGGCATAGATCCATTCAGCAGTTACACCCACTTCCCCCCAACAACCCCACTACTATGGGGTTTACCCCCATTCAATTTTTATCATGCAGCAAATATGTTTAATGATAGGTGATATATCAAAAATAAATGTGCATGTATGGAAAGTGATTAAGACTTTGATTGCTGTTATTGTCAATGTGGCTACTCACGTGCTTAAAGTCAGTGTACATTTGAGTATTTTGCTAACTGAGGACCTAAAAGATACTGTGCATGGTGTGCTGTGACTCCTACTTACAATGCTAATCATAGTCATTTTATGTTGCTTTGCACTCCCCTCTGTCTGTCTGTGGCCATCTGTTGTTTTTCATCACAAGTTTACTCCTGGATCCTACAGACTTTTCTACACGTATGGCTCAGTGGAAGTACTTGGTGTGTGTAAATTTAGTATACAAACATTATTGGAGGCTTGTGAGCAGGAACTGTGTTTTCATGTTCATGTGCTTAAAGTGCCTATCACAGTAGAACCTACATTGAGGCCTCCTGGGAAAAAGCAACACAAACTAATCATGAGCAAATTAATAAAGTGTTAGATCAAAGGGTTCAAAGGAAAGCCCCTTCAGTTTGGGAAGATTCTGATTTATGGAATAAGTTGGTTTAGTAAAATCACAAATAATTCCACTAAGATAATCTCTAGTTAATTTAGTACTTCTGCACTGTTGGTGTATACTTGCATATTTACGCAGGTTCTAGATCTAAAGATTTTTTGGTGGGTTTGTGTTACCAGTGCTTTCATTCACCTCTTTGAAAACAAAAAACCTCCTTATTCTTGGAGCTGTTTTGTGAATGCATTCTTTTTTTCTCCCACTTGGAGCTGCAGATCTCCTAAAAATCAGACTCGAATTACTTTGTTATATGAGCTGTTAAAGTTTTTAATTTTGGTTGCTTGTGCCCAGAGGAGAAGTAATCAGTTATTAAGCTAATCAGCCTTATGCTGTAGTACATCAGTTTGATGAGGTTAGTGTTAAAAATCTGGCTTGTGTAGGTATGCACAACATTCCTGTGCTGGTGAAATGCAATGCTTTTCCATGAGAAGATCAACTTATTAAGCGAATTTAATCCTCGGGGGTTAAGGCATCAGGGGCATAAAACTTTCTAGATATGAGTCCTCCACCTCTATAATTATGGCCTGGAACTTTTATCAAATTGAGGGTTTGGGGTTTTTTTACAGTTAAGCAGGTGGTCAAAATGCTAAGCAATAACAATTTAGAAGTTGAGGATTTTCTGCTTTTATTATAATGCATCTATAATGAGCCTCTAAAAGGCTGTGTGCTGTGATTTAGGTATGCTACGATTAACTGACTCTCATTTGTTAATAATTATATAAAGAAAAAAATTAAGTGAACACTGGATGGGTTCAAAAAAGATTGAATTCAAAAAGGTTCTTGTAAAAAAGTTAGTTAATATGCAGTGTCTGCTCAATAAATGTGCCAAGCATGTTTTTAAACAAAAAACAGGAAACCTGGATAGGACTGAAAAAACCCTATGCTGAGCAGAAAAATACTGCAGTTCAGGCTTCTTGCTCAGCAGAGCTGATGCCAAGTGAGTCGCTTGGGATTATGTTAGTTCTCACCCAGAATTTGTCCAGTGTTTTTCAAGAAAATGGATGTCAGAGTTTCCACATGCCAAGTTTGTTCTGGTTGTGGGAAGGGGGGAAGGGAGAAAAAAGTTCAGGTTTATCAAGCTGAAGTTTGCATTCTGCGTCCTTAATCAGTCTGAAGCTAATTAGCAGCTTCCACACAATAAGGCCACAAGTCATTAATCATAGGAGATACGAGCAGTCAGCCCCCATGCACGACATTTCAAGAAAAGTTTTCTCCCTCTCTCTCTCTTTTTTGTGATGGGCCTTCAAAAGTCGCAAGGCTTGCCTTTCATGGTCAATAGTGTGTGAAGCATAAGCCATGTTTTGATGTGACAGACAAGGGACCACTGTTCAAGGACCCATTGGACTTTTTGTTTTCATGCTGTCCTCTAATAGAATGGAGTCAACCAATGACTTTATTTGCTTTGGGTTGAAGCATAGTTCAGCTGGGAATAAAAAAGTTTTAACAAGTATGATTTTTGTTAAAGGAAAGTTAAAGGTTTTTTTACAAAGCTTCTTAGTTCATTCTGTAAAAGTTACAATCCTTTCTTATGCTCAGCTAATGAGGAATGAAAGTCCTTTCACATGCCTAACACAGTTCAGTACAGTGTGTCTTTAAATCTAATTCTAACAGCCACAGACTAAACAGCATGAAAACCCTGGAAAAATATAGTTTCTTGAAGTTATCAATCAGATTTCTTTCAAACAATTCTGAGTGATCATTTTACATACAAATCTTGTTCTCTTAGGTGACATTTAGGAATTAGATTAAGCCTTATGTTTTATTCTTTCCTGATCAATTTTAAGTCCTTCTTTCCCACCCTTAGTCATACTATTCAAGCATCCAGCTTGACTGTTGCCTTCTGAAAAACATTCCCTGTGGAGGCAGCACTGCTTTCTGTATTTTGCTTCCTCCATTTGTATCGATATGGATGTTGGTATGAATGCTGCAATGCAGCTCACTGGTGATACTGCTTAGACCTCATTTGAAGGCCTCAGTGGAGGCATACACCTCTGTTGATGGCATCATGCTTTGGGGCTTGGAAGATAATTATGATGCCAGAAGCAGAAACAATCAGCAGAGGAGATGAATTTCTAAGTGTTGGAGATCTTATGCATGTGCCAAGTCCTTCTTTTTTTTTTTTTGTCTGGGTACATACAAAATTGCTTGTTAGTAGACTGGGTTTTTCAGAGACCTCTCCAAAGCATCAGTGACTATGCTGTCATTTTGGCTGGCATCAATTTTTGTTTTAAGTGAACTGATGGATTGTTGTTTTGTTTCTCCTCAGTCCTTCATCTGTTCTCTTCTCTACTGTGCTTTTCTGCATCGAGTACTGACCCAGCCACCTGTTCCCAAGAGAGATGCAAAGTTTGGAGAGGGCCACTGGCATTCAGTAGGCATAACTTCACAGGTAATTCTTACATTTATCCTGTGACACAGTAGCATAGAAAGCAACCAGGAGGCTACAACCTGTCCCCTCCTGTCCTTGGAAGCTGAAGCTCAGTCCCCACAGTGTATCTAAGGCAGGGGTTCTTAACTTGGGGTCCACAAACCCCCAAGGGGTCTTTGGATAGATTTCAGGGGGTCCGTGAACTTGGACGGGAAAAAAATTACATCTTTATTTTCACTAACCTCCAACTGAAATTTAGCATTTCCTTCAGTTATGAATGTAGGCAACAAACCACAGTAGTATTAGCAGTACCTGTGACTTTGTCACCAATAGAAATCACAGGTATTTTCATATCACATTATAGTTGTTGCAGATATCTTGAAATATCCTTTACGCTCATCGCTACTTCGAAATTACGGTAGTTATTAGACCTGCCGCTAGATCGCACGTGATCTCAGTCTTCCTGTCTATAGATGCTCATTATTCTGAGAAGGGGTCCATAGGCTTCACCAGACTGCCAAAGGGGTCCATGGCACAAAAAAGGTTAAGAACCCCTGATCTAAGGGGTGTTATTACACAGGTAAAAGTCAACCAACTGCTATATTAAAAAAAAAATAGAATGGATAATCCCTATTCAGGACCACACAAACCATTTCAATCATTTCATGGCTGCTTTCTATAGGTTTTCAGAATTTGTTTGTGTCTGCAAACCATTTTTCCTGTAATTTAATCCCATTTTTTCTTTTTAAAATTGGCAAGAAATAATGTCAATGCTCTGTACTAATGTTAGAAGATGCCTTAAAAGGCCTTATGTCATGTGTATGGTGGTGTGATGTGATGCTTAAAAGGTCTTTGGATTCTGAGGATGGAACGATCTAGTAGGAGTTTCATCCCAAGCCTTTCTTTCCTATGTTTGTTAAAAGGATTCAGGGATCATCCAGGACAGGGATGAGGGCCACGGAGGTCTTGAGTAACCAGGAACTTATACACTGGATAAAAAGAGAATGTCCTTATGTCAGAACAAGGATGAGACTGGAGGTCACTCTGTCAGGACCTCAGACCATAAAGTTTTCTTGTTTGTGACTGGGAGGAATGGCTTTGTTTTGAGACCACATTTGTTCCTGAGGAAAAGCCAGGAAGATATACAGGCATGCAATAAGCACCATTTTTTCCATTAGCATTTTCTGTCTTCTCCTTTCTTCAGTTGCCCTGGCATGGCCTGTGAGCTAAATGTTCCAGGTCAAATCAAGCTTTCAAAATCACAGTGTCTGAGTGCACTTGAGAATTAGGCAAAATGAGTTCATGCCTCATCCCTAACAAAATGCCCCACATATAGACTTCTGCAATAAGCTCTATGAGCGTGGAAAGGGCCATTACACTGACACAACAGAAGGAATGTAATAATAGACATTTTAAAAAGTCCCCCCAGTACATCTTTAAACCAGAGACCATGACAACTCTGAGACAGTGGTTATGGTCTAGTGTGTTAACTCATACATTTCAATGAGGGGGTATTTTCTATCTCTTTCTTTCATGCTAGTGGAGGGGGGAAAGTTGACATGCATCCACAAAAAACTGTAAAGGTTTGACTAAGCCTACACAAGGAAACAGAGAGTTAGGATCAATACTTCATCACTTCTTCAGCTCATTACATTTTGGTTTTGTTACTGGTGTAGTCTCTAAGGGTGTGTGTATATGAAACGGGGGCCTTAAATTGAAGCAGTGGGTTTTAAAAAACACCACTTCAATTTAGGGCTGATTAAACCCCCCGTGTCATGCGCACACCCTGCTGACATACCTGCCTCTCCAGTGGGGAGGGGAAGACAAGCTGCTGGCAGGCAGAGCAGTCCCTGGGCTGTGGGGGCAGAGCTGGTGCTTCCCTCCATGGTAGCTGCAGCCCCCCTGCCGCCCCCATGGCACCCGTCCCAGGGGGCATTGCAGCTACAGTGGGAAGCACTGAGCCTCCGCACAGCTCAGGCAGGCAGGCAGGCTGTGGGGGAGGAGGAGGGTGGAGACCAGGCTCACCACTTCTGTTGGGTGGAGCTGCTTTCCCAGGCTGCTGCCAGGCTGCCTGCAGGGCTTCCTGCCGAGCCACAGAGCTGCACAGAGCCCAGTGCTTTGCTCTGTAGTGGTAGGTGCAGCAAACTAAAACTTCTTGGAGGAGTTTTAGTTTGCTGCACCCCAAATCATTTAAGGTACATTATGCCACCGAATTTCCTACAGCAGCTGGAATTAATGTGCAATACGCTGCCAAGGCATGAAAACACCGACATCATTAAACTGGTGCAAAAGCATTCAGCCCACTTTAAAGTGTTGTGCACACATGGCTCTTGTTTCATCTACACATGACCTTAAGATCACCACTATCTGAGGAACTTTGAGTTATCTGGACATCAGGATAGGTAATGCTTCAGCTTTAACTCTGAATCTCCCTGTTTTCCTTCAGTGTTACTGTAAAACTGTTCTTGGTGACTTATATGTATTAATGGCATTAATTAAACTATCAACAAAACTCAGTGGGAGAAAATGTGTCTTCTGAACTTGTTTCTTGAATAGGAGTAAATGCCTCATTAATCTTAAACATCAACCCAAGAACACAGTGTTTGTTAGATAGAATAATAAACGACTTTACAGGAAATACACAATAGCAGATGCTGAAATGCATCCATTCATTAGTCACTCTGCATAAATATGCCCTTATTTCCATGAAGAGACATTTAATGGAGGGCCAGTCTGACAAATGTGCACAAGTCTTCACTTGCCTATTGAGAAATAGAAGGGAGAAAATGTCATACAAATTTCTCAGCTATACACAAAGCATCACACAACGTATTATGTGTGTGTTTATCCATTTCTTATTTTGCTTGCATCAGGCTGGAGAACAGAGAAGGTAAAACTTCTAGGTGCTGGAGTCTGCTTTTCAAACCCAGTAAGGTGGTATAGTTATTTCTGTCCTTTGACTATAAAGTACATCTTATAACTGTGTCATCTCAAAGTTAGAGATTCAGTGCAGACCTTCATGCTGATGAAGATTCAAACTCTGAGCCAGGGCCCATCAAAGTCAATGGAAAGATGTAGTTACTTTATATTTTGGAATGGTAGATGTTCATTATCATCAACATTTTGTGAAATAATAACAGTGGATAGTTTCAATGAATTTAAAAATACATTTTTCTCCTTTTTTCTCTTGCTCTTTCATTTATTTATGTGTATTTTCATAAAATAACAAGTGGCAACCACCAAAACATGAAACATCTTGAACAAATGCAATCAGTCAAAAGAAAAGTTCACTGAATAACTTTTACAATAGTTACCAAAAAAAAAAAAAAAAGACATCACGATGATTGGTTAGTTTCCCCGCTTTTATCTAAACATCACCACAAAAACAGCCTTCTTAAGAATGTTTGTCTTACAGGAATATTGGGGTTTGTATGGACAGTCTCTATCACTGGCAGCTGTATGCCTTGAGGAAGTTTGAATGATTAATTTTTAGTTTAGAAAAACAAAGACATATCAAAACTTTTCATACAGCTTTAGGTGATATACCCATTTGAATCTGGATTCTATTTGCATTTTGAGGGCAAATTTACCAGAGATGGCAAACACATTCAATGCCTTAGGAAAATGTTCTGGTGTACCCTGAATCACTTGACTGCTTTCTGTACCAGTACTATTGCCTTCCTGGGACAACCCTCTTTCCTCTCTAGATGGTAGGAAAAGATCACTGTTTAAATATACTTACAGATAACTTATAACATCAGTGCATTCTTACCAGTCATAGGAATTATTGTATTTCCTTAATATACAATTGTTTTCCACTAAAAAGGTTAATCATGATATATTGCTAGTTGGCTTACCAAGTTGAACCAGGTAATATGAATGAATCTCTGAATGAAGATTTTTTTTGAAAAATTGTCACGGAGATCTGCTAACCACAGGGGTTACTACAGATGTGTAGATGAGGTGCTGGCTGATGACCATCCCTAGCAGACATGGGAATATCTACCTTTTTTTGGATCTGCATCAGTAGATGCTGCAGAAAGTTGCTGAAGTGACTTGGAAGATAGCACTCTTTTTCTAGGAAAAATTTCACAAGCTACACACAACAAGTCTACTTATGTTCTGGTTCCAGAACTGGGGCCTCTGGCTTGATACCAATAGACAAACACTGTGCATGAATAAAGGGCTCTGCTGAAAGACTAACACTTAAGGATGAAGGCCCGAACTTTCAAAAGTGACCAGAGATTTTGGATGCTGCAGGTTTACAAAACATAAAGAGCTTGCTGTTCGCAAATGTTAAGCATCTGAAAAACCAGTCCCCTTTACAGAGTAAAAACATAACCAGACACTTATAAAGATTTATACTAAGATTTAACTTATACCAGGCAATAGGACAAACTTTGCCTAATAAAAAGAAATGCAGGTCCAAGCCTGTGGCCATTTCCAATCAGTAAAGCTTCCCTGGTTAAAGGTGTCCTATTATTTTGGCCAAATTCCATTCTGGGGTAACTGATATTTCGACTACTTACATTTCCAATGTGGCTTCAAGGGGGTGAGATGCTTCCAGTGTGGGTGATATGTAAGAAGCTGAGGAGATAGAAGTTTGTCTTTTAAACACCTTGCAATGTTCTGCATCCATGATGTCTATATTTGCATCACAAGAGTGGCTTGCATTTCTGTAATTGAGGCCCTTCAGTACTTTATTACTTTTGATTTAAGACCCAAATTTTCTGTCTCTCAAAACATCAGATAAAGACACATTTACTAAAATATGAACATATAAGACTGGTGCATATAAGAGCGTTTTATTTATTTATTTTCTTTTAGCTCAAATGTAAGAATCAGGTCCTTTCTAGGGAAATACAGGGTTTAAAGAGTGTGCCATATATTCAAAGGGTATCCTTTGTTCAGAGCCAAATTCTTCACTTAATTTACACCAGGTGCAATTCCTTTGAAGTCAGTCTGGTAAGCTCTGTGTTGATAAAATATGAAGTAATCTTTAGGATAAAAGTACATTGCCATATCTACCACTGGTCTCCTCTGGTCCCCTACAGCTGGAGCCAGAAACTTGCATGGAAAGGGAGGGTAAAATTAGGCTTTAAAAAGGAAAATATGGTGGGAATCCTCCATACACCATCTGGAACAGTTTTGTCCAAACAAAAGATCCAGATCTGCTCTCGCTAAAGTCATGAAATTCCTTGACAGCAGTATTAAACCCCATTTGTGGTCACACGTGGAGAGACATGTTCATACAACTGCTTAAAAAATAACAGAAAATTCTAAAAAATCTCTTCCTCTTTAAGAATTTTTTCCCAAGCAAGGGTAAGAACTGTAATAATAGAACCAAAACAAAGGCCAAGAATCCTACTGCCTCACAGCACAGGAAAAAGGCAGGTGGCAAAGTGGTTTGGGGCCATTTTTGTACCTTCCAGATGCTAGGCTGCCCTAGGGGGTTGTGGTATAATTTAGAATAGCCCAAGGGATTCCCTCAACAGCCAGAATTGCTGAAGTGAAGCTCTTTCTCCTAGCAGCAAGTTCCCATACTAGGGCTCTGTATGCCAGCTGCCTGTGCAGTCAGGGAATAGGAGCTGTAGTCTGGCCGTAGGTCTTTTAAGTAAGAGTGAACACACACGGTACCATTGCAGTGAACTCTTCTAAGCTATGACAATCTCTCTCCAGCACTTGGTACCCTGAGAGATCTGCTCTGTGTTCATTTGTATGTATTCTTAAACTACATCCTTCAGGAACTAAGACTGCTGATTGGAATAGCTTTAAGCTGGCTTTGTGACAAAAAGGATGAAGTATATGTTTTTAGACTTGAAATTCCTTGGTTCCATGGGTGTAAAATCTTTGCAGCACAGATTGTAACTTCTTGCATGTTTACACATCCCATAGCATGGACATTAAGGAGCCTGGAAATAAAAATAAATATTAGTAGAAGAGAAGGAAGAACTGGCAAAAAGTTACTTTCCTGAAAATAAGAAATGAGGCATGGAAAGACAAAGTGGTGGGCAGATCTGGGAAATAATTTTCACAAAAAAATTAAATAAAGCATCAGTCCTAATGTTAAATGTTTCATACAGATTTGAAGGTCTTATTCTTTTTCATTGAATCCAATGGTAGTTTTACCACTGACTTCACTGAGACCAAGATTATATACTTTGCTAAAGCATAACGTACAGATCAAACTTGAAAGATTAAGAGCTCAATGGCTATGTCTTTCCTACATGAGCTTTTAGGAAAGGGCTGGAGCATAGATTGGCTTCAATTAAATATTTTGAAGTAAACACAGAAACACTTCTCTGCCCAAGTAATCCATCTTCCTAAGCATACACCAGTCAGAAAGAATAAGTTTCAGGAATGGAGTTTCCATTGAACTATAAGGAGAAATCCTGGCTAGGGCAGGTTATCCATTTTCTGAGCAGGCTGGTCCAATGCAACAGCTTTTCCACAGTAGCTAAAACGTGAAAATAAACTTTGGTTCTCCCTCTTGTGGTTTAAAGAAGGGGGGTCAAACATAAGACCCATAGGACAAACTCAGCATGCAGAAGTGAGCCATCTGGCCTGCAGAGCAGTGGCCTTAAATCTCTGCTGTTGATTTGGCATTGCTTCAGAATCCAGGGAGTTAAGGCCACTTTCATCTCCTGTCCCTACCCCCCCCCCCCCA
>NW_017728994.1:23003760-23007322 GCF_001723915.1 Gavialis gangeticus | reverse complement strand
CCCCCACACACATCTTACCTGCTGCTGCAGTCAGGATTTTTAGTCACCCCTGGCAACTAAAATAAGTAGCAAGGAAACAGCGTAAGGTGAGACGAGCAACGGTGACATTAACTTCCTAGGTTTTGGAGCTGCTCCAAAACAGCAGCTACAGCACCTGCAGAAAGTAACACTGCTGCTGCCACTGTGAGACCATCCAGCCTACAGAAAGCCTTGCAGTCTGGATCTGGTCTGTAAAAAATACCCCATGGTCTGGATCTGGCCCATGGGAGCCAACAGGTTTGGCACCCTTGAAATGAAATAGATGTCGGAGCCGAATTAAATTTGGTTTCATTGCATTTATCTGTAGATCAGAAATCAAAACCATAGAAGAGGCCAACTTCTGCATTGCTCTGTCCAGCCATGCCACCCATGGCAAACAGATATAAAACACTGAGACAGGTTTAGTAGATTCTATGCTCATTTCCCCTTGGCAGTTATGATGACACAGGGTACAAGGGGAATGAAGCATCTATCTCTGTCCCTCTTATTAGGTAACCTGGACCATCCCCACAGTTGCAGTGAAGGTATTTCAGTGCATGGAAACTTGATGGAGGATGGAGTTGGAGGATGGTTTCCTAAGAGAAGGAATGGTTGGAGAACAGTTCCCTAAGAGAGGGGAATAACCTTCAGATATAAAATACTCACTTAATGAAACCAAACACATTTAGCATTTATTGATTTGTTGATCATCTTCAGTGCAAGTGTCAGCTGATCCTGAGAAGCCTGTCCGTGGAGTGATGAAATGAAAAGATGCATAACTGAACCATTTCCTTTCATCTTGTTTGTTAGTATGCAGTAGTACATGAGATCTGTGTATGGAGCCTAGGAACATCAAGGTGAATGCAGGTTCTGCACTATCCCCGTTTACCTCTGAGTCACCTTCTGAGTGTGTAACCTCATGACTGACATACAAAAAAACTAGACCCCTTGGTTCCAAAATTACACCTTTTATTAGACCAACTGGGAAATCACAAGAAAATTGTCCTTTTCTGCAAGCTTTCAGGGTCAAGTCCCTTCATCAGGCTCTGGGAAAAGTATAGATGGTACAAGATGGTAAAAAGTCCCCATAGGTATGAAATAAACTTCATTTTTGCACAGAGGAAGCTGAAGATGGAAGGCTGTCCCTCTAGGTCCATGTATACCCCTATACTGTATGCTAAGATTCATGACTGAGATGAATTTCTAGGGTGTGTCTAGATGTATTCAAGGAAGTAATGATGAGAGCAGAGGATTTCTAGCTTCTACTTCAAGATCTCCACTGAAATGTTTTCATAGATTTCATAGGCATTAGGGCTAGAAGGGACCTTGGAAGATCATCGAGTCCAGTGCCCTGCCCCAGGGGCAGGAAGTCAGCTGTGGTCAGAGGATCCCAGAAAGATAAACAAATGTCCAAATCTCCAAATGTCTCTTAAAGGAGTCCAGAGTAGGTGTTTGCAGCACCTCTGGAGGCAGTCTGTTCCAAGCCTTGGGGGCTCGGACGGTAAAGACGTTTTTCCTTATGTCCAGCCTGAAACAGTCTTGGAGGAGTTTGTGACCATTGGACCTTGTCATACCTTGGGGCACTCTGGAGAACAGGCATTCGCCCAGATCCTGATGTACACCCCTTACATACTTATAGGCAGCCACGAGGTCCCCCCTTAACCTGTGCTTCTCCAGGCTGAAGAGTCCTATAGCTCTCAGCCTCTCATCATAAGGCCTGTTCTCCTGCCCTCTCATCATGAACGTAGCTCTCCTTTGGACTCTCTCAAGCTTCTCCACATCCTTTTTAAATTGTGGAGCCCAGAATTGGATGCAGTACTCCAGCTGCAGTCTCACCAAGGTTGAGTGCAGTGGGAGGATGACATCCTGGGATTTGCTTGAGAAGCGTCTATGGATGCAAGCTAGAGTTTTGTTCACTTTACCAGCTGCGACATCGTAGTACTGGCTCATATTCATCTTGTGGTCAGTCATGACCCCCAAGTCCCTTTTGACTGTGGTGCTAGCAAGTGTAGCACTGCAGAGCCTATAAGCATGCTGCAGGTTTTTCTTCCCAAGGTGGAGTACCTTGCATTTTTCGATGTTGAACACCATCAGGTTTTCATTTGCCCATTTTCTGAGCCTGTCAGGGTCAGTCTGGATCACCATCCTGTCCCTGGGTGTGGACGCTTTACCCCAAAGTTTGGTGTCATTGGCGAACTTGGCCAGTCCGCTTCTGATACCAACGTTCACATCATAAATGAAGATGTTAAAGAGTATAGGTCCAAGGACGGAGTCTTGGGGGACCCCACTGGTCACGGTGCACCATGATGATTGATTCCCATCAACTACCACTCTCTGGGTCTGACCTCAGAGCCAAATCCCCAGCCAGAGGACTGTGACATAGGTGAGGCCACAGTTGGCCAGTTTTTCTAGGACCAGGTCAAAGGCTTTTTTAAATCAAGATATATGACGTCCATCTCTTTTCCCTTGTCTAGGTGATATGTCACCTGGTCATAGAAGGAGATGAGATTGGTCAGGCAAGACCTACCTGCAACAAACCAAAGCTGGCTAGCCCTCAGGATGATACATGGCTTTAATCAAGTTATATGATAAGAAACAGGTAGTGAGCCATGTTAGCCCGAAGTCAGGCAGACAGCAGGGTAGATATGCATCTCATAGACTAACTAAATCAGAGATAAGTTTTTGTAAGCCTCAGCACACTTCAGATGCTGTCAGCATATATCTGATTTAGTTAGATACACAGTATCTGATTATGTGAGCTTGGGCTCACAAATGCTTATGCTGACCAAGTGTATACAAATCTACCCTGCCTTCTGCCCAAATCATGTGATGCCAACCTTTAAACCTACATAGAATCATAGAAAGGGTTGGAAGGAACCTCAGGAGGTCATCTAGTCTAACACCTGCTCAAAGCAGGACCATCCCCGACTAGATCATCTCAACCAAAGCTTTGTCTAGCCAGGTTTTGAAAACCTCCAAGGACAGAGCTTCCACTACCTCTCTGGGTAACCCATTCCAGTGTTTTACTACCTTCCTAGTGAGAACATTCTTCCTAATATCTAAAGTAAACTTCCCTTGTTGCAACTTGAAACCGTTGCTCCTTGTTCTGTCATCTGCCACCAGTCTAGCTCCAACCTCCCTTCAGCTAGTTGAAGGCTGCTATTAAATCCCCTTAGTCTCCTCTTCTCTAGACTGAATAGGCCCAGTTCCCTTAGTCTTTCCTCATAAAGTTATATCCCCCGACCCCTCACCATTTTTGTTGCCCTGTACTGAACTGTCTCCAAATTGTCCACATCCTTTCCGTATTGGGGTGCCCAAAACTGAACACAGTACTCCAGGTGTGGCCTCACCAGTGCCCAATAGAAGGGAATAATCACTACCCTTGACCTACTGGCAACACACCTACCAATGCAGCCTAGTATGCCATTAGCCTTTTTGGCAACAAGGGCACACTGCTGGCTCATAATCAGCTTATTGTCCACTGTAACCCCCAGGTCCTTTTCTGCAGAGCTGCTGCCCAGCCAGTCCACCCCAGCCGGCGCAT
>NW_017728994.1:22998191-22998760 GCF_001723915.1 Gavialis gangeticus | reverse complement strand
ACTTGCCAAGTGTGCACTCTATACCGTCTTCCAGGTTGTTGATGAACATGTTGAATGAAACCAACCCCTGGGGCACTCCACTTGATACCACCTGCTGTCTGCAAACTTGCTGAGGGTGCACTTTATGCTATCTTCCAGGTCATTGATGAAGACACTGAACAAAACCAGCCCCAGGATTGACCCCTGGGGCACTCCACTTGATACCAGCTGCCAGCTAGACATCAAGCCATTGATTACTACTCTCTGAGCCTGATGCTCCAGCCAGTTTTATATCTGCCTTACAGTCCATTCATCCATCCTGTCCATACTTCCTTAGCTTGCCTGGGAGAATGCTGTGGGAGACCGTATGAAAAGCCTTGCTAAAATAGAGGTCTCCCCACATCCACAGAGCCAGTCACCTCTCCATAGAAAGCAATCAGGTTGGTCAGGCATGACTTGCCCCTGGTGAATCCATGCTGACTCTTCCTAATCACCTTTTTCTCCTGCAAGTGCTTAGAAATGGATTCCTTGGGGATCTGCTCCATGAATTTTCCAGGGAGCATGCACATGGATGTGGTACAGATTTATGT
>NW_017728994.1:22992665-22993191 GCF_001723915.1 Gavialis gangeticus | reverse complement strand
CATGAATTTTCCAGGGAGCATGCACATGGATGTGGTACAGATTTATGTGCCTATTTTGCACATCCTCTTGGTGTGCTATGTACACACACACAAATAACCAATAAGTACAGTTGTGCTTCAAATGATTGCGGTTGTAAGCACAGCCACAGGAATTGCACACCCATTTGTTTATGTACATAGAGTTCTGGAAACCTGGCCTCATGCTTTTCTAAATTTGGATTTAGAAGGCACCCCTTCTCCACAGTAAGCTAATGGATTGTCTCTATTCTTTTGCTGAGACAGTTGGACAATTGTGAGGCTTCTTGAAGCACTGGTGGAATGGTGGAGCAGCTCTGCAGTGAAGGGAACAATAGCCCAACTCTACCATTTGCTATGCAGCAGAATAACCACGGCCCTGCCATCATTGCTATTGCTAAGTGCCCCCCTTTCTATCATGCTGTGGAAGTGCAAGAACTGACACTGGACATTGAACACACCTTCTTCCTAGGTAGGAAAGCCACACAGTGCTACAGACAAGTTAAGCCTT
>NW_017728994.1:22989476-22992654 GCF_001723915.1 Gavialis gangeticus | reverse complement strand
CTGTTCTCTGCCCCCAACCCCTCCTGTGGCAGCAAATCCCACACATTGCTACAGACAAGTTAAGCCTTTTTTTGGCTTTTCAGCAAAGCGCATAAAAATGGGACAAACTCTAAGCCTGTGAATGTTCCTATGCCTGTTCAACAGCACATTTAAACGTATTCTCTTCAGTTGATATAAACATGTGCTTAAGCGTTCTGCTGAACTGGGTCCTCCATTAGTTCAGAAAGCCTGTCCCTGATTATAACTAGAAGCAAATGGTTCACCCACATGGTTAATGATGCTGCAGTTGTTACTGTGCATCCTTGCAGCTGTACATCAAATTGCAATTTTAATTAGAGTTTAATTATCTTTTCATTTATTTTCTCCAAGTAAATTTATACCTTGCTTGAAATTTTCTTGGGACTGTAAATTAAACTAGCATTAATAGCTTTATATTTGTCCTAATTTGTGTATCTGCCCTTATTTATCTGGTTTTTATTAGCCATAATGAAGTAAGTTTGGAGAAATCAGGCAACTAATCTATTTGTGAGGGAAAATAATGTTGGGCAATACCATTATAATAAACACAGACAGTTTCTGATTTATTGAATAGGAATAATTGTGCCGTATACATTGTTAGCAGGGTGATTTTTATACACAAAATTATGTTAATGCTAGTAAATTCCCCTGCATAGCAGGGAGAAAAGTCTGTTTTTGACACTAGAAACAAAATTGTTCTAAAATGAACACACTTTCTTATTCAAGTATTGCTTATTAATGGGGCTGTGCAGACACATCGTCAACTTAATTTACAGTTCTTTAATGTTTTCCTTAATTATGACCATTCATCTTCTTTGGAAAATTTTAACTGAAAAGTTTTTTCTCTCCTTTCCTGTAAGGTTGTAGAAGCTCAAGTTGCCCATAATCTGATTATTAAATGTACTACTACTTGGTTTAATGTTTTGTCACAGACCATAACCAAGTAAATAGATGGGTATATCTCCTTCCATGCTAAGATGTATGTGCTTTAAAATGTACTTTAAAATTAGTTAAATCCCACATGATCTATGTTCAATAGAGAAATATTACTTACAGAATAAGAAATACCAGCAGGGAGAGACTAACTTGTTTTTCTTTATTTGTCCTTCTCCCCCTGCCCCACCTCCACCCCTCAAAAATGACTAATCATTTTAAGTGCTCCAATTTTGGGGGTATCTGACTTGAGTGATCTTTAAGGAGACTGGTTATCACAGAATAGGTGCTCAGCTCCTTTTGAAAATCTTGCTTCCTCATAGTGCCTTCAGTTAAGCACCAAAAATATATTTCATCCCAAATCACTGCTTACTTTTGCCAATCTCTGTCTTAACAGCTTGCTCACTACACATTGAAGTTTCCTGCTTCAATTTACTTTTCTTTCTCATCTTATGTATAAGCTACACATTATCTCTTGCATTTGGGTCTAACGATAAGTGTGTCCACGCCTTCTGACTCCCATCCCAGTGCCATAATAAAAATATATTTTTCCTCTCCTCCTCTGCTGCCACTGATGTATTTTTCCCCTTCCCTTGCATTATTTTTTATTTGGAACTTTACTTGGATCATGTTGCTCAGCACAGCACTGCTTCTGGGCTCCAGAAATAAGTGTTGACTAGTGGGATTGGTTGGGATGGGATATAACCCTCATTTGACAAGCAGCCACTGCAGAATTTTATGATGATGAAGGGCACACCTCTGGAGATCTCTCTTGAGTTCATCTAGCAGCAGCCCACCAACATGAAACCTTCCTTATCCACTCAGACCTGTACTGCCATTGCCTTCAGGAAGCTCATTGCTACCTGTTGCCAACCCTCTTTCCATGAGAAGATCAAATGCCGGGGCTGTTATGGAGATGTGCGTTGCTATCAGGGAGGTACTGCCAGTGTGGGTTCTATACCTTACCAATGCCCAGGAGGATTTTTATGGCTCTGAGTGCTTGAGCATTTGAAACTGCATTCTGAAAATCGATGGAACCCATTTTCTTGTTTTTCTGCCAGGTTCATAAGTAGAGAGAAGTCCTCCATCTGTGGTCCAAGGTCTGGCTTATCACTGTGGCAGGAACAGTAACTCAGGGCAGTCTGAAAAGGTTCCTGATGCTAGAAACCTTAGGAAGTTGCACCTCTACTTTAATGAAGTAGCCAGCCAGCACTTTGGATGTTAATGCTGTTGCTCAGTGTGTGCTCTGCTACTCTGCCTGATTAAGCCTTTCATTCAACAACAGGATTTTAAACAGAACAGTTTAGGTGACAGTGAATTGCATGACTGGGAGACTGAAAAGCAACCAATTACCCTGTCTACCTGTGCCAGAGTAATGCCTTCTTCACATTGTAGCTTTATGGTGAGTTGCACAATATATGTGAAATAAAGAAAAAGAGCCTCAGTGAGTTTTGAGAAAAGGAAGTTCAGAGAATTTCAGGACATGTCTACACAAAATCAATTTTCAGTGGTGTTCTGTGCATACTTCCCCCTAAGACATACCTTTATGGCATTTCTGGTGAGCTTCCTCTGTAGACGGTCCTAACAATGGAGGATGTGTTACTAAAACACATGATCAGGAAGCAGAGAAAGTGCCTATTTTGGAAGACTATGATATAGGAAAACAAGATTGTATACACATGGCATATCAAAGTGATCCTACCTGAAACTCTGCATGGGTGTAGCTACTAGTGTAAGAATGAGTAAGAAAGCAGCATTGTCTGGTAATTGTTAGAGTTGTGTGGCAAACTTACCAATACAGCCCAGCATGTCCAGGCGCAGAGAATCCTCTGAGCTTGGCTCTTTGTGATTGGTGGAGCCCGTCCACCAATCAGGTAACTGTTGGGAGGGGCTCTGCCATGCCCCTGCTCAGGGCAAAGAGGGAAAAAAAAGAAGTTTGAGACTGCTCTCGGCTGATCCAACAGAACTTTGGGGGCAGAATCTCCCAAACAAAATAAAAGGAGCTGCATGCCCAGACGCATCAGGGATGGAAAACTGGGGCTTAGAAATGCTGAGGAGAGCTGCTTAGCAAGGCGAAACAGTTTCCCGGAAAAGCCCCTGAAGACTTCCATCCGCAGGGAGCAGCAGACAGCTCCAGTGGCCAGGCTTTTGGTGCACAGCACGGTGCACAGCGTCCAGACCCTGGAAGCTGCATGAGGCAGCTCGGGTCTGCAACCCCTGGCATGTG
>NW_017728994.1:22987010-22989465 GCF_001723915.1 Gavialis gangeticus | reverse complement strand
GGCATGTGGCCAGAGACACAGTGCACAGGCCAGTGCATGAAGCAGAATCCTTGAAGCTGCTCAGGTTGCTCAGGTCCCCAACCCCCAGCACAAGGCCGGGAGCTCAGTGCAGGAGGGTGAGAGACCGTGGGAGCCACTTGAGGCAGCTCAGGTCTATAGCTGTTGGCACTGGGAGAGCAGCTCAGTGCAAACAACACTGCACAGTGGGTCTGGGAGCAGACTCAGCCCCAGTGCTGCACGAGGCAGTCTGAGCCTCCAACCCATAGCAAAAAGTTGAGTCCAGGGAACCAGACAGTGCTCGGGCTACTGAGCCAGTGGGCAGGGCCAAGCCACAGGCCCCAGAAGCCCTGCATAGTGAAGCCCCATTCTGGGGGGGCGGCAACCCCGCAGCCCACCACGAGCAAGAGAGCAGCTCAGTGCAGATGACGAGGGCCATCCTCCAGGCCTGGGAGCCATGAGTTGCCAGGCAAAAGGATTCCCACAGAGGAGGGGAGTCCCCCCTTGGTTAGTTAAGGGCTCCTGAAAGTGGACACCCCACTGGGAGGGTCCCCTTGAAGTTACTGGCTTCTCTGAAGAGTTTGGGAAACAGCCCAAGGGGCATTGGGATTTTTCTTTGGGATTAATTCTATCTTTGAGGTTCTTGCACTGTACATGGTGTGATGTCACGCCTTATATTTTGTGAACGCTCATATTTGTAAATTAATAGATGAGTAGAATCGTGAATTTATAACTTTGAGTAGGGCTCTGCTGAGACCCCCTTTTGCTTGTTGTTTATTCTCATTTATTTGTGACTTCTTTATTGTTCACCTATACTTACCTATAGTTTATCTGTTGATTATCTATGTTTATTTGGGGTTTACCTGTTTCAGATCAGATACTTACCTGTGACCTACATGTATCCGAAGCCCTGGTATAAGGTTTTATAGCATTTACCCAGAGGGTATTTGTGGTGGTGACATGTCCCCACATGTTTCAAAGGGGCGGAGGTCCCAAAACCCCAAAACAGACCCCCCATGGGGAAAACTTACCTCCTGCCAGCCCAGCAGTGCAGGAACGGGGACCATGGCTGGCATTACACCAGCTGTTTAATCAGCTGTTCCCCACGCGGGGAACAGCTGGACCAATCACAGCGGCCGTACTGGCAGCCTCACGGAAGCAGACAGATCAAAGGGAGCATTCGTGCTCCCTGTAGGAGGTAGAGAAGGGGCAGTGTTAGAGCCCCTTGTAGGAGGCTGGGGAAGAGGAAGTGGCTCCACATCCCTCTCCTCCCCAGGAAAATATTTCTTCTAAGGAAAACAAAAGAAAAGGGAAAAATCAAAGAGATAAAGAGAGAAGCGTGTGGCATCAAGGTTGGAAGGACAAGAGCCGACTGAGCCCACTCTGACGTGGCCCCCCCCAACCTGAAGCAGGCGGCGAGCAAGCCCGTGGGGTCGAAACCACCATCATACCATCACCTATCCGGTTAGTGAGTGGATGGGGTGTAGGGGAAGCGGGGCCCCGTGGAACATCACGCCTAATAATCGTAAGTACTGCCATTGTCGGGAAGCCCTCCTAAGAAGATCTCTACTGAACCCCTTCTCTTGATGTCCTATGCCTTATGCCTTACTTGTGCTTGATTTTTTTTATGCATTTTCATGTGTTTTCTATGTGGTGGGCTTTCCAGCAGCAGCCTGGCAAGCTGATTTTGGAGAGGCTTAAAGTGATTGGTGGGGCATTTACCCTCCCCACCAATCAGATGATGGAAGGGGAGAGGCTTGCCCCACCCCTACCCTGGGGCGAGGTAAAGAGATGGACTGGAAAGGAGCCTAACCCCACCTCTCCCTGATTGGTCCACTTTCAATCTGGGGTGGAGCCTCTGAAGAGGATAAAAAGATAGTGTCCCTGGCACACAGGCAGCTTTGAAGAAGGCTAAGAAGAGCTGGTTAAGCAGACCAGTGGGGCAGAGCAGTTGCCCCAGAAGTGCCTGGAAGACACCTCACCAGATGGGGAGTGGCAAGCGGCTGCATCCCCAGCCCCAGGGAGCATGGCAATATAAAAGTTATAATATTAACATATATATACACATAAAATACATGAATTATAGGCAGTATATCTAGCATGATCAGGGGGCAGCAGGGCAGGCCCTATGAGGAGAGGCTACAGGACCTGAACCTGTTCAGCCTCCACAAGAGAAGGCTGAGGGGGGATCTTGTGGCCTGTTATAAACTAGTCAGGGGGGATCAGCAGGCATTGGGGGAGTCACTGTTCCCCTGAGCACCGCCAGGAGTGACCAGGAATAACGGTCACAAGCTGGCAGAGGGTAGGTTTAGGTTGGATATCAGGAGGTGCTACTTCACAGTCAAGGCAGCTAGGGTCTGGAACCAACTTCCAAGAGAAGTGGTGCAGGCTCCTACCCCGGGGGTTTTTAAGAGGAGGCTGGATGAATACCTTGCTGGGGTCGTTTGACCCCAGTACT
>NW_017728994.1:22980584-22987000 GCF_001723915.1 Gavialis gangeticus | reverse complement strand
GGAGGTGCTACTTCACGGTCAGGGTGGCTAGGGTCTGGAACCAACTTCCAAGAAAAGTGGTGCAGGCTCCTACCCTGGGGGTTTTTAAGAGGAGGCTAGATGAACACCTTGCTGGGGTCGTTTGACCCCAGTACTCTTTCCTGCCATGGCAGGGGGTCAGACTAGATGATCTGCTCAGGTCCCTTCTGACCCTAGAAACTATGAAATTATGAAACTATCTATCTATGCAAACAATCTATACACAGGTAAGGGGTCAGGTATTCAAACAAGGGTCTCATCAAACATTATGCATAATTATACTCTAAAAGGACACAAGGTTTACAAAGCATGAGGCACCAAGTTTACAAAGCATAAGGTGCAGGGGTTCAGAGAAGGCAGCAAGCTGCACTGGTGCGGTGTTCGTGCCCTGGGAAAGACATCCCCAGATGAGAGAGGGAGGAATAGGACCACCCCAATATCCCAGCAGCACCCTTTGACCTATTTAAATAACTGGGGCCTTCCAGTGCTTCAGGACCCTCCCTGCCTTCAGCCCAGTCTTGGCCCTGTGCACTCTCCCACTCACACAATGGCCTCTCTCAGCCCTGTGCACCAATCTATGCACCAGGTGCCCTGCCTCATACACAGAGGGTTCAGGAGTCGAATAAGTCCTCAGAGCTGCATGTGGCAGCTCAGGTCTCCAACCCCTGCAAGATGAAGCCAGGGCCAGGGGGCCCAGTGCTTAGCAGCCCAGAAGGGGTGTAGGGCATTTAGAGAAGAGACCAGAGAGGGACGTGTAAGACCAGGAAGGTTTGGAAACTGGTTCTGGGTAAGACCTAAAACTACACCCTACTGGAGTTGGTTAGTGTGGTGGGGCTGCCTGTAACAGAGCAGCCTCCGTGAAATGCCACACATGGGCCACTCCAGGGAAAGGTGAGGATTGGGTGCTGGAAAGCCTCAGCTCCTATTGCCTTGTAGGTGACCCCTACAAGGGGGAAGGCTAGGGAAGCACACCCCAACAGAAAAGCCAGGGGAAGAACAGGACCATGTGGATCCAGAGGCCCAGTGAGGGGCCAAGAGAGAAACCAATGGGTCTGGTGGTCCAGGAAGCAGTTGCATGAGACTGAGGGGTCTGAGGGCCCAGAGAGGGGCCAAAAGGAGAAACCAAGGGGTCTGCCAATTGGAGAAGGACTTATGAAAAGAGACTGAAGGGTCTGAGGCCTAGATTGGGGCTAGAAGAGGCCTAGAGAGGGGCTATAACAGTGCCTGACAAAACATCTCAGGGATACTGTCTGTGAGGCATGGGGCATGGTGGATTTAGCGCCCCACAATTGGCCCTTAAGCCCGAGGTGCTATCTGGGGACACAATTATGCAATGAGGCCCAGCAAGGAGCTTGGATGCAGGTAGAGGTTGATGGGGATTCAGTGAAACCAGGCCATGCGAAGGCCTGTGGACAGCCTCCCTTTTATCATATTTACCATCAAAGTATAGCAGACAAGACAGAAAGGTGCCCTAGGGACAGAACAAAGCACAGTCACGGAGCCTCCAGGGGAATATCATGGCTGCCCGTGGGACCCAACCCTGTGACAGTAATCTTGGGCCAGCTACTTGATGGATACTGACTTATTAACCTTTCTGCAGCAAGAATTTTTTTGGGCCAGCTCATGCATTCTGAAAAATAATCACCCTTTTGAGCCTACTGATACAGGAGGTAGATGACTGGGAAAGAGCACAATGGGCAGAGGGAAATCTGATGGTGAATCTCTCAAATGTACACAACAATACTGGAATTCAGAATGGATCCTCCTGGCTATGTCTCCATTTTGAGCACAGGGGGAAGGTTAGAAGTGTGTTGTCATGACAGTGTGCAATATATACCTTTTGGTTGTGTGTCAAAAGAAAGAACTTTTAACAGCTGATGTCCTTTTGCAGGGGTGGCAGGCTAGGTGTTTATACTGGGGACATTTCAAGCACCCAATATCTGCTCAGGCTCTTGCATAACAAAGAGATCCTAGCTTGCAGGTGAGACCTCTTCATTATCAAAATACCATTGCCTGACTCCACACTGTTTTCAGTGACATCCCTTTGAAAAAATCCTGACAAAATCCTGTCCAAGTCCTCATAGTATAGAGAGATAGCAGGAGTGTTAGCAGAGATTTTTTTGCCCTCCAGTTTTTTGTAAGTTGACTTTTAGCTCCTTGCTGCTGCAGAACATCCTAGGTCTGACACTGCTTCAGTCATTTCTTTAGCAGTGGCTTTACCAGGCCCTGTCCCACATTGGAGTATTGAGGTAAAATTGCTCAAATGTTGATGTTGGAGCGGAATTGAGTCAAACATTGGTGTTTAGGCTGTGATTCCAGAAAGGGAGAGGACTAGTTTTTATTTGCATCCACTCCTGTTCCTGGATTGACATATATATATATATTTATATATTTATATTTATAAATATATTATATATTATATTTACAGTATATCCAGATGTCATATAATGAATTTCTTCTCCACTGGAAAACTAGCATGCTAAGGCCCTGAGCATCTGCTGTCATCACTAATGCTGGTGGTAGAAGTGAGACATTGGTATCAGAAAAAGAAGTGGAAGCAACATGTAAACTGAGATAATTGCTACTTGATATTTAAGTCATAGGGTATTTTGTGGGATGAGCTTTAGTGCAGCATTCTTATGTTAGCGATTAAGGCTGCTTGCAGATGTAGGGAGAAAAAACCCCAAAACAGTGCTTTACTTTAAACTCGGCATGCTCCCGTGCAGAGCCCAGTGCATGCCCAGAAGAGGTATCACATTAGTTGGTCTCAGCTTTCCCAATGTCTGTATAGATTGGGTGCTTTAGTGGGGCGTTTTTGGCACTTTTATCTAATAGCTGATTGAATTAGCTTTAGAAAAAAGCACTAAAAAGCCCTGCACTCAATCTATACAGACATTGCGGAGCTGGGTCAAAGTAACGTGCTGCTGCTTCTGGTAAAGAGATTTTTTGGGTTTTTGTACCTGTCAGCACTCTAAGAGTGCAAATATCTGTGGGGTTTTGGAGAAAGGGGTGAAAATGGTTGCACTTTCTTCTACTCTGGTACTGATGAGGCCTTAGCTGGAGCATGAATCTAGTTTGGGGCACCATGTTTTAGAAAAGTGTAGAGTCTGGAAGAAACCAGGAAGACACATAAGATTGTTAATAATGTAAAAGGTTGTTATAAACGAGATGGTGATCCCTTTCTCTCCGTATCTTATCCACAGAAGAGAAAAAGAAATCATCTTAGCTTGCAGCAGTGATTCAGATTAGATCAGGGGTGTCAAGCTCACCTGCGTCCCCAAGCTAGATCCGGACCGCAAGAAACCTCCCAAGCTGGATGCAGACTTAGTGGTGGCAGCAGCAGCAGGGTGAGCATTGACGGGGTGAACGGTGGCAGCATGAGGGTTAACATAGCTGGTGGTCACCCCCCTGCCTCTGACAGACATTCGGAGTTCATTGGTGGGAATTCTGTGGCAGGCCTGCCCCTGCTTACCCCACCTCTGAAATCCTGGCCCCTCTGGCAGTTCTGCAGCCCAGGTGAAACAGCTCTGTGGGCCAGATTGGGTCCATGGTCCATATGATTGATGCGCCTGGGTTGGTATTAGCAAGGATTCTATCTATAAGGGTAATGAACAGGCTGCCTATGGAAGCTGTCTGTAAGAACAGATTGGATAAACATTTGCCAGAGTTGGTGTTGGTCTCAGATTCCCTCTACACATTATTGCTATTGTGCAATTAACTGTTTAATTACACAATTAAACTGAGACCAGATACGCATGCAAAGTACCCATCTCGCCACAAAAGCATCCAACCAGCTTTAAAGGTAGACCTTGAAAATGTGTACTACCTTTTATAGGTGTTTGCTATTCAGCTTTAAATTACACATGTAGCACAGTCTCCCTTGTTGCCAGGAGCCCTGTCAGTTGACCAGGCTCTCAGCCCCAGGGTTGCACCATACCCAGCTGGGCAACTACAGGATTTTGCATCCCAGCAGCTTCAGGGCTGTGATCTCCCAGCCCTGGGGATGCATGGTGATATTCCAGCCGCAGGGGTCTAACATCCCGGCAGCTGTGAGACTGCAGTATTTGTGATCTCCCAGCTGCAGGGGCACTCCACAAACCTGAGAGATCACAGCCTCAAAGCTGTCCTGGCTGAGCCCCATATACAGCCAGGACTGTGAGTGCTGAAACTGCTGAGTCCCATATTTACTGGTGCAGGGGGAGCCCAGGATGGTGATCCCAACTCCCCTGGTACTGGCAATAAGATGTGATAGGATCTTATGCTGGATTCTACAATCGTGTCTCTTGCCGTGCACATGCCTTTACCTGCATGTGTAAAGGAGGCCTTAGTGATCTCTTGAAGTTCCTCATGGATATTCCCTTTTATGATTGTTTCTGATACCAAAGTGAATGAATTTGGAAAAGCCAGGGAGGTTTTGGATCTTTCAGGGAGACTGTGCAGTTGAGAGAGAAGGAGCAGGTAAATAAGGGTCAGAGACTGTTTACAATTGTTAGCCCTTTTCCTTTCTGGGAAACTTGCAGGCCTGACTTGAAGCATCATTTAAAATAAAGGCTTTATTTTAGGCTTTCTGAAAGGCTTACCAATTGGCTGGGTATGAAACTTCCACATTCACAGAGGACCAGACTGAGACACCTTTATGCTTGGTGAGAAGTATCTTACCAGCCAGATAGCCCTCCTAAAGTGGCTGTGATTGTATTTGGACCAAGATGCTACACAGCACAAGAAAGCAAATAACAGTGTGGCTCCAGGTTACAGTATGGGTATAAACAAATGGAAACTCAGGCCCTGCTCTTCTTTGTGAATTGCCTCTTGCTGTGCTCTATTCCCCTGCTCACTTGAAGTCTTGTCCTATGTGGCATATACTAAGTACATCTACTGATCTGCAAGCCTCAGCCATCACCATGGTCATCATCACATGCAATGTTTGCAAAGGAGCTTAGCTGTGTCTGTCAGGCTTTTGGGTGCTTCTTGTCCATCTCTGCCAATTAGTATTCCATCACAGGACAATTTTATACATAATTCATTGTTCACAAACAATGGGCCATGTTGTGACCTGAAGATGCTTGGTAGTTTACATAAGTGTGAATAGAGAGACAGTAACAGAATATGGCAGAGGTAGCACAGTGTTTGGCCAGGCCATGAGTGAAGATCCATGCTGCTTGTGCCTTTTCCTTCTTTGTGTGTTCTTGGCAGCTAGTCACAATAAGATCCTTTATCTTTAAACAATTCATATTCTGTTGATTTGCCTCTTCACACAAGGACTAAATGGGGACACAGAGGTTTTGAGAGGGAAAAATGCAGCCAAAGGTATAGAGAAACACCCTTTTCCAGATTTAAGGACCTGCAGTGAGATGGCAATATTGCTTTAATGATGCATGGTGGCCCTTTCAAAAGCCACATTTTGCGTCCTTATAAGTCCAAAATTAATGTAATTGCCAGGTACTTGCAAGTTCCTAGTTTAACGTTTTCAATACATCATTGAGTTAATTTACTTCTTAGGCCAACTGAATGCATCTGCTCTGCTCCATACCTAGGAATGCAAAAATATTAAAGGCAGTTTCAGTCTCTGGGACCACAAGACCAGAGCCACCTGCTTCTACTCCCAGCTCTATGCTCTTTCAGTGGATGCTTTTCAAAAATGGGGCCTGTGACTTGTTTACTCATTAGACTTAGCTGAGCCTAATGAGTCTTTAATCCACTTCAGAACATGAAGGAGCCTTCAAAGCAGATCCTGCAATGAAATATTTGTACCCTCACTCTATATAAAACTTTTATACAGCACCTGAGATACTTTATGTAGAGATTTTATCATAGATGCTCTGAAAATGGCTTTTTTTTTTTTGTTTCCATTGCTGCTTGCCTCAAGATTAATTTGATTCAGGTGGCTTAAAGTAAGTAAAACTGTTTCTTGCTTGGCACCTAATTCTTTTCCTTTTGTCTTCCTGTACAAATACAAATAACTAATGTAGACGAACAGTAAATTGCAGTCAGCAGTGGAAGTGCTAAATGGTAGCAACACTTAAAACATTACTGAAATTCAAAAGAGCAGCTGTTAGACATTTAAACCTATCATTCTCTTCTGACTATAATATGATCTTCTGTTTGTTACTGTCATAAAAGTGTTTAAAAATTAGAGCACATTGTAAAATGAAAGTCCAACCAAGCTTCTTATGTGTAATACTTGGGCACAGTAAACAATTATATTATGTAAACCAACCATCTGAGTAGAAATGATAATTAAAGTAATGCACCAGCATGCTTCATTGATTTATGAATCTGTATAATGATTCCTGTTCAGACTAGCAGAAGCCATTCTGCATTCGCTTATTTTAGGGGACAGTGTACAGTTGTATGACCTTTCCCAACGCAACAAAAGAAATAACTGACCAAGCCATCAA
>NW_017728994.1:22971871-22975584 GCF_001723915.1 Gavialis gangeticus | reverse complement strand
AACATACATCAAATTTACTTCATAGCACTGTCATAAAAATGTATGAGAATGTAAATGCTTGAGTGACCCATTAATCTTTGGAGTAGTAAACATAAAATCTTCTTAACCCCAGTGATGATATAACCATACTTTATTTTGAATGAAGGCTTTATCATTGAAGTGAAGATGTTCTGTGTCTTTCTGCGGTATATAAATAAGAACAAATTAATATTAAAAGTCTTATGTCTATGAAAAGTGTACCATTATATTGATTGCAATATGAAGATATATGTAGTGAACCAAACTACACTCAGTTTTTGATGAGCACAGAAAATCTAATAATAAACACACAAAGAGTATAAGCTCGTTATTCATTGAATACAACCAACAGTGTGATGTTATCATCATTATTATCCACTAACTAACTCAATAATGAGTGTTTGTTCTTACAAAATTGTCCATAAAACTTCCTGTTTCATGTGCCTCAAATTATAAACTGATTTCTGAGTCCTGTCTTGGAGAAAAAATAATCAAATATCAGAACTATTGGCCATTTACTTCCATTAATAGAAAACAATATTATCAGTCCTCACTTGATCATAGAGGGAGTCTTACAGCTTACAGATATATATCTTTGTGATTCACTTGAATTTGACTAAATTGGGAAACAGTCTGGGGGGGGGTTTTGTGCTTACACCTGGTATCCTGTTCCTTTTAAACGTATGCTTTCTATCACCCCTTGAAATCTTTGAAAAGTGTCATTTCATATTTATTGAGAGACACCTTCCTTAAAACAAAGTTACAACAAACTACTTGATTCTTGCAGAGCCAGATTCAGCTTTGATGTAGACTGGAAACATTCCATTGAAATTCTGAAGCTGTCCACTTCAAAGCATTGTGCCCACAGGGTAAAACATTGAGACAGTTGGAAAAGATCTGTTAAATGACCGATTCCATCCTTCTGTCTTGTTCCTAACCCTACAGTGAGATGCCTCAAGTAATGGGAATTTATAAATGGATGAAATTCCCCACATATGAAGTAATTGGAAACATGTTTAAGTAAACATGGAAAGATATAAGTTAATCATATTTTAATGGTAGTTAGAAATGGAGGCAATTTTAAGTCAGAAAGCAAGTATGAGAAAAACAATTTTAACAGGCTGAATAGATGAGCCATGATACTTTAATAGCAGAGAAACTAACCTAAAATATAAACATTTTCAGTCCTGTCAAATGCATAGAGCATAGGCCCTATATATTGGTTGGAAAGCTGCACAAATAAACAAGTCAAGCTGTCAGGCATGGGGCAGGAGCAATACATTTAGTCATTTTGGTCAACTAAGGCTCCTGATCTGTTTGTGATTAGCCAGGAAAACAAATCAAAATATAATTGAGGTAGACAACAGCCAAGTTTCTGACATCTTCCTTTACTTCTTAAGTAAATACACAAAGCAAAGCTGGTTGCTTGGTTTGGGAGACAGACATGAAAGCTGACAAATGAGAATTTCTTTATTATCCTCACTTGATTTATATCCCACCCTATCCGGATAGGATCAGTGACATATCGTTTATAACCTGAATTCATACACCTTAATCACTTCACTCCTATCCTGCTAATCGGTCAGTACATGACCAGGTTGGTAGAAGTCTTAAAAGATGAAGTAAAAATATTAGACTAGATCAGGGGTGTCAAAGCTCACTGGGCTTTCAGGCCAGATCCCAAACACAGGGCTTCCTGTGGTCCAGACACCACTTGAGTAGCAGTGGGATTAATCCCCATGGCTGGACCCATTGTATTGGTGTGACTTGGAACCCAGGGAACATTGCTGCAGTATGCCCTCCTTTCCCCTGACCCTGATCTTAGTTACCAGGGAAGACTAAAAACCCTGATTTCAGTGGTGGGGGAGGGTGTGGCAAACAGCATTAACTCCCTGGGTCCAGGTTCGGGCAGCTGTGAAAATGAGCCCCATGGACCAAATATAGCCTGCACAGGTCAGTGGCCAAGCCCACCACGTGACACACCTCTGTGAGCCAGATCCTGTTCACAGGCCATATGTTTAACACTCCTGGACTACATGTTCTGTGAGGGTTATACTTAAGCGCATTAGGCACCTATACATGTGCCTGACACCTGCTCTGATGCATTCTAAGTAGAACACGTCAGAGCAGACTTGATTCATTCAGTCTACTGGAACATGCTAATTAGCGTGCTCCAGCAGCCTTGGCATCACGTGTATTCAGCATCCAGGTGCTTCATAATTGAACAAACTGTAGTTAAAGTGCCCCCACAGCCATTTTGAAGTGCAGGATGCTGAATACACGAGATGCTGCAGGGTCTTTAATTAGAGCAAGAGCTGCCATAATTAAAGTGCTCCCTGCACCCCACTCACCCTGGAGCACATATAAAAGCGACTGAGTTTGGGGTGGAGATGCTGAAATCACACTTTTAAATAAACCATGAAAAATACCAGTACATTCTCCAAGACTGTCCTGCAGTTCACTGTGAACAAGCATTCTTCAGATCCATGGTGGTAATGCACCAGAAGCTTACAGACCTTCATCTTGTAGGATTAGGACCCTAGTATGCAATGTAAATATCAAGAATTGGGCTTTTTAACAAGATATGCTAGAGATGTCATAAGCTTGAGCTGTTGCTTGAGTATCCTGTCTACTGAGCTAGTATTTTGATTGAAAATAAAGCTGGATCTAAGATAATGGCCAGTTACCAGAATTTGAGAGTTCTACCAAAAGTCCTGTTGTCATTTCAAAAATACTCATAGGTTTCAACTGGTAATTTTCTGATCTCTAAGTAAAAGCAAAGAACTGATGGTATCAAAATTAAATCTTAATTAACCTCAGTGAGGTCACATTAATAACTAATAGTGCGGTGTAAGAAACATATATGTCATAACCTATATCATATTTTCATGAAGAATTAGGCTTAATCACCAGTTCATCCATAACCCTCTGCTTCTGTAAATTTCATTATATTACTGTATTTCATGATGAATCTTTTTGACATGTTTATCTGAGGTAGGATGTTACTGTTTTTTCTGCAAGGTAATGTGTTAAAGTAATTTTTATAGAATCATTTCCTTTGTTTTGCTAAACTTATCTTTTAAATCTAATAGCTTACTATGACCCTTTGGAAAGAAGCTTTATCAGATGAATCACAAAAATACATAAAATTTGACAGCCTGGAGTTTTTAACTAATTAATGTCAACAGATCTAAATCCCCACTGTTTTCTTGAGCAATGCCAGAGTTCTGGTGGAAAATACTCCATGCCTGTTCATCCTAGCCCATACTGACTCATCTAAAGACTCACAAGCTATCTTTGTATTCAAAAATTAAACTAATGTGCAAACATGAACATTTATACCGTATACTCTTAAGAGTTATGCTTGTCCAGTCATGCAAAAACATAACTTGGGTCCAATAAAAACTGCTTAAACACAGCTCAAATGTGTGAATATAGAATACTTGCAGTGAACTAAGACCTGTAGTTCTTCAGAAGAAGTATTTTGTGGGAAAAATTGAGTTTATGAGTAAATTAGAGAAAATCATTATCACTAGTATGCAATTTGCTTAAAGAAAATGAGGTGAAAGGTATTGGATATGTTATTTATTTTGAACTATCTGCACATTACAAAATAACGCCACTCTTCTTCTCTTGGATATGAGCCACACACTATTTCTGTCTCTCCCCTCACCACCACCCCCACCCTACCCACT
>NW_017728994.1:22951900-22971657 GCF_001723915.1 Gavialis gangeticus | reverse complement strand
CCCCACCCCACCCCACCTCCTATCAACCTTCATATAGTTTATTATTTTTCAGGACTTTTTTCTGAAAGGTCTTATGCACTAGTCCTCAATCACATACCCTTCCTCAGTGGTTGAAAAAACACTTTCATCTATAAGTATTAGCCACATGAGACTATTCATGACTTCTTAGGCAGAAGAGAAGTGAGTTTGCTCTACAAACAGCATCTATGGGTTAGTGCTACAAAATTCAGAAATATCATGGGCAAAGTTATAACCTTATAGAATCCTACACTGTAAAGTAAACAAAGGGGGGATCAAAATATTTAAAGCTACAGTTTAATACAACTAATTAAAAAAAGACAAGTTCTTGCTTCCTCATTTACAAATGGGACTACATTTTTACATACTTTCCCGTTCTCATTTGTATACAGTTTGTTAGTCAATAACTTACATGAGAAAGTAGGACATGGTTCCAAGACTAAAGAAGGTCCCTAGATGGGTCTGGTGCGTGTAGCAGGGCACTAAAGTGTGCCTGGTCCTTTAAGGGAGCTAGCAGCCTGCAAGGCTGCTTGCAGGTGGTGCAGGGGGCTAATGAGAGACCCACCTAACCAGAAGATGGCTCAGGCTGGAGCTGGCTAAGCCCAGAGCCTGAGCCGGTAAGGCAGGGCATATATAGATGTGCTGGGGGGGGAAGAGAGGGGGGGTTTGTATGCTTTAACCAATGCAGCTCTGAGAGCCGTGCTAATTAAAAGCACTCAGAGTATCACATGTATCAGCATCCCTGTGCTGAAAATGGTGGCAGGGTCCTTTAAACTAGAGCCATTTTTCAGTGTGGCTGTAATACCCATGATGCTAGAGTCTGCTGGAGCATGGTAATTACCACACTCCAGGAGACTCGATTAATCGAGTCTGCTCTGATGCACTGTAATTGCATCGTGTCAGAGCAGCCTCCCTGCACCTGTATGGAGCCTGCAGTCTCTCCCTGGCAGCCACAAGGTGAGGAACTCGGGGCAGGAGGGCTTCTGAAGCAACTGGAACTTATACAAACAACTCTGCAGGCCTGGGAGCAGAGGCAAGTCTCGTGAGCACAGAAGGACTGAGTTTTATAGGCAAGTGGCCTTTGTTTTATTTTGACCCCACAGGGGGTCCTGGTCTCTAGGGTAGGGCTAAGCTAGACCAGAGGGTCCCTGAGCCCAGAGAAGAGTGATGAGTCAGACCAGGGGTCCAGGAGCCTGGAGAAGTAGCTGCATGCAGGACCAGAGGTCCAAGAGTCCAGGAAGAGACTGTGTAGGGAACCAGGGGGATCCAAAGGTCCAAGGGGGCTGAGTGGATAACTAGGCAACATCTTAGAGAAAGAACACCTGTGAGGCTTGGGGCATGGTATAGAGAAGCTTTGGAGCCACCGTGGAAGGAGGTCTTAAGGTAACAGGTGCCCAGTCTAGGTACAGACAGACTGAGATGGCCTGCTAGCCTGGGATGCAAGACTGTGACTGAGGGAACCTAGGAGAAGGCCCAGTGGGAATCAACACAGGCTCAGGCTCACACAGAGCCTACGAGCAGACTCCCTTTTATAACCTTCATTAAGAGCAAGGCATGGCATTACAGAGCATGATACTGAGTTCACCTTCCTCATAGATGCTAGCTTTGATGTTTAAGAATTACGGCTAAAATTTTGTAAGTCAATATGCAGTTTAACTCCTTTTGAAATCGAGAGCCTTGTTGCTAAATCATGCAGCTCTCCCTGAAAATCTCATGTGAGGTCTACAATGAAAAGGCAAACTTTTGCTCAATGGAAATGAAAAATGGCAGCCAGTGTAACACACCATTCTATCGGTTGGTTAGAAAACTCTAAATAAGAAAGGGGGTGGCATTCTCAAGGTCTTCCTAACATCACTGATAACGACTAAGCAAGCAGAACTTCAGGTAGTTCACTGGGTCACTGCAAGTCTTAATTAGCCACTCTTGAGGACTATTTATCTTAGATAATGAAACATTTAATATACTAAGATTTTTTTCACCCAAAGCAAAAATTCATTCCTGAGCAGATCAGCACATTGTCTATACACTGTTTAAGTCCATGTGCTAACTCTGGTCTCAGATGAGAATTTCACAGAGTCTAATAATTCATATAGAAGGGATGAAGCCATAAAGTTCAAGCCTGGACTGATGTTTTGGATACTGCACAAACTAAGGAGAGTTGCACTGCAAATTCAGATTCAGCCAATGTTCTCTAGTTTTTGTTGTTGTTTGTTTTTGTTTTTGAGTCTTGTCCTCCAAGGTTCTGAAAGCATTGTGTAGGATGCTGAGTCCTTGAGATATACTGAGGATAATAGAGTTCCACCCACCGGGGCTACTCTTCCCCACCCATTTTGTCCACTGTAATACCTCCAGTCACTCAAACTATTAAAGGTGCTGTACATTCTTACTACAAAATACCTGTGTAGGAGGGGAGGGTATAGGATGGTAGAATGGTAGATCAAGATCTAAGTATGACTCATTTTCCCACTCACAGAAAGCAGTCCACCACTAGACAGCCAATTCTTCAATGACTTGCAAAGGCAACTATTTTGGACAGAAATAAAAAATTATGTATCCAGTTGAAACATCAGGAGGATTTTTAGGAACACAGATTACAACTCCTTAAACTGGAATTTGTCCAAGACACAAATGCTAAGACTCCTTGTGAAAGTGCAGCAGGATTGTGAATGGCCCGAGTCATCTCAATCTCAGTTCCACATTTTATCCAAAAGATGACATCAGTTTTAATACTGATTCAAAATGGAAGAATACCACCATATGAATAGCCTCAATCACTTCCTGTTATTTTCTCAAATTACACTGGAGGTCTCTCAATCAAAATATAAAGAGCCCCACCAACTCTACTCCTTTTATGATCAAGAAAGGAAAAACTTTCTCATGAGGAGGGTGTGGCAGAATGCCATCTCTGTCTCTCCCCAAACTCTGCTATCAGGCTGATGATCAATCTGACAATTTGGTTACTATAGTCACTGCAGAGGGAAGACACTCCTGGCCCCATCAGTTTCAGGTAAGCCTGAGTTGTAACCTGAGCTGGATACTAAGGGAGGGGAAAACCTGCTCCCTCTGCCTACATGACTGGCCTCACACACCTGGGTGGGGGACCTATTGTTCTAAGCAATGTCATCATGACTGGGAGGGAGCTAAAGACCCTGCCAGTAACCAGTGATGCATTGCAAATTGGTTGACTGGCAGCCAACAATGGCTGGCCTTCACTGGGTCAGATAAATAAGGTCATATAGTCTATATAAGTTAAAGACTGCCCAGGAGGTGGGGTAGCAGCCATGATGAGAACTCTTAGAGAAGCTGGACCATCTGAAAATAGCTCTCTATCTTGAAACTCATGGTCAATGAACTGCTTGCCTCCAAAGAAAATCTCCACCTGCCTCTGGATGATACTTGTGAGTAAGCTACTTGAGATCTAACAAAATATATAGCTTGCAGTAATACAGATGCATAATCAAAGGCTACCATGCCACTGTTTGCTCTAAGGGATTTATCTGATATTGCTCTACCCTGTACCCTATTCCAAACCTACTCCTTGTAACCAGTAACATTCTTCTCTGTACTTAGCATGAGAGACTTATTGGGAGAGGGTCAAAATTATGCCTTGGGGTCCCCTTGGTTCAGCTGACTAAGGGCAACCACTATTTGTGCTTCAGACTGAGGGAAGCACCCTAAGTTCTTGCAGTGGGTCTAGTACCCTCAAGGACTACTAGGCCTGTGTTTCCCAGGGGGCGCAGAGCCAAGATCAGTCCAGACCCTGGGTGATGGCATCACTACCCCAAGGCTTATGGGTGTGCTCCAGGAAGGGGGTTAGCCAGATGTGAGGGACCCCCAGGGAGATAGTTGGAGCCTGGAAAGTGGTCAGGCACAGTGTGGTGGGTGGCTCAATGCAGGACCACCCCCTACTGGCCTGCCAAAGAGCATAGAAAAGCACTGCAACAAGCTACCCAGAGAGACTGTGGAATCTCCATCCTTACAAGTTTTTTAAGACCTGGGCAGACAAAGCCTGGACTGGGGTGAGGTAGTTGGAAATGGTCCTACTTTGAGCAGGGGGTTGGACTAGATGACTTCCTGAGGTCCCTTCCATCCCTAATTTTCTATGATTCTATGATTTCTCAGAAGATGCAGAGTGGTATGACCTTCAGTGTGCAGCTAGTTTGGGGTGTGCAGTGTATGCACTGGAACAACCCTGCGCACTGGCTCTTGCTTCGGTGTGGACTGGCACCATGCACCATGTGCCACACCAGGCTGAAGCCAGCATGTGCTGCATGCAGCCTATGGAACTGAGCTGCATGTGGCATCTGTGTCAGACCATTCCTGTATACTGGAATCAGGACCAGTGTATATCAGGTCCCATGTGCTGGATCCAGGGTGCAGGACTGGTCTAGCATGGGCGCCACATGCAGCACCTGCCCCAAACCAGCGGCATGTGCTGTTTAGCTCAGTGTCCAAACTGGTGCAGCATGTAGCATACTCCCCAAACCAGTACCACATGTAACACATGCTGCAGAGCAGCCCCACATGCCACATGCCACACAGGGTCAGGGTGCGTGCATGCAGGGCTAGAGCCAGCACAAACACTGCAAACAGCATATGATGCCAGTCCAGGACAAACATCAGACAAGCCCTGAGACTTGGATCTGGTATGTGGGGCTGATCTGTGCGTCTCTTATAGTCCACAGACAGGTCTCATGCCTCTCATCTGGCCCATGGGGCTCACCCTGAACTAAAGATTTTTCAGCAGCCCACGTAAGATGACTTCTGCTGGGGATGTCTATTCTGCTACTTATCTAAAAAGACATTGATAATGAGGAAAAGCAATGGGTTGTATCTTGCTACATGATGTATTCTGAATGTTGCCAAATTAGGTCATAACCTGAAACTTTTTCTCCCATGTTCAACAGTTCTTAAAAGCAATTATCTGAAAGAAAGAAAAAAAAGAACTGGAAAGAAGGGATGAAGGAAATGAGCTTTTCACTTTACTCTTAGCAGTAAAGTAATTCCTGTCTACAGAGAAATCTGCATTGTAGCCTATAATGTCAGGCAACCAAATTCCCACTCTGGGATGTTACCAGGAAGTGCATTTGGGCCTATGATTTTTAGGGGCTCCAACAGTATCTACTAAATTTAAGCTTCCATTTAAAACATATATGGTGATTAAGAAAAACCTGATGATACAACCTAATGCAATATTGTCTTTCAGTCTGCTACAGAAACCATAGTTCCATTTAATCTATACAATCCACTCAATTGCATAGGGAAGTGTAAGCCTGAAACACAATGACAGTATGCATTTCAACTTCATTAACTATTCTGCTGCTCATCACATTAGCAGAAACATTCAGCTACTCTAGAGTATTGGTGGAACTTTAAGGTGGGTAAGGCTTGAGAGAAGTACCACCATATTTTTCCTACACTCAGCTCTCCCTTGGTCTATCCCAGTTCAATAAAAGAAATGCAGACAAAAGTTGGAATGACCACCAATCTGTCATTTTTTAAATCAATATATTACACAATACAGGGTTTAGATAAATGAAGTAACATGAAAACTGTTTGAGGCCCATATGAAAGTTAACTCCTCTTACAGTTTTTCTATAGAACTCCCTTCTCCCCTGCACTTCACACAGCAATATGGTTTTGGAAGAGGCCAAAAAACTCCTTTTTCCCTTTCTCCACAGAATTAAGAGAAATTCTCAAGAGAATAAACTGGGCATGTGGAGATCAGGAGGAACTTTCCCTCATCAGAAAGCATTACATGTTCTTCAAGAGTATTAGTGGGGCTCCTCCCCCTCATCTGAAACATTTGGTGCTCAAAGTAGAACCAGAGACAGGGTAGAGTAATTAGTAAATTAGAGTACTGACCTGTCCTTCATTACACATAAAACTCAACTGTTTGCTCACTTTTATTACTGCAAAAGATATTTTAAACCAAAAAGCTGATGATTCAGTCAGTATCCTAACAAAATTAATCAGTGATATCCTACATTCCTATCCTCTGTCTCTCTGTTTGGATCTCTGTTGAGTATAATCCTGTGATTGCTGCCTAGTGACCTACAAGCAGGTTTTGATGATAAGGTGAAAGAAAATTAAATTTACTAGAGAAGTAGCAATTTTGTTCCACTTGCAACAGTGGAAGAGAGTATTAATCATTTCCAAGTGATGATGCTGATCACACCAATACCTTTCACCAGTTAAACATTAAGGTGCATTGTTTTAAGCTACATAGAAAGTCCTAGCCCTTGCCTAAATGACAGAGTACAAAGAAGGTGCAGGTGACTAAAACAAAGAGCCAAGCCAGACTTGTCCCTTCCAAGGTTTTGAAGAGAAAGACAAAGACATCAATAAAAAAGTTGATAACGTCTGGAATTGTTTTAAATGCTCTACCTTATATACGCATAAAGGAAATATGCCGAATCACTCACAGTCCCTTAATAAACCACTGTATAAAAGGTATTTGACTAGACCTGCCAGCACCTTCATTTTACAAGGAAGCAATTAGTAGAAGGGAAAACTGTAAAGCATGTCTTTCCCATTCCACCTTTTGTACATTACTATATTTTTAGGGTGATATAAATAACCTCAGTAAGAATAATCCATTAGTATTTTAAGGGTTATACAGCATATGCATAATGTTAACGATTAGGTGAATCAATGTGTAGAGAAATTCTGTACAAAGTAGGACCTTTTATATGGTGTTCTAATATATGGCTGGTAATCTAAGATCCCAACTCCAATAAACCCTGCCATGTTATACTACTTCACTGTAAATAGGAGTTAATTTTAAAAAGGAATCTGCTAGGGCCATAAAAATAACAATTGTACCCTATGGGTATGATTGTAGCAGCAGTAGCTGTGCCCTTCCTTTACATGTAGCTGTGGCATCTCAAGCTGTGATCTTTTCTAATCTCCCTTTTCCAACAGTATTGAATCTGTGCTGCATTTTGATGCAAGGCATGCAAGAAAAACACAAGAGCTTCATAAATGATCCTGGTGATGTCAGGGATACCACAACAACCTTGGTTCTGAATCCCATTGGCTTCAAGAGTTTTCATCGAGTGCTGTTCACTCAGTGTGAGTAAGACTTATATGGCCCTAATTATCAGGCCCTAATCTATCCTGACCCAGAAGATGTGATTTTCAAACAAGCTGAGCACCCACATCTCCAAATGAAGTCAAGGGAGATAAAAACCTGATTTCATGCCACTAAAGCAATGGACCTATTTCTGTTCATTGCAGTGGGAACAGATTCAAGGCTAAAATTGAGCCAAGATTTTCAGAAGTGACTAGTAATCTGAGGTGCCTCAGTTTTTGGAGGCCCAGCTTGAGACTTCTTTAAGTGGCCTGATTGGTCTGAAAGTGCTGAAAACCCATTCCCTCAAAAATCAGGACTACTTTGGTTTCATAGATTTCATAGACATCAGGGCTGCAGATCAGGTCCAGCCCCTGGCCCAAAGGGCAGGAAGTCAGCTGGCATCAGATAACCCCAGCAAGTTAATCATCCAAACGCTTCTTGAATGTGTCCAGAGTAGGTATTTGCACCACTTCTGGGGGGGGAGTCTATTCCAGACTCTGGAGACTCGGACGGTAAAGAAGTTTTTCCTAATGTCCAGTCTAAAATGGTTTTCCAGCAGTTTGTGATTGTTGGATCTTGTCTTCCTTTGGGATGCCCCAGTGAAAAGACGTTCTCCCAGATCCTGATACACACCCCTGATATACTTGGTAGGAAGAGTCCCATGCCTCTCAGCATCTCCTCATAAGGCCTGGTCTCCTGACCTCTTATCAGGCGTGGCTCTCCTCTGGACTCTCTCATGCTTCTCTATGTCCTTTCTAATGTGTGGAGCCCAGAACTGGATGCAGTACTCCAGCTGTGGCCTCACCAAAGCCAAATAAAGTGGGAGGATGACATCCCGGGTCTTGCTTGAGATGCATCAGTAGATGCAAGCCAGGGTTTTATTTGCTTTGCCAGCTGTGGTATTGCAAAGGTGGCTCATATTCATCTGGTGGTCAATCATGACCCCCAAATCTCTTTCGGTCATAGTGCTAGTGTAGCACTGCCAAACCTATAGGTATGATGTGGATTCTTTCTCCTGAGGTAGAGCACCTTGCATTGCTCTATGTTGAAAGTCATCAGGTTTTGATCCATCCACTTTGTGAGCCTGTCCAAGTAGGACTGAATCTCTAGCCTATCCTCTAGTGTGACTGCACTTCCCCATAATTTGGTGTCATCTGCAAACTTAGTCAGTCTGCTTCTGACACCCGAATCCAGGTAGTTTATGAATATGTTAAAGAGTACTGGTCTGAGTACCAAACCCTGAGTGATGTCACCGGTCACCATGCACCATGTTGACTTGGTTCTATCAACTATTACTCTCTGGGTCTGACCATGGAGCCAGTTCCCTAGCCATCAGACTGTAAGGTTGTTGAGGCCACAGTTCCCCAATTTTGTCATCAGGACATCATGGGAGAACAAAACAAAGGCTTTTTTTGAAATCCAAGTAAATGACATCAGCCTCTCCTCCCCTGTCCAGCTGACATGTCATCTGGTCATAGAAGAAGATGAGGTTGGTCAGGCATGACCTTCCCATAATGAAGCTGTGTTAGTTCTCTCTCAGGATGATGCCTTCTGTTAGCCTATTCTTGATGGATTCTTTAATAATTTTTTACCATGATCTTTCCAGGCACTGAGGTCAGAATGATTGCCTGTAGTTCCCTGGATCTTTTTTCCTTCTTGTGAAGATAGGCACCACATTGGCCCTCTTCCAATCTTAAGGAACCTCTCCCAAGTGCCACAAGTTCTTAAATATCCTTGCCATTGGTTACACTATGATGTCAACCAACTCTTTTAGTACTTTTGGGTGCATTTCATCACGGCCTGCTGACTTATGGATGTCCAGCCTCTCAAGGTGTTCCCTCACAAGGTCTTCACCAAATGTAGGCATGTGGTCACCCGTACCCTCATAATCCTGTTTCCTGTCAGGCAGGGTGATTCCCCTTGGGCTGGCGAAAAACCGACACAAAGTAATCAATAAGGAGATTAGCTTTTTTCTGGGTGTCATATGTCAGCTGCTCCACTGGGTTTAGCAGGGGTCTGATGTAGCCCTTGTTTCTCTTTTGACCTCCCAGATATCTGAAAAAGGACTTTTTGTTGCCCCTCCTTGATTCCTGTAGCCAGTTGGAGCTTGGTTTCAGCCTTGGCTTTTCTGGTCCACTCCCACTGGTGCAGGCCAGTGATGCGTAGTCCTCCTTAGAATTATTTCCTATCTTCCAACCCTGATAAACTTCTCTTTTAAGATTCAGGAAGTCCATGAGTTTTCTATTAAGTCAAGGGGGTCTCCCAACCCTTGTACTACCTTTCCTATGGGCTGTAACAGACTTCCCTTGTGCTTTTAGGATCCCGTCCTTAAGGAGCAACCACTCGTCCCTGGACTCCCTTCCCTGTCATGATTCTTCAGGGCCTTGACAAAAAACCTCCTGAGCTTATGAAAATCAGCTTTCCTAAAGTCAAGGATTTCTGCATTGCTGACTGATTTGCCAGCTTTGCAATAGATAGAGAAAGCGATCAACTTGTGATCACTGTCACCAAACTAACCTTCAATCCTTAGGTCGCTCACTAAATCATCCTCTTTAGCCAGAACCAGATCTAGTAGTGGTTCACCTGTTGTCAGCCCATGGACTTCATGAGTCAGATAGAGCTCATCAATGCAGGTGAGGAAGCTGTGTGACAGATCAGATTTAGCTGAATACTCCTCCCATGAGATGTCAGGGTGGTTGAAGTCAACTGTGCACTGAGAGCATGTGGCCTCTGTTAGTTCCCTAGAGAATTCATGGTCGAGCTCCTCTTCTTGGTTAGGAGGTCTGTAATAGACTCCCATAGTAATGTCCCCTTCACCATGTTCTCTTCATAGTCTAACCCAGAGGGTTTCCAGTCACCCTCCTTGGGTGCCAATGTCATCTAGTAAGGAAGATCAAAGAGAAAACCACCTGTGCCCAATGTTCCCTCTAAGGAGTAGTGGTCCATGAGCGCACTGCCTTGGTCCACGAGCGCACCACCTCGGACCGTGAGTGCACCACCTTGGTCTGTGAGTGCGCCACCTCAGTCTGGTGTGGGACACTTACTGAAGGGGGCTGAGGGCTGGAGGCTGGGGGCTGGGGCCTGGAGGCCAGGGGCTGGAGGCGAGAACTTGGGGGCTGGAGGCTGGGGCTGGGGGCCAGAGGCTGGAGCCAAGAGGCTGGGGGCTGGAGGCTGGAGGCTGCGGCCAGGGGCCGGAGGCTGGAGCTGGGGGCTGGAGGCTGGAGGCTGGGGGCTGGGGCCAGAGGATGGAGCTGAGAGGCTGAAGGCTGGGGCTGGGGGCCGGGGGCCAGAGGCTGGAGCTGAGAGGCTGGAGGCCAGAAGCTGGGGCCAGGGGTCAGAAGCTGGGGGCTGGAGGCTGGGGGCCAGGGGCTGGAGCCGATTGTTGCCGTGGGCTCTGCCAGCTCTGGGAAAGTGCTCCGCTCCCCCACATCAGGGCCGGGGAGTGGAGCACTTCCCAGGAGCTGGCAGAGCCTGCTTCAGCCCCCCACCCCAGCCTCCATCCCTGCCTTGCCTCACCTTGGGGAGGAGCCACTGCCTGCTCCAGTGAGGCTCCACCAGCTCCAGGACACTGCTCTGCTCTCCGGCCCTGATGCCACATGCCTCCTTGCTCCCCGAGGCCATGAAGGGGAGCGGAGCAGTGTCCCGGAGCTGGCAGAGCCTCACTTGGGGCAGGCAGCATCTCCTCCCCAGGGTGTGGCAAGGCACGGATGGAGGCTAGGGCAGGGGGCTGGTGCAGGCTCCCGCCCCCACCTTGCCTAGGAGCTGAACTTCAGCTCATCTCCTGGTGCACAGCCTTGAAAAGGCTGTGCGCGGCCACACTTTTAGTTGTGTGCGGTTGTGCATGCACGCACCTTAGAGGGAACCTTGCCTGTGCCCCCAACCCTCTGATCCCAGCCCCCAGAGCCCTGTAGTCACTCATGACCCAGCTGGGATTGCTCCGAGCTGTGTTATTTATACCTCCATGGATGAGGTGCATGGGGTAGTGGTTGGAGGGCTGGACAAGTTTTGGGATCCTCTCAGCTGCATCCCAGCTACATGCCCCTGGAAGGCAGCAGACCTCATGGGCTAAGAGTGGCAGATTGGTCCCTCTGTCCCCATCAAGAAGGAGTCTCCCATAATGGTCACTCTGCACCTTTTCTTAAGTATGGTTGCTGGTCTTCCTTCCTCAAGTACTGGAGCCAGCAACTCTGCTGGCTCTGCTGATGTTCCAAGAGGTTTGTATTTGTTGTGAAGTTCTGGGGGCAGGGAGGGGTGACCCTGGTGCAGGGTACCTTGGGGCCAGAGATGACCTTTGTCCAAGCAACCCCCAGCTGGACTTCATGGAGGCTTCTCTTGTACACCTTCATCCTGCTAGCCTTCCTTGCTCTTTCCTCCTCATTATTCAGGTGAAGAGTCTGGTACTAGGCATCAATCTCCTCTTTGCCATCTGTGATGGCACAGCCTCTGCACCACAGCCTGGAGCTCCTCTGTCTGGCACTCCAGAGACTCTAATGTGGAGCACACCCCACAAGGGAAGGTGTCCTTGCTCCTTATCCCAGATGCCTGCAGTCATGCCAGGCAGCCCCCACAGCCTAGAGCCAGGGGTTCTGTCTGGGTAGAGGCCTCAGTGGTACCAGAGGGGAGGCTCCCACTGCGGGGCAGGGTGTGTGTGAAAATCTTCAGGGTGCATGGGATCACCACCATTGCACAGGTAGTAGTCCAGGTTACTGCTGTGCCAACCCTTCTCTTCAGGCTCGCCAACTAGAGCCTCATGCCCGTCCTGCTCATCCTCCCAAGTGAACTCACATGCTAACTCCCACATTAACTCATGCACCAGGCCCACAGCATGCCTGTTTGCATGTTCTGTTTGCAAGGCTCCAGTTGCATGGCTCCCTGGGGGGCTGGGCCAAGTAGGAGCCAGGTGGAGGCATGACCCTCCTTGACTCCTCTCAGCTGCCTCCTGCAGTTGTCTTGTTCCCACCCACCGCGGGCCCCACCTACCTCTCAGCTGTGCTGGGGGTCTGGGTTGGGGATCCTAGGGTTACAGGGGTGTGATGAGCTTCTGCCCATACATCTCATTCTGGAGCCTGGCCTAAACTTATAATTCAAACCAGAACCTGCCAAACTTGATAATCATTTTTTTAAATCCTAACCAATGCTATTGAGAAGCATCAAGGATTGTACTGTAGCAACTGGTAGATGAGGCACATCTTGCAGGCAGTGCTGTAGCAAGGTGGGTGTGAGTAGGGCAAGTGCCCCAGAAACCAAAGCGAAGGGGCGCCAACAGGTGCTGCCCAGCCAGGGTGGGGCATGGGACAGAGCCACAGGTAGCTTGTTTGGGGGTGCATGGTGACAGGGGGAGGTTAGCTTCCACCACTGTGTGCACTCCCAGGCAAGCACCGGGGGGCGTGTGCCCCCAAATCTGTGCACAGGGTGAAGGCAGGCTGCTGCTGTTGGCTTGTTCTAGGCTCCAAATTTCCTTGCTACAGTACTACTCATGGGCAACTGGTGCCTCCTGGCTCTAGGGGGCACCAGCTGCTGGTCACTGATGGGGAGGGTGTTCCCCCAGCAGCTGATCACTGCCACCGGTGGAAGTGCTGGCAGCAAACCCAAAGTGCCGATCACTGACCGGGGCAGCGTGCAATTCCCTGCTGCAAGGCCAGGACCCATATGGCATGAAATGGGGCCAGCCTGGCCCAGCCTGGCTTGGCATAATGAAGTT
The DNA here is from genome assembly GCF_001723915.1 of Gavialis gangeticus. Taxonomy (NCBI): domain Eukaryota; kingdom Metazoa; phylum Chordata; order Crocodylia; family Gavialidae; genus Gavialis; species Gavialis gangeticus. The sequence continues at coordinate 22,958,863 of NW_017728994.1, read as the reverse complement.
CCAGCTGCAAGACTGGGTACCTCACAGTGCGGCACAGAGCTGTCCCAGCCTGGTCTGGCCCAGCGCAGTTGTGGAGCCAGCCTAGCCCATCCCCTCCATGCCATGCCACATGGGCCCCAACTTTGCAGTGGGGAAATGTGTGCCACAGCCGGGATGAGCCAGGCTGGGCTGGGTCTGTGCTACACCATGTAGTCCCCAGCTTTAAACCTTGACCTGCATTGTGCTGGGCCAGACCGGGCTGGCCCTGTGCCATGCCATATGGGTCCTAGCTTTGCAGCTGGGAATTGCATACTACAGCCGGGATGGGACAGGCAGGGCTGGCTCCCCACCTCCCTCCATACCCCCAACACACACCCACACCATCCCACAGCCCCTGCACACACTCCAACTCCTCCCCACCATAATCCCACACCCTACCACAGCTCCAACACATAGTCCCACACCTCCCCATCGTAACCCCATGCACACCCACACCCCCACAACATGACCCCACACACACCAGCAGTAGTTCTCCCTTCTGCCTGTTCTTACCTGAATTTCAACTCTTGGAAACAACCACAGGGTCACCAGAGCAGAAGCCTCTGCTAGCCAGAAACTTCCAGTCTCTAGAAGCTTCTGGGGGGTGGGGTCAGAGCAGGGTGGGGACAGTCAGGTTGGGGTTAGGTTGGTTGCATCTTAGAGCCAGAACCCAAGCTTCTTGATGCTTGCTGCCACCAGTACCTCATCAGCATTTGGACAGGCAGCCACTGTCCATTGTGTAAATTTAGAGCGGTCCCACGGGCCAGATAGAATAGCCTGGTGGGCTGGATCTGGCCTGCAGGCCATATTTTGCCCATGCCTATAATACAGACATATAGTTTATGTCACAATGGTGAGTATTTAGGACCCATGTCACCGAGGGGGGTGGGATGGGACGACCCCTTATTCTAAATTGGAAGCTTTTCACTAATAAGTTACTTGCCCAATGTCTTTACAGTTTACAAATATAAGTTGGAATGAACTTGTTGCCAATTTAATCTTTTTTTCTTTTTAGCTATCTGGCATGTTAATAGGTCACCAATAACAACATTGTCACTTGTATAATTTCATCCTCATCAGTGGTGGGAAAATAAGATATGAAACAGCCTGCTTTACCTGACCGAAGAGAGGGACCCATTTGTAAATTGTATAATAGCTTTGGCTTCTAGAAAACCATGCAAGTTTAACATATCACTTAGCAAAGGTTAATAATGACTGTCACTAGAATGAGTTGATGAAGTCGTGATTAATATACTCAGTGTTTGCAAATGTAATTCCCTGATAAAATACAAATAAACCAAAGGAATTCTGAGGATGATTACATTTAAATTTCACAGTTGATAAAGCACAGAAAATGCCGCTTATTTTTTCTTGCTATTTGTAAGCATTTTCCAAATCTGTTATGTCTCCTTCCAGTCTAGAAAAATGAGTACAGTAGCATTCTTTTTGATGGGCTGCACACATTTTTAAAAACAAAACAAAAAAACCTGTCCCAGAAAAATGAGTTTGCTCCTTTATGTAAGCATGGTGATAATCTGATTAGTTAATTTATATGGAAGACAGGTTTATAACTGCTAACTTAGCATCATGTCTTACAACAATTGTTTTTTAAAAATCTTACAAAAGTGGGCAGTAAATTTAAGTGCTTTTCAACAGCTGTCTTTAAAGGCCACCACCCCATCTCAAATATTCAATAAATCCTCTGCTGAGACAGTGAGTGGTTACATCATGCCAAAGAATATTTTAATTATTCAATTTAGATAAAAATGCCAGGTGTTAATTGATTTTTTCATGCTAGCTTTTAGCCTTGTAACTAATAAAGATTTTTGTAGCCAAGTACTGAGTTGCTTTTATTCAGAAATGCTAACCAAGACTAGCAGCTTATGTCCTGGTCCTAGAAATGTGGAGTCAGATGGAGCTACTTGTCTTCATGGAGTCAAGCATGTGTGTAACCATTTGTAGGATCTGTGTTTTAAACAGCTCGTATACAAGAGACCATGATTCAGACTTCTTCAGACTTTGTAACACGTCAAACTAAATTGTAAGGATTCCAGTAATCACAATGCCAGCTGACTGGATTAGCGGTGGAACCTCTAAAAAACATTTTGTCTGCCTTAAGAAATGTTTTCATTTCATCCTTACCCTATTTCCTGGTGATGCACAGCAATTTTGATCCAACCTAATAGAGAGTTTCATGTTCATTCATTCCTGTATTTCTCAGATAGAAATGCAGTCACCGAGAGAGCAATAGTATTACAGTATAGAGTCCAAAGAGTCACTCAGGACTGCTAAGTAAATCCTAATGTAGGAAGGCACTCACTACTAACCGAGGTAAATGGATAGGGGAAGTTTCTTAGCAGTGTACACAGCTCTGTCCAGACTCGACACAGCCCTAAAACACACCAAAGCTGCTTGGACACTGACCAGTCAAACTTTTCAAACTAGCATCACGTAGCCTTTAGTCCACAGAGAAGCAGCTTACTCATTCCCTTCTTAAGATGAAGGCTAATGTATGCTTTTATCTGGATGAGATAGCCAGAACTAGGTAACTGTGCACATGTTAAATTTGGAACTGCAAAATATTGTGCAACAAAGATTTTACTAATTTCAAAAGCAACTTTTTTGTGGAGGATTCACAATTTTTAGAACAATAAGAGGCACAACCATGTGGCCACTTGCTTTTCCTTGTGCTAAAATGGAATATATAGCACAAGAAATGTAACATCTATCAACAGCCTAGGTAGGTATTTTTGACTAGTTTGGGAAAATGGGAAAATTAGAGAAAGGATTAAACCTGTGACACAGATGTCACTTAATCTTCAAATGGCAATAGGCAATGGGAGAAAGCCAGTCATACCAGGTCATAGAGTACCCTGAGCACCTTCCTCCAAGCTGAAAATTCAGAAGAGCCAGCAGATGTTGAACTGATAATTAATCAAAACTCCATTGTGTGGTGTGGTGGAATGAAATCTTGATTTGTTTCAGTATACCCATTGGAAGTTCAATTCCAGGAAGTTTAATATGGAAAAGTGAAGTCCCAGAGAGATGGGTCCTGAAAACCTGAAAGGGGCCAGCAACTTGGCTAGGGCATACAATCCACAGCTTCAGAAAGAAATATGCCTAGAGATGATCTTGTACATCATTGATCACAATCTGTCTCCCTGCCAGTTTGGTCCCTTACCATCATTTAGAAGGTTGTCAGGGTGCTGTTCCATTTGGTAGCAGTGCAAATCATGTGAGATTGTTCTGAGTTATACTGTTATCCCAAGGGACCAATACAGCAGTCAGGGACCACTGGGGTTGCCAAAGAGGCTGAGAAGTGTAGAAATTAAAGGAATATCACAAAATACAACAGTAATCTTAAAGGAAAATATAGTTATTTTTAGACTAGTCTCATATTTTCTGAGCCTGATGTGTTTTGAAACTTTGGGGCTGGACACACTGGATGGTGGAATCTTACAGGAAGCAGTTCAACAACATTTGTATGCTGAGAAAGGTACTGAAGCAATGAAACTTCCCCAGAAAGGGAAAAGAGAATCCAGGTGTTACTCTGAGCATTAAAACCTCAACGGGATTGGAAAAGGAACAAAGGAACAGAGTTTTGGAAAGAGAAGGAAACTTTTTAACTATAGCACCAGCTAAGGCTAGATGATGCTCTGGTACAACAGCTCTGCAGAAAAGGACTTGTGTGTTATAGTGGACAATAAACTGGATTTCAGCCAACAGTGCGCCCTTATTCCGAAGAAGGCTAACAGCATACTGGGCTGCATCGAGCAGATCAAGGGAAATGATTCTTCCCATCTATTCGGGACTGGTGAGGCCACATCTGGAGTACTGTGTCCAGTTTTGGGCCCCCCACTACAGAAAGGATGTAGACAAACTGGAGAGAGTCTAGCAGAGGGCAACGGAAATGGGTAGGGGGCTGGGACACATGACTTCTGAGGAGAGGCTGGGGAAACAGGGCTTATTTAGTCTGAAGAAGAAAAGACTGAGGGAGGATTTAATAGCAGCCTTCAACTACCTGGAGGATGGTTCCAAAGAGGATGGAACTAGACTGTTCTCAGGGGTGGTAGATGACAGAACAAGGACGAATGGTCTCAAGTTGCAGCAAGGGAAGTTTAGGTTGGATATTAGGAAAAGCTTCCTCAGGAGGTGGGTAGTGAAGCACTAAAACAGGTTACCCAGAAAGGTTATGGAATCTCCATCCTTGGAGGTTTTTAAGACCCAGGTAGACAAAGCCCTAGCTGGGATGATCTAGTTGGGCATGGTCCTGCTTTTAGTAGGGGGCTGGACTAGATGACCTCCTGAGGTCCCTTCCAACCCTTATTTTCTATTATTCTGTGAAGCTGACTCTAGAAGGCTGGGTGTGAGTCCATGGCTTAGACAAGAAGCCTGCCTGGACTGGTGGGGCAGAGTCTTGGAGAGCAGCCCTAGAAAAGATGCTGACTGTAATCTTAAGGGAAGCACAAGAGAATTAAGAAAACTGAGGCAGGAACAGGAGAGCTTTGTATCACTATGATAGATTTTACTGTGATATTTCTGTGTTAACTATATTCACATTGTTATAATATTGTGCAATTCAGTTTACTTTTTTAGCCTGTGCACAAACAATGCAGTATTAGGCTTGACAGTGAAGTGCCAGAGCTGTCTATGTACGGGAGGAGACCAGGCGAACCTTTAGTATTATCATAGTCTTGAATCGCTTTGCTGGCATTTCAACAACAGTGAGATGCCCAAAACCCAAGAGATGTCTAGAGCAAATAAACACGACAATGAAGGAAACAAACAGCCTGGCAGTTGCTGGCCAAAAGAGTCTGGGGACTGAGATAAGTGAATGAGCTTTGGAGACTTGGAGATGGAAAGGGAACAGCTGAGTATCTTTGGGACTCCTCAGGGTTGTGGAGGCTAGATTGGGGATGGAGGAAAGAATGAACCTCCAGCTGGGTGGCCTTTTGTTCCAGTAAATGCCTTTACTGAAGAGACTGTCTGCTGTGCTGCTTAGAACTAGGAGTTGCACTGGGTCTCCCAGTGGAGGTGAAGTTCTTCTCTCAGGATCAGAGCTAGATGCTCACTCCTTGAGTCAGGGCCACCGAGAACCAGGGAGGGTGGTGAGGGATTGTAAGGCCCAGATCCTCAGAGCAGGGCCTATCACGGGGGGGAGGGGGCCAGGAGGGCCATTTGGCCTGGGCCTCTCATTCACGGAGGGCCTCAAATTTAGACTTTTGACATTATCTCCAAATGAGGTTATACATACAGACACAGAGATACACTGAGAGGATTTAAAGAAGAAGATGTTCATCATACAACTTTAAACTTGTGTCCCATTACTGGGCCACACCACCTGTAGTGCACTATGAATTAATATTTTTTTGATATACCGGGAGCCTCAAAAAATGGAAGTGGCCCGGGCCTCTCTCAACCTCTGAGAGGGCCTACCTCAGAGTGTAAAAGGAGCCTGAGCCCCGCACCGGCCCCCTTCTAGAAGCCACATCTTGGCTGGATTCTGGGGGTTCTCAGAGCTCAGGCAAAGCTGCGTACCTCCCTGGAGGGCACTCCGTAACAATCACCTAGGCTGTAACTGTGTTTGCATTTAGAAATTCCTTTGCAAAGATCTGTACATATTTACTGCCAGTATCCATTTTCTCCCATGACATAACTGTAAATCAGAGTGCCAACAAAGTTTGAGTTCTGGAAATGTGCATGCATACAGTATGGGGGTGTCTGGGAAAACTAGCATTAAGTTTTGGAGCTAATACAGCTAGACTGTGAGGCCATGCTTCTGTGCTGGTGTCATACAGGGAAGCCAAGAAAGAGCCAGTGTTGCAGCCTACTCAGGCCAAAGGAAGTTTAGAAATATGTCTGGTCACTAACAGGAGCTTGATGAATCCCTGGTACAGGAAGCTTGATCAAGAAGTGAGCTGCTGGGAGGAGATGGCCTCCACCTGTCTCCCCTGGGGAAGAGGTTCTTCTCAGCCAGACTGGCTGATCTGCTCCACCAGGCTTTAAACTAAACCCGCCGGGGTACAGGGGGACTACCATCACTGCTGGCTTGCTGAGCAACCCTTGCAAAGCCAGCAGGCCAAGGCACTTAAGGGAGCCCACCCCTGCCCCGGACCTGGTACAATCTGTGGGCAAGGCAAGAGCCCCCAAGGGGACACTCGCCTGCCTGTACACAAATGCCAGGATCTTGGGGAATAAGCAGAAGGAACTTTTCCTCCTGCTTAACACAAATAATTATGATGTCATAGGGGTAACGGAGACCTGATGGGACTTCACCCATAACTGGACCATGGGTATAGATGGCTATAGTTTGTACAGGAGAGATCGAGTAGATAAAAGGGGTGGAGGTGTAGCTCTCTATGTTAAGGAAAGCTACGCGTCCGTGCAAGCTGATGTTGGTGACTAGGGTGGACAACTGGAGACCCTCTGGGTTAAAATCCATGGGGAACACAGCACAGGGGACACAACAGTGGGAGTCTACGACAGATCTCCCACCCAAAGTCAAGAGCTTGACAAGGAGTTCGCCCGGGAACTGGCTGAGGCCACATGCTCCAAGACCATGGTTGTCTTGGGTGACTTCAATTACCCAGACATCTCGTGGGAGGATCACTCAGCAAAATCTGAGCAGTTGCAAAGTTTCCTATCATGCGTGGATGACCTCTACCTGACTCAAGAAGTCTATGGACCAATGAGAGGTAAAATGCTGCTTGACCTGGTACTGGCTACTGGGGATGACCTAATCGGGGACCTAGTGATTGATGGGAACCTGGGTGACAGCATCCACACCAGAAGACAGGAGGGCGATCCAGCCTGACCTGGACAGGCTCAGCAAATGGGCGGACAAGAACCTGATGGTGTTTAACACTGAAAAATGCAAGGTTCTCCACCTTGGGAGGAAAAACCTGCAGCATCCTTATAGGCTCGGCAGTGCTACACTGGCTGGCA
>NW_017728994.1:22940473-22946900 GCF_001723915.1 Gavialis gangeticus | reverse complement strand
AGACTGACACCACTTGAAGCTGCTGCAAGGAACTTTAAACCCCCCCAGGTGTACACACAAGGCAACGATCTGTGTAGAGGCAGTTTCTTGTAGTACTGGATAACCTAGTTCCTAACTAAAATGTTTTTCAAAAGAGGCCAGTATCATTATTTACACTGTACAGATAGGGAAACTAAGGCACAGAGAAGTGAAGTAATTTGCTCACTGCCACCTAGCAGCCCAATAGCAGAGTTAGGAATAAAATCTAGGCCTCTTGAGTGACAGTTCTGTACTGTAACCTACCTCTATATGAAATAGCAATTAGCCCTGCCCTTTCCAAACTCTCGCCAGGTTTATTATTCATATGATATAGAGCTGGGGATGTGCCATTCCACCAGAAAGAATCTGATCTTGTTTTTCTTTCTTGGGCACAACTCAAGTCAAATTCAGGATTTAATATACCCAGGTGTTCTTAGGAGTGGAATGTCTACAATCTACATCCTTGTCCAGTATCTTGGTGGGTAGGAGCTGTCTCCTCTTTTCTTCCTGCTCTCTGCAAAGTTCTTAAACATGATTCTGCATATCTTAGCTAAGTGTATTTATAACAATTAGGTAAGATAGACTTACTACTGCGTATGTCTTTTCTTTCTCATCTCGGCTTCCTTCTCTAATCCAAAGTAATAGGTCTGAATGCCTAGTGTGCTAGAAGAGTTATATTTCAACAGCACTCCAGGCTGTGTGTGTAACCAGCGGGTTTTCCTCTGTTTTTATATTGAAATTAAGTATGATGGTTTGTTTTGCTCAGAATCTGTTCTTTCCCATTTCTCCTGCATTTGCTTTCACTGCTGTTTCAGAATTCCTGGGCCATAGTGTCTAAATAAGAGCAGTAACACCTCTGGGAGACTCTGCATGCCATAATGGGGGTCATAATGCAGCAACTGACTGTGCCCACTCAACCAGAAACGATTTTCCTTCAAGACCCCTCTCAATTTGTGTGCTCAGGTTCTCTCCCTCCAGGCAAAGCAGCCTCTCTCTCTTACCTGGAAGTATTCACTCACTACAGCCATTAGAAGCACTAAAATGTGACTGCTTGTTTTCAAAAGCAGATTGAGGCTCCCTGATATCATAGGCTAAACAGCCATGATGGAGTAAATCTCCTGACATAAGTGGGGGTTACACCAAGGGGGAACTTGGCCCAGTGAGGTTTTTTTCCCCCAGAATTACAGTGAAAGATGAAAAACAGAATTAATTGTTTTAATGGTCTTTTCCAAAAGGGTCCTATCCACAGCCTGTTTGGGTCAGTGGAAGTCTTTCCAGTACCGTTTGTGGGCTCTGCATCAGGCCAAATTTTTTTTCTAAATGACATGGAACCTGATGCTTCAGTTCACACTTACGCATATAGCTGTGTCAAGTCACTGAGACTACTTGCTTGAGTAAAAACCTACTCACCTGAGTAAGAGGCTGTAGTGACATGTCACAGGTTTACTACTTTCTCTAATTTTCCCATTCTTCCAAACTATTATTCAAACTAATACCCACCTAGGCTGTTGATAGATGTTACATTTCTTGTGCTATATATTCCATTTTAGCACAAGGAAAAGCAAGTGGCCACATGGTTGTGCCTCTTATTGTTCTAAAAATTGTGAATCCTCCACAAAAAAGTTGCTTTTGAAATTAGTAAAATCTTTGTTGCACAATATTTTGCAGCTCCAAATTTAACATGTGCACAGTTACCTAGTTCTGGCTATCTCATCCAGATAAAAGCATACATTAGCCTTCATCTTAAGAAGGGAATGAGTAAGCTGCTTCTCTGTGGACTAAAGGCTACGTGATGCTAGTTTGAAAAGTTTGACTGGTCAGTGTCCAAGCAGCTTTGGTGTGTTTTAGGGCTGTGTCGAGTCTGGACAGAGCTGTGTACACTGCTAAGAAACTTCCCCTATCCATTTACCTCGGTTAGTAGTGAGTGCCTTCCTACATTAGGATTTACTTAGCAGTCCTGAGTGACTCTTTGGACTCTATACTGTAATACTATTGCTCTCTCGGTGACTGCATTTCTATCTGAGAAATACAGGAATGAATGAACATGAAACTCTCTATTAGGTTGGATCAAAATTGCTGTGCATCACCAGGAAATAGGGTAAGGATGAAATGAAAACATTTCTTAAGGCAGACAAAATGTTTTTTAGAGGTTCCACAGGCTAATCCAGTCAGCTGGCATTGTGATTACTGGAATCCTTACAATTTAGTTTGATATGTTACAAATAGCAAAGACCTTGAAGTATATTTATATTATTATTTAGGTTTGTTAAACTGCTGTATCTTAGGAATAATCTATCACTTTTCTGATATAATATAGAAAAACATAACCTAGTACTTCAGGGAAAATTACTTGCCTTGATACCAATTAAAATCTCACACATTAATGCTGCCATATATTTCTAAGGCAAATATAAGCAAAATAAACCATTGGCATTCAAAGAGGGAAATGTAATTAGAAATAAAAATGTAAGGTAATTCACCCTCTCCCCTCCCCCTGAATAAATAAATTTACATTAAAGAACAAGAGAGATGGGTTTGCCTCTAAAGCAAAAGTACAAAACAAACCCCTTTTTCAAAATAGCTGCTATCCCAAATCAGGTATGAGCTGTGTTTATCTTCAGTTCTGTATTTCTGAACTTGCACTGTCGTTCAGCAGCTCTTCTTAGATAAAATACATCATCATTTACTCTATTAGAAAATAAATGTATAGATGTATTATGGAATTTGCATTCCATTACCTTGGTTTGCATGCCATAAAACATTTATTACACCCTTGGGCTACAGTCTTAATAATGACTGGGTGAAATGCACTAATGTGGTCTTGGCCTTGCTATAGAACAAAAGATTAATGCTCTTTGATGTCACCCAGCTAATAGTTGTGCTCGCCAATTTGTCCCTTCAAAAGACATTACAGTCACACATAGACAATCCCTGCAAGACTAAAGAGAGCAAAAAATGTTTAAGCCAAACCACAAGCTGAAGCCCAGTTAACTAAATAAGCCTTACATGGGATTTTCATCTAAAAAAATGAAGTATGCAGTTTCTTCTAGCAAGGGAGGAAAGATGCACCAGGCTTTATTCTCTTCTTCCCCTTTTTGATTATCCCCCACTGACATCAAGTTTGAAAAAGCCATCAATATTTTGTTATATTTTATAGCAGATACAAAATAACATTTTAGTTAAGCTCCTGGAAGACATATATCAATACAGTCTACAGTCTCAGGCCTCTCAAGTCCTTTTCACGTAATAAATTTCACTTGGCTCTGATAAAACTATTGAATTTTTGATCTACCTGTCTCTCTGTAGACAGAAGAAATGGAAGAAGTCTTGCCTTTATATTTAATAGACAACTTTGTAATTTGTAAATTTATATGGCAAATATATAATTAACATCAGTGGACTTTACAGAAATGAAGAGGTTGAAATTAAACACTGCTGTCAGCCTAGCACAAACGGTGATTTTTGACAGATCTTGAAAGCTGACCAGGGCACACCTGGGTCAATACTTGGATGGCAGACATCTAAGAACAACCTAGAAAAGGTGTATTGGTGATTCACTAACTGGCAATATTCTCTCTGAATCAACACCCTAGTTCGGTGAATGGGACCATTTCAGATGCTGAATGCATCAATGGTTTAAGCAGACATTAGATCCATAAGCAAGAAAAAAGAGAAAGATCTCCATGTGGCATAAATCAATGTTTCCACCTTCATTACTATACCCTAACACATTCCAGTTAGGAAGAGATTCACCATCACTTCCTGCCTTACACCACAGTGCATTGTTGAGGTGGTGTTTTATCTCAGAGGTGGCTGCGCTTCACCAGTGAGAGAAGTGACACTGGTTTGAATTAGAAAAGCTATTTGGTAACTATATGGATGAAAGGAGCTAGATATGTGATCATTACCATTAAAATCTTTCAGAAAAATCTCATATGCTGAATGCCAGACAACTTGAAAGCCCTTATATAACCTACATAAGATCATAAAGCTGTCAAGAATGTGTGAAAACATGTTAGTAAGACTGCCCTTTGTAAGCAATGTAGTAGACCTAACAGATTCCTTAGGATGAGAGAACATCTCAGTATTTTGTGTTGCAAAAGAGAGTGAAGTGCAATCATTATAACAATCCCAGCCTCCACGGAAATTTGAAGCAGTGGGAGAAAGCTAAGATTCCATGAGATCTTTTGATAAATGTAAAATAGAAAAGACTGGGAGATTGATGTTTGCTGAAGGGTGGATTGAAAATGTCGTTTTGTGGGTCAAATATGGCACAGACAAATGGAGCAATTACAGTGTGCCTAGAATTGGCCCAGTGAATGAGCTTTCTTTGGAGTGAGGTAATAGAGGCTATGGACTTCTTTTCCAAGACTTATTTTGAGGTAAATGTTTTTTACACTTGGGGAAAATACCTGTGAGTGAAGCATAGTGTCCCCATCTGGAGCATGAATAATCATTCATACCAGTGTCAGTTAGATGCATGCCTTTGGAGAAATTTATTTATATTGGCAATATTAATATAGAGCTTTTGCAAGTCTTGACATCCTTTATAGAAAGATAACTTACACATTGCTTACATGTGTATACAAATTTAAAAGAAAATTGTGTATAACTTTACATTACAGGCTAATAGCTTCACTTCATCTGACTCCCAAAGTCTAATGCAAAAGGCAGCAATAGAATTACTATTTTGGAGCCAGTAACACAAATGTGAGGCATGAAATAAAGAATGTCACATCTAACTAAAGCAACAAGGAAGTCTAAGTAGGCAAAACAGAGTTACCTATAATGGAAGTTTTCTAAGGCATTAGAGCTACCTTATGGACTACTTTGCAAAGTGCCAGAGGAACTTCTGTAGCCATAAAAGGTAAGTTTAAAAACCCAAACAGAAGATGGTATATCCAGCAAGGAGTTTGCTAATACCATATTATTAAATTTCATTCAAAACTGATTCAGAGGATGGCAAATGTCACTTCCCCAGGTCATGGGAATTGCTTATGACATCCCTTGTGTCAGTACCAAGCAAACTCACCTCTCCATATCTCATGTTCAAAACATGATATGATGTGGTTTCAAGCTGAAAAATAACCACCATTGTTTGTGCTGCTGAACTATATATGCTTGCTGAGTGATTGGTTCAGGAGGAGGCAAGTGTTAGCATGCCCAATATAGGTGCATCTGCACAGCAGGCAGGTTCTTGCATATTCTTCTTCCACTTTAGCAGCATGCCTTAGTTGGACAATTCATTTACATTGGCCTTCTGCCTACTGCTTGTGTTCTATTCCTGCTTTCAAGTGGGCTTGAAGTAGAAGAGTCAGAGTTAAAAGTATGGCTGACAGTTTCAGCATTTCATTTTCAGCAGAAATTCTGCAGTTTGGAGCTGATGCCCAGCTCTATGCTTCTCTGGCTAACTGCAACTATTTCACAAATCCTGCAGAGCTCTAACCCCATGCTGTGCTCACACCAGAGGAGGTTGGGAAGAGGGAGACCATGCTGCTTCAGCTCTGCTCCACCAACCCTTTTCTGCTAGGCAGCCAGATGTGCTCACTATTTATGTGAGTTTGTTGCACAGCAGTGTGATAGTAGAACTCAAAATCAAAAAACAGCTGCCACAAGATAAGTTACTCACTGGTTTTATCCCCAGGCACACTGGATAGCATATACATTACAACTGTCAACCAGAGTGAGCCCATCGATACACATGCAGACACCTTCAATAGAGAAAGATCCCTGAAACACATTAGAACAATGAATAAACTATCAAGAACAGACTCTGTATTCAGGGCTTTTCACATTTTTACTTCTGATCCAAAACCAGAATGAAGACCCAGAATCCTCAGGAATTGGTGCTGCAATTCCTGTTCTGTATGTGCTGCCACCACTGCCTGAAAAATGCTTCCACAGAGTACAGAAAAATATCTGATAGAGTTTTTCAAATATTATTAAATATTTTAATGCACGTATGTTAAAAAGAACATTAAGGTTGCCTATACTTTAGGATGCAGTCTTTAGATTTCCCAGAGGACACCTGCCTCATCTAATAAATGGGGAGTTTATTCAATATTTCTTTTTCTATCTTCCCCATTCAGTGTGTGGCTATGAGCTTTATTGTTGCATGCTAAGCAAGCCCTGCACTGCATCTGAAATTGTTACTTTCCTCCTGGGCATTTCTGTCCTACTCTCTCAACATTATCTGCATGTCTGTACCCATTAATACACTTACTTTCAACCAGCCCCTGTGAGTTTAGATGTTTTTTTTTTCCTTAAAGGGCCAGAGCTGGGGCGGGCGGGGCATCCATGGTGGGGTTAGGATGGGGGGGTCAGGGGGCTGATGGCAGAGCCCCCCCACATGGCATGGGGCAGTGGGGGGCAGTGGGGATCACCCCCCACCCAGCAGCACCTGGTGAGT
>NW_017728994.1:22928534-22940430 GCF_001723915.1 Gavialis gangeticus | reverse complement strand
CCCATTAATACACTTACTTTCAACCAGCCCCTGTGAGTTTAGATGTTTTTTTTTTCCTTAAAGGGCCAGAGCTGGGGCGGGCGGGGCATCCATGGTGGGGTTAGGATGGGGGGGTCAGGGGGCTGATGGCAGAGCCCCCCCACATGGCATGGGGCAGTGGGGGGCAGTGGGGATCACCCCCCACCCAGCAGCACCTGGTGAGTTGGGGCTTTTTTTTTCAAAGTGCCAGGAGCTGGGGTGGGCAGGGCAGCCATTGCCAGGGCTGGAAGAGTGGACAGGGGATAAGCCTACATGATTCAGAGATTCAGCAGCAGCCAAATCTCTGAATCAGATTTGGCCGAATCGATTCTGGACACTGATTCAAATCACCGAATTGAATCACTGTCCCCCGAATCGGTTGAATCCAAATCCGAAGTGAATACTAGCCGCTTTGCACAGGCCTAGCATTCAAGTGTTTCTTAAAGGAATCCAGAGTAGATGCCTGCACCACCTCTGAGGGGAGTCTGTTCCAGGCCCTGGGGACTCAGACAGTAAAGAAGTTTTTCCTTATGTCCAGCCTAAAATGGTCTTCCAAGAGTTTGTGACCGTTGGACTTAGTCTTCCCTAGGGATACCCTGTTGAACAGACGTTCTCCCAGTTCTTGGTGCACACCCCTTATGTACTTATATGCTGTCGCCAAGTCACCCTAAGCCTACACTTTTCCAGGCTGAAGAGTCCCATGCCTCCAGCCTCTCCTCATAAGTCCTGCTCTCTTGTCCTCTAATTATTTGCATGGCTCTGCTCTGGACTCTCTAGAGCTTCTCCACATCCTTTCTGAATTGCAGTGCCCATAACTGGACACAGTATTCCAGTTGTGGTCTCACCAAGGCTGAGTAAAATGGGAGGATGACTTCCTGGATCTTGTTTGACATGCATCGGAAGATGCAGGCTAGTGTTTTGTTTACTTTACCGGCTGCAGCATCACATTGGTGGGTCATGTTCATCTTGTGCTCGGTCATGATCCCCAAGTCTCTTTCAGATGTGGTGCTAGTTAGCGTAGCACTGCCAAGCCTATAAGTGTGGTGTGGGTTCTTTCTCCCAAGGTGGAGCACCTTGCACTCCTTGGCATTGAATGCTATCAGGTTTTGATCCACCCACCTTGTAAGACTGTCAAGGTCAGCTTGGATTGTCAACCTATCCTCTAGGATGGGTACACTTCCCCATAGTTTGGTGCCATCAGCAAACTTAGCCAGTCGGTTTATAACACCTGAGTCCAGATCATTTATGAACACATTGAACAGTACGGGTCCAAGAACAGAGCCCTGGAGGATGCCACTGGTTACAGTGCACCAAGTTGATTTGGTTCCATCAACTATCACTCTCTGGGTCCATCCATGGATCCAGTTCCCCAGCCATCGGACCATGAAAGTGTCTAGGACACAATTCCCCAATTTTTCCATGAGGACACCATGGGACACCAGGTCAAAGGCTTTCTTGAGGTTCAAGTATATGATATCCACCTCTTCTCCTTTGTCCAAGTGATGCATCACCTGTTCATAGAAGGAAATCAGGTTGGTCAGACAAGATCTACCTGCCACAAAGCCATGTTGGCTATCTCTCAAAATATTACCTTCTGTTAAGAAGTTGGTAATGGTTTCCTTGATGATTTTTTCCAGGATCTTTGCAGGGATTGAGGTGAAGCTAATTGGCCTGTAGTTCCTTGGATCTTCCCTTCTCCCTTTCTTGAAGATAGGCACCACATTGGCCCTCTCCCAGTTGTCAGGCACCTTACCCAAACTCCATGAGTTCTTGAATATTCTCACCATAGGCTGTGCTATAATGTCAGCTAGTTCCTTTAGCACTCTTGGGTGTATTTCATCCTGGCTGGCTGATTTATGAATGTCCAGCCTCTTAAGGTGTTCCCTCACAAATCAGTAGTAATGATGAGTGCAGGCTCACCCTTCCCCTGGTGATCCTGCCTCTTGTCAGGCAGGGTGATCCCACAGTCTTCCAGGCTGATGGAAGACTGACACAAAGTAGTCATTAAGGAGATTGGCTTTTTCCTGAGTGTCAGTTATCAGCTGCCCCACTTGGTTTAGTAAGAGTCCAGTGTTACCCTTGTTCCTTTTCTGACTTCCCACATATTTGAAGAAGGACTTTTTATTGTACTTAATTTGAGTGGCAAGTGTGAGCTTGGTTTCAGCCTTGGCTTTCCTAGTTTGCTCCCTACAGATGCGGGCTAGTGCTGAGTACTCCTCCTTAGTGATGCTTCCTGTCTTCCATCCTTTATAAACTTCTTTTTTTAGGTGCAGGAGGTCCTTGAGTTCCCTATTGAGTCAAGGGGGTTATCCAGTCCTCTTACTATTTTTTCTGTGGCTTGGAATGGACTTCCTTTGTGCTTCAAGGCTTGCATCCTTGAGGAGTGACCATTCATCATGGACATTCCTCCCTGCCAAATTGTGGTTTCTCAGGGCCTGAACAACTAGCCTCCTAAACTTGTGAAAGTCGGCCTTCCTACATTCAAGGACTTCCATATTGGTGACTGACTTGCCAGCTTTGCAGTGAATAGAGAAAGTGATCAACTCATGGTCACTGTCTCCCACCCTCTCCTCAATTCTCAGGTCACTGACTACCTTTGGCAGTACCAGGTCCAGCAGTGCCTTGCCCTTTGTTGGTCTGTAGACTTCTTGAGACAAATAAAGCTCATCAATGCTTGTGAGGAAGCATTACGACTGATTGGATTTGACTGAGTGCTCTTCCCATGAGATGTCCAAGTAGTTAGTCACCCATGACAACTATGCACCAAGAGCATGCAGCCTCATCCAGTTCCCTGGCAAACTCATGGTCAAGTCCTTGTTCTTGGTTAGGAGATCTGTAGTAGATTCCTACCATTATATCCCCTTCACTACATTCCCCTCTTATTCTTACCCAGAGGGTCTCAAGTCACCCTCCTTGGTTGCCAATCTCCTCCTGTAGAGAAGTGTATTGCTCTTTCACATAGAGAGCTAGATAATACATTTGCATAATGGGGCCTGGTAATATTGCACAGGCAATTTTAAATATGGCATTTCCAAACATTTCTATGCAGTTCCAAGTTCTCTATAAGTAGATTTTTCTGTAATTTTCTCAATTTTTAAAAATGTAAACCGAGGAAACAGATATTTTGTCACATGGCATCATACTGTGATACCCTCATGGTTCATCAGCAAAGCTGGAATCTTCCAATTCACTGCACTGACTGCCACAGAACATCCACCTCCACGTCTAGGCAGTTAGTCTTTCCCTCCCTGCCCCCAAATACCTCATATAAGGAGCACTGCAGATTTCTGAGGAATCCAAGATTCTTAGTCCAGAAATAATCAGTGTATTTTAAATTTTTTGAATAAAGATAATTAAGGACCTACCAAAATTGTGATTTTGCACAGGTCCCACAAAAAACCGTGATTTTGCACAGGTCCCACAAAAAAGCATGGGCTCCCCATTTTTGGCAGGCTCTCTGATAAAAAAACCCCAAAAACCTCACCAAAAACAAAAGGCTGGCTCCCTCTAGGGAGCCAGCAGTCCTTTTGGCTGCTGCTACCCGGATGCGCAGCCTTCCAGGATGCAAGTGGGGAGGGTGGCTGCCAGCACAGCAAGATAACTGCCACCCCTGCCCCTCACTGCTGATTGGCTGCAAGGGCTGTCTGTCATATGGCTTGGCACCAATCGCTGGCAAGGTGTGAGGCTGCAGGACAGCCAGCCCTTGAAGCCAATCAGTGGCAAGCGGTGGGGCCACCAGTGCCCCTCAGCCAATCAGAGGCTGGGGTGGGGGGGGGGCACTGCACTCTGCCCACGAAATTGGCCAGCAGCCATCTCTACTTTGGTAGACCCCTAAAGATAATCTCTGGATCCTACTGTAAAGCCAATACCTCTTATGTTGCCACACAACAATCCACATCACCTATGCCTTAAATGCCCACCTATTTTTGGAAGTCTTTAAAATCATTTTGAAGCTGATGAGCCTTAGCACCACACACTGCCTTCAGACTGTGAAATTTAAAAACCATCTTTTTGGCCTTAGTGACTAGAATGACTCTTAGAAATATTTTTTAGAATATCTTACATTTCATTACAAAGCATTTTACTTCACTTATACATTGCTTTGATTATAGAAAATGTCATATACTCATTGTGTAATTGATGTCTTATTCTTATTTCCTACCCTGTAGTTTAATGACTTCAAAGTCACCAGCATAAATCAGTTAAGCACTTTTAAAAGATTCATATTTATATTACACCATTCATTGTGTCCAAAAATTAAGGGTTGTTTCACACGAGAGAACATCTGTCTGACACTCATTCGTGACTTTAAAACAGGAAATTCTAAAAGTAGGATGGTTTACTAAACTTTTTCTGCTTGGGTTATCTGAATGAAAGTAAGTCCTGCAGTTCAACCCTTATGGCATAATTCAGTCTGAGAATAGTAACCTAGTATCTATTCATAGCCAACATTAACAATGATCGACTGTGAGCAGAACTCTTGCTTCTGACTTCTGAAACTGATTTTACATGACTGCACAGCCCTGCTGCAAATAGGAGTAGCACTGTTCTAGAACTTAAAAAAAACTTTCTTCATAGTGGTTCATATTTGACACAGCTTTTGGTTACTCATACCCTGACTTGAAAGAAAGTAAGTGCATTGTGAAAGCAACATATGAAAAGATATAAGTAAGCCATTTACTTTGGTCACTTTAGTTCATAGACCAATTAACCATATATCATGTATGCAATATCTAGACAGAGTCCATGTCTAACTTTGCTTGTGATGGAGAACTTTCAGTGTAATTTTGTAGATTATATCAGTTTTATTCAGACTGCACTGCCAAGTTTAGAGTGAGCAGGGTCCTGTTCTGAGGGAACTCATCACTAGCTCCATGTCTTCTTCTGTTCAGCTTTGACCTTTCTTGTGAATGGTGATTGTAGAAACCTCACACTCTACAGCGTGCAAGATAGAAAAGATGTAGGAGGAGTTTGATTCACTGTTCACTGAATAAGATGTCAGTATTGCTGTATTGGATGGAGGGATGCTGGGTACTTCAGATAAGCTATCAAGCCCCTTATCAAAAGTCTGTCTCTTGATGTTGGAAACATCTGGAATCTTCTGGCATTCCTGACTTGTCCATCTGGACTTAGATATGAAGTAGAAATCAAACTTGAGGATGAATTCTGCAAGGTAATGAACGCCCTCCACATTCACAGTGAATGGCAACTGAACACACATGTTCTTCTGAAAAAAGTGAGAGATTCTTACTCCCTTTGCATCATTATCCATCTTGCAATGAAAGAGCTGCAGAACTGCACTAAGCCTCCTGTAACTGATCTTCAGGAATCCTGATTTTCCCTGATAAGAAAAAAAATCGCAAATTCTATGATAAAAAATTACAAATTCTCTGATAAAACCCCCAAAATCTGTGATTAATATTAAAGGCCCCCCACAGGCCCCCTGACCCTGCTGGTGCCCCTCACCCACTCCCTACAGCCCCCCAGCCCTGCTGGTGCCCTTCACTACCCCCCATAGGACCCCCAGCCCTGTTGGTGCCCCTTGCCCCCCACCCACAGCCCCTGCCCCCCCAGCCCTGCTGGAGGGGGTCCCCAGCTGCCAGGGTTATGGAGCCAGGGACCTGGGTCCACAGTCCCATGCCACCCACAGAAGGCAGTGGCTGCTGCAGCAGAGCAGAGCATGTTGCTGGCTCCCCCTTTGCTGCCTGCCTGCTGCGGGCTTGGGTGGGTGGGGCTGGCTCCCCACGGCTGTGCACACTCCCAGGGGACAGGGGGACCTGCACCCCCCAGATCTGTGCGCGAGGTGGGGGCAAAGCAGGTGGACACTGTGGGCTCAGGCTCCCACCCTGCTGCCCTCCCGTGAAACCTCTGTAGCCTGTGGGTATGAACCCAGCGCTGCAGGACAGGCTGCAACCATGCAAGAAAGCTGCTTACAGCCATGAGCTCTGTGCTCCCCTGGTAACACATCTCCCGTGCACACGGCAGCAATGAGGGGCAGAACCCTGCACTGCTGTCCACGGTGCCCCTGCATGCGCAGGGGACTCATTGCAGGGCAGCGCAGAGCTTGCAGTGGCAAGCAGCTTTCCTGCACTGCCACACTCTGCCCTGCAGCACTGAGTTGTACACACCAGGCTGTGGAGGCCCCAAGGGAAGGTAGCAGGGTGGAAGACAGAGCCCGCAGTAGGCAGCTCACCCCAGCCCTGAACTGCACACAGATCTAGGAGACATGGGTCTCCCCTGCTCCCCCTGAGTACATGCCACAGTGGGGAGCTGCCCCCCTCTGCCCTCTGGATGAGCCACTCACGTCCCCATCCCACTCCCCACTGGGGCCCTGCAGCCATGCATTGCAGCCCCAGGCCCCAAGCCCCACACAGCAGCAGCCCCAGCCCTGCTCAACCCTCCCTCCCTCCCTATGGGGGCCTCAATCCCCCCCACTTACCTGCTGGAGCTTTTTTCCAAGCTACCTGGGGCCATGTGCATATACATGCACATGGCGCTCTCTGCCTGAGGACCCTCCTCCCACTCCCTCCAATCCCCTGCAGGCTGGAACTGTGCCAGCCTGCAGAGGGCTCACTGCAAAACTGCAAAATCTGTGGGTTTCTCTGCTAAAATGAGTAATCCATGTTTTACTCCAATAAGAGGAAAAATCCGTGTTTTGCTCCATTTTTCTATGGAAAACAGAAAACCTAGATCCCTGTTGATCTTTCAACTGGTTTTGATACCAAGTATTGGAAGATATTCTGGGTTTGCTTGATGGTCTGGTGGAAATGATTATGTTCTTTGTTGAGACATTTCCTCCCTATCCAGTAAATTTTGGGGTTATTGGATGCTGGTCAACATTTCGATGAGATTTTATCAATACGTCTTTAATATGGCACTCTGTAGGATCCTACTCTGTCATCTCTTCTTTTAGTCAAAGTATATGTGAGAACGCACATGTAAAAATTCATCAGTAAGCTGAGAATTTTCACATCTCCCTCCTTTCCATCAAACTCAGATGGTTCAGTCTCTCTGCTCTTGCAGTGTCTGACTTCTTGGAATGATAAAAACAAGATGGCTAAACCTCAGTCCAGACAAAATTGAGTTTTAACAGATTGGGGAAAGGCCCTGAAGATGATAGCTGAGATGGTATTTGCTCCCTCTGGTGTTAGTGATTACACATGTGGATATTTGCTTTTTCTGAGACCTATATAATTCCATTAACTTATTTGGATGGCCCACAGAAACAAGCTTTTTTCTCCCTGAAAGTAAAAGAATACTTCAGCCTCAGACTGCTGGAAGTAATAGTCAATTAATTGCCAGGGGAAACATTATATCCATGGCATCCAACTTAATTCCAAACTCTAGATTCAGAGGAGAAAGAGTTTATATATAGACATTCAGATACCACTATGATAACACAGTTGTCACAGCAGCCAGGAATTCCTGAATCATTCCAGAGGAATCATAGTAACCTAGCACACACTACCTTTATGGCATGATCAATATGCTACTCATGCCATTAATTGCAACATGCCACATGCTCAGCCAAACCAGCACAAAGATATTCCGCATATAATGTAGACTATCTTTGTGGCTGTTTTGTATAGAGCCTTAAATTAAAAACATGGCATTTGTCCCAGATACTGAGCTGCCTAAACCAATGCTCAGCTGAGCATCAGGTTTGAGAATGGGACAGTGCTGGTGTCTAGGGACACAGGCAACCCCTGCCCAATCTGTGGGATCAGGCTGAGAGCAGCCTTGGGTCCTAGGTTGGCCCCAGCAGATGTGTGATTGAGATCCAAGGAGTTTTATTCCCCATCCCAAACACTGCACGTCCCACCCTGCCAGCCATGTATGACAGGACAACCAACGCTTCTGATGGAGCAAAAAAATTCTCAGATCCCAATCATGACATTATTTTAATGTCTGCCAGGGGTGTAAATGAGTGTAGTTCCATTGAGTTTGATGCCATTTAAGAACCTGACCCTCTGATTTTATTGTTGCTAATGCATACATTGTGTTCACATTAATAAAAATAGGTAGAGGAGTGAATGGAGGTCAAGGAAGAAATGGGTGACCAGAATGAAAGAATAAGGGGGGCCCTGAAGCTAACACTTCTCTTGTGCCTTCCTCCTTTGCAGATCATCAGTCACTGTGGCATGCCGCAAAGAAGGAAAAGCTGCCAGAAGAACTACTACTTCACGCTAACAATTGTTGCCACTTATACTTCCTGCCAGAATAAGGAAATAGAGCGGCTTTCAATTTGATTTTGATGTTATTTCCTTGAATGGCTCAGTTAAAATGCTGAATGTACAGTTTGTTTGCTAGCAACCCTTTGGATTTATGAGTTGCCAGTCCTGGAGACTTTACTGTTTGTCATGCATTTTCTTTCTTGTTTCCCTCCTTTATCCTCTGCCTTCAGACCTTTTTAAGGTCTTCCCCTTGCTGGCGCCTGCTCTCATACTAACTGGTAGTAATAGAATGTTGTGCAGCTGTGCCTCTTGTAGCTTCCCCATGGATACTGCTGACCACAGATTCAGCAGTATGTGCCAGCTCAGCATATCTTGATAACTCATAATCCCTACCATAGGTTTTTATAGTTTGCCTGGTCTATTGTAAATCACTAACTCACTGTCATCAACACAGATCCTGACCTGATTCATAGCACCAGGAATTAAGCTACTGTCACATACTGTCACATAAGACACCATTTACAGTACAGCATTACAAAAACAAAAATAGATCGTCTTGGAAACAGCACATTATAGAGCAGCACTAAAGGTCAAATTATTATTTTGAATTATTTAAGCAAAACAAAATTCCAACCCCTCTCTTCCAAATATCTGTCTTCTAGAAATACAAGCAACAGCTGTTACCACAGCTAGTAATTTGGAGAGGCCAGTATGGTGTGAGAAAAGTGTATGTACTTCTGTTTGCTAAAGGAAATGACTTCCAGTTCTGTAAAATCCAAATTATTCATTCATAGCAATTCTTGTAATAATATATTCTGTGTTACTGGTAGCAAATTATCAGTCAGTTGCAGTTCATATTGATGATTTACAACAGCTAAAGTAAGATTCAGGAGCTCCAAACAAGGGGCCCAACAGACAGGTGAGAGTATGATGCTAGAGCACTGGAGTGGCTATCAAGGGCTATCAAGGGCTATTTCTGGATCTGCCACTGGCCTGCTTTAGGATCTCAGACAAAATGCTTCAGCTATTAGGGCCTTTCTTTCCCCCTATGGCCTTTATCTGCTTTGCCTAATCATAAATGTTTGAGACAGGGATCATCTCTTCTTAAATATATATAGCACAACTAGGCAAGGATCTTAGTTGAGTTCCCCAGGTGCCATTATAAAGCTAACACAATACTTGCAGGTCCCATGGGTTCTAACATCAAACAGAAGCCCTAGTACTTTTTTCAGCAAAATGTATCTCAAAAAGGACTGAACTAATATTATTCAAAAGAAGAATTTTAACAAAGGTACCAGATTTGAAAACAAGCTGATTTTAATAGAAATCACACTGCCTCCTTAATTATGCCATTTACCAGCAAAAAGCTGTCTGATAAATAGTAGATTCACTGACTTCAGAACACTGGCCAAATATTCCCAATGTAGAAATATAATTCAATGACAGTGCTATAATTTAACAGAGAACACTTATTTTTGAGAATTGGAGAAGTGAGGTACTTGTTCTACATTTTTTGGCAATGGACAATGAAAATATAAATACTAATGTTTCTTCACTTGCTCAGAAGTGTAATTCACTCACCTATGACTGAGTATGCAAGCATTTTAATTATTCTAGAATAGCTTGTTATGTCTATAGAATAGTCATCTGTGTTTCTGAGCCCCCACAGAAGGCAAAAGTCCCACTGAGTGAAAATGTGCAAAATATCAGTGGACTCACTAATAGATAGAAAGATAATGTGGCATTTACAAGGAAAGCTGCACAGTTCAAGAGATGGGGCTCAAGAGATTCTATAACCTAAAGTGTCGCACAGTTCTCGCATTGTTTTAAAGGGAGTCTTTAGCAGTCACTAGCTGAGAACTGTTTGGTGAAATAAATTAGTGGGTTTGGTCCATTTGTAAGGATGGGTGAGAACACGATATCTTTCCAGCACCATTGGTAGTAACTGATCTGCTTTCAGACTCAATCCGGAGGCTGAAGATTGAATTACCATTCAATCCCAAGTAACCTCTCATCTCAAGAGGCCTCGTCCCTTCTAGTCAGAACAGAGTCATAGTTAGAGACCTGCTTAAATCACAGAGAGACAAAGGGTTTTTTGCGGCCCACTCACAGCGCACGGAGATAATTTCTCAGGCATTTTGTGGTGGCCCCACCTCTTGGCACTGATTGGCAGAGAGGCCTCAGGGGTGGGGGGCGTGTTGAGGGGGCAGCCACCATCTTGAGGCTGCCCTTTGCACTGTCCCATCCTGGGTGCTAATTGGCATGGATGAGGGGGACCTGTCATCTGTCTGCTGCCCTCCATGCTGCCCTACCAGCTGGCACCTTCCCCTCCCAGCAGTGAGAACCACTGGATCCCACAGGGGAGCCAGCATTTTATTTTTATTAAGTTTTTTTTGTTGTTGCTGATTTCACAGATTTCCTGAATGATCCTGTGTTTCATGGTTTCCACAAAATCTGTGAAACCACAAATTAAGTAGGTCCCTAGTCATAGTACTATGGAGGGAAGCTATCACTGACTTTCCTTGTTTTTGTGTGGGTAAGTAGAGGATTTCAGCTCCCTGGGTTCCAAGCTAGTTTTTACATTAATACTAAATTCACTCTTAAATATTTTTTTAAATGTTGGGTGTATATTGAATGCTGAAGTCTTGAAAATCTGACCATAACTATGACAAGAGTTGCTGGGCGGGGCTGTGGAGGATACTTAAAATCTGTTCTTTTGTTCTGGTGTCTCCATGAGATACAACTGTGGAAAATCTGGCACCATCCACTATTTTCCATGTTCCTGGGGTGGTGTCAAGATTAAGTGATTTAGCATTTTAGTTAGTAAGATGCATTGTCTGACAATACTCACAAAATCAAAATGTGTATCACCATAATGCAGTGCTCTAAATTCAGTACCTTATAAATGGTGTGTATGTCTGGTATCCATCAGTACACAGAGAGGAGTCTGTGCTCATTGATCTTGAATAGGGAAGCACAGTAAGGAAACTGCTCTTGCTTGGGCATTTGCCTCCCTTTCACCGAGTACTGACTTTCTGTAAAACCTCTATCATCTTCAGCTCCCACAAGGTGGAAGGTGGCAGGGATCTTTGACAAATTCTTCCTGATTGTCAAACCCATTCAAGCTACTAATGCAGAGGGGGCAGAATATGACCTGTGGGCCAGATCGAGCCCATCAAGGGATTCTGTCTAACCTGCAAATCCTTCGGCCTTGTCCATCCCATGCATGAGGTGCAGCCCAGGCTGTGGTGTGTGCAGCCAGTCCCTCAACCCCTGGACACTGCCAGGTGGGGACAGCATGGTGGCTAGACTCAACTTTTCAGGAGTCCCTGCAGCAGTGGCTTACTCTGCCCAGCTGCTGCCGCCAGTGTCTCAGGCACTGGACTTGGTCCCTCTGCCCAGGCACCCCAGCCCATCATGCTGGGGCTGCTGGTTGGAGCAAGTGTGTGGGTGGGCAGGGTGTGCATGGAGAGTAGCCCAAGACCCCTGCAGACAGGGAACATTAAGCCCAGTGGATGGGGTGGGGCCACAGGCAGGTGGAGAGTGGGACCAGGGGACTTCCCTGCTGTGATAGAAGCCGGACTCGAGGGGATTGCCTTCAGACCTCAGGTTGGGGAGGACCGGGTTAGAGAGCTTCTGGAGGGGCTGGACGCGTTCAAGTCAGCGGGTCCGGATGATCTCCACCCCAGGGTGTTGAGGGAGCT
>NW_017728994.1:22904816-22927835 GCF_001723915.1 Gavialis gangeticus | reverse complement strand
GAGGAGGTATAGATTGGACATCCGCAAAAACTACTTCACGGTTAGGGCGGCTAGGAGCTGGAACCAACTTCCAAGGGAAGTGGTGCTGGCCCCTACCCTGGGGGTCTTTAAGAAGAGGCTGGATGCCTACCTGGCTGGACTCGTTTGAGTCCCATTTCTCTTTTTGGGGTTTTTTGTTGTTCTCCCGCCCTGGCGGGGGGTCGGGCTAGAAGATCTACTGGGTCCCTTCCGACCCTTAATCTATGAATCTATGAATCTATGAATCTACGACTGGGATCCTGGGACCAGGATGGATGAGCAGGGCAGGGCTGGGGATGGGATCACAGGGCACTGATAGCACAGGGCCAGGGCCTGGGGCAGAGCCACAATCTGCTTCCCACCTGCCCCTGCCCTGACATGCTCCCTGACTGTGGAACTAGCAGCAGTCCCAGGGACGTGCGGGGAGTCAATCCCAACTTTGTCGCAGGCCCTAGCCCTGTGTTGTCACCATCCCGTGATTCCGGCCCCAGGCCTGGCACCAGTCTCAGCCCCATTCACCCATCCTGCTCGCAGACACTATTACCCGCCCACCCGCATCCCCATCCCCCCTGCCTAGCTGAGCGCGCCCTGCTCACAGGGGTCCCAAGCCAGTCTCCACGGATACCCCACTTGCCTGCTTTGTCTGGTGCCACTGGCATTGGGTATGGGGAGGTCAGGCCTGGGGCTGGATAGGATCAATTGCCACACAAACTCATTCCCTCACTGTGGACCAGGTCAGCACATCCTCCACCCCTAGCCCACAACAGCTCACCCAAACTCCTTAAGTGGATCTCCAGCCCAAATAATTGCCTCTGTACTAATGTGTAGTACCTAGTAGCATGGCAGCTGCAAGGCCTGTGCAGCTATCAGAGACAACTGTAGAGGGCTGCGGGGCACGGGGCAAATCAATGTATGCGAGGCCCCTTTAACACTGAGGGGTGGGGCTGCAGCCACTCCACCCAGCTCCGCAGGGCCCCCAAAAGCGCAGGGCCCAGGGCAGTCACCCCAATTTGCCCACTCCAAAGGACAGCCCTGGCAGCTATAGCAATTGAGGCCAAGAGGACTGGTTGATACCACTGACAATATGAACATTGTCACAATTACACCACTGGTGTAACCATGAGAGTCAGTGGTTTGACCCCTGTCATATTATAGACCTCTTGCGACCCTGACCTATATCATATGGCCAGCAACTAAAGAACAATACCATCATTGGAAGATGGTCCTGTATTAAAACAACAAACAAAAATATTTAACTTCTATATAGGTTAAACCAGGTAACGTTCAGGCCTAGTTCTGTTCTGTAATAGAGAAACTATCTGATGATGATAATTTCCAAACTGCGGTCTGTTTCTCTGTGCCTCCTGATTTGATATTTCAGTATGCTGTCACTTGAAATTAATTGCAACTAATTAAAAATGATCCAGTTAGGACAATTGGACAATAGTGCTCTGGAGATTGCTTCATTCCCAGAGGTTTTAGTGGCTTGCTGCTGCAGTGGTTCAAGTCTTCAGGAGGGTGCTATACATCATAATGTCATTTTACATTGTTATTTCTCTGAAAGCAGCAATTTAAAAGAGTCTCCAGTGAACCTTGAGCAACTTTGCACTAAAAAGAAAAATGTTACTGTTCAAGATCTGTAAAATATAAAATATAGATTCAAAGAAATTACTTGACATGAATAGTAGCATTAAATTTGTGCCATTATTTGCATGTAATATATAATGTTGTAGTAAAAGGCTAACAAAGCATTTAGGCTGCTCTGGGGCTCATTGATTTTCTACACCTTTGTTCAAACTAGGTCAGAAACAATGTTGGTCTTATTTTATCGCACACGTTTTTCTCACGTTTGAGACTTGCATCTTAAAGTGGCATAACACAGTCCAAATCCACCACATGCTGTGGCCAATACTGCCTATTTAGATGGAAGCAATGTCCTCCTTTTGGTTTACTGTTTCTTATCCAAGTAGTTGGGTAATGTGACCAAACTGCAGAATGTCCAGGGCAAATTTTTTGAGCAATTTAGGTGAGCTGATGGTTTAGCAGAATAAGGCTTGCTTTTCATGTAGGGATGACAGCCAGCCATTTAAAACATTATGCAAACAAATCTTGTAACCAACTGAAACATGTGGGTCAAGCACTGCTAAACAGCTCATTTCATATCTGCCTTCTTTGCTGTAAACAGAATGTAGAACCTACTAAAATTATTTTTTGTCCAAAGTCCCATAGCAACAAATCTCAATGGCTATGCAACTTGGACTGAGCAAACTTCATTCTACAAAGATATAGAGGCACTGGTTTTAAAGAGCATTATAGTTCTGAAGGATAGTAAAAATGCACACTGTAAATTACTTTTAGATAATTATGAGGCTTTTAAACAAATGGTATATAGCTCTGGCATTACACAACTCTTCAGTGGGAAATGTGTGTGTTGTCATCAAGAATAGCCTATTTGTTATATTGTGTGATTCTTCCTCTCATTACAGCTCAGCTGGAACATCACCTCCTATCCTCATGTTTTGCTTTCCTTAATTTATCTGATTCCTGAGCAGTACAATCAGTCATTGGATAGGTTTGACTCACCACTGTGCTATTCCATTTTTATACTAACATGATAATGTAGAAATCAGTGGAGTTACATAGGCAAAAAACTGCACTAACACATTAGTGGATCAGGCCTACTGAGTCCATTTTGCCAAATAAATAATTGAAAATGGTTCAAGAAAATATTGGTGGTGGGAGGCACAGTAGTCTATTTGCATACATATAATAATCTCTTCTGCATCTTCCTGCTTATGTTCATGGATAACGTGATAATGCATAATGTGGGTAGATTGTTGACTCTCTTTTCCTGGAATCACAAACTAAAAATCTTTGGGGAAAATAATTATTTTAAAATTAATCTATATTTCTCTGTACAATAAATTGTACATTTCCTGTCTCATATCTAGGCACAGATGCAAAGAACTGCTCTCATAAACTTGGAGCTATAAAAACCAGGAATGAAATCCCAGCTGCAAGGAAGTCCATTCAGACTTTGCCACTAACTTCAGGACAGCTAGAATTTCCCCCAGGATTTCTCTTTCTTTATCCCTAACCAATTACACTAATGTTCTGATCCAACAAGTTATGTAGACCTGGGATTCACTGGAAGCAGGATTGTACTCTGTAACAGGGAACCCCTACCCTGTTACAGAAAAGAGGAATCAGCCCTTTAAGGGAAGAGTTTGTGTGAGCCAAACAAAGGCACTAGGCTGGGGTTAATAAACAGCCCTGCTGTCAGGCCATCTGATAGGTCACCTGATCAAATGTGGGCAGGAATTGAGAGGCATAAAAGCTTAGGACTGAGTTAAGACACCAGCCTCCTATATGTGTGCAGAGAGGCTGCTCTGCCACACTGTACTTACAGCGCATTAGAGCAGATTCAATTAATCGAGTCTACTGGAGCATGGTAATTACTGTGCTTCAGCAGACTCCAGCGCCATGTGTATCAGCGTCCCTGTACTGAAAAATGGTGGTGGGGCACTTTAAACTAAAGCTTGTTCAATGAGCTTTAATTCAAGGCACCCCACTGCCATTTTTCAGTGTGAGGACACTGATACATGTGATACTCTGGGCATCTTAATTAGCATGGCTCTCGGAGCTTCACTAATTAAAGCACCCCCTGCCCCCCCCAGAGCATGTCTATAAATGCCCAGGTAGTATAGCCCTGCAAGCCACTGGACAAAGAACTCCTGGTCAGGAAGACTACAGGTGGATACCGGGCTGACTTCAAGGCTGCTCTAAGGACTGCCAGCAGAATACTGGTGCCATATGGAGGAATACAACTCTGGTTAAGGTGAAATCTTCCTGCAAGACAGCAAGCCATTTGCTTTACCTGGAGCAGGTTAAGTTTATGTTACAACAAGGGTGCTTTTTCCCTTTGAGTTTTGGACCAGTGGTCTGGGATTGGGACTAGCAGTGTTGGTACAGAGGTCTCAGCCATGTATCAATACATGAAGGTGTCTGGAACCCTGCCAGCGGCTGGGGCTCAAGACATAGATCAGACCTGAGTCTTATAGAGTGGCAACCTAGGGAAGGACTGCAGCTGAATGCAACTCAAGCCAGATAGGGCCAAGGGGCCCAGCCAGAGCCAAAGCAGGCTTAGTGCCCAGAGCAGGGAGAAGACAGGGCCAGGGGCCTTGAACTAAAATAATCAAGATAAGAGTTGGTGCCTAGAAACCAGGTCCAGTACAGTGGGCCTGGGCTAGTAAGGCCCAGCAAGAGAAAAGGGGTGGAGGCTGAGAAAGTCAAGGTCCCAACAAGGGAATGATGGCACAGTGACATTGGCTAGGTGTAAGGGGTGATTGGAGCCATGTAATTAGCCCTTACAGCAAAGAGTGGAGATACTTGAGCACAAGAGTGTTAGATTTGGCCTGGGAAGCCCTGGGGCAGCCTCCCTTTTACCAAAAGATATATACATCAAGGCATGACAGGAAAAGGAAAGGGGAGATTGCCCAAAAGAGAGTGAAGTTGTTATGGGCTGAGGGGGCTCCAGGGCATTACAGCCACCCCTGGAATGGGACCCAATTACATAGTCCTACTAATCTCTTTGTTAGATTGGTATTCAAGGATTCCTGCTATAGGCAAAACCAGATTACTCAGCTATGTACTGCATTGCATCCTAAGCATTGTGAAACTTGACTTTCAGCAGACCTCAAGTGGGAGGGAGTTCCAGAAAGAAACGTTAACAATTTCCTGTTCATCATGGATTTTGAATCAGACTTAGTAAGAGCATGTCAGTCAATCAAAAGTTATAACTACCACAGCTAAGTACAGACAGTCAAAAAGCCTGAGACTGAATCGATTCAGTCTTTGCAGGTTAGTCTAAGCTGCATAGATTGAGCTGATAAGCAAGTGAATAGACATTCACTTTTGATTCCAGAAATACAGCCACATGCCTGCAGTGGCCCAGGACAGAAGCTGGGACATACTAAATATGCCTCCCTGCTCACCTGGAGCAGACAGCTTAGACCAAGGCTTGCCTGCCCACCCAGGGAGTGGAGAGTTTGCAGGGGAGGTGGAAAGCATTCTCAGATGCTGGCAGACTGTGAATTAATTTGAATCTGGAGGGGAATCTGGAACAAAAGTTCAAAAAAATGATTTAACCTAAAGCAGTTAAGTCTGATACTACTTCCATCCAGGTTTATCTTAAGCCACTTTTGGCCATTTTGGAAGCAGTTTAAGTGCACTGAACTTCTGTTGTGTTACAGATATGAACCAGTTTCTGATCAGTTATACAGATTTATGTCAAATTTTTGTTCCTAACAGAAGAAGACATAGAGGAAAAGGCAGCTTCAGAGATAACTGAATCCCAAACAATGTATTGTGGGTGGAAGATAACTCATGCCAGTGCTACTGCAGCTGTTTTTATAAAAAGTAATCTTTTTCTATACGGTGGCACAGGGGAAAAAAACACTAAAACAAATAAATGACAGTGAAATTTAAAGAAGGCTGTTATAAAGGTATTAGGGGGTTTTTTGTTGGTAGACAGGGATGTTTTGCTCAGGGAAATACTAACAAATCATAGTTAACAAGGGGTTTGTGAGAGAGCTGCAGGGAACAGGGAAGAGATGCCGGGAACAGCCGTGCAGCAGCCCTGCACTCACCCGGAGTGAGTGGATCCTGGAGTTGCCATGCCATGCCCAAGGCACAGCATTTTAAAAGCAGTCTCTCCCTCCATATTGGAGGAGAGACACCTGGTAGAGCTAGACAGGCCCCAGTAATGGGCAAAGCAAGGAGGATGACATCAGAACACGGTGTGCTCTCACTTTTGGTATAGCCAGAACCCAGAAGTGAGAAAGTCTTCCAGGAGGCTAGAGTTGCAAGCCTGCAAACTGAGAGTGGCCAGAGGGCCACTGAAGAGTGTGGTGGGATCCTCTGAGAAGTGGAAGGTTGACCCCTAGTGAAACTTCAGAAAAAGCAGGATTTTCCAGCTGCTGATGCCTGGCAAGTGGTCTGCAAGGATTAGTAGCAGCATCCTTATGCTAGACCAGAAAGCAAGGAATCCAGATGAGTAATTAAGTTGATTTCTTTTTTTGGGGAGGGGGTGGGGAGGGCCATGTACTTTCTTTTTTTTGCCTCAGATTAATTATTTGTGATGCCCATTTTGAGTGAGGAGATTTTCTTCCTGGGGCTGTATCAAGGAATCAGTTATGACCCCTACTAAACTGCATCAAAAGGGGAGGAGAACTGAAGAGTACAAGAGGGATGGGCGCATCATCCTCACCGTGGCAAGACTGTGGACTGTGTTTTGTTAGTTTGCTATACTTTCTTTCTTTTGTTTGGCATTGAGGTTACGCCTAAGGAGCAGCCATTATTGAGAGTTTTGTGTGTAGTTGTCCCTTCATAATCAGCAGGCACCCAAACTGAGCGCTGTGTGGAGTCCATAGAAACTGAAGACAGGCAGAGGCACCTAACATTCCTGCTGGAGTACATTTGATGCTGTTAGGGTGGAGAAAAGGGGAGGATGGAGCCCTATGAGAAGATCAGCCTACAGTTACTAGTATTACCGTCAGTCCATCTCCTCCGGCTCCCAAGAATATATGTGATAACAACAAGTTGTGGCAAGCAAGAGCACTCCATCTGAGCCGTTTGGACTACAGTGATTCTAGACCAGATTGATAGTGGTGCAGGTCCTCCATATTCTGGTCAGGCAGGGGTTGTGGCCTCCTGAAGTAGAGTGCTCCAACAGGGATTTTTTAAACATTAGTCTTTAACATGTAGGGGTGCCAGTAAACATGCAGGGATGCTACTCTAACATGCTGTGATTACAGTGTATCAGAGCAGACTCAATTAACTGAGTCCACTGGAGCATGCTAATTAGCACACTCCAGCAGCCTTCATGTTTTATGTGTTCAGTGTCCCTGCACTTCAACATGGGTGGCAGGGGCATTTTAACTAAAGCTCATTGAATGTGCTTTACTTAAAGTGCTCTTGCCGCCATTTTGAAGTGCGGGACACTGAATGCACAAGATGCTGCAGGCACTTTAATTAGAGTGACTCTTGAAGCCACTATAATTAAAACACCCCTTCCCCCTACCCTCCATGTTCTGGTATACTGGAGAGGTTTGTAGTGTCAGGGTAGAACTTCTCAGACACATTTCCCCTCTCCAGCACACCAAAGCATGGAGGTAGTGTAGGTGGTACAGGTAGTGTGAAGCCAGGGGAATCTTTGGCTGTTCATTTAGAAGTAACTTAAAGGTACACCCTTCTGCTGCTGCAACAATCATCCAGGATCTAGATCAAAGTAGCTCATGTGGTACTGATGAATGTTAGTTTTTGCTCACAACACCAAGTTACATTCAGACTAGGCACTTAAGTCATCTTTACACATGCTCTGAGGGTAGGGGGGAAGGGGTGTTTTAATTACTATAGTAGATTAGAACTCAGGGGAATTTTGGACTGAGTAAAAACTGCAGCATTTAGTACACTGTTACAGAGTGCCTAGTGGAATTACAAGGTTAAACAATCAATGAATAATAATACAGTGTTAGAAAAATCTAATATAGTTATATATGCTATAGATATTGTAGCAGCGGGGCACAGAGACATTGAGTTGCTGCTATTATTAAGTCTGTGGTATTTTTGGAAGTTTTAACAAATAAAAGTGAAGGAGAAAGCATATGATCCACTCTCACACATTGTCTCTTCTCTCCTCTCACACCTCACCAAAGTAAACCCACTGGCTATATATTTTGGCTAGCCAGTAACCATAGATCTGGGTTTCTCAGAACACTTTAAAGGCTGTATTCCTTACTCTCCAGCACCTGGTGTATCTCAGCTCTTGGCATAATTTAAACAAACAGGCCATGTAACACATCTCTCTCTCAGTCAAATAAAGCAGAGTTGGTATTCTGCCAATTCTGTTCTCATTTATTTGCTAACCCTGGGTTCTATTTATTCCCCGTATCATCAAACACATTACAGAGAGTGACAGAAGCAGACAATATTACATCTAATAGTCGTATAATAATGTAAATAAAATATGCTAAATCATCAGGTACTGTACTTGCCCGCTTTAACTGCCCCACTTCATTTTATGCACATGAACCAAATGTACAGTAAATGAAAAAGCTTTTTGCACAGAGCAGATTAAGAAAGAATATACTTATTGGATACTGAAGCCCTATCATTTACATTAAGTGAAAAATACCTTCTGCATAAAAACACACTTGCAGGATCTGTTACAAAATATGCTGTATGGGCTTGGTGCTGTGTTCATAAAAGTCCGTAGCAGAATTCCTTTTACAGTGTAGGCTTCAGGGTGGAAGAGAAATGTAGTTCAGAAGTTCAGGGATCATCTCTGTGAATGCAGCCCGGTATCCCAAAATGCTTTGTGGTATTAAATACAAGATGGAGAAAAGAATTCAGGGCAAAGAGCTTTGTTTCCTGGTCAGATCTGAAAAAGAGCAGTCGAAGTGGAAAAACAAAAGTTTTTGAAGGCCAGGAGTTCTGAGGAATGTCACTTCCCACAGAGGGACTTGGAGATGGATTTGAGCATGGCAGGGTGTGTGAGGCTGTGGGGGAGGGCAGGTATAGTCAACAGCCCTATACCACTCGGTTTTGTTTTAAATATCATGCTTTAATAATCTTTTGGGTAAGATCTATGAGCAGAGGATTCTCTATTAGAAAGTTAGTTTACATTCTTGTAAAGGACAGTGATGGGCCTTGTTCAGCTCCTTTCTGACCCAAATGCATCATTATAACATGTATTATTAAAATTACAAAGCATAGTTTTCAAAAACATCATGCATACAGTGAAAGGAAATGACTGCCTAAATGTTCTTTTGTTCACAATGCCTGCATATAGTATTTACCAAGCACTTCTGTTTATGTACCCATTCCAGCCGGGATACTATGGGGAGAACATAAAATCTGCACTTGGGGCTGTAACTTGACCATGGATGCAAAAAAGTAAATGGTTTCCCCATGACTATACTAGGAATCTGTGCCAAAAGAACTAGGCTCCATTTAAAAAAACCCTTCTCAGGAGTCATTTCAAGGCAGTTCATGCTAAAAGATGTGGCAGCATACCAGAAATAAAATCATCAGTACATCTCAGGCCACTGCTAATACTAAAATAAACATGTTTCACTGATGGTGTGGTTGGCCTTCTTGAAGAAGCTCCAAACTATTGCATAGAAAGCTAAAGTGAGTGGTCCACTAATCTGGCTCAGTAAGTTTCATTTTTTTCTAAGACTAAAGGATCCAGAATCTATATCATCTGTTTTGCATCTCAAAACACAAGGGAAGGAGGGGATATCACCAATTGTTCGGCTGCTCACCTTATCCTGTAATATGCCCTTAACAATATGGGGCCTGCAGTGGAATGGACCTGGAAAAGAGTAGGCAGCCACAGTGTCAGTGGCTAAAATCTCTGCATCATTGGCTTTATTTGTGGATGCCATGGATCAGAGGTGAGCAAAATGTGGCCTGCGGGCCAAATGTGGCCCGCCAGGCTATTCTGTCTGGCCTGCGGGCCCCTAAAAAATTTAGAAAATTTATATTTAACTGCCCCTGGCTGCCTATCATGCAGCCCTTGATGGCTTGCCAAAACTCAATAAGCAGCCCTCTGCCCAAAATAATTGCCCACCCCTGCCATGGATCATGGCATTACATGGTTTGGATCTAGCCTCTGAAGTCCTCCAGTCTGCTATCTCCATATTAAAGCCTACCTTAATTGTGATTAATCTAACTTCCCTCCACACTTACACTTGTATTTAAAAGACCTAGGAAGACTCTAAATAGCTGCAAGATGCTATTAGTCTCCACAATGTTTCAGGGAAACAGGTAATATAAAACATGTTCCTGATGCTAACCCATCACCAGTCGCACCCTTTTAGCAACCCAATAGCTGTTAGCGGGAAAAAGAATTTACCATACAGCCTTCATTATCTCCAAGGATTTAACTCTTACCAATATTGTGTAAGCCAAAGTGTATTGTCTTAAAATGTTCTTCAGGTGATTTATTAACTGATGCCCATTTCAGCAAAGAGAGAGTTTGGCCAAAGGGCAGCGAACCCATGAAAGCTGAATCCTGAAACACCCCATGCCATCCAAAATGGCTGTTTTACACAGACAAGTTTGGCAATCCCTGTACTACAGAACCTATGAGAACCCTCCAGCGCACCGTAACCCAATGGCTCACACATTCCCCCTTAAGCCTGTTTCTTCTCTAAGAAGCAGCACTGATACTATCATCCTAGGCTTCCCATATATTCTGTGCACCAATGACTGAGATAAATGGATGTGTGTTCTATGTGCCAACACCACTAATTAACATTAGCATCTGCAAGCTTAGCTAGAGTCATTCTGGTTTGAGCAGTGGGCTGCATGAGTCCAGAAAAACACAGCTCAGCATTTTCAGGAGGAGGGGGAGTGGGACTTCTGCTGGAACAGATAAGGGCTCCTGATTGCTCAGCCACCATATAACAAATGCAGCATGTGTCTTTCACTTACATGCTTAACAAGCTCTTCTGGCTGGGAAAAGAAGAAAAGAAAACAAGCCTATGCCACAGTCCCAATCTCTGTAGGTGGCACTGTCAAAGACAAGGAACACCCTTCCCTGGACAAAGGGCCATGCCTCCTGTGGAGTTGTGTAAGAGAACAAGAGATCACCTTTTTTCTCAGTGCCATGACATTGCATTGATTCATGAAGGCCAGACACTCTCGTCCAACACTTGTCTTGCCACTGAGGTTTAGGTCCAAAACATTTCAGTTCAATCATTCAGAGATGAATAGGTGAGTGCTAATTAAATGGAAGAGTAAAATGGCAGACTGACATTCAGGAAGAAGTGACTTTTTTTGACAGTGCCTTTTTCATAGTGGACTTTCACTTTAAAATAGTAACCCAGACCTTTGTCCTTATATTTTGTGGAGTATTATTTCTTTACAAGGCTGCCACATCCATTTCATCACCCACTGAAGTCACTGGTTCTCAATCTTTCCCACAGCAGGAATCTATCCTAAAATCAAATGAAGTTTCAGGGCCCTTCTCCATCCAATAGTATAATTAAGGCAAAGCAACCAGGGCAGCAGCCCCAGATACCATCTTTGAGGGGTCGGAGGGAAGAAAAATAACAGCTGCTACTGCAGCCACATGGCAGCAACCGGAAATTGTCACTGCCTTTGTGAATTGCTGCTGACCCGGACACCCAGCTGCCTTGTTATGCTTCTGCATAACAGTTGTAAATCTCGTAATCCTCCTGGGTGAGAACTTACAGTGTAAGTGCTTCATTAATCCTGCCTACCTTTTATTTCTAAAGATGGAATCAGTTAAAAAGCTTTTTTTTTTTTTTGCTTGGCTATTGAAGGCATTCACTAACCAAAATCTCCTGACCTAGCTGATTTTTATAAAATAAAAATGCAATAATGAATTCATTTAGCTCATGGTAGTAGAGGTGAATAGGGCCATAAGTCCCAGAGGCTCCAAATTAGCTCTCATTGACTTCAGGGAGAGCTGGGTGTATTTCGTTTTTAGTCTTAAGTTAACTATGATATCCCGTTTTGCATGGTGAATCTGCTGCTCCTTTGACACAAAAAGCTTTGAAGGCCACAATGCAGCAATGAACCTTTGTGTCATTTAGATTGTTTTTTTATTACAGCATATTTTTCCCAGAAGGTAGATTTCTCTTCTGCTTGCACTAGTTCTTCCTCGTTTACCCCAAGAGAAATCTAAAGCCACAGTATTAGATATGGCAATTCTCTTTTATGTCACTATTAAGTGTAGATGAGAGAACACAAGGAAGAAAGGCTAATACAATTTTGCTGAATAATGATCCACGTATATTTTTACTTGATAACCAGGTCTTCAGTGATCACAAGGGAATGTTTCCTCATTTCCTTCTAAGATTTTACTTTGCAGATCTAGTTAAATATTTGCTTTGCCATCAGGAGTATGATCTTGTTTCTGATTTCTGTCTGAAATAGAGGATCCCAATTCATCAGTGACAAAATGTGTGTGTTACAAATCAATGCCAGATTCTTCAGGTCTCAAATGCTTGCCATTGTCAGTCCCCTAGATTGGGGGGATGACGTAGCTGAACCGCCCAAAGCCAGTCTATCCAACTATTCCAGCCTGGGGAGATATCAATCAAAGGAGTTCTAGCAGTGTAGTGAGTCCTCATAGCTCACTTGGCCAACTTGTAACAACAGCTTCAACTACATTTCCTACAATGCTTCCAGCTGTTCTGTGGCCGATGCACAATCTGTGTCTTGGGCTACTTTCTCTTCTTTAAGCCTTACACACTTTTGTTGCAGACTGGTATTCCTTTAGGAGACCAAAGCCCTCGTTGAACCGTGTATGCCATTGCTATTTACAACCAAGGATTCCCAGTTGTCGGCTAGTGTCCTGCTCTGGATGAGGTGGAAGCTAAGTAAGTTTGCAAAATTCTTTTAGGACAACCCCTGCTTTCCCTGAGGATATTGCAGGATGTGTACACGGTGGCAATGTAGATGATGTGTTGAATGCAAAAAGATTAGAAAAGTGGTGTAAATCATAAAGGAGGCAACTTATACCAATATGGCATTTCATGGGTAAGTAAACTGAATGCAATGGGCCAAAAGGGAAAACAGCCAACAGGAGTTTCCAGCTATGTGCATGTCTCTTACATACCCTTGGCACCTATATTGTGCTTTTATTGCTCCCCATCACTATCTAATTGGTAGTTTAAAATTGCCTTTCCCTATATTGTCACCAATTCATTGGTGTTACAGAGCAAACTCTCCACCACTTATCCCAAATTAATTCCTGTGCCCTCTTCTTGAATGTCTGTCTTAATTGCATAAATTTAGCATGACCTCTTATTATTGCTTCACCCTGTATCTTTTACCTTATTGATAGTCTTTAAAATAATTTCCAGGCTTTGGTGTCCTCCTCATAATTAGGCTGATATCATCAACAACTCAGTTCATGCTGACCATGCTGGCAAGATTGTCATGATTATTTTTTCATTATTCTTTACAAATCCAAGCCAAAT
Organism: Gavialis gangeticus; assembly: GCF_001723915.1. Taxonomy (NCBI): domain Eukaryota; kingdom Metazoa; phylum Chordata; order Crocodylia; family Gavialidae; genus Gavialis; species Gavialis gangeticus. Next base: position 22,914,798 of record NW_017728994.1, on the reverse strand, counting down.
TCCAGTTGATGACTTACTGTTGACAGGCTTAGGGCTTGAATCTCCATTGTCTTGCATGTTATGTCATCATTTGTGTCTGTTCGTAGAGGTTGTAAAGGCTACCATTCTGATCCAAAAGCTCCTTGCTGCCATTATCTATAAGTTTAAATGTGCAGTGGGCAATCAAGTCTGGCATATCTGGTAAACAGTCTTCTCCATCTTACTTGCTGGTTATTTTCAAACTATTACCATGCTGTTTTCATGGTTGCTGTTTTTGTTAGTCAGTTGTGTGTTTCATAAAATTTATGTTGCTTTGTTTTGCAGAATGTGCTTATTCATGTGATATATTACAATTTATATTTATAAAATTGCCTAAAACACAAATAATGATGTGAATGTATGTTTAAAAAAATGCAGATACTTTACATACTCTTTTTTAAAAATGTATTTAGAAAAGCATGTTTGCAGCTTGTCTTCCATCAAACAGGTTCTAAATAACGTAGTTTGTTTTGGATGATTGATTATAGGAATCTTGCTCATACAACCAAAGCATGACATTTTAAATCGCATCTTCTTTTCATTTTTAAGGAATGAAATGATCTTTATATCTTGACATGATTTATCATTTTGAGGCTGAACCAGTTATCTATATGGGTTCAGTTTGTAGCTCCTTAGACTGATAGAATAGTATTTGGATTTATTAAAATCATGCATGGCTTCCTATTACAGTTATATCTCAAAAGAAAAAAATAAAGTGGCTAGTTCTCTTTAATATTCTCAATAATTAATTATATGTTCAATGGGTTTCCTGCTAAGAAGGTTATATGATGCAATATTTTAATAGTACAGGTAAACAGTGGTTCCTGTATTTCACTGATGACTCCCTTTATAGGATTTTTTTTGTCATACATTGATTAAAAACTTGTACTTTGGTGAATGCCAGAAAAAAATCACTGTTTTATTCCTAGTTACTAATTTGCCCCGTGGGATTGTGTCTCCTTCTTTAATAGCGTGCCTCCATCCAATCCATACCCCTAGGGGCATAAGAGTTAAAATGAGTTATCAGAGGCATTTCTGCTGTCCTTCTACCATGTTATGAAATACACCCTACTTCAGTTAAAGTTTTCATCATCTCAGGTTGCCCAGTCAGAATTGAAATTGCCTGCATAATTTCTCTCTAAAATTTACACCCAGGTGACAATATTTGTAGTGCTGTACACTGTTTACACAGGAGAGTCGGATAGGTCCCAAGGGAACTGAGTTACAGCCATAAAATGGTCTATATAAGGTCTAGGGACCAAGTTAATGTGCCGAAGCTGGGTATGGTTAATAAAAGACTTACCTGAGCGTTAGAGTAGCACAGCTGCAGCTAAGACTCTGCATTGATGTGTATGTTATCTAAGGAAAAACCAGTTATGCCAGCTTAAGAGTTTCCAGAGCAGTGATTCCCAACCAGGGTGCCATAGAAACCCAGAGATTTCAAATAGGAATTCATAGTGTTAAAACCATTCTTATCCTTGTGGTGTTTCTGAGTTCATTGCAACAGGAGAATTGCTCCCTTAACCTTCTGTATTCTAAAAATGTGTGAAAACTAAGAGTTGGCATTGTCTGAGGGGTATTTGAGTCTAATGAGAAGTGATTTGAGTCTTAAAGGTTGAGAACCACTCTTCCTTCCAGAGAAATATAGAAATATAGGGTGTATTGGATGATACCTTTAATAGATCTCAGATTTGGCCCTGGTGAAATTTGGAAAAGAGGAAAAACAGGACACATTTTCAAGTCTCCCAGGAGAAACTATCTGTTTAATTATTTGTACTGCAGTTCTGGCAACCTGAGTTGGACTCCTGGTACCAAGCTCATGCTCTAGAGATTGAGGAGATCTTAGAGATAAGGTGCTAGACCTCTGGATGTAGGGTCAGTTCTGTGCTCTGCCACAGACTCCCTATGTTGCTTTGGTCATTTAATCTCTGTGCCTATAGTTTCCTATCTATTAAATGAAGACAACACTTCCTTTGTCTTTCTTTTTTGTTTTGATTGTAAACCCTATTGGACAAGGGCTGCCACTGGTTGACGGTTAAAAGTTTTGCTGGCATAGTTGTATCAGTCAGGAGTATGATTTTTCAACATTCCTGACTAACATAACTTTGCTGCTGAAAACCCTAAGGTAGATGCAGTTACACCAGAAACCACCAACATATCTTCTACTGTTCAGAAAACTGGTTTATGCTATACCAGAAAAATAATTATTTTGCCACTGTGTGGCAGCACACCTTTGGGTTCTTTTCACTTCAAGAGCCAGAGGCAGGCAGCCAGCAGGTGTTTAATTAGGGTGGCCATTTTAGGGCCCAGTGTTTATATGATGAGGCAGCAGTTTGCTGCCAGACACTGAGAAAGCAACATCTGCCAGTGGAGCTGCTGCTCCAAGAACAGCATGGAGGTAATGGCAGGAGCTATAGGGTAGCTTGGAGGCTCCTGGTCCTGGGCATAACCTGAAACTGCACCCTGCCAGGGAAGGGTGACTTGGTAGAGCTGTTTGTGGAGGAACAGCCCCAAAGAAATGCCAGGCCAGTGACCTCCCTGGTATAAGGTGGGTAGGGGTGCCTTAACCCTGGCCCCCACCATCTGGTGGGTAAGATTGCAAGGTAGTGGAGCATCAGGGCCAGGTACTCCCATTAGTAGGCACCTGAGCCCATTAGGGGTATGAGGTCCTGGAGACCACAGAGTGAGTAGTTTGTTGTGTGCAGTGTGGAGTCCCAGTGAGGGGGCAGTGTGAGGAGCCCGCTCAAAGTAGGGTGTGATAAGGGGAAGCTGAAGGACTGAGCATGTGGGGGTGGAGAGTAGGGCTGCAGAGAGTGTCTTGAAGGACTGTATTAAGAGTGTACTGAGTAGGGCTGCTTGAGTGGCTTGAAGGATGGTACTTTGGCCAACCCCGTGTGTGAAATCAGCTGCCCGGTGAGGGCCTTAGGGCAAAGACAGCCCAGCATTGGCACAAGGTTGCATCATGTAGAGTAGGAAAACTTGCAGGACTTGCAGGAAACCAAAAGGACTGTGTGGTAGTGCCAGGGTGCAAGTAGTTAAGTCTGAAAGCCCAAGAGGGGCCACTCAAGAGGAGCTAAGGTAGTAGGAGTGTGGCCTAGTGATAGGTGGAATGCAAGAGGCTCCCTGTGAGGGGGTGGGAGGGAGTGGAGTGAATGGGAGAGTTAGTGGAGTTCAACAATGGATTGAGTTTGCCTTGGCCTCAGGCCGGGAAGCAATCATAATCTGGATGCCAACTGCGAGGCATGGGCTGCGATGTAGGGAAGGTTCAGAGCCAGATAGATAGTGCCCCCTGACATTGGGCAAGGAATGGGCAGCCTCACACTTAACATACAGATAACATTTAAGTCATGGCAGGCAAGTCAGGGCAGACTGCTGTAGGCAGGTGGGTGGGCCAACTCGAGATCAGTTCCTAGGAAAGTCCCCTGTCACACACTGTAAACAAAATCTCTAGGAGGGAGGTTTGCTTACCAGTAAGCCCTTTTAGGTATGGACAAGACACTAGGTAATAAATGTAGAACCTAGTACAATGGGAATGTGATCAAGGTTAGGACAACTCAGTGCTATTTTACTACAATTAAGCAATACTACAAAATACTGACTATGTAGGACAGAAGCAGTTGATTGCCATCAGTGATCCACTTGGCCCATTAAAGAACAGCTTTATAGGCATTTCCCTTCCAAAGGATAATGGCTATAATTAGTCTCAAAGAAGAAAGAGCATAAAAACAGAGGGGCCAAAAGACGGAGGTAATCTTTACTGGTATAGAAGAACCCCGTACAGAAAACACACAACAGTAAACTCTTAAGGGTTCTCAATAAGTATTATAATAATCTAAGTCTTAAAATCTTTAAAGATGTTTAAAGTTCAGTGGATTCCAGTAAACTTGACCCTGGTATTTTTAAGCTTTCAAATGAATGTACTTACTGCAACATTTTATTAGTTTTTCTAATCGATAGATGTAATTTTACAAAAATAGATCTTTGTGGTCTCATTTTTCAGGCTACCATTATGTCTATCAAAAAATCAGTCTAAGTAATAAATCATTTTGGCAAATAAATGAAACACATTTATGGTTAGTTTACTTTGTTGTTAAAGCCTCAGCACAGTCCATAGAGTATTTTGCCTTCTCTTTTAACCAAATTTACTGATTACCATGTGTCAGGCCTATTCAGTCTGTAATCTTAATAACAGCTTTCTTGCCGTGCCCTATGCCTTTTATTAAGATGTGCCTTAATCTACATTGCATATAAACAATGAACTGTGGTTCTTTAAAAATTACCCCTCTGATGTTTCATTGATAAGACATAAATAGTTTAAATCACATAGTATTAATAATTGCTTAAAGGATATTTTTTTTTAATGTTTCATTTCAGGAGAGAAAATAAATGATTAATGAATTACTGCATTAGTGAAGTAGTTTGGGTAATAGTTGGGATGTTTGTACTAAGTTGATAAATGTTGCACTACTAAATCACTTGCATATATCTTCTTTTCTTAGCCTTAGTTCAGACTCCTTTAGATCAACAAAGGTTGTAGATAATTTTTGCACCCGCTCTGTCAATGACTGGCAATGCGGCATGTAGTTGCAGTCATTCATTCTGTCAGTCAGCAGCTCTTGATAATGTGCCTGTCAATATAATTCAGTGCCTGTTCAAGGAAAGTGACATTTTGAATAGTGGACACTTTTCAAAAGCATTCATACGGGGTCAGTCCCATGATAAATAAATATATTTTCTGTTTGGAGCAAATAGGCAATACACAAGAGCTGGAGTCTCAGCAGAGATATACAGCCATTCTGTAGGAAACAGTAAACTGTGATAAATGAATGTCATAAATATGTACTCAAGTTTTTTTCTCATTGTATTAATTAGGCAACTGGGCAGTAACTTCTTGGGAGTAAGTATTGTCTTTGGTTTAGGGCACAGCACGAAGGGGCCCTGATATGCATGGTAACCTCTACATACTACCACACTTAAAACAATACAGTGGAATAATAACACAATGTTTTTCTAAAACCTGTAAAGAAAAAAGAGGGGGGTGGGGGTGGTATTTTCACTGCTGAATGAAAAACACAGGCAGAAATCTTTAATTACCCATAACAGCATGCTAAAGGAAGTATTTATAAGGCATACAGTGTTTGGGTTCTAGTTTCTATTAATACAGTCTGAGAATGTGAAGGAGAAATATGTAATAGTGACAGAATTTTTAATGGTACCTCACCTTAAATGCATTTTAAAATATGTAAATCAATAAAAAAAATTATTTGTAATAGCAGACTAAGAGTGCTGGTTAGCCTTACTGCTGAATGAAATGTATGCTACAAGCCCTATTACCATACATCGTGGGAGCTGTAGTTAGGATTAATCTGTCAAAAGGGATGGTTTAGTGTTGATGAATATGACATGTGACCATTAATGATGTTGATTTTATCTCCTGAGATTAGCATGATTTACTTCGGATGGATAATAATGTCATTTGCTTGATGCAGTAGATCTGTTTACGAGCTGATTAAATTGTAAGGCCTTGCTTCATTTCATGCTATTTGGTTTACAGCTTCATTACTGCAATCACAAAAGCTGTGGAAATGTCCCACATCCCATGTCACAATAAATCATTGTTTAAGATTGCAGCTATGTATTTTAGCATTTCAGTTTTGCATGGACCATGCATTCCTTAACAAATATGTGATTGGGAATACATTAACAAGATATTCTGGAACATACTGCTGTAGAAATGTAGAAAATCAGCCTGAATCTTTTAATTGAGATTAAGGAAGCACTTGAGTAATTAGCTGTAACAAATTACCTTATTATTTAGACAGTGAAGTAAACGTTTTTGTTGCAAGAATGATTATCATAAATCTGCAGAGAAGTGACAGTCAAAGAACCGTAAAGGAAACTTGTAAGCAAACTACATTTTCTGCCTATTACCTTTTACATTTGAATAAAATGTATCAGCAGTTTACTCAAAAAAGAATGCATTTGTTGCCATATAAATACAAGGATGGTATACGTAACAAGCTATACCATCTGTAACTGCTGTACTAGTAAGAGAACATGCATGTAAATCACAAACAAAAAGAACCTGTAACAGTGAACACTAATGATGCCATATTTAAATGTGTCAATATTTTCATTAGAATCCTAATTTTAAAGGGAGGAAAGGAGAGGACAGAGTAGGATTCAACCATCAGATACTGCTCTGTGATAAAATTGTGTGTACCAGCAGCCAGATTTGGCTCTCAAAAGGAATAAATCTGTAGTAACTCCACTAAAATCAATGAAATCACATTCACAGTTTCAGTAGGGTGTGGGTGTGACTTTTCACAGTAATAATTTTTTTCCATGAGAAAACAAAATAATGTTTGCCTAGTTGTCAGTTTAAGGTGTTTTTTCAGAGCTTGTGACTTACTAGCAGGGATCCTGGTTTTCTGATTTTAAAAAAAGTCCTCAATTTTTGGAATAAAAGAAGTAATTTGAAATCCACATTTTTCCATAATTAAAATGAAACACCATTAAATATACATATAGCTATATAGAGAGTATATATAGTGGCGTTTCATTTTAAACACAGAAAAATGTGGATTTTGGGTTACTTCTTTTAATCCAAAAATTGGGATTTATTTTTTTTTTAAATCAGAGAAAGACAGGATCCCTGCACACCAGTGACTGAGTTACATAACTAAAGATTACTTTTTTGACTTCATGTACCTGAGTTCATCATGGTACATAAGCTTGTGCTTAATGGGAATACTCATACATTTAAAGTTAGGCGTGTGCTGTCAGTAACTTTCTGAACTGACTTCTTGTCAATCATATACTTATTTTGTTTTTCATATTTTAAAAAGATCCATTCCTTTTGCTGAAAGGCCTAAGCCAGCACCATGAAAGTGCATGAAAGGGTGCATCTACATGTCGCTGTACAGCGATGTTGCTATGGCACCGTGCTTTAGTACTTACTTTCAGAAGTACTAAAGCATGGCACAGTACGGGAAGCTACTGTGCTGTGTGGGTGGTGCACACTTAGATTTCCCTGCTACGTCACCATAATGGTGCATTGTAAGCAGGGAGCATGCCGCTATGGCAACAGAGCAGGCGACCACGTGTAGACCCCCCTGATCGCTACATCACTGTAGGGAGATGTGTAGACGTGCCCAAAAAATCCTAACAACTTATATGTATGTTGGATTAAGCTATAAGATATTTTTAAAATTGTTGTGTATAATTCAGGTGAATGTTCCTCAGTTTCCTTCAGCTTCCTCTGCCCACATCAGATTTTCTTTGCCTTGGAATCTGGGTGCTTGTGGAGCTCTGAAGAACTTGAAAGACCCATGAATGCGACTTAAATCAATGGAAATTTCACCTACTTATATCAGGTCTGAATTTGGTCCCAAAGACCAAAATGCAACACACTTTCCAAGGATTTACAGAGATTGGGACATGGACCATGGCTGCTGTAATACCACAATAAATATAAATAATATTATTTAGAAGGCAGTCTTTTCAGGCAGGCCTGAATTGTCTGAATTTTCATTCACTATTTATTAGGGCTGTGCAAAATTTTGCCGGATGTTTCAATTCAATGCTGTTTCGACTAATTTTGAGCTTGAAACAGTGAGATTGAATTGAAATGAAAGGCTTCAAAACAGCCTAGAAACAAAACGAGGCTAGTCAAAATGTTTCAAAAGTTTTGAGAGTGAAAACCAGGGCTGTGCTCCCAGCACGAGCCGGGAGCGCAGCCTTGCCTTTCACCATCGCCCACAGCTAGAAGCCGACAACAGCTCAGGGGAAGGGAACTGAGCCTGGGCTCCGTTCCCCACCCCAGCGCTGCAATCCACCAGAGGGCACTGCAATCCAGTGGGGGGCTGTGGAAAGTCAGCCCAGCTAGCCTCACTCCACTCCCCTACCATGCTGACTCTCTGCCCCTGCATCCGATCGCAGCACAAGTGGTGGAGTGAGCCCAGTTGGCTGGCTCTCTACCTCCACACACAATCGCAGCACAGGGCGGGTGGGAGTGAACCCAGTTGGGCTGACTCTCTGCCTCTGCACCTGATCACAGTGCAGGGGGGGGGGGATGAAAGTGAGCCCAGCTGGGCTGACTCTCAGCCCCTGCACCAGATCACAGTGTGGGGGGAGGGGTGGGAGTGAGCCCAGCTGAGCTGACTCTCCGCCCCACACCTGATCACAGCATGGGGGGGTGGGGAAGTGAGCCCCATTGGGCTGACTGTCCACCCCATGCCCGATCACAGCAGGGGGGTCGTGGGGAGAGTGAGCCCATCTGGGCTGACTCTCTATACCTCCCCCGGCTCAATCTAGCACCAGGGATGGGAAGTCAGCCTAGCTGGGCTGTCTTCCCACCCCCAGCAAATCATCAAAACAGCATTGAAACAGCCTTTCAGTTTCAACAGAATGGAAGAGCTGTTTCGAATCGAAATGAAATTCGAAACGGAACGCTATTCCTTTGAACCGTCAAAAGTGAAGGTGAAACGGAATGGTGCCATTTTGCACAGCCCTACTATTTAGCCCATAACTGAGTTTCACTACCAAACTAATAAGGTATAATTATAACTCTGTCCTTTTACCTGGCTTTTAACTGAGTTTACATGATAGCAATTAGAAGTAGATTCCACTAGAACCATAGACTGACCTGAACTTCACATCTCTGGCTAGTCTTTCATTTCAAAACAGCCCAGAATGATTTCAGATAAGGTCCCAATGTACCTTTCCTCCCCATTTTCTGTAAATAAAGAGCATCTGCTTTAACTAACTATACCTGAGACACTTCTTTTAGTTACCTTCTTTGCTGCAGTCCCCAGCATCCTTCAGCATGTATCCTTCAACATGCTGGTCTTGTTAATGTTCAGTTTATACCACCCTAAGTATGGCCTCTCGGATTAGACCAGAGCCTCATACTTGACTGAAACATCTTCCATTTACAGTTTGTCTCTCAATCCTGATGTTGTTTAACAGTTTAAGAGCTCTACATTACTCCATTTAATTATAAGTGTAGACATTTTTAGATGTATTATTCTTTTCATTCTAAATCTTTATTCTACACATCATCATCATAACAAGGATAGTATCTGAGCATTTCAACACAAAGGAATTACACAATCAACATTGTCTCCATTTTCTTATCATCTATTTACCAGGGGATAATACTACATATGTGGGAGTTGATTGCATCTCAGGTGATATTTATACTTGTGCAAAGTGGCTATTAAAAGCTACTGTTTATGGGACTGTTCAGACTAGGAAAAGTGATTGCAGGTTACTAACACATTAGCTAACCCCACCTTAGTTTGACACTTTTCTCAGTGCAGGCATAGATTTACACCTTTCATCTCAGACTAGCTAGCCTTCTAGGTTTGATCTTGATTAACTAAAAGATGTTAACTCAACACTATGGAAGAAGACATGGTTAGCAAAATGTAGCCATTTTTACTAGTCTACACAAAGGCTCTGTGACTGGAGACTATTCATTTGTTAGTATGTAACCCTCACTTTTCACAGCTATAAGTAACTACACAAGGTATAATGCAGTGGAGAATCAAGCCATAGGGCTATGGTGCAGTCTTATTTTTTCTCAGCCCCATAATCATTATTCCTTGAAATGCCATATGTATATAGTTCACTGGGAGGAGCTTCTGGTAAATCAGAAGAGGGGCTCCCTTTCATCTGATGGTTTGGAAGCCAATTTAGTAGGGTTCTGGCTAGTGGTCTAAAGCAGGGGTTCCCAAACTGTGGTACACATCCCCCTGGGGATATGCAAGACATCTCTGGTGGGGTACGCAGGAGAAATTGTATAATGGTGGATTTAATTTTCATTATAATAACAATTGGAATTTAAAAGGTTAAAATATAAAACATGCTGTTAGGGATATGTGGGCAGCTGATAAATCTGGAAGGGAATAAGAAAAAGTTTGGGAACCTCTGGTTTAGAATTTAGTAATACATTATGGCC
>NW_017728994.1:22899238-22899816 GCF_001723915.1 Gavialis gangeticus | reverse complement strand
CTGGTGGGGTACGCAGGAGAAATTGTATAATGGTGGATTTAATTTTCATTATAATAACAATTGGAATTTAAAAGGTTAAAATATAAAACATGCTGTTAGGGATATGTGGGCAGCTGATAAATCTGGAAGGGAATAAGAAAAAGTTTGGGAACCTCTGGTTTAGAATTTAGTAATACATTATGGCCCCTGGGATTAGCCCTACCACCCTTTATTTTTCTGAGCTGGGCTCTGGTAACCTCAGAAAAGCAGGCCTGAACATTACAGAAGCACAAATCTTAATGACAGTTTCTATCAACACTTCAACTGAAAAAGAATGCAAATATTTATAAACTTTTTGTGCAGTTTTTACCCTTTTTCATCAACTACCTCTAGACCTGGGTCCATGAAAATTAATTTCTTGAAAATAAAATGATATACAGGTTTGTTTCTGTTGATGATTATTTCAATTCTGAAGAAGGGAAAAGTTCTCTCCTCAAATAGTCATCTTAATCACCCCAGAAAACAGAGGCAACAAAATGTCTCCCAAGTGATGACTGAAGGGCGGAGGAAACATCAGGCTGCCAGACCAAACAGCACCC
>NW_017728994.1:22897714-22899227 GCF_001723915.1 Gavialis gangeticus | reverse complement strand
GTCCCTTCCGACCCTAGAAACTATGAAACTATGAAGATACACTACCAGCATTTCACATATTTGGGGGGTTTTTTAACTTGGAAATTAAACAAAAAAAATCTTGTTTTAAGGCTTTTTACCATTTTGACATACAATTTCATTATATGCTTTTTGTACCAGAAAGAAAATTTAAAGGCGGGATTTCCTCAAGTGCTTCATGACAGCCTAACTGCTCCTAGCAACACTAAAAATTCACACCAGTATGAGAAGCTGGATAATCTATATATAGTTGATGAATTCTTTTTGAGTTTATTAAATTGATTCTATGAAGGCTGCTATATTATGAAATGCCACTCCCTATTCACCTTTGCTGACAAGGGGTTTAGGACATACTCCAACAGAATAGGGCTAATGGAGAATGCTAGTGAGCAACCTGAAGCAGGTAAAGTTCAACTCTGTGAAGTGCACACACTCAATTTTGAGCACATACCCTGTGGAGGCCTAGTTGACATTGTTCCTACTCCAATTCATGCCACGGAGCTGCTTTAAGAGCCCAGTTGGAAGCTCACTGAAATCCTCAGAAATGGTCCTATTCAATTCAGTAGGCATTGGACCAAACTAATGCCTTTTCAATGATCAGGGCCCTCTTCAGGAAAGCACATGTGTATCTGCTTTCTGAAATCAGGGCCGCAGGGAGAAAGGACAGTATTTGCCTCTGCTAGCCAACGTCATTGCACATCATCAATGAGGTCAATAGAGTTGCACCTGCTTGCACCAGGGCTAAATTTGTCACAGAAGAATTCTGATCTGCCCTTTTGGAGATCTGTGCTACTTATAAAAAGGAGTTACTGGCAAGGTGCCTTTTGGCAGGGGTATGTGATTTGGAATTAACTTCCCACTTGGTAAGAAATAGTTCAGGTCTGGTAATTTTCAGAAAATGCTGCAAAGGTCTTCTGTTTAAAAGGATGTTTAGGAGGGTGAAGTATGTGTGCTGGAAAGGAACTGTCAGAGATCTCTGCATTATTTCCAAGGCAGCCCATCACTGCAATATCCAGGTACACCTTGACTGCAGCTGGAATAGTGAGTTCTGAACACCTATAATAATCAGACCCATTGTTCTCTGAAGACTGTATGGTTCTAGAAAAATAGACTCCAAGGGCAGAAACATAATTATGATCATCTAGTCTGACCTCCATTATAAATTAGAGACTTGCACTCACTAGTTCCTGCATGGAGTCTAAGGTCCCATCTATACATTGCACTTAAGGCATGATTAACCATGGAAGGAGGTGTGATTATGTGGATCACACATTAGATGCCATCGTGCCCTTATCTGCAGGTTTAGAGGGTCCCTAAGAACACATGGTTGAATTAGCTAGGCAGCATGAAGGAACACTGAGGCAAAATATTTCTCTCATTCTTTTTTCACAAAGTTGCAAAAAGGATGTCACGTATTCACTGCTGCCCAACCAGTAGTGTAGCAGTACCCTATCCCCACTGCTCCAGAATTGTGGAGTTCTGACCTACAGAGTCA
>NW_017728994.1:22890368-22892714 GCF_001723915.1 Gavialis gangeticus | reverse complement strand
CTAGCCCCACTGCTCCAGAATTGTGGAGTTCTGACCTACAGAGTCAAAAGCAGAATGTAATTATTACTGGGTCACATTAAAAGCATATACAGGGGTATAGGTTGTAGCCATGTTTGTCTAAGGACATATGTAGACAAGGTTCTTTGGTTAAATCTGATATCTTTTATTAGACCAAGTCAAATAATTGGAAAAATCAGAAAAATTCTTCTCTGCAAACTTGCAAAGAGGAATTTTTCCAACTATTTGAGTTCATCTAATAAAAGATATCAGATTTACCCAAAGAACCTCATCTGCCTATGAAGAGTATATTGCTTTCTTTCTCTCGGTCAATGCTGGCATATATTAGAATGTAATACTTTTACTTAGTTCAAAATTAAATTGAAATCATTCAATTCAAGGAGACTGGAGGTTGAAACTGTAAAGTCTATTGAATCTTTCTTTGTATTTTAGGAAAAATGTACCAGTTGCTAATAGAAGAGTTACCCTAAGTGACTGGCCACTGATCAACTATTATGCTGTGTTTTAGCAGAGCTTTTTTTCTTCCCCCACATCAGAAGAATTTGGGGAAAGAATTAAAACTATTGAAAGGCTTTGCTTAGTCTTTTATCTTTTAAATCAGTGTCATACTAACAAAAAGATGTTTTGAAGTCTTTAACAGCTAATTGACTAACTGGTGTTCTTTTAACATAAAACTTGTCAAGGCCTTGATTGTTGTGAATCCATGGTGATAGATTCTGGCTGTCTGCCTAAATGCCAGGTCTCTGAACACTAGGATAACACTTTCCAAAATGATTCAGACTTATCCCCAGTAATGTCACTGAAACAAACTTAATTGACTAAAAACCTCGTTTCTGCGCATTCTGTCTGAAGTACTACTTGAGAGAGGAGGCCCTTTAGGAACACTGCCAAAATGACAAAAACATGACCCCATTCAACCTTTGATTTCTCAGCCCTTGTTTATTTACACTCCATAACCAAACACTGGCAGCATTAAAATTCTACTCACTGTAAACAGAAAATCTGTTAAAGCCTCTCATTTTCCTTTGGTAACTGACCTTTAGTAAGGATCCAAACTTAAACTCTCTGGATAGTATAAAGTCATTCGCACACTATTGCAGTAACATTAATCATTATCTTCAGATAACTGCCCAAGCATGTCAGTCAAGAAGTTGTTCCCAAATGAAAAAAATCCAAAGTTCAGCTTGAAAGTTAGGCCTTGACTTTTTGTTGAAGTAAAGTTTTATCCTTGGGATAGTTTTTTTAAGTTCAGGGTTCCTGACTTACTGAAAGTACATATCACTGGTACAAAGTTATGTCGTTGTACTTGGCATCGCCAGCTATTTTCTCACTATGTCAATAAAGTGTCATATTAAACTGAAGTGGCTTATCCTATCAAAAAAAAAAATCAAACAGATTTAAATAATAGACTGGAGGGCAGTAGTTATGATTCGCAAGTACTAAACTGCTTTCCTAGTGATTCTGATGACCCCTGAATAAGATTCAGAGCATCCTATTCCCCAGGTATCTTTACATTTCAATCTAACTAACTAGCTTTTCCAATTTCTTAGTATCTAGTAAGTTTTGCATGGCCTATATGATATGAAGTGGTGACTCCTCCAGTTCCTAGTGTGAAAAGCTAGATATAACAAAAAGTCTTGCTGGGGATAAACCTTTCCCTTTCTTTCTCCTCTCTCTAAATATTGATTAAATATTTTATGAACCCTGCTGAACCCTGCCAACTGACTCTCACACAAGCCCCACTCTTTTTAGATGCTAGGTAAATTGTGCAGCTGCACTGGTTAAGATGTCAATATAGGGCTGGGGCTGTCTGTATTCTGACACAAATCCTAAACCAACTGCCTTGCAGTTTTATGGCAGTGCCAAATACCCACAGGACAAGAGAGGGGAAAACATTAGGGGTGTGCAAAGCGGGCCGTATTCAATTCAGATTTGGATTCAGCCTGATTCGGGGGACAGTGGTTCGATTCATTGATCATTTCACTGAACATTGATCACTGTCCTGATTTGATTTGGCTGAATCTGAAAATTCAATGATGATTCAGATAATCAACGATTCAGCCATAGACACAGCTTTAAATGTTTTTTCTACATACCTCAATGTACTAGGCTGCTGAGATGGTGGGACAGATGGAGCGTCCCACAGGAGTGCAGCCCCACCCCTCTCCCCCCGGATCCCCGGCATGCTCGGCAGTGGACCTGGAAGTGGACTGGAAGTACTTCTGATCCACTCCCGGGTCCACCGCTTAGCGTGTGCCCCCCACCCTCCCCTGCACCTCCCCAGCTTGGCAATCAGCCACAGGGGGACCTCAGGTGCCCCCCCCCCCC
>NW_017728994.1:22881768-22890280 GCF_001723915.1 Gavialis gangeticus | reverse complement strand
CCTCAGGGGCCCCCCCCCCCCAGACCCATGAGGCACCAGTCGCCGAGCTGCAGGGCAGGAGAGGGTCCCCTGCATGCTCTGCGGCGGACCCGGAAGTGGAGCAGAAGTGCTTCTGGTCCACTTCTGGGTCTGCCACCAAGCATGCTGGGGACCCCTGCCCCCTGTGCTCCTGTGGGATGCTCCATCCACCCCACCATCTCAGTGTTCACAAGCAGCCTGGTACCTTGAGGTATGTAGAAAAAACATTTAAAGCTGTGTCTATGTCCAAATCATTTAATCTCTCCAAATCAATTTGTAGGGTTCTGATTCAATTTGGAGAGATTAAAGGGTCTCCTGATTAAATTCGGTTTCTAAGATTTGGCCACCAAATCGGGCCAAATCTCTGCCAAATCGAATCAGTGATGCAAGTTTCGCACAGCCCTAGAAAACATGATGAGAAACTGGCCAATGGTCCCTTCTAAGAAACTACATCCTCACTCAGGAAGGGCGGGTTGACATGTGTAGCCAGGTAAACCAAGTTCATCCTCAAGTGTTCACATTGAAGTCAATAGAACTGTGTCCATAATGCCACTGCTGTAGGCTAGGTTAGCCTGTAATATTCTAAGAGCCTATTTCTTGGTTCTTAGAGTCTCACTGATTTGAGTCACTCAAGGAGCACAACATGTTGGGATTGAACTCATCTGTCCTTCTGAAGTCCCTGGGCAGAAGTGTGTTTAACTCACCAACACAATTCATAAAGAATTTCCAACTTAACACGTATCTCTGTCTATATCATCTCTGTCTATGTCCATCCAAGGCATGGATCCAGCACAAATTGATGAACTGTTCCTGGTTTTGCACCAACATTTGCAGCAGGGTGCTGATAGAAGGTGTGGGACATCAGGGGAGAGCATTTCAACAATGGTTTAAGGCCCTCAACTACTGGCAGGTCTTGGTGAAAAGTTTATTCCTGTGGAATGCTAGCATGGTCAAATAAAGACATCTGTTATATGTTGTAATCACTAGGATTCCCAGTATGTGGACTGACACTTCTGGGTCAGAACAATAACACTGAGTGGTTAGATCACAACATCATGCAGACCTGAAATGACTTGCAGTGACCACAGAACTTCCGTAATAAGAAGCAGACCTACATAGCTTGTCCTGACACTCCAGCACAAATGAGGAAAAAAGTGCCCTTCCAGAATCAAGTAGCTATCACCATCCAGAAGTTGGCTATCCCTGGCCAAGGGCCTGTGGTATTGGGAAGTCAACTGTTAGCACTGCAGCAATGGAGGCTGTGAGGGGATTACTACTGCTATCCATGAGTGGAAGACATTGTTAATGTGTCTGAAATTATGGTTGGCTTTGAGAAAATTAGTTTTCTGAATTGTGCATGTGTGTTGTAGTATACAGATCAATGTATTTGCTGTTACTTGTCTATAAGAGAATTTGTACGTCTAGCTAAAATTTTGGGTGCAACTTCCTGACCCCCCTTCTTTCCCAAAAACACACGTGCCAGCATATCTTACAGTTAACCCATTTATCAGCAAATTTGGAAAAGTAGTAAAATGCAATGCACTGTAATATAAACCAACAGAGTCACTCCAGTTGTCCATAAACATGTGACAACAAACAATGCCAAAAATTGAAAAATGTTTTGTGCACTGTAAAAGGAACAGGGACTGTGCTAAGTCACAAGTAACAGAACTGGAGCTCTGCAGACTGAATTTGTTCTCCTTCTCCTGTAGCTGCATGTGGATGGAGTGAACAAGGATCATGTTCATTCTAGAAGTTCAGGGACCAGTTCTTAAGGCCACTCAACCCCTGACTTGTTCAGTACCATCTGGGCAGCAGGACATGACAGCAGAGAGGATAGCCTACCTTTACTAGTTTTGGGGATGAAGCCTGAGGTCTGCAGCATACTTGAAGAAAACCCTCTGCTGATGTTA
This sequence comes from Gavialis gangeticus, assembly GCF_001723915.1. Lineage (NCBI taxonomy): Eukaryota > Metazoa > Chordata > Crocodylia > Gavialidae > Gavialis > Gavialis gangeticus. Next base: position 22,888,349 of record NW_017728994.1, on the reverse strand, counting down.
GTCATGTTCCCAGTGCTGTGAAATTGTTGTCCTCCCTTGCCTTCCCCGTTTTTTCTTCTTTCCTACCTTGCTTCTCCTCCTTCACCTTCCTCCTTCTCTCTTTCTAGTACAAGCAGTACTGGTATGACCTACATGCAAAGTCATTCTGAATTGCTTGCAACAGATTACCAGGAACCTTTTTGCTTGCCAGATTTGTCTTTTTACCAGTGGGTCTGAGAGTAACCTTGACATATCTGAACTGAAAGATCCTAACATAGCAATGGAAGAAGGCCCAGGGAATAGTACAGTTAGCATAAAAGGCAATCAAAACCCAGCATCTGAAACCCAGCTCATTTCATAGCAAAACACAGCTCTAATCTAGCTGTCACCCAGGTAAATAGGTTACCTAAATAACTCCATGTAGAGATACTTATTCCAGGGTAAGAGTGCCTTGTTCTATTTCTTGCCCTGGAATAAGCATGGAATACCCTGGAATAAGGGTTTACACATAAGGTTTGTCAATAAAGTCTATACTCCTGCATAACTCTGCATAGACAATTCTTTAGTGAAACCAGTGCATCTCTATATTGGGATGACTCCTCAATTTAGCCATTCTGCAGTTTACATGACCCCATTATCTTTGAAAACATATGGCAACCAGGGGAGGTCCCAGACAACTGGAAAGGGCAAACATAGTACCCATATTTAAGAAAGGGAAGAAGGAGGGTCCAGGGAACTAGAGACCAATCAGCCTCACCTCAGTCCCTGGAAAAATCATGGAGCAGATTCTCAGTAATTCCATTTTAAGCGTTTGGAGGAGAAAAAGTGATCAGAAACCGTCAGCATGGATTCACCAAGGGCAAATCATGCTTGATCAACCTGATTGCCTTCTATGATGAGATAACTGGCTTTGTGGATGTAGGAAAAGCAGTGAATGTGATATACTTTGACTTTAGCAAGGCTTTTGTTAGGTTTTTACACAGCATTCTTGCAATGAAGCTAAGAAAGCATGGGTTGAATGAATGGACTGTAAGGTGGATAGAAACCTGGCTGGATCAGTAGCTCTATGTCTAGCTGGCAGCCGTAATCAAGTGAAGTGCTCCAGGAGTTAGTCCTGGGGCCAGCTTGGTTCATTAACAATCTGGAAAATGGGATGGAGTGCACCTTTAGCAAGCTCATGCAAGACACCAAGCTGGGGGGAGTAAATAGATATGCTGGAGAGTAGGGTTAGGATTCAGAGTGACCTAGACAAATGGGAGAATTGGGCCAAAAAGAATTTCATGAGGTTCAACAAGGACAAGTGCAAAGTCCTGCAGTTAGGATGGAAGAATCTCATGCACCACTACAGGCTTGGGACCAACTGGCCAAGCAGCAGCTCTGCAAAAAAAGGACTTAGAGGTTACAGCGGACAACAACCTGGATATGAGCCAACAGTGCATCCTTGCTGCCAAGAAGGCTAACAGCATACTGGGCTGCATTAATAGGAGAGTTTCCAGCAGATCGAGATATAATTATTCTCCTCTGCTCTGCTCTGCTCTGCTCTGCTCTGCTCTGCACTGGTGAGGCCACATCTGGAGTACTCTGTCCAGTTTTAGGTTCCCGACTACAGAAAGGATGTAGACAAATTTGAGAGTTCAGTGGAGGACAACAGTTAGGGGGCTGGGGCACATGCGTTCTAAGCAGAGGCTGAGGGAACTGGGCTTATTTAGTTTGGAGAAGGGAAGACTGAGGGGAGATATTGATAGCAGCTTTTAATAACCTAAAGAGTGGTTCCAGACAGGATGGAGCTGGACTGTTGTCAGCGGTGGCAGATGACAGAACAAGGAGCAATGGTCTTAAGTTGCAGCAAGGGAGGTCTAGGTTGGATATTAGGAAAAACTTTCTTACTAGGACCATGGTGAAGCACTGGAAAGATTTACCAAGAGAGGCGGTGGAATTTTCGTCCTTGGAAGCTTTGAAGGCCCAGCTCGACACAGCCCTGGCTGGAATGATCTAGTTGGGAATGGTCCTGCTCTTCACAGGGGGTTCGATTAGGTGACCTCCTGAGGTGCCCTCCAACCCTCATTTTCTATGATTTTCATTATTATTGAAAGCAATATTACCAATTGCCCTTCTTTCTAGTGTCTGCATAGATCTCCTATACCCAATTTATTTACCTAGTCTTTGCAAAGCTTTGATTTTGAAAGCTCAACAGAAGTTTTCCAAGTCACATATCCATCATATTTTGTGTTCAATGTCATCAGTAAACTAAGCACTACAGACAGGAGAAGAACCACTTTTTGGTTGTTTTTACTGAATAGATAGGAAAGGCAGTTATTTGGTGTGAACTCACTCAATCAACTTCATATACACTTCATTCTTCTGTGAGAGGAAAAAAAATGTGCTTTGTTGGTTGCTTATTTTTAAATAAAAAGTCTTTATGCTAGTTCGTTTTTCCTTTCATAAAAATATAAAGCTAACCTTAGTAAATATAAAGGTTTTCTTTTCTTTAGATGCTCTGAGCATTTATGTTTGTCACTTACATTTTTCATGATCTTGTCATCAACACTATCTAAAACCATAATAAACATTTAATGCCCAAGGTCCAGAGCTCCCACAGTTTGTTTTCTATCATTTATCCCTGCTATTGGCTTTAGCAGTTGCTATTTTTTAAAAAGTAAAACAGCAGCCTATAAATTAAAGGAAAAAAGAAAGATTAACAAATAAATAGAAACAGGACCTGCTACCCCCCATTCAAAATGTTAAGCTAAACCTAAGTCAAACAATACAAATAAAAAGCAGACGGCTAGGTCCTCGGCTGCTGTAAACCCACCCACCTCCATAGAGATCATGGAGCTATGCTGCCTTAGACCAGCAGAAAATCTGCCCCGGAGAGATTCTTTTTGCTCCCCAGTACACAGGCTATTCACCTTCATTGACACTAAAAGTTCATTAACATTCTCCTTAAATTCATCAATCTCTCTCTGAACTCCCCTAAGCTCTTAGAAGCCTTGGATCTCTCCAAGATCTGCTACTGAGATGCAGTACTGGTGATGCTCTATAGCTTCTGATACTCTCCAGTCCTGAATTCGAGGTCATCTGCAATGTAGCCATTCTACCAGGAGCTCCCCAACTAAAGAGTAAAGAGAAGAGGGTTCCACAGTAGTCATAAGCTCTCTGGAAATGGTATTGCGTTTCTAGCCGTCTTAATTCCTTTGAGAAGGAACATCCATTCACAGACCAAGTGACTTTGTTAGCATCTGTATTTCCAAAGTAAATATGTCTATTCAGGTTGGTCATGGCTGAAATTTGTCACCACCTGATGACTGGTGAATGACTGATAAGTAATTGTTTGGCACCTGTAGTTCCAACCTGTTCAAAATGAGCTGGTTCTGTGTTTTTATCAGGCAGAACAACCACTGTATTAGAAGACTACTCCTGCTACTTTTTGTTATACTTTTACTGTTATTAAACAGACACTATAGTTCTCCACGATCCCCCGCCCACTAAATCTACATCTGTAAGTATGAAAAAAACTATTTCTAAAACATGCAGACCCAGGAGAGATGAGCTGTTCCTTTATGGAACTATTCTGACTTTCCAGGTCAGAGTACATAATTGAGTGAATAAGCTGTCCTCACTGCTTCAGATGTGCAGTCCCTCAAGTAAATATGTAATTAGATAGGTTGGGGGATTGTTTAAGTCTATCATATGCCTTACGCACCAGGGGCTATTCTGTTTTACTGTGTAATACAATAATGATGCATGTAGGTATTATACAGTCCATAATTATGTAACTGTATCAGCCCAGATTCAGTATAAATTTCAGAGCACCACAAAGGACCTCCTAAGCCCATGATGCTAGTGCTCTTAAGGCAAACCAGTGTCTTTAGCCAACAACACCCCAAGCTGGGGTTCGAACTTGATGATCTACTCAGGTCCCTTCCAACCCTACCAACTATGAAGCACAAAAAGGAGTAAACTTACAACAAGTCAGCTAACTCCACAACAGCATCCACGTGGGAAGTTTTATCTCACAGTAAATATGAGGTAGCTTACTTCTCAGTAGTATGCACAAATTGCTGCTACAAAGTACTGGACATGCTGTAAATTCACACTCTAGTTTACTTCAAAGCCTTTTATTTATATAACATTAACCTTATTGATTCTGTAAACATGTGTGTGAACAGCTTTACTTATAAAGGTAGACCCATTAAGTTAAATGAGATGAGCTAAATGATTGAGTTACATGTAAATTCTTGTGAGGTGGCCCGTAGAAGCCCAGGTAAGACTTTTAGAAGCCGCATTTTAGGTTCCCATTTTCAAATAACATGGTGCTAAAGATGCTATAGATAATTATGTATTGAGCAGTTTGATAAGAGGGAATGTGATCCTCTTTTCAAGTCCCAAAAGCATTGTGAACAGAAAGCCAGCTTTGGTATTTGGTAAAATCAGTGAAGGCTTGACTGACTTGATAGTCTCACTCTAGCCTTAATTATTCATCTAAGTAGCAGCACTCCATGAAGGTAAACACCCAGGAGAGAGCACACCTGAGGTTTTCTAGCAACTTATGCCAGAAGGTCAGTCACTGAGAAGAGTAAAAAGTAAGATTTGTTTTTTGGAGAACTATTCTTCTCATTAGTAGGTTTAGAAAAACCTGTCACAACTATTAGTCCAGATAATATTGAATCAAACCAAATCTATGTATTTCCTCTTGCTCTGACAAAGAAGTATTTCTTTTTAAAAACTGCTTTCCCTTAAAGAAATTACAGTAAATATGGTGTTTGGTGTTCCTTGGTTTAGACTTGGCTTTTTTATAGCCTGTTTCTGTAGCCTGTTGTGGTGTTATAGCCAGTTTCTTTTTTCACTTTTAAAGAGGAAATTGTACATTGGCTTATGGTCCTTTTATTTAAAAAATTAAAATTTTGGTAGTTCGACAGCATTTTCTGTGTTTTGTTTTGTGCCCTTATTTGTCTTGCAAAGGCAAAAATTGTTCTTTGTTGGGATTGTTTTCCCTTTCAAAGGGAAATTGTCAGCATGTTTTTTCATTTGAAAATGCGGTTAGTTCTAACTAGTTAGTTTGGGATTTGCCTTTGTTTCAGAAAGAGAAGCAGGGCTTTTTATTTTAAAAAGAAAAATACATAGCTCTTGGTATCATTGCTTGTCTGAACTTTTTGCTAGTGTGCAGTTTGCAGTCTTTAATAAAAATAGAACTATCTGTACACAGGTGCCACTATCATCTCCCCATTGCAAATGTGTAGATTCATTGCTATAAACCAACACTCCAGTAGTAGCCCCTGTTTCGCTGCAATATAAATGATCCTTGTTTGAAGGGAGGTATAATTTAGGTGGAGTGTATGTCCTATGCTCCTCTATACTCCCCTACTTCTATTTAGACATCAGCCCATGTTAATACCAACACCAGAGCTTGGCAGTTTTTTAGAAGTTCTGAGCACCTGCAGTTCAGCTCCTCTGAAAATCAATTTCTTAGACTATAAAATGGACTAGTCTCTGACTAACCCTTAACTTTTTTTTGAGTAGTATGTATGCATGTGTAACCCATGGTTCACAGTCTTATAACTTCTCCTAAGCATCTGGCCAACAACGGATATGAGTCAGTTCTAGCTGCTTGCTAGGGTATTTAACTCAAGGTGTGGAGGCTTGTGCTTTAGCCTTAGAGGTCCCAGGTTCAATCCCAGGTAACGACTGCAATGATGATTATTACACTTCCAGAACTGTATGTGTGGAGGGGATAATGTTAAGGGCTCTGTAGGGGTGGGGGAAATTTGAAAGTAATGAAATTTCTGTGTATTTCAAAGCCTACAATTTATTTTTTCCCAGAATTATTAAACTATTATAAAGTACAGAATGAATAACTTTTCACAGAACTACAATGTCCTCATTTTTAATGTCCGCAAAAAAGGCGCGGGGACTGGAAAATACTAGAAAAATGAGTACGGTATTTAACAGACGATGAAATAAGAGATCATTATGTTCTACAGTAATTGTTTAAAAACTTTGAGAGGCTTAATACTGTCCTTCATCCCCTCCTATTCTTTCTCTGTCTCTCCACCCCCACCCCCCAGGCCCCTAGCATTCTGTTTTGTGGTCCAGACTGGATTATTTGGACACTCATATAAGCAAATAATAGTTACAGGTGGAAGTACACCCGTACTGATAATGACAGAGTTCTAATTAATTGATCCAGTCAGGATAGCTGATAGATATAGTTGTGGTTATTAGAGCTGTGTGAGGCTTCATATTGTGCTTTGGATCTGGAGAAACTTTGGACACTTTGGTGTCCAAAGCAGCATGTCCAGATCAGAAAGCCTAAAGAAGCCGGCACTTCGAAGTGGTTCGGAGCTTCCAAACTGCTTTGGAAAAGCTTCAGAGCCACTTCGGAGATCCGGCCATAAGGTATAATGGATAATCAATGAAATACCTATAACTTTGTTGTTTTTTGTCTGATTTGGATAACTCACAGGGGTGGTAGCCTCTGCAGACAGCATTAAGCCTGACAAGTTTCAAGAAGATCGATGCAGGGGTTTGAGGGGAACTGCACCCCACATTTGTAAAAGCAAAACTCATGTCATGTGTGTATTACACCATGGGGGGGGGGGGGG
>NW_017728994.1:22873155-22881739 GCF_001723915.1 Gavialis gangeticus | reverse complement strand
AGGCCACAAAGCCTTCCAAGTTTCAAGGAGATAAGTGCAGGGGTTCTGGGGCCCTGCACCCCTAGCTGCTGACAGGCAAAACTCGTGACATGGGTGCTTATGCAACCGACTGTCTCTGTCTTGGGGCAGTTGATTGTCTGTATTAATTATTTCCTCTCCTTATTCTGTGGTTTTGTAGGTGTTAATCGTTACTAATTAATTAATTTTCTAGTAGCTACTAGTAGCTAACTACTGTGTATTGAGCTGGTCCCTGAGTGAATCATGACTGATTGGTAACTGGTAACACAGTAGCTTAGCAGCCAGGCCTGCAGTAGTTTCCCCACGCCCACCCCCTCACCCTGTGCCCCAAGACAGACACAGTTGCATAAGCACCCATGACACGAGTTTTGCTTGTCAGCAGCCAGAGGTGCAGAGCCCCAGAAGCCCCTGTACCTATCTCCTTGACAGCTGCCAGGCTTTGTGGCAACAGCAGGGACTAGCAGGCCTGCATCTTTCTCCCTGCTGTGCCTTAACACACACAGTGTCACCCATGTCACGAGTTTTGCTTGTCTGAAGCTTGAGGTGCAGTTTCCCCCAAACCTCTGCACCTATCACCTTGAAACTTGGCAGGCTTTGTGGCCTCAGCAGGGGCTAGCATCCTGCAGTTTTCAACCCCCTGTGGTGTAACATATATACGTGACATAAGTTTTGCTTTCAGTAACTTGGGGTACAATTCCCGCAAACCCCTGCACCAATCTTCTTGAAACTTATCAGGCTTCATGCTCTCCACAGAGGCTACCAGTCCTGTAAGTTTCATCTAAACCAGACAAAAAATAACAAAGTTACAGATATTTCATTGATTCCCCATTATACCTTTTGGCCGGATCTCTGCGGCAGCTCCGAAACTTCAGAGCCGCTTCGAGCAGATTGAAGTGGGAAACTGATCCGGAGCTCTGAATCGGACCCCTGGTATCTGAAGTGGCCAGATCAAATAGCTGCCTACTCGCACAGGCCTAGTGATTATTGATTGTCCAGAGGTATTTCCCATTTATAAACACTGTTCCCCTTCATACAGAAAACTCTTAATTTCTCTCTTCATTATTTGTTTTGTTTTCAATTTAGAGGATTTTTTTCCTTGTTTGGTCATTTTTATTATAATTTATTTGAAATGGTCATGAAGTATATGAAGGAACATGTTATATGTAAATATATATAGTATATGCATAGACAAAATCATTTCACCCACCAGTAAAATTCAGTCATCTCTAGTGTAAAACCAAGTTGCTGTTGAACTCTATATAAGAAAATGACAAATCTTTCTGTCTCAAATGGCAGAGAGGCCATGTAACTGAAAAGGGGAAAACAGAATAGATGAAAATGTGGAAAACCTTGTTCATGAAGTCTGTTGTTCACAGCCAAAAATGCAAAATAAGAGAGATTTGGTTTTCTGAAGAGTCTGCCCTCACAAAAGTTATATCAAATGGAAAACTGGGACATGGTGAGTGTTAGGAAATGGTCCAAGAAAAGCCTGAACATAGTATTCATGTTCAGTCAAACCATGAGTGGACATGGTTTGACTGTTGAAAAAAGGTTGCACACATGATTTTACTATGAGCTTTTGGAGCACACCAGAAGGAGTTCCACTGTTCCAGCATGATTTAAATCCCAAATCCTGTAACCCAGTGCACAATCCAGTCACCAGGCTATTGCCTGCTGGGCAGATCCATGAAAAGCAGGAAGAAGAAAAAAGCTCTAGTGATTTATCCATAGCCCCAAAAGTGCTAACATCTGCCTTATGTGGATGGAAGAACCTTCACAACACCAAACCATATGGCCTGGCCTGGCCTATGTGCTGCCCCTGTGTCTGTCGTCTTTTTCACCCCCTGCACAGAGTAAACTGTGGAGGAAGAGTCTGGATTTCCCTCTAGGTGGGTACATTCTTAGCGCTATTAGCCCATTGCATTCTTGCCCTGAAATGTATGCCAGGCATGCCAGAAGGGAAGGCAAATGACATTAGGAGAGAGTTTACAAAGGTCTCAATAGTACCATCAGAAGCATAGCAAGCTCTTTCACTGCCTGGGGCAGAAGTGGGGGTTGGGCAGATAATTCTACTAATGACTGCAGAACAGGATGGGGAGAGCAAGAGGAATCTGGCCTGTCTGGGCTCTCCTCACTTGACTGGTAGCAGCTACAGCTGCTGTTGTAGCAGCATGGGCTCTGGGCAGGGATGAGCCTCCCAGGGCAAAGCCTCCCTGGTAGGGGGACATCATTCCACTCCCTCCCCTTCGCAGGAATACTACTGTGGGTAGGGCTGCACCAGCTCCTGTGGCAAAGACTCCGAGAGGGAGGAAGCCGTAATGGGCAAGTGCCTCACTCACTCTTCCCTAGTTATGCTATTGAGTACTTTAAAATAATAATAATAACAATACTTGCCAAAGCAAAGCCAGCCTTTCCTTTCGGTCTGTAAGCATTTGTCAACTAGTAACGTCTAGTTCTTAACAGATGACTTATAGTTATGATTAGTTACCCCAAATGCTCATAGTAGAAAGTAAGTGTGGATTCCACACTTCTTAATGACATGTCCATACAATGGACATTATGATAGACAAATCCAGATGTTGCATCCCAGGTATGCAAGATACAGATATGCACCTATAATGCAATCATGGAACAAGTCAGACAGGAAAACAATCAGGAACTGCATTCTGGAGAGATCTTAGATTGTTCTGTAATTTCATTCTCTCTGCCTACCCCTGCCCCCAGCAACAGATGGCAAAAATCAACTTTGAATATCTACAGCTACAGTTGGTGAAACCATTGAAAAGCAAACACTAAAGAAAGAAAGTGTCCAATAATTTTCATAAAGGGAGCAGAGTGGGCTTTGTACATTCCCAATAAATGCCAGCTCCACTAACCAGCACTCTAAACAACCTAATGTCCCTCACTGATTTTTGGACTGAGCCACTTTTGCTCACCTTTCCTGGTTGGCATGTGGCTGTTACCCTAACCACCTTGAGTACTATGATCCTTCCCAGCCTCCAAGCTTCCATGTCAGGTGCATACAAAGGCAGATCTAGAGGGGTTTTTGGTGATGCAGTTGCATCTACCATTGATTTGTGCTCCAAAGTCTACACCAAAAGGTCCAGTAGAGACAGCCACGTTCTATTCAGGCAAAGTTCAGAAAGTCAACTGACTTCTTGGCTTATTATTATGTATTTGAATCCAACTAATCTCTGCACTTCATACAGGTTAAAAATGGATCATACTAGTCTTCCTTCTACAATTATCCTGTATGTTATCTACTCCTGCTAATTTTTTTCTGCTCATGCCGCAGCATCCTGCACATGTGTGCTGCTGCCTAGGTGACTGTGCTGGATGACTTTGACTTTCTTCCTAGGGGATTCAAACCCACAGCAGATCAAAAACAGGGAGGGGAGGGGCAGGACTGAAAGTAGGCTGAAATGTGCAGTGGAGCATTGGTCAGAAGCAAAGTGGCAAGGTATTGCAGTGACCCTTTCCTGGGTTATTCATTGCAACAGATAGCAGAGGCTGAACCATCATTGTAAGCACAGTGGCATAAAGCCATGCATGAGCCCATACAGAGGGGCTGACCTTCCCAAGTAGGGGTGCTGCCAGTAGATAAAGCCAGTCGTCCCCCGGTCCCAACTATTTGTTCCATATGTTCAAAGTGGACAGAAGTGGAGGCCAGCTGGGAGCAAGCTGAGGAGCGGGGGGCGGGGGGGGCATGGGAGCAATTATAGCTTGCCCCACCTGCCCCCAGGTCAGGGGCAGTGAGGGGTAGAAGGAGCTATTTGAGAAGGGTTCTGAGGGGAAGGGGCTCCTAGGGCTGTGAGGGGCTGGATGGGGTGGTCACAAGCAACAAGGAGTTTTGAGGAGAGGAGGTATGTGAGCTACAGGGCTGTGGAGTGAGGAGGGATTGGGGTGTCAGGTGGGGAAATGCAAGGAGTAGATGGGATTTGGGGTCTGGGGTGAAATGGGGTATGAAGGCAGTTGGGAGCAAAAGGAATTCTGGGTGAGGGATGCCCAGGGATGCAAGGGACTGCAGTGAGGTTTGGGTGCTTATAGGGGCAGGGGAGCACTCAGTGGGGTGTGAGAGAGATGGTGGGGTCTGATGGGGCTTGGGACATGATAGAGTGGAGCTGAGCATGGCAGAGTATGTGGGATGATGGGGCAGAGTGGAGCCCAAGGCATTTAAGGTGTCAGAGCAATACATAAAGGTCAGTGAGGGACACTTTGAGGCTATGATGGAGTGTCTGAGGGACCCACATATTGGGGTGCAGGGAGCAATTCTGTCTGTGGCCAGGTTGGAGGAGGGGTGACAGCTGTACTCACCTAGCACCAAGTGCCTGCCCCAAACTGGAGCCACTGGTCAGCCCCATCCCTGTTCCCTGACCCCAAACTCAAGGTATATTTGTCTTTGTTTAGATCTTAAACAGAATAATATAGTCCTAGGCCCACAGCATATTAGTAAAGCTGTAAGTTTTTTTTTTTTTTTAAATGGAGAAGAATACATGGTGTTTTATGTGATTATGCACCACACCACCCTTTTCAAGATGCTAGATGCACCCATGGGCACATGCTTGTTACTGCAAGCACCCAGCATACAGCCAGATCTTGACTAAGAGTCACAGAAAGTACAAACCAGCTTCCAACAAATGTTAACACCTGTACCTGATCTAATACCACTGTGCGACAGCCACTCATCACAATCTTAAAACAGGTGAAGGCAAATGCCAGAACCTCCAGCTTTTGTTGATTAGGCAAGAAGCTAGTTTCTTATTGATGACCTTATCCAAAAAAGGTTGCCAATCTGGTTTGAGTCCTTGATGTCAGCTGGTTTTGTCCTAATAAGGTTAGTATAATCCAATACTATGTGAGAGGCAAGGATTTTTTTGTAGGCGATTATCATTAGATGAATTGTGTGGTTGGGATAGATTTAGATAAGCTTTCGAATGCAGAGACCTGACGCAGAATTCACTGCACTGGAAAGCTTGCCTTAGTCTCTCCCTGGGTGCATTTGGTGCATTTACGTGTGCCCAAACTTAATGTGCTTTTGCCTAATGCACATTAAGGTGATTTAGGTGCATGTCTACATGTGCACATGCTAAGGCACATTAATGCAGTGTGCAGATTGACTTGAGACTAAAGTTAGTCCCAAGTCAGTTGACAGACAACATTAATGCACCTTAGCATGTCTACATGTGTGTTAAGGCACTTTAAGTATTCACTCCTAAATTTGATACCTGCTTTTGTAGGTATCAAATTTAGACGTGAATAGCCCAAAGTTGCCATTTTAAAGACACATTAAAGACATGCATGTGTAGACCCATGCCCTTAATGCACCTTAAAAATGGCTAATGTCCTTTAAGTCAGCATGTGTAGACTCACCCCCTTCAACTCTCACTCATTTCCTGAACCATCACAGCTACAATAGCTCACCAACACTACCAAAACTGTATTATAAGCCCTCTGGGCCAAATGAACTACTGGAATTCATCTAAAAAGGGTTGCTAACTCAAAGCCTAATTAAGGTGCTTAGACGAACCAAATATTTTGTATAATTTAGACTCGGCTGCACCTAATTTAAATATGCATCAACTCTGATATTTTTTCACTAGATGATGCTGAATGTAACAGTAACTAGTTAATGAAATAAACTGTTAATTGCTCCATCTGGTCTATATTCTGCCAAGCCTCGCTATGCAAACCTCCTATTGATGTCAGTGGGATATCTGCTTCTGATCAAGCATAAAATCTTACCCTAACATAGTAAAGTCAGCCTGGAGACCATAATTTAAAAAGTAATTCATCCCTCTCTGGAAAATCTGCTTGACACCCCTGCTGTAACATACTTAGGAGAAAAGACATGTAGTTGAAATTTTAACTGATTTCATACTCATTTTTAGTATCTGGGACACATTCCCTGAATCTGCTTGTGCAACTGGTGTTTGTTTGGAACACAGTAACCGTGTTTTTTAGTTAGAGGTTGTTTTTATTTTATTTTGAAATGGGGGTGCCAGGCACAAAAGAGACCTCATAAACACTCCCACAGCTTGGTACATATGCCTGGTGATTAAAACGAGTTGAGCAATTAGTTTTTCTCTCTGAAAAAGAATCAATAAGGGTGAAGATTGTGGGGAGGGCCATTTTTTTTTAAGTTTCCTATTAAAAGAGAAAACACATAAAACTTGACTGGAATCTTTTCCCAAAAAATAGAAAAAAATATGGAAAGGAATCTAATTTGTTGGTGATACTGAATTAACTTCCCCTCCAGGCTAGAGAACCTTGGCATAAGTTGGGCAGAGCAGCTGTGCAAAAAGTCTGCTTTTTGCTTACATGGAACAGAGAATGAAGCTCTGAACTAGATCCAAGTGTGTCAGTACAAAAAGGAGCAGGGAGAATAGGCCAGGAGAAGGAGACCTTGTGTCTACACTTGCACAGATCCCCTGTAGAGTGGGCATAGAAGGAAAGTAATTGTGATTTCAATCTACCGATTACAATGGCTTCAACCAAACTTCTAGTCAGAAAAGTGAATCTCATCACAATTTTTCCTTTTATGTATATTCTGTATGTATCTAGAGGTTCTTAGTCTTGTTACTGAGCCAGGCCAAATCTTCAGTGACACTACTAAGGACTTCAGAATTGGGACCTTATTATGCCATTTGTTGGATATGCTATCAGAAAATAGCACAGGAGTACATGAGTAGTTTTTGTTTCATTTTACCTTGAAAATATCTGGTTGATCAAAAATCTAAATAGTTTTTAGAAAAATTGAAGCTGTTTGATAGCTAGGCAAAACTTTTTCTGTCACTGAGTAGTAATTCTGTGTGTGTGTATATATATATATATGTGTGTGTGTGTGTGTGTGTGTGTGTGTGTGTATGCTAGTGTTTGTTCACATATCTTACAACATGGCCTGTAGATCATTCTATTACAACCTACAGCTTTTGTAGCACCCCCTGTTTGGATATATAGTTTTGTTGAGACTGCAAAAAAAATGCCAATAAAGTATACCATAAATTGATCTAATGTAAATATTTTTATGTGACTTGCTTTTCTGATGTGTTTGTCCTAACACCTCCCCAAAAAGAAAGGAAGGTCTATTATGTCCAACATTTATAGGTGGGGAAGAGAGGCACTGAGACTGAACTCTACAACCCAGCTAACAGTGACCCTGGGACATGCTTCTCTACTCCTGACTAAAGTAATTTAGCCTCAAAGCTTGGGATCTGTTCCCAAGCCCTGATGGTCCAGGAAATGTGACAGGTAATGATTCTGTGGGTGATCATTTATTGGATCAACTGCAATAGATAATCTGATTTCAACAGAGAGGATCTGTGGAATCCCTTTGACTTCATTTTAACCCACTGTGTTGAGTCCCTGACCTACATGTTAAATAAAGTGAGGTGAGTGCCAACAAGCTGGGGTGGGTGCCAGGAGAAGAGCCTATTAGCAGCACAAAGTGTTAATTCTCAGTGCTCTCTCCCACTGCTAGAGCAGTGAAGGCCAGGATGGTTGCTGGGCACACTCAGGGGTTGAGCAGCAGCTTCTGCTCTTGATGGTGCCCAGAGCAGTCGAGCCACCTTTTGTTGGCACCAGGGTCACTAACTGTTAACAATCTTTCCTCACCCCCCCCAAAAAAATATGCATTACTGGCAAGTGCCAGGTGAATTTCATTCATGTCTTCAGGATGGGGAAGGAATAGGCAGCAGCACAAACTTGTATCTGAATATAGAGGGAATATCTGAATGTATACCATATAAACACAATGTTACAATATCTGTATAGACAGAGCTATATTTATAGGTAGCTCTGCGGTCCTACTTCAAAACAGTAAGTCCTGCATGCCATTTCTATGATGTATAGTAACGATTCCTACTCGTTTTATGCATCTCTTGCGGCACTGAAGCATGATGAACAGAATCGGTACAAACCTTCCATCAGACAGAAACCTTCCTAGGTCGTTCTGAAAGTAGTCCATTGCAGAGGTTTTGGGCATGAAATATATCTTCTTCTGGGGGTTAAAGGCACCTCTGTCTTATTAGGGTATCTTTAACTACCTCCTCCTCCTTCTATTTTCCTGAAAAGTGGCGTGATCTAGTTGTCCTACGTTGTAGCGTAAGCTGTAGTACAGAGTTGAGTAAAATAGGTACAGTATATTAGAGACGTCTTTAAGGGCAATCAGACACGTAGCTTTGGTTCCTAAATATTTATCATTAATTGAAACACTGGTGGTTCATAGTCTAAAGGGAGTAGAGAGGAGTCGATTCGAAGTGACGTTATTGATCCATTTAAAAAGAGTTGCACTCAGTTTTTCTTTAATGTTTGGGGCGGGGGGAGTGTAAGAGGAGCCTTTGAATAATTTGTGTTTTAAATTGAATTAAACCTCTCCTGATTCATGGAAATTCTTTTCCTAAAGTGATTACTGTCTTCGCAGCAGCGTGACACGCGCTGAATGTTTCTCAAATCCATTGGATCTCGGCACCAAATCGCTTTTCTCCTTTCCCTGCGCCCTCCCCTCCGCATTTCAAAAAATGGAAAAGTGTCTTGTGCTTGACTGGCTAATGATTTCCCCCCCCCCCCC
>NW_017728994.1:22868747-22873063 GCF_001723915.1 Gavialis gangeticus | reverse complement strand
CCCCCCCCCCCCACAATGAAGGTCTGTTTTCTTTAACACTCTGGGTTATTAGAAACTTGCAAATTGCAGCTCACTTTCTTCATCCAGATCAATCCGGACTACAGTACAGTAGCTTCAGTAATTCTGCTCGCAGGTTTCGTAGGACGACGGGAAACAACAACAAAAAAAAATGGGGGGGGGGAGCTGGGGAGGAAAAAGAGAGAATGCTTTCAAAGCAAACTTGCTAGTGTTTAATATACAGAGACTTCGGGGAGTGTAATAAAATCAATTAATGTTGCAAAAGCATTGGCCGGAGAAAGAGCGGCGAGAGAATTTATGGAAATGTAATGGATTTACAAGCATTTATCTTGCAAACTTGATAAACAGCAATGGAGAGCCGAGACGGTGGAAATAATTAGTCCCGCAGCCTCTGTGTGAGTGTGTGTGTGTGTGTGTGTGTGTGTGTCTGCGCCTGTGTGCAATTTATTGCTATAATTTTATTCTTTCACTAGTTGTTCAAATTTATTTTTTAACGTTGTGATCTAGAGCACGGAAGGATTCATCTGAAGTTAGGACATAGTTTCCCCACTGGCTGAGTTTATTCTTCTGACATTTACTCTTTCTGTAAAGCCTGGTCTGTCCTTTGCCATGACTTCCCACCCGGAGAGCTCCTTCTTGGATCGTTTACACGTATTTTTAAGGGCTGTTGTCATTAGAAAATAAAGTTACCAAGAGGGGACAGATAAGTCATTTATTATGCTTTAGGTCAGTATTTTCTATCTCCGTTTTAATTTCCAGACCCTTTCCCCAGGAACTGAAAAGAGCTATAACACTAAAGAAAATATCCAGGCACTGCGTCCTGAAAACTTTCTTCCTTCCTCCCAAAAGTTTGGAGCCTGTTATTACAGTAGAAAAGAGACATCACCTAACTTGGACTATAGATTACAATTTCCAGAAGTCAGAATTTATTACAGTTAAACTCTGATAAGATCCCATCTGTTATGAACACATGTAGCGCCAATTGTTTTTGATATAAGCGCAATTTATTTCCCCTTCAGAGTGAATGAGATTACAAGTGTGATTTAAAAAAAAAACAAAAAACAAAAAACAAAACACCCTACACAACAACACCACGTTTTTGTTTGGTCTGGCCTATCTATTTTTTCTATCTTGCTAAATCCATTTATACTGCAATATTTCCCTTTTGGATTAGATCAAAGATTTCTCCTGTCCCAAACACGAGATGGTAATCAGGGTGCAGGTCTCTCCTCTGGTGTCTGTCCGCGCTAATGGAATGCGCATCTGTCCTCCTGGCAGCGAGGAGCACGGAGAAGAGATTCCCCCGGCGACGGGGAAAGTGAAGCTTCAAAACTAAACGTTGCTCACTCAGCCTGGGAGCTCTTCAAAGCAAAATAACAAGTTCGCTTTGCTCTTTTTTCCCCTCTTTCTCTAAGGGACTCAGCAGCGCCGCCTGGCGGCAGGAAAAGCAAGTCATTCAGGCCCCCCCAGCCCCCTCCCCAAAACCTACACAACAAAGAAAACATCGCATCTTTTGCACAGAAAAGTGTGCCCGTAAACGCCTGTCTTAATTTTTCTATAAAAAGTCCTACTGTGAGTCTCCGTGTTCAATGTGACACCATCTAAGTTACAGTTTAATAGATGAAAACCGGTGATTATTAAGTGAAACCGGACTTGGATCATCATGGGGTTTTGTTTTTTTTCTTTGATTGATTGCAATACGAAGGACCTACTGAATGTGCTCGCCCATTGAATTATGCTTTTGTAGAAGTATTTTTAATCAACCGAACAGACTTTACATAGATTGAACGCTGGAGATAATAACATTGTGTGTGTGTGTGTGTGTGTGTGTGTGTGTGTGTGTGTTTTATAGATGTATATATTTTTTAATTTCTTAGTGCAGTATCCCAAGAAGGTTAGTCTAATTTTGTTCCCTTTCAAGCTGTTTCAAGGCTTTTTTGATATCTTCCCGGTTTCAGTGGGCGTCTTTCTGCTGCTCTGTTATCATTATTTCTTGCCTTGATGTGACGTTGAAGACAGATGACAGCATTGTCAGGTTGTCTTTAATTCATTTGAAGACGGGAAGAAAAAAAATACACACCAGGTTTTTTTTTTACGTACAGTATTCAAAGCCGGAATGGATTTACCTTTTTCACACAGAGGAGGGGGGAAAAGCAGTAGGTGAATATTAGGCATGAAGAAAGAATAAAATCTCGGTGGATTACTGCTTTTAGGTTGGACTACACACCACGCCACACCGCACAGCACACGAATCCGCAAACGGGACCCTTCGCAGTATCAACACCTGAGCGCTTTCTGCAGAGAAATGCCCAGGATGGGCACAATTTCTTTCATTTTTGTGTTAATACCTAAGACTTACCAACTTCCCCGAATATTTTCCCCTTCTCTCGCGGCTGCCAAAGCAATCGGTGGTCAAAGGTAGAAACAAACGTGTAAAGATTTCTTCTCCCCCTCCCCCCGCTCCTCTTACACTTTCACATTTCATCGCAATAGCCTTTTTGCATGAAAGAAGAAAAAATCCCGAACCATCTGGCCTTTACTTCCTAGGAGTGAGCTGTGAGGGATATTTAGCAGGAATTAGACACCTCCCAATCATGAGTGATCGTCTTGTCTGCAGTAAATGTGCTTTAGAAGCAGCGTGTGATGCACTGAATGTCACAGAAGGAGCAAAAAAGTCTGTGTGTATGCGGCGAGATTTATCTACCTCTGTGTTAGAAATGTAAAAGAATAATAACAATAATAATAATAATAATAATAATAAAGCCCTAAGCAGGAAGGAGGCCTGACGCTGATCATTTCAGTATTTTTCTAACTTTGGATCCGCTCCTTTATTATTTAAAGAAAATAACCAACACTTTCAGTCTCCCTGGCTACGTGCATGCCTCAGAGAGAACCGGGATTTCCCCCATGCTTTCCAAATTAAAAATGAGAAGTTTGTCGCTACTTTCTTGTTCCAGCACGGGGGAAATATGTTCCCTGCTCCCGGAAAGTTTGGCCTCTCCGGGTTGTACCTGGCTCCCTTTCCACTCTGGTAAATGCGAACAGGTTTTTGGTTTTGGTTTGGTTTTTGCTCAGAGCCCCGCACTAAGGGCAGCTCCGAGACCGCAGCGGGCGGCTCTAGCTCCGTCTTCCGAGCAGGGCCAGGTGACCCCCACGCAGAAAACGGGGTGGCTTCATCCCCGGCTCCCAAGCAAGCCTTGCGGGTCTGCAGGCAACCGCAGGGTCCAAAACGCTCGTTTCCACCCTAAGGCCAGGAAAAGCAGGTCGCCAGGGATGTACTTAGCTCATGGATCCGTGCGTGCGGGCCACATACATAATAAACAGTCCTTTTCTGTCTGCGGAGTGGGGTGTTTTATTGTTTCATAAACCTGGCTTAATTACATTTCCCCTTAGATAAGATAAACTGAGCCCTGCCTTTCCTAGGCAGGCTCGTTATCAGAAGTGTTTTGCCCAAGTGGCATTCAGGAGAAAGCTTCAGGAGTGGCAGGAAACGCACGGATTTGCATTTTGGTTCCGCAGTTGCACTTAAGCGTCTGAGCAGCGGTGATTTCAATATTACATGAGTGTATCTTGAATGGTCAGAAGAGATTGGGGAGGAAGGCGAAAGGGTTTAATTTAACCTAATGTATGTCTGACTCCGGTCAGATTGATCTGAGGCTGCGTTTTTGATGGCTTTTGCCCTTCTGCTGCTTGTCCTCTCGAGCTGGTTTTTCACTGTGAAATTATTTGAGTTCCGTGGCACGGACCAGCGGCTGCTGTCAACTCCGCAACCCATCCACTTAGCACGAGCGGGCGGGGGGACAACAAAGGCAGCCCTTTTACCTAAAAAGATTCATGCCCAGGAGTCGATCTCTATTAGGGGGAAGGAAGGGGGGCGGGGGGCGAAGGGAAAAGCCCGTTTCCTAGCTCGGTAGGAGAGTTCTAGGTGGGACTTGCCAGGTCAAGTATTTAACAAGTCTCTAGACCTCCTGCTCGCCCCCACGGAAATCACACGGGGCCCTGAGAGCTCCAGTCCGGCCGAGCACGGAGCCAGGAGAAGGAGCCGCATCGCCGGCTCCGCTTCGCGCTGTTTCCACCTGAAATCTCCAGCTCGCAGGGCCCGCCGCGGGGCTCGGACACCTGCTGCCCTGCTCCCGCGGGCGGGGGACCGAGCTGAGGCAGAGCAGGAAGAGGCGGCGGGAGGGTTTGTTTCTCCTGGCGGGTGCGGGATCGCGTGGCGCAGCCCCGGCCCGAGGCTGAGCGCTCTCCAGCGTCCTCGTCGCGTTAGGGGCGGCTGCAAATCCAGAGGTGGCTGAAGC
>NW_017728994.1:22863449-22863747 GCF_001723915.1 Gavialis gangeticus | reverse complement strand
CCCCTGCCCTGGCACCGCTCGCCCTTCCTTCTTCCAGGTGCTCTGGGCATCGCCCGGGGCTCCGCAGGAGCTGGCCCCGGCGCCCAGGCCGGCCCAGGAGCCGCGTGAAGTACCCGCCGGTCTCCCCTCCCCAAGTCCTGGCCAACTTCTGCTACTGCTAATTATCCGGAGCAAAACGCGGCGGGCTAACTAGCATCCGGGCAACGCAGGGCAGCAATTATCTGGCGGGCCAGGGAGGGAAGGAGACGTTTGTCAAGGCAGAGCCGGGCCGGCGGCCCACAGGCGGCCGAGCCCGAGG
>NW_017728994.1:22858188-22858449 GCF_001723915.1 Gavialis gangeticus | reverse complement strand
CCGTGGCGGGAGGGGCCCGGCTCCAGGAAGCTGCGCGGGGCCCGGGCAGCACCGCGATCCCCGCGCGGGACGGGCCGGAGCGGAGGACCCCAGTCCCTGCCGCTCCACAAGTTGAGGCGGAGGAAGGAGCAGGCTCCGGCCGCAGCCCCTGCCCCTGCCCAGCCGACTTCTTTTCAAAGGACAAAGGTGTGGGAGAGGGAAGGGGTCGTTTGTTTCCCAAAAAAGAAAAAGAAGGGGGGGGGGGGGGAGGGGGGGGAAAAG
>NW_017728994.1:22856398-22858093 GCF_001723915.1 Gavialis gangeticus | reverse complement strand
CAAAAAAAAAAAAGAGGGGGGGGGGGGGGAAGCGGGGGAACAAGTTGAGCGGGTTCCTGAGCTCTGCCCTTTCCTTCCTCCCAGTCTGTCCAAGGGGAAACAAAAACAAAAATCCAAGCCTGCCCCACTTTTTTTCCTTTTTCAAACGAAAGCCTCGGGGTTCTGCTAAAAACCGCGTCTTTTTATTTCGAATGAAAATTGAAGAAACGCTTGAGGAAAAAGGAGCAGTCGCCTCCATCCGAGACCTCCTCGTGCGGGTAACAGAGTCAAAGCGTGTTGAAAAAAGTAAAACCTTTCGGTACATCAAATATACGGAATTTTAATCTTTAAAGCGATACATTGTCTATTTTAGTACATGACGTAAACCTTACTGAACCCCCTCTGGCCGGGCGGGCTTCAAAATTAAAAAGAGTTACGTGTTCCTTTGAAAAGAACAAAATAAGGCAAATGAGGTTTTTGGAATAGAATCGGGGTTGGGTTTGCTCTTTTTTTTTTTTTTTTTTTTTTTTTTTTTTTTTGTCTTTTTTGATTTTTTTTTTCTTCCAGAATACATACAAAAAATACCAATTCTCTTTCAAGGGTAAACACACCTTAAAAATAATTGCAATTTGAAGTTATAGCTGACAAATTGCGAGTTGGCTTTTTGTTGGGTTTTTTTTTTTAGTAACAAACATGCACGTCAATTTTTTTTTCTTTTTGTTTTCCCGTTTCAAGGAGACATTAAATAAGAACGTACAATACAATCATAGCAATTGTTTTAAAGTAACAGGAAAGAGAAGACCTCGAGTTGTTGCCGGGTTTTTTATTTATATTCTACAAGGGGGTTGATCCACGGGGGTCCTAGCGAGCTCCCCTCCGTAATGCACTTTATGATTCACTGTCCCGCTTGAAGCTAACAGAAATAAATACGGTGCTCCCGGGCCGGTCCTCGGGCGAACACTCTCTTAGAAAAAAGTCCGGGGGGAGAGCAGAGGGGGCCGGGCCGCCGCCCGGCCTCACTGGTAGCCCAGCGCGGAGGCTGTGGTGAGTCTCTGGCCGTACAGTGCGTAGGGGGAGTAGTAGGGTCCCGTGGCCGCGGGCACCGGCACGGGGGCGCCCGGGGTGGGCAAGGGGCTCTTGGAGTAGGGGTGGTAGCGACTGCTGAGTCCCAGCGCGTGATGCGGGCTGCGCAGGGCCAGCGTGCCCGGGCTGCCGGGCGCCCCCGTGGTGGGGATGTGCATGTGGCACGCCATGGCGGCGGCGGCCGCGCTGGCCAGCGACGAGGAGCTGGGGTAGCTGGAGAGCAGTTTGTCGGTGCCCGGGAAGGCAGTGTGGGTCCGCAAGTGGCTGAGCAGCTCCTCCGACGTGGCGAAGCGCTTGTCGCACGGTCCGTTGGCCGACACCCAGTTGCAGATGTGCGGCTGCGGGTCGTTGGGGAGCATGAAGCCGTAGGGGTAGAGCGGGTGGCCGGCCAGCGAGGGCGGCGTGGCGCCCGCCAGCGAGGAGTGCACGCCGTGCAACGGGTGCGTGGGGTAGACCAGCGGGTATCCGGACTTGAGCGCCGGGTCGTGGGCGCACGAGGCGCCGGCGGCGCCGGCCAGGTGGCTGGCGCAGTGGTAGCTCAGGCAGTACGGGTCTCTGCACAGGCTGGCCGTCATGACGGAGGGCGGCGAGGCGCCGGCCAGGGGGCTGGAGCCCGCCGGCTTGCTGCAGCCC
>NW_017728994.1:22854472-22855945 GCF_001723915.1 Gavialis gangeticus | reverse complement strand
CGCCGGCCCCGCCGCCCTTGCCGCAGCCCTCGGCGTCCTTCTTGTCCTCGCCCGCCTTGGCCTCGGCCGGCAGCAGCCCGGGCGAGCAGGCGGAGGCGCTGGAGGTGGGGCTGCCTGTCCTTGGCGTGAACGGCTGGCAGGTGGCGCTCGGCACCCGGAATCCCGACTTCTCCCCGCCCGAGACGCCCCCGGAGGAGGCGCCCGCGCAGCCCCCCGCGCCCGGCTCCTTCTTCTCGGCGCCCGGCTTGGAGTAGGGCTTGAAGCTGGACTTGTCCTCCACGCCGATGTCGCTGAGCTTCAGCGGGCCCGACTTGGAGTCCTTGTCCCCGCCGGAGCCATTGGACGTGACCGAGGAGAGCTTGGAGGAGGGGGACGGGTCCGGCTTCCCGATCTGGGAGCAGGTCTGAGCCAGCAGGGCCAGCGGGCTCTTCTTGGCGTCCAGCTGCAGGGACCAGAGGGACACGCACACGCACTCGGTTACTCGCTCGCCAGCGCTGGAGCGGAGCCGCGGGCCCGGGCGCACAGTCTCGTCTCGTCTCGTCTCGCCTCGTCCCGTCCCGTCCCCCAGCCCCCCCCCGCCACCGCCACGCGCGGGACACGGAGGCTCCGGGCCCCGCCGCGCTCGGCTCGGCGCCGCCGGGACTTCGGCGACCCGTAGCGGCTGCAGCCCTGATCGCTGACGCGGTTTATAAGCAGGGCCAGGGCGCGCCTCGGAGGGGATCGCTCATTTGCGCTGCCCCCCGGTTAAAAAATAACAAGGAGAGGCCGGGAAGAGACTCGGGAGGGGACACGGGGCTGGTTCCCACCCAGCGAGACATCAAGACGGGGACTGTCCCGTCCCCCCGCTGCCAGCAGAGCAGGATTTCCTCCGCCCGGGAGTGCTGGCGGGGGGCTGGATCCTGATCCCTTCGCTCCCTTCCTGTGCCTCCCCCGCCCCACCGCTCATTCTCTCACAGTCACTTCCTTTAAAATTGTCCCCGAGATGCGCCCCCCCCAGCAGCGGAGCCGGGCCCCGACACAAGGCAGCCCTAGGAGAGGGGACGGAGCTCACGTGCGGGGGGGGGGGGATCCCGTGCTCGGCTCTTACCTCGATGGGGCTGACTGGGGTGGAGGGCAGGGGCTGCAGGTACTCGGGGTGCAAGATGTGGCCGGTCCGAGCCGTGAGCATTTTGAGGACCTTGATGGGCAGGCGGTTGGCCTGGCGCAGCGGGTCGGACGGCGGGACGGGGTGGAAGAAGGGCTTGGTGCTGCCGCCGCCGCTGCCTGTATTCCCAGCGTGTCCGTCCTGCCAGGCGAGTCCCGCGCCGCCGCCCAGGCTGCTCCCGACGTCTCTGCCGCCGCCGCACTTACTTCTCGGAGCAGAAAGCGCGGGCGCTGTGATCATGACCCAAAGCCTCGCATGAAAGCTGGGGCGAGCCGCGCCGGCCGCACTCGGGAGCGCGCGCGCGCCGCGCGGGGCTGAGCAGCGCCGGG
>NW_017728994.1:22852728-22854263 GCF_001723915.1 Gavialis gangeticus | reverse complement strand
CAAAAGCAGCTGAATTAGTCTGAGATTAAAGCCTTTGCCGCCTTCCAATCAAATGGGACCCCGAGGTGATTGGAGGGTCAAGGGGATGTGACGTTCCCTTTTCGGGGCTTTTTCCCCCCCTCCCTGTTTTCAACCCGCTCCAGCTCCTTCCCCTTCCCCTTCCCCCGCGCCCTGCGCAGCGCCCTCCCCCGCGCCTCTGCGCTCCTCGGACGGGGCGGGCACCAATTTTCTGTTTCGCGTCACGCGCCGCTTCCATTTTCCCTCCCTCGCTCCATCCCCCTCCGCGGCTCCGCCGGAGCCGGCCCTCCCCGCGGGGCTGCCCGGAGCCCTCCCGGCCTGCGCAGGCCCCGGGAAAGCCGCGGTCGGGGAAGCCGGCCCGGACACCCGCGCGCAGCCGCCGGGCCTGGACACGCAGCGTTTTCTCTCTCTCTCTTTTTTAACCCAGGGCCGCTAGGCTCAGCTCCGTGGCTTTCCCAGGGCCGCGCGGGGAGGGTGCTGCTACGCCTGCCCCGCAGCCCCCCGGGGGGCCTCGCCCCTGCGGCGCAAAGTGGGCTCGGAAAACCTGCCCCCTCCTGCCTCACAATCCCCAAGTTGTCTTGGCCGTGAAACGAAATGAAAGCTCCCCGCTCTCCCCCTCCCGCGCCCGGGGCGAGCAGAGACTCGCCAATCAGGCGCGTGCTGACACTGGGAGCCCGGGGCCCAGATTGGGAGCCGGCCGCGTCACATGTCTCCCTTCTCCCCCTCCCTCCGCCCTCCGCTCAGTCTCTTTTTGGGTATCTCCACCCCTCCATCAATTGTCAGTGCTCCCCAACCGCAATCAATCAGTTATTTGTCAGCCCCTGTCAATCCGCCCTTGATTTATGTCAGCTTTTGTTGCTGATTACAAGCCTGGTGTGACTTGAAGGAACAGAGAGAGAGAGGGAGAGAGAAAGAAAAAAGAGGGGGAGAGAGACGAGCTCTTTGGAAAAAGAGCCATTCAATTTAAGGAATAAATCGTTCTCCGAGTAAACTCAATTTGTATGCCAACAAAAGGGAGAGTCACTTCTCTTAGCTGAGACACCGCAATATACACCTTGGCGGAGCAGTTTTAATTAACGGGGGGGGGGGTTGTGTGTGCGTGTGTGTTTTAAGGGGATCTCCCCCCCCCTAAAAATGTGTTAGTTCCCAAGGATCCGGAGGAGGAGGGTAGGGGCGAGGAGGGCTGGGAAGGAGCTGGGGGCAGAAGGAACCACATTATTGAGATTTTATCGCCAATCCGTCACTCAATCGGCTGGCACGGCGGAATGTGTAAAGGAGATTAAGATTGACATCTTGAGCGGCCGCAGAATGCCAATACCGACAGTCTCGGCAAACGATTGCCCTGGATCAAAGGCATGTCTGGGACGATTCATTATCGCCTCTAAGTATTTGTTCACCAACACCGGATTTTTCACTTTAGCTGCCCTATCGATTCCCCATTTATATATTTGTTTCATCCTCGCCAAACATTATTGGGAGCCGCACAGGGCTGCGCGTTTGTAACGGACGTGCGCTGG
>NW_017728994.1:22842793-22852613 GCF_001723915.1 Gavialis gangeticus | reverse complement strand
TCCCCGGCCGCGGTCCCCGGCCCCCGGCCCCCGGTCCCCGGTCCCCGAGCCCTTCGCGCAGGCTCCGCTTCCTTGTTCCAAGGGACATGCCCGGGAGGAGGAATTCAGGGGCACGGGGCACCCCCCCCCCCAGAGGTAGAGGATTCTTCACCAGCTCCCCACCTCTTCTGGTGCTCTGGATTGATTTTTTTTTTAAATAATAATAAAAAGCAAGGTTCCCCCAACTCCCACCTTCTCATCCCATAACATTTTTTCACAGACAAAATGTGTTAATCAATCTTTTACTTTTGTTTCCGGCTCTGACATGGTGGCCCACACAATCTACAACATTAACAAAAAGGTCACTTAGAGATAAAACACGTTTGACAAGTGAAGAACAAGGCAAGTGCTTTAGGGGTCGCGTCCAATTCCTGACCTGGACTCCCACTAGAACAGGGACTGATCCTGGAGGTGCGTGCGTGTGCGACCGAGAGAGGGAACTTTCCCTTCCCTCGTGCACGCACTAACCAACGTTTGTTCTCGAAACACAGACCCCCTCAGAGCCCTAAACAAATGTGTCAGGTATCATTTAATGCTCTTCTCATTAAGGCATTCTTGAGGCATTCTCTCCTACATCTTTTCCCCCTCCAAATCTGAGTCGTCTAAATTCCGACATCATGGAAATACAGCCAAGGTCTTTTTATTAAAACCACTTTCCTCGTAGACATGGGATATATAGATCATTGTAAATACGTAAAATTCCCCCCGCGCCATCTCTGCTCCTGGTTTGTTTGAGCTTGTGAATACAGATGTTGCGATTTCCTTTTTTAGTTTTAGTGTTTTGCCTTGGAACATGTCTGTATCTTGGTTCTGCACAAAAGCTAAAAACTGATATTTGAAAGGGGGAACTCTGTTTAGGCATGTCCATCCAGAAGACGTTGGAAGCAGCGGGGTCATCTCACGAGACAGGGAGAGCTAGAGAAGGGAAAAGCCCTCCTGCACCAGAAAATCATATTCGAGCAGGACTGACAAGACCCACAGCTTGCCCTTAAGCAACACCCCCCCCCTTATATAGAGTGGAAGTGACTTCAATCTGCCCCAGGTTTTCCCCCAGTTCTTTCTTTTGTTGTCAAGTCCAATTGATAAATGGAGTGCAGTAAAACTCTGGAAGAAAAAAAAGCTGAAACCTTCATTTGTGTTCATTTGCATTAAAGTGCTTGGAACAGCTGTTTTCCTTACAGGACCAGAGAGACTCCTATCTGTTTCTCGTTGTATTTATCCTGCCTCCCAGGGTGAAAGACTAAAGATTAATTGTCTTAAGGTAGAGTCAGCTGTGGGAAGGCTTTCTTTTTTGAGGCGGGGGGGGGTGGTAGACGGGAGTTTGGGAGGGGTCTGCTATACTTCTAAACCGAAGAATCAAAGGTGATACTCGGTACATGTGTAAAACAAGCGGCGTATTGATATGCAAAGGGAAAAGTTGGGGGGGGGGCTTCAGCTCAAGTAGAAGCTACAGCAGGTAGTTTAATTAGCAACTTCTGAGGATAACACTTTTTGTGCAGTGCCTTTGATGTGCAATTTAAATCACACGCTGCATTGTAAACTTTTTTTTGAAAGGAGCTTGTAAAAATAGAATCAACCTCAAAAATCCTCCTAAAACCATTCTTAGGCATGACGGCTCACTCACGGGGCTTGGTGCTCACCGAAAACAATTAACAACCCGGGTCCTGGGGTTTGAATGCATGAAAGGATTGTAAGTGATGGGAATGTCGTCTGAAAAATCTCGCATACTTTCTTAGTTTTGCTTTATTCTCGCTTTTACGACCTGAAGAAGATGGTTTCCATCCTGCTAGTTCCCTTTGCGAGGGCAACCTTCTTTAATGATCCTATGTAGCCCGTTTTCTATTTGGCATTTACTTGTGCAGTCTTTTTGAAGTTGTGATGAATATTGCCCTTATCCTCCCTAAAAATATATAAGGCTTGCGACTCGTCTTCTGTCCCTTACGAAGGAAAACTGTAACTAAAAGGGGGAAAAAAGAACGAAGGAATTAATTAACAAGTGCCAGTCCAGACTTTCCTTTACCTACCAGCTATTGGCAAGGATGTCAAGTCGATTTTATTTGCACACAATGGAAATGATTTATTTTCTCTTAAAAAGGAGTGGGCTGGCAGATATTTGAGGAGAAGAGAGCGGGAGAGAGAGAGAGAGAAAGGAAAAAAAAAGTTTGAAAATGCCTTGAACTATTCACTGTCGAGATGGCTAATCAGTATTGAGGCTCGAGGGCAATCGGGCAGCTTTTCAATGCGGTTTTCCTTTCATCTCAAGCTGGATGGAGGCGCTCAATTAAAAGCCTATCAGTTTGTAAGTAAATCAACGCCTATCAAAGTTGTCACATCAAACAAAACGATTATTATTGCAGCCCGCCTCCCCTATTAATCTCCCTCTAAAATAATCCGCTTGACAGGTCAGGCTGGTGAGCTGCAAACCCTGGCCAGGATCACCCAAAAACCCGGACTGAGTCTTTCCCCTCGGGAGAGCGAATTGCAGAGACCTCGGCAACAGCCTGCCTGTTCTGCAATCTTGCTCTTTCTATTGGCATTTAAGAAAAATCCTGTAGGTTTTTGTAGATGATTTGGGTAAAGGATCCTCTCAACTGAACAGCAACAGCTCACCGGGCCTCTAGATATTTTTTTTTAAAACAGGGTTTAGCTGGTAATTAGGAGAAACACAAAAGTGAGCCGTGTCTCATCTATGTTCCCAGACATAATACATTTCGCCTACCTGTCTGTCTGTATCGTCTTTCACTGTATTTTGGCTTGATAACGCTTCCCGTTACCTACACCACTTAGAAGATTTGCATCGCAGTAAGCAGTTTTGAACGACACATTTCTGATATTTGCTTAAAGGCAAATACGTTGATTAAGGAATTATGGTCCATCAGAAATGCAGTGCGTGGATCTTAATCAGAGAAAAACTTTCAAAATCCCACGACTGGATGCGTTCAGACCATGGCTGTGCCATCTGCATGTACCCGGCTGAGATGGCGACATTTTTTTTAAAGACTGTACATATGAATCGGGAATGTTTGCCAAAGGAGAGTTAAAGTTCCCCACCCCCTGCTTGCATTGACTAATTTTGCAAAAAAAACCAAACAAACCCCAAAACAAAACCTTGCATCAAGATTGCAAATTGCTTTCTCAAGCTATACAAGCAAGACCTACTTGAATATAGTTTTTCCTTGTTCTGCAGGAGTTATGGTGACATGTTTTTATAAACAGTGGTCATTTTAGAGCCATCTGTAACGTTGAAGTTAACCTGCTTTTTGCACCAACTAGCAGCAAATTGCAGTTCTCCTAAGCAGTCTAAAATGTTTCTCCAAGTACTTTTTCTGTTCCCCTTTCCCTGTGTTACATTCAGGGATAAGGCATAGGACAATGTCTCTAATCAAATTAAACTTTTCTCTGTTCAGCCCTCTTATGCCTTCGCCCATTGATGTTGAAGAATTTCATTTTTCTCTTTTGGATGTGAAGATTTTAGTCCCGTGGTAGAATCCTTTCACTAACTGCCACACCCTCAGAGCACCCTGCCTTTTTATATGTGAAGCATTTGTTTTAATACAAGTAAGTTTTATTTTAAATATGTTTCAAGGGAACTTGCAAAATAGATGTTGGTCGCGAGACAAACCAGCTTGTTAACACAAAGAAGCTGGTGCAGGTTTCTTATTTAATGCATATAGATTTGGAATTCACTTCGTATTATACATGTTGCAAGCTTACAGTTATAATAATAAAATAAAGCATACTTATAATTCAAAATTAAAAATATTACAACAAGCTCCACTGTATTACTTAGATTTTAAGGTTGTGCGTAAGGGGAGGAGGAACTTTTGGCTTCACTAACAGCTTGAGCTGATCACTAAAATGCAGAAACCTCAGAAGCATCTTTGTGTTCCTCTACTGTAAGTGCATGGAGGCTGAATAGAGGTGTATAAACTAAGCACATATTTAGTCACAGTAAACCTTTATAAATGAACTGTGTCACACAAATTGAGACAATCCTGCAGCTTCTTTACTTGGATCCAGAACCCCGACATTGTTTATTGACAAGCTTGTTATGGAAACTCTGCTGATCAACCAGCTGTGTCTTTAACAGCACGAGGAAGACTGCCCATTGACATCTGAATAAAAGTTTCAAAGCTACATATAGGATAGATGCTGGTATCCTGATTATTACTCTTTGCTAACCATGCCTAAATGGAAGATAATCCTTGAAAGTAATTTCAAACTATGCACACTTGGGGGGTATGAAACTTCCTATATGTATATAAATAGATACATACGTGTGTGTATGTATACAAATACACGCACAGTTTCCTATATGTGTATGTATATAAAGTACATATATGATATATATATAGGAAACTAGGATATATATATATTTGTGAAGTTTCCTATATGTATGATAGTCTAGGTCCATGCTCTGAAAAGGTTAAAACAATCTTAATTTTAATAACGTTCAGCGAGCTTGTTTCCAGTCACCCCTAATGATACACTTAGGTCTCTCCCCTCAGCCCAGCTGCTTTCATCTTTAATTTCTTTTACACCCTAAAATTAATTCCACCTAAAGTACATTTTTCATTTGTACTGTACTAGTGACGTGCAAATAATTTACATCAGCGTTCATCAGGACTGTCCTGACGTGATGGATCATTTTGTTGAGTTGCAGTAAAAGTGCAGAATGATCTATAATGATGTAATATATACATTAAAAGGGTGTCTGGATGATCAGAGTTTTGCTAAAAATGTAAAAGGGCTTTTTGATTGATAACAGGGTTGCTGTTTTTCTGCAAAGGCTGTCACAGGCTGACACAATGCTTGAGTTATTAGGGCAGAGAAGGGCAACCATAAATTTCCAACGTCAGGCAAAAACTCTCTTTATTGTCTATATGATGGATGGGCCTCCGTACTAGACACCAAATACTTTGTATCACCCTTAAATGGGAACACATTTTTCGTGGCCATAATTCATGTTTTTTAAATAGAAAGTTTGAAATGCCTGCCTATATTTCACAGTCCTGACATATTTATGAATCACTCCCTGCATGCAAATACAATTATTTAAAGCACTGAGGTGACATATGGGTTAGAAATGTACCAAATGCGGTTAGTGGAGTGATTTTTTTAATTCCCTAAATTGAACACCATAGAAAACTCTGCCTGTCTGTTCAGATCAATAAAGTCGAAGGTGAAGTTTTACCGATTTTGTCAGTGCCACATACAGATATTCGGTTTTGATTAGGTGAAACTGACAAAATGGGAGTCTTTTTGCAATTACCATTAGGTTAATGAAAGAAACACTCATCTTTGTCCCTGGTTCATTATTCCTTAAAGAATAATTGGGTTTTTTTTTTAAAGGAACTAGCTGGAGGAAAAGAGCCCAGGTATTATTTTGCAGGGTCTGTCTTGCATCCAGTTTCTCTACCACGCCTGGCTCGGAGGAAAGGCGTCATTTTCATCGGACAAAACATCGCTTCAAAAAACAATATTTAAGTTTCTCTAACCCTATGTCCGTAGGCATAAAGGTGGAAAGCTGACCCCTAAGAAGTGAAAAAAAGCAAAACAGAACCAAGAAACCCCCCTCAAGAGATCTGCAACGGACAAACACCCGAATGAACGGTGGTCCCTGAAATACACGAACTCGGCTCCTGCGTTTCCTGGTTGCAACCAGTGAAACGCTTTGCCCTGGCTGTTTTGTAACATTTCACTTAACCATGCAGCTGTTTATTTTCCTGGACCCCTTTCCTCCCCCTTGCACACGCACACGCACACGCACACACACTCTGACGGAAGCAGGTCAATTTCTCGAGGATTTTCCCTCAACTTTGAAAACACATCGAACACCTTCTCTTATCATGACGGTCGTCATCCTTCCTCGCCCGGTTTCTAGCCCGGCCATCGCATTGCAAGAGCCGGCCGGAGCTCCCAGACACGGTCCCCGCTGCACAGAAGGTCCTTCCAACCCCTACCGGGAAAAGCGACCCCGCTGTCTTATGCTGAGACAGCGATCTCGTCTCGCACGTCTGTGCCCCTCTGCCGCTGCCGCTCACACATTCGCAGTTCCCAAACCACACCGATACATGGCTACGATACCTGTTCATGTATACCGTACGGTTGACTGCAAATCAGTGCTAGTAAGAATCGTGCAGCCAGTCTGTTCGGGTTTTTTATTATGATAATTATTTTTAATAAAGGACCCTGGCCGGGGAGCTTTAGCTACCGTTCTTAAAAAAAAAAAAGAAAGAAAAAAGAGAGAGAGACAAGTTACCAAACATATCGAAAGCATTGAGGCAGGCATTGCTCTGCGCCCAGATCTCTGTGCAGTGCAATGTATCATCGCAATGCAAGGATCTGTGCACGAAAAAAGGAGGAGGAAAAAGGCGCAGCGTGGCCGGGGGAACCAGGGAGGTGCTGCAGCCGGCGACACTTCCGCTAGGGGCGGGGCTCGCTGGTGACGCGCAGGAGCCCCGGCCTCCCCCTCCCGCCTCGGAGCTTTGCGCGCCCCGCGGAGAGGGGGGAAGCGCGCGCTGCAGGCGGCGGAGCCCGCGGAGAGCGGCTGGGCTGGGCTGGGCTGGGCTGCGAGAGAGGGGAAGGAGCGCAGCTGGGGCCGTACAGCCCAGTCCAGTCCAGCTTGTGGATTTTCTCTCATTCGAGCTAGGTTTGGGATATTCAGGGGTGGGGGAGTGTTACCCCTCTCTTCTGTTGCTGCTAGTTAATCTTGGCTAAGTGTTAGTTTCAGGAAGAAACTTGATGGTGTGCACACAAGCCGCTCTGCTGTGTCAGTGCAGTGGAGCTGTGCCCATGACCTCCACCTAATTTCCTGGTTTTCGTAGCCAGCAGGGATAGGGGAGTCATTGTCAAAAGAGGTTGTGTGTGTCTGGAACCTAATGGACCTTGACTTTCAGTGGGGCTTTGGCTTCTAAATCACTTGAGCACATTTGAAACTTTTAGGTGTCACCTCCTGGAAACAGCCTGACCAGGACAGAGTTACCCCAGTGAGACAGGCTCTTAATTCACAATGTGGTCAATCAATGATAATAGGATGATATTCTCCCCTTGACTGCCACCCCATATTACCAGATTAAACCCATCTGCCAAAAGCCCTGGAGACAAGATGCAGCTTGCAGTGGGCTGATTGCACTGGGCCCCTCTTAAGCTGAGGGGCTGAGACTTGGTTCCAGAAGTGAGCAGACAAAATGGCCCGGCCATCACTTCCTTTCCTGTTGAGATTGTTCAGTTGGCTTGAGTGTGTTTCGCTGCAGCTGTAATGTTGTTGCAAGAGAAGGCCGGTCTCTCAGTCAGAGTATCTAACCCTTTTGGGCTTAATGAGATTTTCTCCAAGTACCTCATTGACCAGACCGAGATTGTGCTTCTAAGTCACCCAGCTTTTTTGTTGTTTTTTTTAACTTTCAACCCTGACCCATTGTAACCAAGATGTGTATAGTACTGACTGCAGAGCACATTCGTACCATGAAGTACCATTTATTGGTGGGCAGCCCTGTTTGGTTCCTTTTGCATTATTTGGCACATCCTGATATTTCTTTTCTTTTGAAAGATTGCAGGAGATGGAGGCATGCAGAAATTTGAAACATTGTTAATTGTGCCGAATTTTCCACCTGAGAATTTTCTACCAAGAGGGGCTTTTGCAAAGAACTACAAACAATACTGTGGGTGGTATCCTGTCTGCTCCCCACAAAGTCAAAGGGTGGGCAAGGATGGAGTGCATGGGAATGCCAGTAAGGAAATGCATTCTGGTCCTGTTTCTTCCTCTAATCATAATTTTTACTTTTTTCTTGGTGTAATGGCAGTCTCATCCTTGTAAGAGACTTATCCTTTCTAACAGTTCTTTCCAATCAGAGAGCCATCTTGGTTTTCAGTTGCAGGAATATCTTTATTTTCTTTCTGTATTTATAACAGGTTTGCATGATTGGTTTGGAAAAGAACTCTACTGAGGCAGGATCCTGTTGAGTAACATTATTAATCAAAGAGAAAGGGTCTCCCAGCTAAGAATTAGGAACTCCTCAGTTCTAATCCTAAATCTGTCACTGACAAACTCTGTATCATGTCAATTTATTACCTCAGTTTTCTTATTTGTAAAATAGCGTAATAACATTTAGTTGCCTACCTTAAATGATCTTAATGCAAATTAAATAGCTAATGTTAGCATGATACCAACAGTATTCATGGTTGAATTCTGTTGTTAATTATACTGGTGTAGCTAAGACCAGAATTTGGTCCCTCATGTACTGTACAAGTGTGAAAGCTTCCTACAGTGAACTAGCCTGTATTTTTCTGCTACCAAAGTATTTCAGTACTCAGATTTGAAGGAGGTTCCTAAGAGAGAAAGCTGTAACTCTGCACTACATCTTACTGTGCAAAATATAATCAAACCAAAAGGGTGATCATCTCATTGTCATTTAGGGTGCTATGCTTCATTCATTAGACTATACTTATTTGAATTATGAACAGAAATGAAAATGCTCTGAGCTCTTATTTCTCCACCTAAGCAATTTCTCTCCCAGAATCAAAAACACCACAGTAATAAAATACATAAGTAATAAACGTGTATGTACATTTGGATATAATGAATAGATAAGTGGTGAGAAAATTCCTTCTACGTTATTGGAAGTTCAAGCCACATTTTCTTTAAAATCTAATTTTTCCTAGACTGACAGAAAAGTGGTGGACTTGGCCTGTGACCTTGATGGAAGTATGTCCATATTTGTGAGATTTTGATACAATTTGTATTTCTGTTTGGTTTACGTATGGTTTTAGCTGTCTTTCTGGAATTGTATTAACATAAAAGATAACATGAATTAGCACAATACCTTTTATACAATACAGTTTATTTAAACTGACTAGACCTATGCTCTGGTTGGAGAGGTTGAAGGAAGAAAGAAATAACAGCATTATAGCTATTTCTGTTAGAATCTGCACCTGCTCTCACTGAACCAGAAGGTAAAATTTCTCATGTACTTCAAAGACGGCAGAACCAGGTCCTTCAGTAGCCTCCTTAGTTCAGTAACTATCTTGGTTTAGCACCTCCACTTTTATCTTTTTACCTTTTAGTTCATGAGAAAAAATTCATGGAAGCGGAAACCTTTATTAGCTGTTGCTATTGTTATTATTGGTTTCAAATTTGCACATAAAATAAAAGTGTTCTCATCCAAATGATGATGGAGGAAAACATTAAAGAATATGTGCTATACAAATTGATTGCGAATCCTATTCAAAAGACAGAGTTTTGGAGGACAGTATGTTTCCTGACTGTTAGTATTGACAATGAATAACGATCATTAACCAGAAAAGAAGACGAAAAAACCCAAACTAGAATCCCTTCCTAGAAACTTACAGCACTTACAGCAGACAGTAATGTTTAAAAAATGAATATCTTTCTAACTATGACATCATAGTGGATCTGTAATGGGCAATAAAGGTTCTTTGCAGTTGGCCATTAAGTCCTTCTTGTCCGGCACCAACCAACCCTGGTTCTGGTAAATGCCTGTTATAAATAGTCATGGATGACTGGTGTCACCTTGTCAGGCGCTCTTATCTGCCGGTGCATGAGTTAGTGCGGAGTTCACGCAGGAGGGTGTGCAGGAGGGCCCGAGGCCCTGCCTGTGAACCACCTAGGGTAGACAGTCCCAGCTATAGCCTGCCTACCAGAGGCATGACACGGATGGGCGCGCGCCACACCCTGAGGGTCCCCTCGGGCTCTGCGGCCCCCCACTCTGGAACCTCAGAGACCGCCACCCAGACGGAGCCCATGGTCCCAGGCTCCATGCAG
>NW_017728994.1:22838136-22840514 GCF_001723915.1 Gavialis gangeticus | reverse complement strand
GTCCCTTCCAGCCCTAATGTCTATGAAATCTATGAACCTTAGGGGGGACATGTGACCCCCAGTGACCAATTAGTGACCGGGGGAATTATGGGGAATCCCCCTGTGGCTGATTGTGCCAACTGGGAAGTGGCTGCATCACTCCCAGAAGTGGCCATGGCACTTCATCCGGTGTTTCCACTCCATGGCTTTGCTCACAGGGGCAGGCACTGGCACTCCTGCCTACCACCCCTGCCTGTTGCCTAAGTGGGGAGCATGGCCTGTTATGGGCTGCATCAGTGCTTTCGGGGTGCATGTGCACCCCCATGCACCCCCTACGTATTGACACCTGAAACAGTTGGGGGAGAGGGGAAATGTGCCTTGCCTTGGTAGCCAGCCTGGAATGTCTAAAGCAAGCCTGTGCTGCTCTCCCTGAACTTAAGGTCTAAGGTTCAAAGTTCATGAACCAGGTGGAAGAAGTCCTCTTCTCCCTCAGTGAGAAAGATAAGGCTAGTTCCAGCTCGTTCCAAGGTGATTTATGGGAACAGCATTTTGTAGCTTTGCAGCTAGAATAGAAGGTGGCAGTTCTAGGTTCTACTCACTGCTCCCAGTACTGTTTTTGTAGGACTGAGAAGAGCAGCATGTCTAGGAAATGTAGGTCTAGGTATATATTTATTACTGGAATGGGATGCTCCACCTTGTAATATACTTGCTGTGGAAACTAAATTATATAGGAAAGCCCAGAACGTGGGTTAAGTGTTTTTTGCATTTTTGTATGCACGTGCATTTCCTTGAAACAAAAGAAGTAGCTGGAATAGAGCAGGGATGAAGTATAGGAGTACCTTTTGCACACAGTCCTACACAGGGGTTCTGATTACTGGGTCCTAGTTCTCAGAGAGACATTAGCCATGCCGTTGCTCATTCTTCAGCCCATCCTCAAACAGCTATATGCATTGGCTGTTTTGGAGTTGTCTCAGAAAAAGTCTTGCAGGGTCCACAGGTATAGAGTCCTTCTTGCTCACTTGTTCCACAAGTGCTTGCCCTTTCAGCGGTACAACCAATATGGTTCTGCTGGGTTTGGACACTTTTACTGCTGCTATGATGCAGGGTAAATATCACCCTCACAGCACTAAGGACTGAAGCAGGCTCTTTAACCATAGAAAAGTTAATTTAGTGCTCATGAAAGCAGTCAGAGTGGTGACACTAGAAAATGAAGTGCATTACTGGGAATAGCAGTGAAGATGTCCTCATGCTGCCCTGCCAATGTGATTAGAGAGCAGTTAAGTCATGCCCTCTCAGTTGATTCCATACAGTGGGAGTGGATTTTGTGATGGAGATACCTGCTTGCTAGGTAATGGATTAAAACTACCAATTCATTTCACACAGGCTGCCTAACAGCCACTTCGTGGTAATAACTTTGACCGAGGCTAGATTCAAGCTCCAGATAGATAAGACAGGCAGTGGCTACAGTCTTCCTGTTTTATTTTTTACATGTAAAAATATTTGTAGTTTTTAGTCCTGTGCATGTGTGTTGCTCCTTTGGATTCTTTTACAGTTTATTTATAAAAGGTTTTCAGTTAACCTTTAGCTGACAGGTTCAGCTGTGAATTTCTTTACTTTTATCAGTTTAGGTCAAATCCCAGAGTTTTTTGGATTAAAAATCCTTAAGCTTCCAGCCAACCACTTCATATAAGATCAAATTGCCTGACGATACCCACTATGATCCGATCTCTGATATTTTGGTGGATGCCAGACGCTATGCATTTCTAAAGATTTGTAAATGTATACTGAATCACTGTTTAATACAAATGGGCTTGAATTGTTGGAGAAAATATTACAGATAAAAGATAAAAATTTTGCAATGGTTAATATTTTAGGATAGTAGTTTCTAATGCTAATTTTTTTGGATAGAACACATTAACACATTATTTTTCTATAGTTAGACCACTTTATATATGGTAATGGGAACCTATTCTGAATGCTTTTATTTACTATTTGCAATGTTACAACTATTTCACATTTTAGAACTAGAAATTTTCTTCTTAAAATTAGATGGTAAAGCGATTCACAAAAATGCCCATGATTTAAAAATGAAGAGGCAGATCGTCTCACTCCCTTAGTCCCTTTTGTGCAACTCTCCTTTGTGGTTAAAGAGTGGAAGAGCTGCCCTAGTGATAGCTGGCATTTCCCTTCATATAGGGCAATCCTTGAGTATCAGATTTAGCTTGGTCACAGATGTCTGTTGTATCCCTTTATTCTTTCAGCAACATAGTGGACAGAGGATATGTTTAATGAAGGAGAAATCATAATGCTAGCGCATATTGCCAGCAATCCTAGGTGTTGCGGCTGTTATAATTGTGCCTGGGAAAGTGTGTCAGGGGTTGCATCTGAATTGGCAAGGA
>NW_017728994.1:22828720-22833136 GCF_001723915.1 Gavialis gangeticus | reverse complement strand
GTCACAGATGTCTGTTGTATCCCTTTATTCTTTCAGCAACATAGTGGACAGAGGATATGTTTAATGAAGGAGAAATCATAATGCTAGCGCATATTGCCAGCAATCCTAGGTGTTGCGGCTGTTATAATTGTGCCTGGGAAAGTGTGTCAGGGGTTGCATCTGAATTGGCAAGGATTTCATAGATTTCATTTCATAGACATTAGGGCTGGAAGGGACCTTGGAAGATCGTTGAGTCCAGCGTCCTCCATCAGGGGCAGGAAGTCAGCTGGGTTCAAAGGATCCCAACAAGATAAGCATCCAAATGTCTCTTAACGGAGTCCAGAGTAGGTTCTTGCACCACCTCTGGAGGCAGTCTGTTCCAGGCCTTGGGAGTTTGGACAGTAAAGAAGTTCTTCCTTGTGTCCAGCCTGAAACAATCTTGGAGGAGTTTGTGACTGTTTGCCCTTGTCATCCCTTGGAGTGCTCTGGTGAACAGGCATTCCCCCAGATCCTGATGTACACCCCTTATATACTTATTGGCAGCCACCAGGTCCCCCCTGAGCCTGTGCTTTTCCAGGCTGAAGAGTCCCATGGCTCAGCCTCTCATCATAAGGCCTGTTCTCTTGTCCTCCAATCATGCATGTGGCTCTCTTCTGGACTCTTTCAAGCTTCTCCACATCCTTTTTAAATTGTGGAGCCCAGAATTAGATGCAGTACTCTAGCTGCAGCCTCACCAAGGTCGAGTGCAGTGGGAGGATGATATCCTGGGATTGGCTTGAGAAGCATCTGTAGATGCAAGCCAGCATTTTGCTGGCTTTATCAGCTGTGACATCGCATTGGTGGCTCATATTTATCTTGTGGTCAATCATGACTCCCAAGTCCCTTTTGGCCATGGTGCTAGCAAACAAAGCACTACCAAGCCTATAAGCATGCTGCAGGTTTTTTTCCCCAAGGTGGAGTACCTTGCATTTATTGGTGTTGAACTCCATCAGGTTTTCATCCACCGATTTTCTGAGCCTGTCCAGGTTGGCCTGGATCACCCTCCTGTCCTCAGGTGTGGATGCTTTACCCCAAAGTTTGGTGTCACTGGTGAATTTGGCCAGTCCACTTCTGATACCAATGTCCACATCATTAATAAAGATGTTAAAGAGTATAGGCCCAAGGACAGAGCCTTGGGGGACCCCACTGGTCACGGCACACCACGATGATTTACTTCTGTCGACTACCGCTCTCTGGGTCTGACTTCAGAGCCAACTCCCCAGCCATAGGACAGTGATGTAGCTGAGGCCGCAGTTGGCCAATTTTTCCATGAGATGATCGTGAGACGCCAGATCAAAGGTTTTTTTAAAATCAAGATATATGACGTCAATCTCTTTTCCCTTGTCTAGGTGATATGTCACCTGGTCATAGAAGGAGATGAGATTGGTCATGCAAGACCTACCCACAACAAGCCCATGCTAGCTATGCCTCTGGATGTTGCCATCAGCCACTTGGTCAAGAATGGTCTGTTTGATAATTTTTTCCAAGATCTTCCCTGGGATATTGGTTTGATAGGCCTGTAGTTCTTTGAATCTACTTTCTTCCCTTTCTTGAAGATAGGCACCATGTTGGCCTTCTTTCAATCTTGGGGCACTTCACCTGAGCACCACGAGTTCACAAAGATCCTTGCCAGTGGCTGAGCTATGATGCCAGCCAGGTCCTTAAGTACCCTGGGGTGTAACTGTCTGGGCCAGCTAACTTGTAAGTGTCCAGCCTCTTAAGGTGCTTCTTCACGTGGTCTACAGTAATGAAGGGTAACAATTCTCCCTCACCTTGGCAGTCCCGTACCGTATTGAGGAGGGCCATCCCTTGGGGCTGGTGAAAAACCAATACATTAAGCAGGCTGGCTTTTTCCTGGGCTTCAGTTATCAGTTGTCCCATATGGTTTAGCTGGGGTCCAATGTTACCCTTGCTTTTCCTCCAGCTCCCCACATATGTAAAAAACAACTTTTTATTGTCTTTGATACATGTAGCAGTTGGAGTTGAGTCGCAGCCTTGGCTTTCATGGTTTTCTCCCTACAGGTCCGGACCAGTGCCGAATACTCCTTTGGGGTGGATCCAGTTTTCCATCCTTTATAGGTCTTTCTTTTTAGTTGCAGGAGGTCCACAAGTTTCCTGAGGAGCCAAGGGTGCTGCTGTGCCCTTTTGCCTCCTTTCCTCCACGATGGGATAGACATTGCTTGTGCTTTCAGGATCGCTCCCTGAGGAGCAACCACTCATCCTGAACTCCCCTCCCTGTTGGGTCGTGGTCCCTTAGGGCCTCACCAACAAGCCTCCTGAGCTTGTCAAAGTCAGCTTTCCTGAAGTCAAGGACTTCTGCATTGCTGACTGACTTGCCAGGTTTACGGTAGATAGTGAAGATGATCAGCTCATGGTCACTGTCTCCCAGCTTCCCTTTGATCATTAGGTCGCTGACTAGATCACCCCTGTTGCCAGTACAAGGTCAATGAGGCTAGGCAGAAAGGTAGTCTCCTGTCTTGCATTGACTCTGATGTGTACCCAGGTTATCTTGTATCTGTTCTATAAACATGATATCAAGCCTTCACTTCTTCCACAATGCTTTAGAATTGGTCTCTAAGGTGTCACTGCACCTTGCCTAAGGCTTGAGAAAGAAACTAAAGGTGCGAGTGTGAGTTCTGAGTGTCTCTCAAACAAGACTGTATTGATGCCTACACAGTCAGATGGATTGCAGATTGGCTGAGGGGTCGCACTCAGAGGGTGGTGGTGGATGGGTCATATTCGACCTGGGGCGAGGTGGGTAGTGGAGTCCCCCAGGGCTCAGTCCTGGGGCCTGCGCTGTTCAATTTCTTCATCAGCGATCTGGATGATGGGGTGGATAGTAACCTGTTTAAATTCGCTGATGACACCAAAATTTGGGGGGAGGTGAGCACGCTAGCAGGGAGGGAGAGATTGCAGAGGGATCTGGATAGGTTACAGGGGTGGGCTAACAGGAACAGGATGCGTTTCAATACGGACAAGTGCAGGGTGCTGCACTTGGGCAGTAGGAACCAGCAGCACACTTACACAATGGGGAACTCCCTACTTGAGAGCACGGAGGCAGAAAGAGATCTTGGAGTCATTATTGACTCCAAGATGAACATGGGCCGACAATGCGAGGTCATGGTTGGCAGGGCTAACCGGACCTTGTCGTGCATCCACAGGTGCATCTCGAGTAGAGCCAAGGAGGTGATCCTCCCCCTCTACGCGACGCTGGTCAGGCCACAGCTGGAGTATTGTGTCCAGTTCTGTGCGCCCCATTTCAAGAGGGATGTGGACAACATGGAGAGGGTCCAGAGGAGGGCCACCCGCATGATCCGGGGACAACAGGGCAGACCCTACAGTGAGAGACTGCGGGACCTGAACCTATTCAGCCTCCACAAGAGAAGGCTGAGGGGGGACCTGGTGACCGTCTATAAACTCACTAGGGGGGACCAGAAGGGTTTGGGGGAGACGCTGTTTCCCCTAGCGCCCGCTGGCATAACAAGGAGTAATGGGCACAAGTTGATGGAGAGGAGGTATAGATTGGACATCCGCAAGAACTACTTCACAGTTAGGGCGGCTAGGAGCTGGAACCAACTTCCAAGGGAAGTGGTGCTGGCCCCTACCCTGGGGGTCTTTAAGAAGAGACTGGATGCCTACCTGGCTGGACTCATTTGAGTCCCATTTCTCTTTTTGGGGTTTTTTTGTTGTTCTCCCGCCCTGGCGGGGGGTCGGGCTAGAAGATCTACTAGGTCCCTTCCGACCCTTAATCTATGAATCTATGAATCTATGACACATCTACATGTGACGCTATGTCATTATAGCAACACTCTACGATGATGTAGCGTTCATGGGCAAGAACCGTGACACCGCAGCTATGTTACTCTAGGAACGTGCTCCCCCATTATAGTATGTCACTATGGTGATATAGTGGCTAAAAATGACCATGGGTGGTGTGCATGGTACAGTGCAGGGTGTTACTTTGCAGTCTTTTAGTACTTCCAAAAGGAAGTACTAAATGATGGCACAGTAACAACAGCACCATAGCAGCACATGTAGATACACCTAGTGTTTTGTTTATTCATTTTTAAAGACCTAAGTTTGTGAAGTCAGGCACTGAACAGTTAAGAAATGCCATAGCTGAGTTTCCCATGCAAACACAAGATTTACTTCTAAACTTGATGTATATGCACTATGATATAGTCTTTCACATATTAATCATGTATTATAGGAAGTAGCGTAGTTCTCCATGGGAACACTGCTTCATTCAGCATGTAGTCCTAAAAGACAATGTATACCAGGCAGGGGGGAAGCTTTAGTCCAGGGGTGGGCAAAATATGGCCTGTGGGCCACATTTGGCCTGCTAGGCACTTTCATCTGGCCCGTGAGGCCCCCAACAAATTGTGCCCCGCCAAGCTG
>NW_017728994.1:22819218-22823720 GCF_001723915.1 Gavialis gangeticus | reverse complement strand
GTGGTGTGATATTTGAGTGCGTTTCCCCCCCACCCCGGAAGGTAGAGCTTTCTCCCCGCCAAGCTGTTCCACCCACAAAGGTGGGAGCGAGGTGCCTACACACACTCCATCACACCCCACAAACCACACACACACAGACACCCCCACCCCCAACAATATTGCCTCCATTGACTGCAGGAGAGGACAGTGTGCCCCAGAGACCTGTATGTTCCTACATCCCACTATACACACCCCCAGACCATATACACACACACACCCTCCCACAATGCACCCCATCAAACCCCCACCACACACACCACCCCCACATCTCCCCACACAATAT
Organism: Gavialis gangeticus; assembly: GCF_001723915.1. Taxonomy (NCBI): domain Eukaryota; kingdom Metazoa; phylum Chordata; order Crocodylia; family Gavialidae; genus Gavialis; species Gavialis gangeticus. The sequence continues at coordinate 22,823,398 of NW_017728994.1, read as the reverse complement.
AAAAGACTAAGAATTTGTTTTTGAGTTATTATGCAGTCATCTCTATATACAGTACACAAACACAAATCATGACAAAAATATTTTTTGTAATAAAATTAAACTATGTTATAGTAGGTGTTTGACTTTTAGTGTATGATTTGTTTTTTTTCTGGTTCTAAGATGGCAACCCCCCCTCACAAAAGGAGTATTTTTGGGGGGCAAGGGGATGGACTTTTGGTTGCAAAGGTCAGGGGTTAGGAGTGGGACTTCTGGTCCCAAGATGGCGGCCAGGGGGCAGGGCACCTGTCAAGGGTGGGGCTACTCATGCAGCCCTTGACAGCTCATCAAACTTTGTTAAGCAGCCCTCTGCCCAACATAGTTGCCTGCCTCTGCTCTAGCCATAATGTTTTTCTGACCCTTACTGGGGCTGAACAGTAATGCAGGAACCAGATTGCACAATATATTATCAACTTACTCATGAATGGCGCATACCCCCAGCGGCTGGGGGAGCATGGCTGCGCTGGCAGCAGTGGGAGCGTGGTGGGAGCTGGAGCCCAGTGGTGGTAAGCTGGGAGCTCCTGCAGACACCGCAGGCACTGCTGGCAGCAATGGTTGCAGCCAGTGACAATCGTGGAGTGCCTGCAGACAGCACTAGCAGTGTCAGTGGTAGGGTGGCAAGCGGCGACTGCCCACAGGTGCAGCTGACAGTGCTGGTGGTGCCTTTTTGTAGGGGGTGCACCGCCACACTCAGGAGGTGCACATGCACCTGCATGCACCCCCTATGCATTACCCCTGAACTTCCGTGTCCAAACCTGTGCATGTTGAAATACATACACTCTCCAGTCAGGGTATATGCATGTGCGTGAGGCAGATAGATACAAAAAGTTATAAACACTGTTGAATTAGATAAACAGTTTGTAAATAAAAAAGAAAGTATGATATTAGGTTGGGACAGGTAAGACAAAACAATACCCATAAATGGGTAACTGAATTTCAAACTTGTGGAAATGACAGTCTGCTATTGAAAAATAACAGTGTATGGTGAAAAATTTCATCTAAGTTTGTGGTTCTGCCTCCATGGATCCTGTCAGGCTACTGTTCTGTCATTGCAGGAACCCCTACCATTCATCAAGAAGCAGGAAGTGGCTGTTATTCTTTGTAAAATGATCTTTGACTAGTGTGTATGTTTAAAAAAACCCTAACAAACAAAAAAAAACTGAGAAGAGTGAATAAAGATATTTTCCCATTGGTGTTAAACTGGTAACATACAATACTGAAGGCCAGGACGCCCAATACAAGAAATACTGAAAAGCTGTGGCAGTTTTTGCTTGGTATGAAACACTAATATGGCTTAGATTCTTTTCCTTAGATGTGGAAAGTACCAGGTGGCCTGAATCTGTCTGTAACTTACCAGCTTGAGAGTTACTCTGATATAGATGAAGTTTTAGTTACTTCAAAGCTGGACACTATGTATGCCCCTAGTTTAGGAGGTGGGAAGGAGCAAGAGGAAGCAGGGCAGTCCAGTGAGGGAGGAAGCTAATGAAGCAATCAACAGGCAGCCCAGGGAGTCACCTGACCAGATATAGGCAGGGCCCTGGATGCATATAAACCTGGGACTTGATCTGGCAAGCCAGGCTAACCCTAGGTTAGGAAGGTTTAGGAACTGCAGGGTTAGGAGCTCCTGTCCAGGTGAAAGCACCTAGGGACACTGGTCAGACTGCTTGGCTGCTTCCAGGAAGACTTAGGCTCAGGGAGCTAGGCTGGGAGGTATGTGGCCCCAGAATGAAAGAAGGTTTGCCCTCTTAAAGGGGCAGAGGGCTGCTTCTATAGTTTTGCTTATATTATAGCCATGGGGCTTATGTTATGTTACTGTTTCTACTGGTGGATTGGGATGAGGTTATAAGGGGAGGTGGAGACCTCATTAGTGCCCAGGGGACACTTGGCTGCCTTGAGCCCAGACAGGAGCAAACTCAGGGCTTGAGCCCTTATTAGGCCCAGAGCAGTGCCAGAGAGGGCACAGCCACAGAGGGCCAGAGACTCGGCATACAGGGGCTTGGGGCCCAGTGACTGAAAGGGACAAATGAAGCTAGTGCCTCAAAACCAGGTCCAATTTCAGTGGGCCTAGGCTAGAAGGCCTAGCTAGATTAAAGGGGTAGAGGCCAAGGAGACTGAAGCCCAAAAAGGGGGACAACATACCTGTAACACCTGTGAGGCATGGGGCATGGTAAAGGGAAGGATCTGGAGACATGCAATTAGCCCCTAAGGCTTTGGGTGCCCTGCTAGGCACAGTTGACTGCAGAGGCCCAGCCAGGGGCCTGGGACCAGTGGGACTAAGGCCTAGAGAAGGCCTGTGGGCAGCCTCTCTATTTATTATAAATATCATCAAGGCATGGCGGGTGAAAGAGAGGGGGTGCCCTAGGGGCAGAGCAGAACACAGTCACAGAGTCACTAAGGGGCATCATGGCCATCCCTGGGACCCTGATGTGTTACACTGCAGTATTCTGTTTTTCTTTTGACCAATGAGATCTCGACATAAGAGAGCATCCATCTGGGACATCAGTATTTATCTCTATCCAGTTGAGGAGCTATTTAAATATCAGTTTATAAACCAAGAAGAAGTGAAAGTTTTGCAAAGCCCAAGAATCTACCAGTAATTTAACAGATAAAACATATCATGTTTTTCTATTTCAGTGAGACAGTGGAATCGACTACCTAGGGAGCTGTAACAGGTCATACTCCCCAATGCCATTTTCCCTGTTAAACTGCGCTATATGTGGGGTGCCCTTGGACTCTGTTTTGGTACTCTTATGTCCCGCCCTCTACTCATCTGCCACGTCTTGATGGAAATTATTGTTGTTGTTCTTACGAGCAGGAGACTGCTTATTATATTTTGTATGTTGGGGTCTTATGCCCACCTGGGTCTGACCCCTGTTTTCTCTAGCTAGGCCTCCTCATCAAGAACCCACCAAACAGAGTTTGACTTGGAGGTTCTAGCCTTCTCCAGTGTGGGGTCTTGTTACCCTTTGCCCCCCGCCACTTGTCTTCCCTGGGCTCTCCGCAGCCCCTGTCTCACACTGCGCCCTCTCTGGTGCTCGGGCTCTCCGCAGCCCTGTCTCACTCTACACCCGCTCTGGGGCTTCTCGCTGCCCCCTCTCTGGGGCTTCTCTCTGCCCCCTCTCTGGGGCTGGGATCTCCACGCTGCTGTGGGTCCCATATGAGGCCTCCTCCAACCCCTAATAGTCTCACCCAAACCTCCAGTTTTAAACAGCAAACAAAACACAAGCCCCTGGGCTATAACATAAAATTCTCTCGCTCTGCTAAAACATCATTCCAGCCACACCAAGGATGTTCCATCTCTCACCATTATCAGGCTGCTCATGTAGTCAGGCCTCTCCCTTTTGCTCACTCAGGCAGAGCTCCTTTCCCTTTGGCTGCCAGCAGGGAACTGCCCCCCTGGCCTCCTCCCTGGTGTTTAAATGGGAGCCAGGCCCTGCCCCTTCTGGTCAGCAGGTATGGGTCACTGGCTCCCTCTGGCTGCCATAGTAACCTGCAGCTGGGCTCCTTCCTCACTGCTCCAAAAGTAGCAGGCACCTTAGTGCCTTGCTACAGGAGCCTATAGAATCTCCAGCACTGGAGGTGTTCAAGAAGAGGTTGGTTAAGCATTGATCAAAGATGATCTAGAATAGCTATGGCTACTATGGGTATTTCCCATGTGTGGAAGCAGCCGGCACCTCCCAGAGGGGAAAGCAAAAGTAAGGGCCCTGAGAACCCCCATTCTGGTTCTTGAGCAAAGCAGCATAGCTTGGTGTGGCAGTGCACCTTTGGGGGCAGAGAACAGGCAGCAGTCAGGTGCCTGATGAGGGCAGCCATTTTGGCCCAGGGATAAGCTGGGCTGCAGTTTGCTGCAGGGAGGAAGGATGTAACATCAGGCTGAGAAGCTGCTCTGGGAATGTCAGGAGGTAAGAGCAGGGGCAATGGGGTGGAGGTGACCTTTGTCCTGGGTAAGATGTAAAACTTCACCCTGCCATGGAAGGGTGGTCTGGTGGGGCTTCTAATCATAGAAACAATGAGTCGGAAGGGACCTAGACAGATCATCGAGTCCGACCTCCTGCCATGGGCAGGAAGGAGCACTGGGGGTGGCAGGGGTCATAAGACTCCAGCCAGGTGCCTATCCAGTCTCCTCTTGAAGATTTCCAGGGAA
>NW_017728994.1:22816667-22818492 GCF_001723915.1 Gavialis gangeticus | reverse complement strand
TCCAATGTTACCCTGAGACTTCTTCTTGCTACCTATATACTTGAAGAACGACTTTTTGTTGTCCTTAATTCCAGAAGCTAATCTAAGCTCCAGTGCTGCTTTAGCCTTCCTTACCAAATCCCTACAAGCTCAGGTCAGGGAGGTGTACTCCTCCTTGGTCCCTGTCCCCTGCTTCCACCCCCAGTATGCTTTTTTCTTTGCCCTCAGGCCAGCCTGGATATCCGCGCTCATCTATGAAGGTTTCCTGGACCCTTTTCCCACCTTCCTGTGCAGTGGAATTGCGTCCTGCTGCGCCCCAAGGATAGCCTCCTTGAGGAAGGACCACCTTTCCTGGACCCCCATACTAACTACCCCCTGGGATCCGAATGCCTCCCTGACTACTGCCCTGAGCACATCGAAGTTGGCTTTCCTAAAGTTAAGCATTTGCGCTGTGCTAGTTACCCTCCCCACCTTTCTCTGAATAGCAAACTGGATCATTTCATGATCACTGTCCCCTAGCCTCCCTTGTACTAGCACATCCCCCACTAGGTCTATGAACATGCTTCCATGCTTTGCTGGTTGCTACACAAGGCCAGGAAGGATTTTTTCCCCCTTCTGTTGCCTTGTCAGGGTTGGTTAATTGGTTGGCTTGTTTGTTTGTTCTTCACCTTTCTCAGAAGCATTGGATATTGGTTGCAGCCAAGGCTGGGAAGTTTGACTGAGGTGCAAGAGTCTTGTCCTTCCACTCAGATGGATTGCCACATTTGGGGTCAGGAAGGAATTTTACCCCTGGTCAGATTGGTAGAGACTATGGGGGTATTTGTTTTCCTTTGTAATGGGGGTGGGGTTAGGCATGTTAAATCAATAGCAATTTGGGAATGAAGCTGATGAGGGGAGTCCTGCCTCTGCTCCATGTGACTGCTCCTTGTATTTTCAGTCCCCAGACAGGTACCCCTCTGGGTGAGCCCAGGCTTGTGGCAGGTAAAACTTTGTCTGTCCCTGCATCCCTGTTCTCCAGTGCTCAGCCCAGCTCCATCCCCCTGTCTTCTCTGCCCAGGGCACTAAAATAGCTATGTCTATATACTACTGTTAAAATAGGAGACAGTGGTTAGCGAAGAGGACAGGCTCTCATGGGTATTAAATAGAGGAACTCATTTAGTATTTCTGAACCTTTGACTCTGTGTAAAATGTAGATATGAATGACTAATTGATAGGGATATTGTGAGGCCTAATAATAATTAATATAAGTAAAATGCTATATGAACAATAGATTAAAAAGTACTTTAAAAGTATTTTAAAGTACTTTAAAAGGGCTAATTATGATTTTCTTTCTATTTTTAAATAACCCATATAAACAGTACAAACAATACATTATGAACAAATACTTTTCTTCTAGGAACACATTTATAATTTTTCTTCTATGGACAAATTACTGGTATGTTACAATGAATAAAATTTGAACATGGGCAGTAAAGAGTAGAAGGGGAATTAACTTGGATTCCAATTTAGTAAAAGGAAAGGAAGATCATTAATAACCATTTCTTATAGAGATAACTGTGGAAATGTTATTTTTAATCTGTCAGATTTTCATGTGGCTCTGTGAGAATGGCTACAATCATGTAAGAAGTTAAGCATAAAATGGAATTTCTAAGATCTTCCTGTGCGCTTATCAGCTCTTTTATTTGGTTACTCCTATTTATACATTTGCTGTTGTTTGACTTTCTGTTTAAACCTAATGGTGACTATCTTGGTATACAGGCAGTGCTTCCAAACTTTTTGTCATGTTCTGGACCACTTTTCAAACTACAGATCATCTCCTGGACAAGGGAGAAGAGATTGATGTCGT
>NW_017728994.1:22802356-22811667 GCF_001723915.1 Gavialis gangeticus | reverse complement strand
TAGATTTAATGTGCATTACCTAAAGCACATTAATGAATGTATAGACATGGCCAGAGAAGAGATTGATGTCGTATACCTGGACTTTAAAAAAGCCTTTGATCTGGAGTCTGATGACCTCCTCATGGAAAAATTTGCCTACTGTGGCCTTGGCTACACCACAGTCTAATGTCTGGGAAATTGGCTTCAAGATTGGACCCAGAAAGTAGTAGTCGATGGAAGCGAGTCATTACGTTACTCCGTAACCAGTGGTGTCCCCCAAGGCTCTGTCCAGAGGACAGGCACACGCATGATCAGAGGGCAAGAGAATAGGTCTTATGAAGAAAGGCTGAGAGCCATGGGTCTCTTCAGTCTGGAAAAGTGCAGGCTCAGGGGGGGACCTGGTGGCTGCCTATAAGTACACTAGGGGTGTTCATCAGGATCTGGGAGACCGTCTGTTCACCAGAGTGCCCCAAGGGAAAACAAGGAACAACAGTCATGAACTCCTACAAGACCGTTTTAGGCTGGACATAACAAAACATTTCTTTACTGTCCGAGCCCCCAAGACATGGAAGAGACTCCCTCCAGAGGTGGTGCAAGCACCTACTCTGGACTTATTTAAGAAACGCTTGGATGCTTATTTTGCTGGAGTCCTTTGACCCTAGCTGACTTCCTGCCCCTGGGGCAGGGGGCTGGACTTGATGAACTTCGAGGTCCCTTCCAGCCCTGACATCTATGAAATCCTCATTACCTAATTCCCTTTTGCAATCAGCTAGACCTCCTGCTTTCCCCATTTTTAATGCTCATATTGAAAAGTAATATTAGGGATTATTTAATGTAGTTTCAAGCTACTTTTCAGTGTGATTTAGCACCTAGAAATAAGGAGGTATGAGACAATAGCTCTCTGTAGATCATCAGGCAGTTCTGGATCACCAGCAGCATGAGGACCAGAATAGAAAATATCTACTGTAGAGAAATTAAGATTCTGTTTATAAAGAGTTTGTAAGTGGTTAATACATGGTTAATCAAACATTGTGAATTGCTTTAGAGTCCAGCAGGCCAATACATTGTTTATGATCAAGGCTTACAGCCTTCTATGATTCCTCCTCTGCTGATGTGCTTATAACCAAATATAACACAAGTTCTTTGCTTCTGTAACTCATTAATATTTTGCAAACCATTTATAAATAGCACCTTAAAATGAAGCCTGATTCAGTAGAGAATATTTGTTTATTTATGTTTTTGCAGTAGTGAATTCTAGGTCTGGAACAAATGTTGAAAACCTGGTCGAGATGTTTTGGTTCGTCCACCAAGACAATTAACTGCACACATTCCTCTACTGTTTCAAACAGTGAACAAACTCATTTTGTTGGTTAGTGCCAGTTTTTAAGACCAGTTTTAGCAAATGCTGAGTCTTAGTCCTCTGTCCTGTAGCCTGATCCTAAGGATATTTGCTGTGATGGCTTCCTGTTTACTGGGTCCTGCCACATAAACTGAATTGTTCTACCAAAAATACACAGTGTTTTACTTAGAGCAAAAACAGAGAAAATAATTAATTTACAGAAATGTTATGAATAACAATATTTTAAACTTGCTGGGTTTTTATTTACTTTGACTTGGAGCCTTTATTTGGCATGGCTGTGGCTTTCATTTTCAATAGTGTATCATCTATTCCAACATCTTTAAGCTGTCATCCTTAATAGAAAACTAAACTCTCCCTCCTGCACTAGCTTAAGAAATAGAACCCCATGCAACGCTAAGGCCTAAATTCATATATAATTCTATGAACTTCTTACTACTCTGTGATGCCATTTGTGTGCCCTTTATTGAAAAAAAGGTCCAACTTTTTAAATTAAACTTATGGCAATGAAAGATGTTGCAGTGTCATCTTTGAAGCTGAAGTTTTCAATATACCAAAGAGGTCATACCATACTTTTGTACTTCCTGAAAATGTACCTTGACTTTGATCTGGATGCACACTCTCTCACAATATGAGGCTGTTTTACTCTCCATGCCCATTCAAGTATTGTGCTTTCTACAGCAGATAACAACCTGAGTGTCTCAGTGTATTTGATTTTGTCCACTAGGATTGGGACTTGGACTGAATAGTCATTGATTACTTTCATGTTTGGTACCTAATAGACATTAGATGGTAAGGACTTTTGATTATTGGCAGTCTGGAATGGATTCAGGCAAGGAATCAAGAGACAAAAAGCTTTATATTGTCTTGGCAACAGTTCCCTTTCATTCTTATTTAGAAAGCAGTATCATAAATAGACCTGTATCTGTGACCTCTTCCTTCCTTCCTGAGATATTGGGAATTGTCCTGCATGCAACAGCCAAGTATCAGAATCTTTCCAGATACCTCCACACATAATGGAAGCATGTTAGAAATTCCATTTTGAAGGTATTCATTTGTTTTAAATGGTAAGGTAGATATTGACTTCCTTTTAGTTTCCAAACAAAATCTGACACATCTCTTGTATGCTCTTTCTGTAAATGAGATCTAGTTTGGGTAATTTTTTATTTGGTTGTTTGTTTTGGGGGTTAGGGGTAGTACAAGATGTGGTTGAGAGGGGGGAGTTTGAAACATGAGCTATGGACCCAGATTTATCAACAGTCACACAGTGATCCAGGTATTAATGCCAGTCCTGCTTTTTCTTTCTTTTTTCATCCTCTGTCTTGTGTAGTGGGAGAGGCTATAATAGAAAATGCTAGGAATGAAGAATGCCCTTGGAGAGGTAGGACTGACTCCCCACTCAAGTTTACAGGACTAATTGAATTGCATGTTGGGGACTTTTCTGTTTACTTTCTGTGTGGGTTAACTCATTTTAATTTCTTGTTACCATATTAGCTTGCAGAAAAGTTCTTGTGACAGCAAGCTCTCCTAGGTATAGGACCAACAAAGTGGGGATAACAGTGGCTGAGAAAACCAGCAGGCTGGATGAGTTGGCCCCCTCCCAGTAGGAGCTGTTCCTCCTTCACTCAGTGGTGTACATGGAAGTGTAGTAGCTCAGTGGCATCTCAGCTGCTATAGCACTGCCTGCCCGGTGGCCTGAAGAACTGAGTGCAATGTGAGAAGTCACTAACAGGAAGGTGCAAGAAAGGGTAAATTAAAGTAAAGAGAAGTAGTTACATGTGTTAGTCTGAAATCAGGCATAAGGCAGAGTAGATTTGCCTTGATTTAGTTAATCTGTAAGGTGCAAATAAGTTGCCTGAATTAAAGTTTAGCCAACCCAGTCCTGGTTCTACCAACCTTTCTTCTAGTTCCAAGAGATATAAAGATACTACATCTTAAACTCTGTTTAAAATCCATCAAATTTGCAGCCATATATGCTCATTTCCTGATATTTAACCCTCAAGACTATGCACTTGAGCTCTGCATTGTGCTTAAAGCAGTGTGTTGGGGTGGGGGGGAGGGGAATGGGGACAACAATTTTGGTGGGAGTGTCACAAGTTAGCCCTACACCCTCCCCAATGCCATTCCCCCTGCTGCTCTGCTTCCTGCCCTATGTTTCCTGCCACAGATCAGTCACTCTTGGCTTAAAGCATACCTACCTCTCCCTTTGCATCAAGCATACACTCATTTGCTCCATATCTACTGACTTCCCTTGATGATGTTGATTTAACCCTCCCCTTGGCCAGAAGGATGGTGAGTAAAGGTAATGGGTTAAGGGCATGTAATGGGTTAAGTAAATAATGGGTTAAGGCAGTAGCATAACTAAGGGAGGGAGCAACTGGAGCAGCAGCCCCTGGCGCTGACCTGAGGTGGAGAGGGAGGATGGAAGAAAAATATCAATTGCTGCTACAGCCCCACAGTCACACAGGTGGCATGGCAGCAGGCAGAGGTCATTGCTGCTTCCCTGCATTGAGGTCACTGCTGCTCCCCAGGTTCCTGGCTACCTTGTTACACCTTTTAATTAAGGTTCAAATTCTGCTTCTATTTTACACTTGTGTAAATTGCACAGGTTTGAAAGAAAATATTTTGGGTGTGCAAAGTTATGAACAAGAATATAATTTAGCTTTCCTTTTGCATGAGGGGCAACATCATTTTCTTAAGGGGCAGAAGTTGTACAGAGTCAGCCTATATTGTACTGAAATGAAATAGGATTTGGAACCTCTTGGTCTTTCTTCAGTAAGACCAAAGCAGGGTAGGAAACAGTTTGCTAATTTTAGGGACTTCCAGATATAGGTATAAAGTCTTCCCTTGATCATACTAGCATCAGCCAGAGTTAAACCTAGACATAGGTTCCCTAATAGTGGAAGGTCCAGTGATGGCGTTTTCAGCAGTCCATGGTGGCTGCAACCTTCACTCCACTGTGGGTCACTTAGGCAGCCTAAGTAGTCTAAATGTGTGGTACTCGGGAGGGAGTAGGCAGGTCAATGGGAGGCTCAGCACATATTTAACGCAGGCTTCTACGGAAATCAAAACTACCTTCTGCTGTTGAAACCTGCAGTACTTCTTTTGTTAGGGAGAATTCTGCCACACATAGGGGATAGGGGTTTGAATTAGAAGTCCTTTTTAGCCCCATTCTCAATCTGTTAATATATATTAGTGATGGACACAGGGGTTGATCTCTCCAGCTGTGCAGAGATATTGGCACAGCAAGATGCACTTCTTCCTGCAAATGTGGGATGAATGGTAGCTCCTTGTGTTACACAGCTGGTCAGATATTTCAGTTACACAGGGAACTGATACTAGAGGGCTAGAATACAAGAGATAAAATCTTTCTGCCCTGGCCTCAGAAGCCACTTCCTTTGTTGCTTGATCTGTACGTGCTATCCAGGAATTGTGGGAAATAAATTAATTTTGTCTCCTGACTGCAAGCAGCAGCCTCAGCAACAGACGCTGGAGAGCCAAAAGAAGGAAATGCCTCACAGTTAAAGAAAAAACCCAATGCATTGTTTACAAGGAGACTGTCAAGGATGGCGTGTCTTAAAATTTGACTTCTCAACCTTCATTTTCTGTTTTTTTGGGTTTTTTCCCCAGCTCTGCCTTTCTGTTGCATTGTTGCCACCAAACATTAATGCACAAGAATCTGATAATTGCTTCTGTATTATAGTTAGCTTCTCCTAAGAATACAGCTGAAAGTGAGCTGATTTGACCATATCCATGTATATAATTATTCACTGGGAACTCCAGCACTTTGCTTTAGCTGTGAGTTAGTCACCTAAGACCTAGAGAAACTAATCTGTGTGTATAGACCTATACAGCAGTGGTCGCCAAAGTGGGGTGTGCAAGACGATCCACTGGGGTGCAGGAAGAAAATATTAGAACTTCTATTTATATTTATATTTTATCTAAAAAAATAAGAAAGAAATTAAGCTTTACTAATATTTACTATACGGATTGACACTGGCGCCCTCACTTGGTCCGTATGTCAGACAGTCACGTGTCACATATGGTACGTGAGTAGTACATGTATATAATTTATAAATAAATAAATATACATATGTTGGGGGTGCGTGCTCAAAATTTTTTTACTGATAGGGGTGTGTGATCAAAAAAGTTTGGAGACCACTGCTATAGAGGACACAGCTGTGACACTTAACTAAAGGCTACTGAACATTCCAATATAAAAACCCAGCACTCTTTCCTGTCTATGCAGGGGGTTGGACTCAATGATCTATGGAGGTCCCTTCCGACCCTAACATCTATGAATCTATGAAAAACACACAAATTTTATGACCTTTTACCGAGTGCTCTGATGCCTCAATGGTTAGCAGCAGGCCCTTGAAATTTGCCAGGGAAATAATCCTGGCATCTATTTTGCTGGCATTATGAACATCCGTTTGGATTTGGCTGAACTATAAACTACTGAAAATTCTTATTTGCTATCAGTATTTGGCCACTCCAGTTTGGTTTTGGCAACATGCCAAACCCTTGCAAAAATTCATAGCATTCTGATTCCTCATTTCTGTATCTTCTTCTTTCTTGATCAAGTTGAAACTCCAGATGGGACACAGCGTGACTGAATCATCCCTTTCTACTCTGTGCTGTTGCCTCTGGGAATGAGCATTCCATTGGGAATAAGCAAGTCATGAATTCTAGATTCACTTCTTTTTCTGACAAGAGGTCATAGTTCTGCATTCATCATCACCTTCAGCATTTGACGACCCCAAAAAAGGTATTTACATAATATGGGTCTAGAAAGAATTACCATAAAGATGTACCAATACTTAGAGTATCAGCATAAGATTCTCAAAGTAACCTAGGCAAGACTTCATCTGCCAAGGACTTGCTCTGTGACCTTGCAAGCTACTCAGACTGTTTCTGCCTCAGGTTCCCATTTGTAAAATGGAGGGAAGAGCATTATGCTTCTTCATGGGCAACTGTGAGATTAGAAACATCAGGAGCTCAGATACCACGCTAATCAAGGCCATAAAAGTACTGTGAGCGTGAGAAATAACAGGGATTATTTGAAGAAATATGATAATGTAGTTAAAAGCTGTTTTATAATAAGACAAAGAGGCACTATTAAGTTGTAGGCAGTGTTAATTCTGACACTTAATTGTTAAGTTACTTGATCTTGCAACTTAAGCAATGTGTTTTACATCTATTTGTATATGTAATTACATGCTGTAAGAGATAATGTGACTGTGGTAACGGAAAGTTCCAATGGCATTCTGGGGTTTACCCTGCTTTTGCAGTAAAACTTTCATTAAATTAAATGGAAATAGAATTGGGTTGTTAGAGAAAGTACTAGAAGAAGCCATCTCAAGTTCTTTTAAAGCTTAGATTATTTTGTTTTTAAAACAACTATTTTACAATCTAATGCCTTACACAACTGGCAAAGATCTATAGTCTATATACAAGCTTACATGAAAATAAACAAGTTTATAAAGTTAAGCACTCAAAAGAAGGCAGGGAATACAAAACTTAGTTGTCCATGCCATCAGAGATCTAGCTTGAAAAATGTGCAGTCTCATCTGACCTCATACACCATGTACTTATAATATGTCCACACTGAAGCCACACTGGCATTGGAATAATAGTAATAAAAACCTTGCAGGAGGTTTTAGAGATGGAGGCACTTGAGCTAGAGTGCATTAAGTCTGGCTTAGATAGCCAATTTGTTTAGAAAAGGTGATCATTAGTACAACGCTCCCTAACATCTGTGAGGTCTTCCCTCAGTATGATTTGGCTGTTCTGAATTAACTGTAAATATAACATGAAATCCTTCTGTATTTAACATAGGTTTGTCAGTAGTGAACACCTGCAATTCATACTGAGTACCATTTTCCTTATTTAGAGTGGATTAAAGGATGAATTAATTAGAAACGCTAAAGACAATCAGTTTAATTAATTAGAAAACACTGCAGACAAGATAATCTACCACCCTGTTGTGTGAAAGGGTCAAAATCTGATTGAGATTCAAACTGCATAAAAATTAAAGTGTTCCAAAAGGGAAGAATATCATGCAAGAAAGAATCATGTACTCCAGAAAAATGTAGAAAGTAAAGACAGGAGCATGGACCAAAGGTGTCATATTCACACCAGTAGAGATTCATTATGTGGGCTAGTGCTTGGATGGTGTATTACATATCCACATTACTTTTCATAGGCCATTTTCCCAGTTTGACATCAGATTTACCTTAGAATTTCAAAACATGCAGACATGAAGTGCATTCAGTGTTTTGAAAAAGATCACACCATAGTAATCTTACTTCCGTGATTACAAAAAAAACCCAGTTTGGATGTTCTTATATGTTCTATGTTCATAGAACTATATCACACTATCACAGCAATATTGTCCATACAATAAGGTATACAGGTGTATTAGCTGAACATGCATACCATACTTTTCACACTGCTTAAATTTGTTTGTCAATGACTGGTTCACTGCTTGATAAGTGGGAACACTGGCAATAAGCTACAGACAGGGACAGAACAATTTACTTCAACCCAATACAGATTGAGGGAGCTGTAGATAAGGTCATCATTATTCTACTGTTTCCTGTCTTCCTGCTCTTAAACAACATACTTTATTGTATCTTTATCTTGTTTCCATCATGTTTTTTCCCCTCTCCATTTCACAACAGTGATACTGAAGGCTGGTGATGCTATCCCAAGACAGACATTTGAGGTTATTATTTTGGACTTCAGCTATCATCCAACCTCCTGCTTTTACTTAGAGTTAAAATCAACTGCAGATACAGCTTCCTGAATTCATATAACTAATATGAGTTTAGTTTCCTATGGCTCCAGCATTAAATAAGTCCACAGAGTCCCGCTCAAATTCTTTGGACTAAACTGGTTCTGGCTGCACTAAACATGACATAGGCCACCTGACTGGTGCAGAACTCTAGAAGAAAATATATTGGAAAGAGAACAATGAAACTCCTCCTCAGTCATGATTAGGTGTGGCTTCTAACAAGACAAGCTGTATTGTAGTGGTAAATTTTCTGCTAAAGTTTCTGTGGGTTTTCTTGGCAGTATTTCTGGAGCTAATGGTAAGTTGTCAAAAACAAAACTTTTCACAGAAAAAGTTTGGTTTTGATAAATTTCCCATTTTTTAAATTCATTTTCAGTTTCAAGTGACTTTTTTATTTTGAAGTTTAAATAATATAATTCTGTCCCCCCTGCAAGTGGAATTGAAATAACATATTTTGATCAATGGTATCTGAATTTTTTGTCTTCATTTTCAGTATCCTAAATCTTCATCCTGATTCAGGATGGAAGAATGTATTTACTCAAGTGTCACCCTCACCATCAGGGTTAGCTATGCAATGTACAGGTGTTCTTTTCTTGAGAGAAAAAAATTTACAAATCTTGAAAATTCTTGCAGGATGGGGAAAAAACATTTATCTTCCTCCTATTCTACTGACTTCAAAGGAGCACTTCAGGTTTGCAGAGGATTTGGTCTAATAACTTTGTTGCATATAATTTGTTTGGCATTCCATTGAATTGCATTATTTTAGTGGTGAATGAAATTTGTTTTGTTTATACATACTACTACTTTTATTTCAGTGTAATTGTCTGAAAAATGTCCCACAGCTCTGTTAGCATGTGAAGAGCATGGGGAAAAAGTGCTTATCTGTGTCTGTCGTATTTCTAGTACATCCATTCATAGCAGGTCAGTGTGTTTTATAGGTATTAATTTATTTTCAACTTGTAAAGCTCCCTGTCTGTTGTGGTCAATATAAAAATGTTGTAATTCTAATATTTATAGTTTCATAGTATCATAGTACTTAGGGTCGGAAGGGACCTAAACAGATCATCAGGGCCGACTCCTGCCCCGGGGACGAACGGGTGCTAGGGTTATATCACCCCAGCCAAATATCTGTACAGCCTTCTCTTGAAGACCCCCAAGGTAGGAGAGAGTACCACCTCA
>NW_017728994.1:22758119-22801528 GCF_001723915.1 Gavialis gangeticus | reverse complement strand
AGCCAATTTGCCACCCATCTGACTGTGTAGGCATCAGTGTTTTTTTAAGACAATGTAGTGGGAAACCGTGTCAAAGGCCTTAAAGTCCAGGAAGTCAACATCCACCCTGACACCCTCATCCAGGGACTTTGTGATGTGATCATAAAAAGAAACGAGGTTAGTTAGGCAGGACGTGCCCTCAATGAACCCATGTTAGTTGCCCCTGAACATTACCTCCCTTGCTGGGCCCTTCCAGATGTGCTCCTTGATAATTTTCTCAAAGGTCTTCCCAAGGACCAAGGTAAGGCTGACTGGCCTATAGTTGCTGGTGTCCTCCTTTCTCCCCTTCCTGTAAATGGGGACCACGTTGGCCCTTTTCCAATCCTCTGGTACCTGGCCAGTGCCCCACGAGCACTCATAGAGCCATGCCAGGGGCCCTGCTATGGCCCCTGCCAATTCCTTCAGCACCCTTGGGTGAAGAGCATCTGGACCTACTGATTTAAACATGTCCAGCCCCTACAAAAGTTCCCTAACTAGGTCATCCCTGACCCTAGGCATGTTGGTGCCTCCCCTGGGCCTGTCCGCAATTCTAGTGAGGGAGATGTCTTGGTCCCTGTTCCGGAATATGGAGGCAGAGAATTCGTTAAAAAGGTCAGCTTTTTCATTTCCTGGAATCACCAGATTGCCAAACCTATCCTGTAGGGGCCCCACGTTACCCGGTGCCTTCTTCTTACATCCTATGTTTTTGAAAAATGACTTTTTATTATCCTTAATTCTGGTCGCTAGCCCTAGCTCCATCTCTGCCTTGGCCTTCCTAACAGTCTCCCTGCAGTCCTGAGCAACGGAGGTGTAATCCTCCTTGGTGATAGCCCCTTGCTTCCACTGTTCGTATACCTCCTTTTTTGCCCTCAGGCATCCCTACATGCCTTTGCCAAGCTATAGGGGTTTCTTAGCACTCCTGCCCCCCTTGATGCTCATTAGGACTGAACCCTTTGAGCTCGGAGGATTGTCTCCTTGAGGAACAACCACCCATCTTGGACTTCCATCTCATTGAGGCTCCAAGACCCCAATGCCGCTCTTACTAATCTACTTAGTTCACTGAAGTTGGCCCTCCTGAAGTCGAGGACCTCTGCCTTGCTGCTTGCTTTTACCACCCTGCACTGGATAGCAAATTCCAGCAGGTGATGATCACTGTTACCCAGGTGGTCAAGTACCCCTTACTGGGTCATCACCTGTGGCAAGGACCAAGTCCAGCAAGGCATTTCCCCTGGTAGGACTATGTACCTCTTGGGTTAGATGGAGGTCCTGTATCCCACCTAGGAACCTAAGTGAGCGATCGGAGATGGCTGACTGCTTCTCCCAGCAGATGTCTGGGTAGTTTAGGTCACCCATGACAACCACATCCCTTGACTTTACAGCCTTCATGAGCTGACCTGAGAATTGCAGGTCCAGCTTGTTCCCCTGGTGAGGTGGTCTGTAGTAGACCCCCACTATCAAGTCCCTTTTCCCACACCCCCCTTGCATTCTTGCCCAGAGCACCTCATTTTGCCCTTCCTCTGACCCCATCCTTATCACTGAGGATGTGTATTGCTCTTTGATGTATAGTGCTTTACCTCCCCCTCTTTTCCCTGCTTTGTCTTGCCTGTACAGCCTGTATCCCTGGATGTCCACTGCCCAGTCACAGGTAGAATCCCACCAGGTTTCCGTGAGCCCCACTAGGTCTGGGTTTTTGCTAGCTAGCAGGAGGGTGAGTTTCTCCTGCTTATTCACCATGCTTTGAGCATTTGTGTAGAGGCATTTGAGGCCTCCTGTAGGTGCGCGTGCCACCCCTTGTTCCTAAGCCTGCCCTGGCCCCATCTCTTACCTGGGTACTACCTGTGCGCATCACCTGGCTTGATGGTGAAGTGTCCTTGTGTTATAAAAGCCTAAGTCTCTGTTTGTTTGTCTGTTTGTAATGCTTTATGTGCACTCTGGTTGGCTGACAGAAACAGCCAATCAGAGTGCTCCAAGAGTGGGGGAGCGCCACCATGATTCTGAAGCCATGCCGAGGACCAGACAGAGGGTGAATAGCAAGAGGCAGAACAGCAGCAGCATGGGGCATTAAGTGGTAGCACTCCACACCAGCCCTCTGTCACCCCCCGCCCCCATCATTCTTGACGGGCTTTTGGCTAGTAATTTAATATAACTCTAAACAAATACATTTCAGTAAAAGTACATTTTGCTTTTGTCTACTAACTTGTCTGGAGATTGTTAACATTGAGTGATATTGAGATTTTTAAGTCAAATCCTAGACTTGGGGAAAATTATTCTTTGAGTGATTCACAGTGACTGGAGCAGCACCTTCTAATTTTCATCATTATTCAGGATGGGAAAAAATGTATAAATCTTGAAAATGTTTGCAGGATGGAAAAACCATTCATCTCTCAGCTGCATTCAATGGGGCAATTCATGTTTATAGAAACAAGGGATTGGGTCTAATAACTCCTATGCATATAATTTGTCTTCTAAGTGTCTAGGAGGATTTAAAGTCCAACCATTTATTCTACATACCCTAGTTAAATACAGAAGCTCTATATCATCCTCCCATTTGACCCTAGGCATTGTTTTACATGTGCCAGAATGAGCTATTTTGGAACAAACAATACATTTTGCTTGTTTTCTTCAAAGTTCATAATAATAATGTTTTTGTTATCTTTAAAGCTCTCTAACCTGGAGGACTTTAAGTAGTATACAGAAAGTAGATGAGAAAAAAATAAATTTAAATGGCCAACAAGGCCCCATTGTTATATAAACTACTTAAACTCAGAGAAACAATCCTAACAGCGTTACCTATTGAACTACTTCCTAGATATCAACAAAAATACACCCCAAAGGTAATTGGATCACATGAGTAAGTCCAGGATCAGGTCTCAGAGTAAGAAAACATTTTAGGTTAGTCTGAAAGGATGAATATGAGGAAGTTTGGAGTGTGTGACTAGGGACAGTAGGCTCTAGTATTTCTTTCATTTCTTCTACAGCAGTCTCAACAGCTAAGAAAAGGTTATTATGTTTTAGTTACAAAGGATGAATCTGTGAAATGATGTATGAACAGCACAATTTAATGACAACCATGGTGTGTTTCAAATGAGTGGTGAGGTTGCAACTTTGTTATAAGAAACTTTTTAAAGAGAAAATTTAATTCAGAGCAGAGTAAGATTTTGAAGTCAAACAAAAACTAGGAAGTGCTAGAATGTAGGTTACCCACATAATATTAATTCTAACCCCTTGTGTGTTTACATGTGGTACAGACTTTCATTTCACAATCCCATGTTGTAGGTTCCACAGGATCCCTCCTGTATTCCATAGAGAGGCAGTCGCAGTTGTCAGTATTTTGCAGTTTTGAAAATTAGGCCCAGGCCCACTTAGAAGCTAAGGAACATAACATTAGCATACTGCTCTGAAAAGCCAAGTATAAGCACCTCACACTTAATGAATACTTGTACCTAGAAAAATCTGGCATCTTTAGGAGTAGAACTTAGGTCTTTCAATGTCTGGGATACTAGCATAAGGAGAGTTCATCTTTTTTCTCTATTTTTCCACTGTGCACAGGACCTGAATCTGTAATCTTCATCCATGCTGGATAATAAGATAGGCCATGTCCATACAATAAAAGTTGTGCTAGTTTAACAAGAAAAAGGGCCAATGTGGTCCCTATTTTCAAGAAGGGGAGGAAGGAGGACCCGGGTAATTATAAGTTGGTTAGCCTTACCTCTATTTTTGGCAAGACCTTAGAAAAAATCATTAAGAATCACATTTGTGGGGGGCCAGTGGGCAATACAATGTCAAGGGGCAACCAGGATAGGTGTATAGCAGGTAGATCCTTCCTGACTAACCTGGTCTCTTTTTATGACCAGGTGACAAAGTGCTTAGATGGAGGAGTAGAGGTAGATGTTATTTACTTGGATTTTAAAAAGGCCTTTGACACGGTGTGACACTCAATTCTTACATGTAAGCTAGTAGCTGTGATGTGGACTTTTTCACAGTCAGGTGGGTGGAAAACTGGCTCATAGGATGCACCCGGAGACTGGTGGTGGATGGGCCGGTTTTACTTGGAGAGATGTGGGCAGTGGTGTCCCCCAAGGCTCAGTCCTTGGACCAGTACCGTTCAATGTCTTCATCAGCAATCTGGATGAGAGTGTAGAACGCACTCTGTCCAAATTCGCAGACGACACCAAACTACGGGGTATAGTAAACACACTAGAGGGTGATAGGATGCAATTTAACAAAGATAAGTGCAAGTGCAAACTGCTGCACCTGAGGAGAAAAAACCACCAATACACCTATAGACTGGGAAGTACCGTTCTATGTAGCACAACTGTGGAAAGGGATCTCAGAGTCATAGTCAATGCAAAAATGAACATGAGTCACCAGTGTGATGAGGTTATAAGTAAGGCTAACCGTGATACACCTGCTAATAAGCCTTACTTATTAGCAGGTGTATCACAAGCAGGTTTAGGGAGGTGATTCTTCCCCTCCAGGCAGCATTGGTGAGGCTGCAAATGGAGTACTGCATCAGTTTTGGGTGCCGCACTTCAAGAGGGATGTGGATAACCTAGAAAGGGTTCAGAGGAGGGTTACTCATATGGTTGAGGGCCTGCAGGTAAGATCCTATGAAGACAGACTGAGGAACCTGAATCTCTTCAGCCTTTGCAAGAGAAGGCTGAGAGGTGATCTTGTGGCTGTCTACAAACTCATCGGAGGAGGTCAGCAGGGAATAGGGGATGCTCTGTTTACCAGAGCACCCCCTGGGATTACTGAAGACAAAGGCCATAAACTGAAGAGTAGATTTAGATTGGAAATCAGGAGGAAATTCTTTATGGTGAGGGTTGCCAAAATATGGAATGGACTTCCAAGGGAGGTGGTACTTTCCCCTACCTTGGAGGTGTTCAAGAGGAGGTTAGACAAGCACTTGGCTGGGGTTGCTTGACCCTAGCCCTCTTTTCTGCTCAGAGCAGGGGCTTGGACTTGATGATCTAATAGCTCCCTTCCGACCCTAGAAATATATGAAGGCAAATTTTGGGCCAGATGCACTGAAGCCAGTCTGACATACTTAAATTGTTTTGGCTTGCACTTGTAAATTATAAGTACAGATAAACCAGTTTCAATGAGGATTAAATTGGGCTAAGTGCATCTAGTTTATGGAATTGTACAAGTAACTTTTCCCATTAAGACAAGGCCTTGGTGAGTAGTATGAATTAAGGCTGTGTGAAATTTCGCCGGCAGTTTCATTTCAACGCTCTTTCAATTCGTTTTAAGCTTGAAACAGCAAAATTGAAACAAAACAGAGCTTTGAAAGAGCCTCGAAATGAGGCAAGTCGAAATGTTTTAAAATTGTTTTAACTTTTTGAGTTTCGAAGCTCAAGCTGCACTTGTCTGTAGGAAAACAGGAACTAAAGTAAGGAGAGGGAAGGGAAGAGGGGGTGGGGGGAAGGACTGCTGTCAATATTGACTGTGTAGCTGGCCAGTGACTGTCATCCTTCCCTGAGGTCTCTTCCAATCCCAGTGCTCTGGGGGTGGGATGGAAAAACTGCAGAAAAGGCAGCATTGTTTGAACTGCCCTGCTTTCTGCCATGGTGTCAGTTGAGTGAGGGTGCACCACACACAGACACACACACACAGACACAGTGTCACCCACCCACGTCATGAGTTTTGCTTGTCAGCAGCCAGAGGAGCAGGGCCCCAGAACCCAGAAGCCCCTGTACCTATCTCCTTGAAACTTGGCAGGCTTCGTTACCTCAGCAGGGGCTAGCAAGTGTGCAGTTTTGACCCCACTGTGGCTTAAGACATACATGTGACGTGAGGTTTTTTGCTTTCAAGACTTTGGGGTGCAGTTTCCCTGAAACCCCTACACCTATCTCCTTGAAACTTGGCAGGCTTCGTTACCTCAGCAGGGGCTAGCAAGTGTGCAGTTTTGACCCCACTGTGGCTTAAGACATACATGTGACGTGAGGTTTTTTGCTTTCAAGACTTTGGGGTGCAGTTTCCCTGAAACCCCTACACCTATCTCCTTGACACTTGGCAGACTTCACGTCTTCAGAAGGGGCTATCATTCCTGCAAGTGTAATCCAAATCAGTCCAGAGATGACAAAGTTATAGGCTGTTTTGAGCTTCCCCATTAAAGCCTATGGGCGAAATGTTGAAACAGCGTTGAAACGTTTCAGTGGAATGAAATGGAACAGCAGTTCCGTATCGAAACTAAATTTGAAATGAAATGCCACAACGCAAGTTGAAACAGAACGGTGCCGTGTTGCACAGCCCTAGTAGGAATAGTTACAGTGTAACGTACCGTGTACTATGCAATGCAAGTCAGAATGAAAGAATTAAACTATTTACTATCTATGTTACTTTATAAACTTTTCAACCCACACATCTTTTCTGTCATGCACATCTGTAATGTGATGTATAGTAGTCTATATATATAATACAGAAAATAATGAGCCCAATTTGGCTTACGTACACAGATGTAAAGTTAAAGTAACTATTGTTTTTTTTTTACAAAATTACTACAGATTTACATATAGAAATTAACAGAATTTGACCCATTAGAAACAGGGATACAAATAATAGCAAGGGACCATCTTGCATCAACTGAATTTAACGAGAAAGACATATTTTTTACTAACACACAAAATCTTCCCCTGAGAGAGAAGGATACATACAGTAAGGAGAGAACCTAGGCTGTTTTTTTGTTTCAACTTATAGCTGTTATAGTAGTAGTTCTTCTTGACATGTTGTTTTCTGACTTTGTAGCACCCTATTAATAAATTAAGGCACTGTTTGCTTTAAGTCTGAACTAGCAAACAGCTCTTGATGGAGAACTTTTCATTTAGTGCAGGGGTTCACACACCTTTCACCTGGTTACTCGATTTCTAGCTTCAAGCCTTGTCTGCTCCTGAATTTCGGTTGGGTTTATTTTTCTACTTGTAAACGTCACAACGCCTAGCTTGGGAACCACTGATTTAGTAGAAGGAGCTAAATGTAGAAATGCTTGTTTACAGCCTTGAATATCCCGATTCTTCCCCATCTTGAATCTTAGCTAACCAATTACCTCTTTGCAGAAGGATGGTGTTATTATTTCATATTAATAGGATGCCTCAAAGTCAGCAAACATACCAGCTTGGCAAAACACCTGAAGGAAAGATGTATGGTCACCTCCTTAGGGGGCTGGTTAAGAGCCAGTTTGCTCCAGTGGTACCAATGAGCGAAGCCTAAAGACTGCCCTAAACAGAGAGCAGCAGGAAAGCCCCAAAAGGTGGCTCTGGCCTGGAGGGTCAGGAGAGTGCCAGGCTTCCTCAGCCCTGACATGCAACAGATGCTAGGTGGTGGGGGAGGATGGCACTGCCCTTCCCTCAGTCTGGCATTTCACTGCTTGAAACTAGCCTGGAAGGCGTCAGCCCTGATTTTCCTGGGAAAGTTGTGGAGCCCTCTGAAAACTGGCTTGCTGAGCCTCCCTCGGCACCGCAGAGGTCGTGCAGCCGGGGTCTCTGGTGACATGCAAAAGCCTCCAGCAAACTTCTGTGAGCCATGTCCCCGCGCCCCCAGGACGGCAGAACCATCGCGGGGCAGCTGCTGTAGGGCACGGCCTTCACCCGCGGGATGATGTTTCAGCACTTCTCCAGCAAAGCCAGATTTACGCTCAAGATAGTGCCTTGAGCGTGGACAGCCTCACCCGCCCTCCCCACCCCCCTCCCCGGGGGCAGCGGGGGCTTCTCCTGCGCTGGCAGAGATCGAGGCGGAGAAGAGCAGGAGCTCTCTGGTCCGGCCCCGGCCCCGAGCTCAGCACGGCGGACGCGCGCAGCAGGTGGCCGGCGCCCCCCAGAGCGCCCGCGCCCTCTCCCTGGGGGGCGGGGCGCGCACAAGGCTGCGGCTTTCCAGGGCTCGCGCTTCCGCCCGCGATCAGCTGACTGCCGCGAGGAAGCGGCCGCGGCTGAGGCCTCGGCAGAGGCAGTGAATGAAAGGCACCTCCAAAGCACGTCCCCACTGCTTGCCCCAAGCCCTGCAGCTAGGTAGCCCGCCCCGTACCCCGCGCCCTCCTTGCTTGCAGCTGGTGTGGTGACAGCGATGGCAGGGGCCGTGGTAAACGGAGCTCAAGTAAGTGCCTGTGTCCGGCGCTCTGCAAAGCAGCAGCAGCACTAGCACGTCTGGTGGGTCTCTCTCGCCCCCCTTCTCTTTTGTAACACGTCTGTCTCCTGCTCTGTCTTCTCAGCGCATATTTATTCCTACCTGGTGAAAGCCCCTTGCCTGGGATTTGCCCCCCCCACCCCCCAAAAGAGCCTCATCTCTTGATTTCTGCGGCCCCTCTTCACCTCGCACCACTCTTTTGCTTTTTAATAAAGATTTTCTTGTTGCTGAGCGAATGGTCCCTTCCTCCTGGCTTGACCAGCTTCCTTCTTTGCTTTGCTCTGCCTGGGTCTGCGGGCTCCCCTCAGCGACCTGCAGCCCCAGGCACTTTCCCTCTCCCCCTCCTCCTGGGCAGCTCGGCCCCGAAGGCAATGGGAAGTTGGGAGGGGAAGTATGCTTGGAAGATGAACATGTTTGTAGCCCCAGAGGGTAGTTTGTAACTGTTTTGAGTCCTTGTAGGCAATAATGCTTTGCTTGGGGGAAGGGAATGGCACTTGCTCTAGGGAAGAAAGAAACCCAAACCCCATTACTTCAGTCACTTCTTTGGCTGGGCATTATATCAGTTTGGGACGTATCAGAGCTTTTCTTAGCAGAAACACTCTGGTGAGCAGAGTTGCTATCTCTGTTGGAGACACTGGATGCTGGTCCTAGAGATGCTTATTTCTTTTATTTCTGCTCAGGCTTAAAAGAGCTACAAATTCCCACTGATTTTTTTTTTAATTGTTGCACTTCCCCAATCAATATGTTTTGCAATTGATTTCTATTG
The DNA here is from genome assembly GCF_001723915.1 of Gavialis gangeticus. Taxonomy (NCBI): domain Eukaryota; kingdom Metazoa; phylum Chordata; order Crocodylia; family Gavialidae; genus Gavialis; species Gavialis gangeticus. Next base: position 22,792,623 of record NW_017728994.1, on the reverse strand, counting down.
GAAGCACTAGGCACATGCTGCAGATTGAGAGGTGGATGTTGTTTGCCTGTTTGCATTAAACTGTTTTACTGTTTGCTTGAGGGAAGAAAGAGAGAAGTTTCCCTCCGTCCCTCACATGCAGCTCTTGTGAAATGAAGACAGCGAATTGCTGCCTTTCAAATGGTTTTTCTGGCCACTTCTCCATACAGTGAAATAGTCTTCTAAAACATGATGAGTAACCATTTCAGGGTAGCTGTATGCTGTGCTGGCCCCTTTCTTGCTCTCAGGCTGAAGGCAGTTCTGTATCGGTAGTACCATTCCCATGCTTCACTATTTTCTTCACAAATGTTGTTGTGTGGCCCAAGACAACAAAAAGGAAACACATAAGTGTTGCTGAGCATGCCTCAGATCTTTGATGCTGAAGTCATTTCAAACCTCCCTTTTCTGTGCTCTTTGTCAAGCTTTGAATAGGATATTGCCTGGATAGCTTGGGGGTTTGGAATGAGTTTGTGTGGAGCTTTCCATCCAAGAGACAAGCGTGTTAATAATTAGGTTGTGGATTCGCATTCTACCAAGTTGATGGTGGCTGAATATTATTGTCCAATGTTACTGGGGCCTCCTGAAGTGTATTGTACTTGTTCCTAATAGAAGGAGGCCTTTTTTTTGTTGTTGCTTTGTTTCCGTTGCTGTAATGAAATGACTCCTAACTTGCACCTCTGCTGAGATGAGAACCTGTTTCTCAGCTCGTGTCACTAGTTTTAGTTTAACTAACTTCTGAGAGGCTAAGGCAATTGATGCCAGGTGAGAATCCGTTCCTTATGTCTATACCTCAACAACCAAACCAGACCAAAACAACCCCACAGCCATTCCTATGTGCCTGAAATAGATAGGTTCCTGTTGATTATGCTGAGAAGACTGAGTAACATTGATTTTTGAAGAGGTTAAATCTCACTGAAGAGCTGTGGATAAAGGAAGAAGGCTGGAACTGTTATTACTTATTGTATATACAATCTTACAAGTAGATACAGGACTTCACTTCCATGACTTTTTATAAATATTAATTTTAAAGACTGAATGAAAATGAGGGGGAGGAGGAACAGACTAAAATTAATTATGGTTACTTCTAGGAAAGGAACTAATTACTTTTCATTATATAATATTCTGCTTTTGCTTAGAGTGGAGACTTTTTAAAGGCATAAAGGGCAGGAAGGAACCCTGTTCCTATTACTCCTCTATGGGACTTAAACACCCAGATTTCCCATCTGTCCTTACAAATCTTCACTTCAGAATCAGTTTCCCTACTGTTGGACCCCTAGCTTTATTTTAAGAACAGAAACAAAATCTTTTTCCCCCCTTACAAGCTGATATTTATTTAAAAATGCTGGACTGATGCACCATGAATGCTACTCTAAAATAATCATGGCTTTACATGGAATTCCTTAATTATATACTTGTACGGAGCCTAGCAATAGCTGGTTGTGAGAACAGTTAACTAACTATGTAGCTGCCGTAGGAAATGGTTCCTGTGGTTGCTGTGGCATGTTATAGCGTTGCTTGTAAGATTCTTCCTTTGCCAGAGGCTGAATTTATCCCTTCTGAAGTCCAGTGGGTTCTTAATGTGGCCATGTGTCTTGTGGTTTGAAGCTTGCTGAGTCTGTAATTGGGTGTGCAAAATGTATTGTATCAAAATTTCTTAAATATTCCACTTTGGGAACATGCCTTATGAAATTAATGATGCTGCATTGTGAATAGTGTTGCTACTTAAAACAAAAGTCACTGTAAAACCATGAAAGCCAGCCTATGTAAATTGGGTAATACCTTCTAACTCTGAATTTATGTAAGGAAAGAGGTAGATGTGAATTTGGGTAATGTCAAAAACTTCTGTTTCAAAGAATATCAGTTTTTTCTAGTTTTACTAATAGCTACAGTGGTGTGAAATGTTCATCAGATACCATGTGACCTACCCAGTTCAGCACTTTATTTCAGGCTTACTAGAATTGGTCCAGGTCTTTTCAGAAGTTCATGTCATTTCACATATAGCATCTAACATGTGCCAGAGGGCAACTGCTAGTGGTTACTATCAGGCTGGATGGGGCTTGAACTAGAAAATGGATATCTCTGTTTCTGCTTATCAATCCTGTGTGTACTCCACTCCCCCTTGCTCTTGTTGAGCTTTGATAATCATACCTATGTAACTGTCCGATTGACTAGGAAAAAACACTGAGGAATAAGTTGTGTTCATAGGGGGGTCCTACTCTATCTAGGTATTGCAGTGGTGTCTGGAAACAATCACATTTTGGTTCTGGTGGCCTATGGAGGAGTTCAGGCTCGGGAGTTGTGGGCTGCTGAAGGGGCCAGCACTCAAAGGCTGATACTTGCTCCGAAGGAAGTCACAGTAGTTGAAAATGGTACTTTATACGCTTTTATACTGTTAATTTGCATTGAGTTGGAAGTGTGTGTGTTGGGCTTGTTTAAGTTCACACTTTGCCCATAGTAGATTGACATTAAATATTGGAGATGCATAAATAAGCTTTCAAGAGTTTGAGATAATGTCATCAGATGCTGTGTTGAATGATGCATCGGATGAAGTGACCTTGGATTCAAGAGTATCTGCAAGGATACACAATCCCAGCTTTCACTGAGGGCTATTTGCAAGGCAATGGAGGGCTGCCATTAATGGGTTCCACTCTAATGGGATGCAAGCCTTCAGCATTTTTGCAGGCATGTAAGCACCTACAGAGGCCTAGCGTGTAAGCACCCACAGAGAGAAATGAATTGCCCTATAGGACTTGCTATTCTGCTTTTCAAATAATTTTTCATTTAACTGGATAGTTTAATGGAGAATTTTGTTGGGACAGTGGGATTGCTCTGGTGGGCCATATGTTGTATACCTGTGCTGTAAGGGCAGGTCCATGTCTTCTTCATACTGTGCCAGGGAGTACCCCCATGAAGAACAAGATGCATGTTCTGAATGTTCTGTACCCCAGAGTAGATGTCCTGTAGCCATGTTAGTAAGGCACGAGCATGGGAACAAGTAAAGCCAAATCAGCATGCTTATTGGTGCATGTCCAGCCCTGCACTACATTACATGTATAATGGGGTGGGCAGGTAGTGCCTCACTGTGGTACTTCCTGGAGCAGTACAGAGATGCTTTGAATTTACCATGCGTTTCACCCCAGAAATGGTTACTTTTCAGTGGTGGATTGAGTGATTAATGTATTTGTGTGCATCGTGTAAAGTGCTCTCTAGTCCATGGGGATGAAAACCATTATACAAGTAAGATGTATACTTGGAAAATGATATTGATTTTTTTTAAAAGAAGGTTTCCACTATTTCCAAGTCATTAGGATGTCAGCTATCCAACAAAAATTCTTTTCCTCTTCCTCGTAGTTGTGAAAGGTAAGCGTGTTCGTTGGAAGCAGAATTTATTGGAAGAGCTGTGATGAAAGATGCCTCTTAGGAAGAAGAGGGAAGAAATTGCTGGACTGAACTTTGAACACCCTGTTTTTCATCTTGTGTATTCAAAGGGGAAAAAATATTTTACTGTAGTCAGCTTTCTCTTTCTTAGTGGAAGTTACTGAACAAGAATGAATGAAAGGGGGTGCAATTTTATATTATCTGATTGCCATCACTTTAAGAGTGGATGAGACAAGGGGATGATTTGTGAAGGTGAGGAATACAATGGCAAGTTCTCTTGTAGGGTAGCTCATGTTTTGGAACACATGAAATATTCTCAAAACAGAACCTGAATGACTTGTTTGTTTGTTCCTTATCTGAATTTTGGATACACAGGCATTTTATAGGCTAGTAATAAAGTGGACTCAAAGTTTTCTTGCTCAATATTAAAAATAGTGATATGCACGTAAGTAATAAGTTGTCAGTAAGGATAATTGCTGCACTGAAAAAGTTGGCTTTTATATTTTTCATAATTGTATTGATGTTTTTTTTCAGGCTCACCTCAGTGCAAATAGTTTACTGGAGAAATGAGCTGGCATAGATGTAGAATTAATTACAGCTTTTATTTCTCAATCCTGGCCTTAATTTCAGTGGAGATTCCTGGAAGACTCAAAACATGAACTGCAATTTTTTAGTGTGTAGTAGAATAGATGAATGTCACTCTTCTGGAGCTATCTACCATTTCAACGTGGCTGAGAGAAAAATCCTAATACATATTAAAACATTAAAAACTTCCAAAAGGATAGAGGTTATGTAAACTGTGAACTGGAGGCTGGGAATTGAAAGTTGTGAAATTTTTCTGATGTGGTCGTACAGAAATGCTTGTATCCTTAATGCCCTTGGATGTTTTTGCTCAAAACTTTCTGCTCTATCTCTGTTATGTGGAAAGAGATAATACCAATCTCAACAGATGTTACAAGGACTCATCGTTTGTAGACTATTTTGAAAAGATCTCACCTGAACTTTCAGAAGTGACTTTAAAACCTTGAATTTGGGAGCAACTTGGCACCTGACTTCCAGGTGACTCCAATGCCTGTCTTTCACCTGAAACTGGTACAGTTTTTGAAAATGGCCCATTTTAGGGTATCTTAAACTAGGCATCAAAAATCACTATTTGCTTTTGAAAATGTAGGCCAAAATATTTTCAGTAGTGCTGATTGTTTAATGTTAAGTTACTGCATTCATAGTTATTTTAATAAAAATATTTTCATCTGAAGTCAGAAAATCCCAATCCTATATACATGAGGCTATGAATGCGATAAATTGGGGTGTCAGTCATCCAAGCCATTGGCTCAATTTTTCCTGCAGGGCTCCAGGAGGGGCGGGAACTATAGGGGTGGGGCCCACTGCCAGATTCTGGTGTATGGATCTCCTATGGGAGGCATGTCAGCAGTGGAGGGGTAAGTGGTGGGTGTATTAATCCCAATGGTTTAGTAATCCATGGCCAATAACACTTCTGCTGCCTACCCCGCTGCTGAAGGTAGGTCTAGATCCCATGTGCAAGGTTCCTTACTATCTGGCTGGCAAGGAGCCCCTCAGTCTGAATCTGGCCCAGGGACCAAGGAAGCTTGGCACCCCTGCAATAAATAACTATTAAGAGAAATAAGAGACTGATAGATTCCATACCATTGAAGCTTATGTGGCTTGAAAGGGTGAAGTGAAAGTTACTATGTTGCTTGCATTGCCATTGGATAAGTAAGTAAGAAGCTGTATGAAAGCTGCCAATTATCCTTTTTGGCTTATTCAATTCTCAGGTATCTTTTATTGGCCAAGACTGTGAAGAAATTCCCGAATTTATAGGAAGAAAATATGGGCATATGGCAAAAAGACTAGACCTTAGTTTCAACTTGCTAAGGTATGTGGTAAAAATGTGTTTGTAAGTACAATATGGTATAGTATGAGTAGTATATTTGTATGATCTCCAAAAGAGAAATATTTTAACTTGTTGTATGCTGGGTTAGGGTAACAGTATGTCAAGACCTGTTAACTGTTACCAAATTATATGTTGCCACTGTTTAAGAATTCATGCATGTTCTGCATTCAAGGAGCATTCAAAATGCATTTTATGTGCAAGGTTTGTCTGCTGTTCAGCTTTGGACGCATTTGGAAGAATAACAAACAGGTGAGTCTCAAAAACCTTTTGACATCAATCTAGATAATAGTTTTATTAGCTCTTTGCTGAAAAAGAAGAAAAATGTATCTATGGAGAAAAATTCCACAGAGAATGAGTCCAGTACTGTTTCATCCTTAGCCACGTTACGGGTAAATTTTGTGTTTCTCACCTCATTCTCCTATAACTTTGTGGAATATTGTCTTTCGAAATGGGTAAGTGATATACTATCTGATGAATTCATTTTAGGCAGTGGGACTTGATCTATTAAAACTATCCTTTTGAAGAGATCCTAAAGTAATTTTAAAACTGTCATTTTATTTTAATGTGTAGAATTCATAGGGCTTTTGATAGGACATGATTGCTTTTAAACCACAGAGAATTTTACAGTAGTTTTGATAGAACTCTACCTAATTCATTCCTTATTAAGTATTTTTATTGGGCTTTTGCATAAGGGTATATCTTTGTATTGTTGAATTTTTCAGTTTAATTGAAGGAGAAACATCTTTGTATGCTAAAGAACTCTCTTCCATAGTTTTCAGAGAAGACTTTGTCATCTTATTTCCATTGACTTCAGCAGGAGTAGGCCTTAAATATATTTGTAAAAATGAACAGTTCAAAGTAACTTGTTAGAGTCTTGTTTTTCTAAGGTAAGTTTAAAACCAGCATTCTCTGATCCATTGTAAACTTTGAAGGCCTGGTTCTGATATGGAATATGTAAGAGATAGCAAAACAGAATGGGTAATAAATACTTTGAATTGTAAATACTGTTGACTCTTAAATTTGTAGCACACTACTGACTCTGAGGAGAACGTTGTTCAGCCACATCATGGGCAGAAATCAGTGCTTCTCTGACAGGGTGATATGCAATTTCAGTAGCTTCTCTTCAAAATGTTCTTAAAGGTGTATGTGTTTGTGGGCTTTTTAAAAATGTGAATGCATATACTTTAAGAAGGACTATTTATATGTTTGAACTTTATAGTAATAGGGGATCCTGAGAAGGTTCTTTTTTAATTATGTCTGATTTGAAAAGTAATACTTTTGAAATGTTTTAAGTAGTTGAGAATAAACTGAATGGTGCTCTGCTTTCAATCTTGCCTTAAAAATGTAGTGTGTGTGTGTGTGTGTGTGTGTGTGTGTGTGTAACAAACAAAAACCTCTGAACACGCTGTCACTTGAATTTTTGCTCCTTCCTAGGCGGGAGACTGTTTTAGGCAGGAGGGAGTAAACAGATGGTAGGATGCTTTATGAAGAAAATGTCAGAAATCTGTACTCATTAGAGTAACTTATGTCATTTGACATGGGCCAGTAACATTGTTTGCTTTTTTGCAGTGGATAGAATGAAGGTGGACTAGTTAACTGTGAAAACAGTCTTCAAGGGGAAAAATCAGCTCAGGATGAGAAAGATAGTTGTAACTTGTTATAATTAAAACTAAGGACAGAAATGACAAGAGAAAGGATAAGGTTCCCTTGTTGCTTGTTTGAGCCATGGTAGAAATACAGTTCACATGCTGATATATCATATATCAAGTGTCCATGGTATTACTGTACATTGAAACCCTTGTATACTAGTGGTTATAGTATGACACAAGAAAATATGTTCACAGCATTTCCTAGGCTTAAGTGAGTGTGTATTTAGTAGGGGTGTCGTGGGGCAGTGGTTGAAGTAGTTTTCAGCAGAGAAATATTTGTCATCCTCCTTGGACAAATGCCACTTGTGTTAAAACCTGACATTACTGCAGTGCAGAGAGGAATTTTATGCTTCATGATAGCAAACATATTAGTTACTGCAAGAAGCTTGTTTTGTCTCTTAACAACCATTTTTGTGGAAGGAATGCAAGTTTCAAAAAGACTGTTGCTTGGTAGGGAGGATTAGACTCGTCAGAAAAATTGGCCAGTTGATAGTTGTATAGAAAGGTATTGCTTCTGGTCAGGGGTTGAGAAGATTTCTGCATTGTGTTAACAGTTTAATTTTATTTCTGTCTTATAATACAGCACTTTAGTGTTGTGTAGGCAAGCCTTTTTTTTCTATATACAAGTGTTTATATCAACAGTTCTAAGATCTTATTGGTCAAAACACGGATCTTAGTCGCATTAAAAGGAGGAAGGGGAATATTGATTGCAGAGGTGGCTAATATCCAAATGCTTGCATTTGGGGCATAAGCATTGTAGAATGGGGGAAATGGGAAAGAAATTTCAGTGATTAAAAACAAGCAATCAAAATTAGCTGAATTTAACTAAACTCGTAAATGAAATGGATAACATGTGTACTTTTAATGGTCCCATCCTACCTTAATTGATGTCAACAAAAGGTAGTCAGACCTAACTTTCAGGAGTGCGGAGCATCTCCCATCCCAGGTGGTACCAGTGAGAAGCTGTAGATGGTTCATGTTCTTGACAACAAGGTCTTTCCTTGTACCTTGCTTGATTTTCTTGAGGCAACAATTTTTGTGCAAGATACATTTTTACTGGACCAAATGCATGGTTGAGATTAAACTTAGAAAATAGGGGTGTGCGAAACAGGTCACACTCCATTCAGATTTGACCTGAATAGGGGACAGTGATTAGCTGATTTGGATCACTGTCCCAATTTGATTTGGCTGAATCCGAATCTGAAGATTCGATGGTGATTCATTTGGACGTAGACACAGCTTTACATTTTTTTTCTACGTACCTTGAGGTTCCAGGGAGAGCTTGTGAATGCTGAGATGGTGGGGCAGGTGGAGCATCCCATAGGAGCACGGGGGGGACCCCCATGTGCTCGGCAGTGAACCTGAAAGAGGACTGGAAGTATTTCTGGTCCACTTCTGGGTCTGCCGCCAAGCTCACAGGGGGACCTACCCTGTGCCCTCCCAGCTCAGTGATCAGCCACAGCGGGAACCTGGGTACTGCCCCAGACCCAGGAGGCACTAGTTGCCGAGCTGGGGTGTGGGGGTCTCCCATGTGCTCTCCGGTGGACCTGGAAGTGGACCGGAAGTTCTTCTGGTCCATTTCTGGGTGTGCTGGGGACCCCCCCGCCATGCTCCTGTGGGATGCTCCATCTGCCCCACCATCTCAGCATTCACGAGCTGCTTGGTATCTTGAGGTATGTAGATTCAATTTGGAAAGATTAACGCTGGCTTGTCCAACATATGGCCCGCGGGCCGCCATGTGGCCTACCAAGCCATTTTCTGAGGCCCGAGGTGCTGTGTTGGGAAATGAAAGTAAACACTGTTTTCTTTTGTTCCCACCCCTTGTCCCTCCCCCAGCCCCTCAGCAGCTTCCTAATGGCTGCTGAAGGGCTGGTGAAGGGACAAGGTTCCCACACGCACCATGTCAGCTTGATGTTGCTGACGCGGTGTGTGTGGAAAGAGGAGTAGCCGGCAGTGAAAGCGCTGGTCACTAGTGCGGCGCGGTGCGGTCCTGGTTGGAACTTGCACCGGCCAGTGCTGCGGGCAGCATGCGGAGCCCGGCTGGGCACAGGTGCTCGAGAGAAGGGGGGACAACCCCCCCCCCCAGGCCCTCCCTGGTCAATTTCCCCTGTGCTAAATCGCTGCTTGCACCTGGCTCTGCCCCTTGGGGCTGTGGCGAGGGAGAAGGAAGCATCATCCTGGGGCCCCTGCACCTGCCCTGCTCCGTGCTCACCTGTGTGGTTCATCTTCCCGGCGGTAGGCGGAGAAGTTGCAGCTGGGGGCTGCCTGGGCACTGCCGTGTGCCCGGCTCTCAGGTCCCTGTGTGAGCTCATGGCATTGGCCTGGGCTCACTGCACCACCTCCGCCTGCTCTGCCTCCTTCTCCTTCCCTTCCCCGGCAGAGGAAGCCCCCCTTTTTTGCTGGCTCCAGGCTGGGAGCCGCCGGGAGGACTTGCAAGGTCTGCCGGGGCGGGGGGCTTGGGCAGCCTGGGTCCCTGCCCAGCAGCTGCTCCACATGTAGAGCCCAGCATGTGTGGGCTGCAGCGCCATGGCCCTCGCCTGGCTCCTCCTGTGCATCCATTAGAAGCTTTGTGCATCCATCCTGTGCATCCACAAGAAGATTTGTTCTTCTAACTTGAAAGGACCCCATTAAAGGTGGAAGTGACGGGAAGTTCTGTGGCACTCTTGTAAGATTCTGTCTCATCCGGTCTGATGTCCGGCCATAGAATTTCACCTGCTGAATTTCACCGCTTCCTGTGAGGTCTTTGAATATGACTCGTCGGCCCACCGGGTGATTAAAAAGTTCATGATTTCACCCCACATTCAAAAGGGTTGGACACCCCTGGATTAAAGGATGTCCTGATTTGATTTGGATTTGGACGTTCGGCCACCAAATTAGGCCAAATCTCTGCTGAATCAAATCGGCGAGCAAAGCTTTGCCCAGCCCTATTAGACAAGCTTTTTGGTATCACAGTACCCTTCCCCAGGTGCCTGGGAAAGACTGTTCAAGACTGAAAGGAAGAGTACTGTGATAATCAAGCTTGGTTATTTCTATCCAAACCTGGTGGTTGCTCTACAAAAATTCTTGCCCCTCATGTTTTCTGGTTCATTACAGCTACAGTATCACTTCCACACTGCCAAAACATGGTTTATTTGGTGAATAATGCTCTCTCTTTCTTTATCTCAAGCAGAACATATTATTTGGGGTCTTGGCTCTAGGTTTTTTAGACATAGGAGCTGATTTTTTTTGAGAAGTCAACTGAGATCCCTTTCCAAGGGAAAACACCAACTCGGGCTAAAGGCAGGAAATGTTACCAGTTTTCTGGCAGTGTAGACCCAATATTACACAAACACACTCTTAAAGATGGCTCAATAAGGTGTTTCGCACTGCTGAGTGTCCTCAAGTACCATAGATTTCAGTAGCTGTTGGAGATGCTCAAGGTCATATTTAGCAAAAGAAATAGTGATTCACTTTTTGTGCATAACTTGTACTAGTCTTTTTTTTTTTTGGTCTTCAGTTAATCTAAAAATGCAGGAGTGTGTGGGCATATATTAAGTTAACTAGCATAACTTTTTGATTGAAAAATTATGTATGTGGAGGGGTAAAGCACTTTGTAGCTTTCTGCTTTACAAATCACTTTTTCAAACTTGATTTTTTTCCAAGCATGAGGAGCACTTGGTTATATATTTATTCCTATATACCAATTAATTTTGTAGAAAATATAACAGTAGGATTAGTAGATAAAAATGACACTGAGCTTTGCTATTACAGTTAAAAAAATTGACATTTGGTTGGAATGGTTTTAAAGGTGGTTTTGTAGCAAACATGCTCCTTCTCCCCTCCCCACCACATTAAATTATTAGTTAAACACTTTAGTAGCCCCTTCTATTTGTTGATTAAAAAGAGGTGTGGGAGTAAGTTTTGTCAGTCATGCTTATTGAGGGACAAGTAAGATGTTTGTCAATCGCCTATCACTGCTGCCAAGTGGAAAAGATCTAGCAAAGGTTCCAAACTCAGTCATTTTGGTGAATATATTTTTTTAATTTCCCCGCAAGGTGCTAGTGTCTCCATATCACCATAGTTGCAGCTACTACAAAGTGTAGTTTGCCAGAAGAACATCTGTATACAGTAGACAATATATTGCAGTGCCATTTTTAGCCACATAAATGCTAAAAATGTCTATCAGTCCAGCAATAGAAACGTTGCCCTAATAGGGGTCTTAAATTAACAGAGAATAATGGGAAGATTTGCTTTTTTCCCCTCAAATGAAATTAATTACAGTTGTAGCTCCTGCTATGATATATTTACCTAGTGCAAAATTGCTTGGAAAAGACTGACCATTAAACGTAATTATACCTGCAGTTGTTTTGTACCATGTCCTTCTGGAAAGATGCTGCATTTTGGTTTGACCATGTTATGTTAGCTTGTTTGAAACTGTGTTTCTGCTTCTAGCAAGTGACGTTTAGCCCTAGATCCTCCTTTAGTTTCATATTAATGTAGCAAGTTGTTTTTTTCCTTTTGGGCCCTGGGGGAGGCTCACCTGGGCCTAGAGTGAGTGAGGATTTAGTTAGGGAGCTTCTGGAGGGGCTGGACGTTTTTAAGTCAGCCGGCCCGGATGATTTTCACCCTAGAGTCCTAAAGGAACTCGCTGGGGTCATTGCAAGTCCCCTGGCACGGCTTTATGAACACTCGTGGTGCTCTGGAGAGGTGCCGGAGGACTGGAAGAGGGCCAACGTGGTTCCCATCTTCAAAAAGGGAAGGAAAGAGGACCCGGGGAACTACAGGCCAGTCAGCCTTACCTCGATCCTGGGCAAGCTGTTCGAGAAAATTATTCTGGCACACATCCAGGAGGGGCCAGCAGGGAACTGCATGCTCAGGGGCAACCAGCACGGGTTCATCAGTGGCAGGTCCTGTCAGACCAACCTGGTGGCCTTTTACGACCAGGTCACTAAATCATTGGATGCAGGGGTGGCAGTGGATATAGCTTTCCTAGACTTCAAGGTTTGGGATGACTTGGTGTGTTTCCTCATCAAAAAAGGTGTGATTGCTGCTTTTATTTTCCTTTTTAAACTCATGCAGAACCTACATAGTCTATTTACACGCTTACTTTTAATAACATGTATATGCAAGTAACTCTGACAAAAATGCTTTTAACTATGCACAATTTACCATGTTTCTTTTGCTTCCCTTTAAAAGATGTTCTTTCGCTTCTAAGTTACAAGTGGCATGTAGGCCCGAACATCTCATGGTAGAGGAAGCTAGGTGCTTGTTCACAATGGTAATGGAAGACCATTTTGTTTTGCCTTTTTAAATGGAAAAAAACTGGAAGGTATAAAAATAGTAAGAAGGAAACTTTCTGTCTGGAGGGGTGAGAGAGAGAGAACTGGAACCTAGTGGTAGATGAAGAGAAAGAAAAAGTTTGTAGAAACAAGGACTTATTGAAGGAAAATCATTTATTTATTTATTTATTTATTTATTTATTTTAAAGAGAAAACTGCTAGACTTGACCTTCTTTTTTCTTATCTTTTGTACTGCTAGGGGAAAGATCCTATCCTTGGCTATTGTCTTCCTGCAGAGTTTTACTGTCTGCTTGTTTGTTCCTCTTTGCTTCTGCTCAGACCAACTCCCAGACTGATGGGGTCTGTTACATGAAACAAATAGGCTGGTATGGTCATTTTCAGTCCTGTGACGGGTTGTGGCAGCTTTTTTGAATCTGGGTTTATGGTGGGATAGTAGGTTGCTTGAACTTCTACCATTAGAAAGGAGCCATTCTTGCTCCCCCCAAACCCCTAATTTGAAATCTCTCATTCTGCTGTGTTTGTTGGCTAAATGCAGGGCTGTGAACTTATTAATAGGATGCTGAATTGTCTGTTTTATGAGAAATCGGAACAAGTATATTTTCATGGTGGCAGGGGAGGAGAGGAATATGTGGGATAAGAGTTCATATACAGGAAGCTGTAGAGGAGGTGTTGCTAGAGAATTATTGGCAGGCTTAACTTCTCATTCCACTTCCATCATCTGGGGGATTGGAAGTGATAGGCTGCTTTGAAAGTAGGGAAGCAGCTAGAAGCTTGTTGATAAACTTGAATTAAAAGAAAAATAGCAGTAAGGATATGCTGTTAGAAGGCAGAAGATGTATAGAATGAATGGCACAGAATTGTAGATATATCTATCATGTACAATTTATTGTCTTAGGGAAAAGAGAAATTATAGGAAGACCTAACTTGTTCATCCTATATCTCTCCTAGGTTTCTTTCTAAAAATGCTGAAGATAAAATTGATTCTGGTCCTTGGGTAACAAACGTGCTATGGTGGATGCTGCATTCTTTAAAGTGATATATTCTGGTTGGTTCACAGATATGCTAGTCCTCTGATTCTGTGCTCAGTGTTCAAAGTTTGTGAGCTGTTCCCTTTTTTCCTTTAAAACATTCCTTCTGGGGCTAATTGCTGAAGAGGAGGAGAGAGTGAACCTCAGGTCTTGGCCAATGAGGGAAGATTAATCCAATAATTGCGTTCACTGAAATACAGATATCTCTTCCTGCTCCCCAGGGTGCAAATTATTTCTGCTAGGGGCATTAATAATGTGTACACTGTGTGTGTGCATGTCTGTGCCTGTTTGTGTGCATTTACCACCATACTAGGAGAGCATATGTCCAAAACATTCTCCTGAATCTTAATCTTAGTTTGCAATGGTCCTCACTGATTGCTGTCATGTTGGGCTGTGGAGTCTTCTCACTGTAGACTTTGGAGAGCTAGAAATATTTTGTCTTTTCTGTATGCTAGGTTCTTGCCTGCATGTATGGACAAGTGGCCTCTGTTATAACAAGGCATCTTCTTCCTGGTAGTTAAAAATATTGTTTATGGCTCTTCTTTTACCATACCCACTTGTCATTGCAGGAATAAGATGCAGAATGGGGAGATGAACAACAATAGAGAAAAAAGAATTAAAGATAAAGCATGACATTTTAAAAAAGGCTTTAGGCTGATCTTTACAGCATTTAAAAATGTTTAAGAAAATGCACTATTGTTAAAACTTTTTGATGGATTTATTTATAAGGTAGAGAAATATTTTCACCATAATTGGGTAACTCTTAATAGTAGCAATTGCATATTTATCAGTGTGAGGGGCTGTTATTAATGTAGCTGTCATGCACAAACACATTTCTGCATTAAATCCATTTAGTATGTGCATTATTCGGTCTAGAATGTCACCAGGACATCAAAGCCCCCTTAGGCATAAGAGCACAGTGCCCTGCTGTGGCTGCAGAAAGGGCTTGATCAATAAATGTAACATGTTAATGCAGAGCAAATAGAATAAAAGATTTCTTTGACAAGACATGAAAAATCACCTTGTGGCAGCTGGCATGGTGATGCCATTTCAGCGGAGACACTAGCAAAGTTGATCTGACAAGTAAAGAGGAGAGATGATGGTTATAAGGTGCTTTTGTTTCAAACTTCTTTCTTGACCTGTCAGGTTTTGAAGGAGCCTGAATGGCCCTTTTTTGTCATGTGAAAATTGTAGTCTTAGGCAGTTATGAAGCAGTTATCTCTTCTCAAATTGTGAATGCTGCTGTTTAATTGATTCACTTAGCATTTGAAACTGTCACGCATTAATAATTGCTAAATCCTGTAGATACTGCTCCAGTGTGTCATGCTTAAATGTGTAGTTATCAGAAAATTAATATCCTTAATGAACTGGTGCTTTCAAACTAGCATTGCATGAAATCTCTTTTGCCCTTTCATTTGCTGAAGGTATATCAGCCAGTTTTCAGAGAAACCCCTCCCGACAGTTTGCGCTTCTTTTGATGCCCGACAAATGCCAGCTTTGCTTTGGGTACATAGTGTGCTCAATGACAATAAATATAGTAATTACATTGGAGTTAGTAATTAACATAATTATAGTCAATTACGACAAATACAGTGCAGAGCTAAATAAATGAGGGGGAGAAATTAGCAAGCTAATTGATTTATCTTAGGAGCTGCTTTTTCTTGCAACTGGCAGTTGCAGATTTTCTGCAGGGGAAAGTGTTGTTTACAAATACCCGGTTGTGTTTTGAAGTCATTGCGTCTTGTGACTCTTTCCCACTACTTTTACATGTGAGATGGTGAAAAAGATTGAAATGGGGGTAAGGGAGGGGAACTGCTATTCTCATTTCATTGAACTGAACACTGTATCCAAAACCAAGCATATGCTTGCTTTAATTTCTCATTTGACAAGAGAGATTTTTTTCCTTAATATTTTGTCCCCTGTATTGAACATCCCAAAACAGGAACAGGGAAAATAGGAAATTGATGATGGTTTATTTCAATCCTTTAGGTGTGGTCTGCATTATTTAAAAAAAAAAAAAAAGCTTTACTTGATTTCATTCTTATCATCATTATTCCTTTTTGGCGCTCTCAGAACTGTATTGTGTGGTTTAGGTAGAAGAACCTAAAGTTCTGTTTCAGTGGTCCAAGTGTGTTGATACAACATACTCTTACTTGTTTATGAATCAACACAAAACCATTTGGACCACCCCAGACACATTGTATCACTAGATTTGTTTCCATCATAATTGCCTGTTTTGTTTCCACATGATTTATACTATGTTGTCTGAAATAGTATTGGATCTATGTAGTTAATGTGTTTCACTCTCCCTGTTTTGTTTTTTCTTTCAAGCATGAGTGGAGTTTACTATAAGAGCAGAGAATTAATGTGTTTAACTACTGAAGGCTATGTATCACTACTTCTGTTGTTTTAAAACACTTAATAGCACCTAGAATGTCATATAATTACAAAAAGCAAGGAATGCCTTTCTGAGAGGGTAGGGTTTTAAAATACCTTGTTTAAGTGTAAAGCAGTGCACCTTTTTTTTCAATAAATGGGCTTCTATGCCCTGCGTCCACCAAAAAATGAACCTTCTTTGCTGCTAAGCAGCCTTGCCTATAATTGTTTAAACAGTGGTAGAAAAGCAATATGCACTGTGTCCAGCTTAAGTGGTTGAATTTTTTTAAGCCTGGCATTTAAACTTTATGCCAATGCAAAAATTGTCTGACCTCCTCAAGTATTCTGTTTTTTGAATAGCATTAAAGTGCTGTCATTGTCTTGGAATAACTAAATGTGTGCTGGCAGTGCTTAGTATGGTCCTTCTTTACATGCAATTCATTTGGAAATCAATTTGCTAAATGAAATATTTATATACAAGGAGTCATTTAAATTATTTAAAATTTACAGACTTAATGGTCTTTCAGATGAAGTCTCACATGTTTATTAAGTAGTAGCAACTCTAGATGCAGAAAGTCATTCCCTATTAAAATAAATATGTACTAGTCTCATGCTGCTAGATGGGACTAAAGACCAATCTGGTGATTTGGGTTCATATTCTTACCCCGATAGGAAGAGCTATTTAGAGTAAAGTTTTTTTTTTTTGTTTTTGTTTTTGTTTTTTTGTTTTTTGTTTTTTTTCAAGCGTTCTTGCCTGCTGCAGTGAAGAAGGGGTAGAACTCTGAGATTTTTGAATTACTGGTATTATCAGTATTTCTCATCTGCAGTATTTATTCCACTGTAGTTAGCTGATGCAACAACAGCATGTTCTTGTCTCTCCCACCAGCCCCAAAACATGCACCCTCCTGGGACTTCCTGATTTAAGACGCATTTCAGTTGGGGAGCAGATATAGTCAGGGTAAAGTATGAAGAAAATGGCTTCCCCCATTATTTACTGTTGGGCTGTATAGTAAGAGTAAGACAAGGTATTTTTTATTTTTTTATTTAATTAATACAGGGGTTGTCAACTGGGGGTATGCATACCCCTGTGGGTACTTTGAAAGGTCCCAGGGGGTATATGGGGGCGGATGGGGATGGAGCGTTGCCATCCCGTGCTGCTGCCTCACAGGGGCAGGGCTGCACAGACGCTGCGCTGCTGCCGCTTTGCTGCTTGCCATGGCCCCACTTGACATCTGGCTGCCCGCCACCTCCTGCCTTACCTCCAGTTGGCATCTAGCCGCTCACCACCCCCCTCAACCCGCTCCATGTCCGGCTGCTCGCCAACCCCTCCCATGGGAGATACACTTCCAAAAAAGGGGGCCACTGGGGGCACACTTACTGAAAAAGGTTGAAAACCTCTGCGTTAATATATTGTAGCTTCAAAAGTGCTAGTCAAGAACATGACTTATCTGTATTCCAGTGTTCTAGCTGGCTAAAATTTGTGTACACATATATTTTTAGGTGAAGTATATACCTTTCACGTGCGTGACGGCTTGTGGTTTATTGCTTTGCTCTGGCTTTCTTCTAGTGATTGGCTACAGTTAATTCACATAGCAATGGTGAATTAACAGTCTTAAACTATATGGACTGTAGTGTATGTCAACATGATTTTTTTCTAAAATCTGGCTTTGATTTCACATGTTAAGTTCTAGGAGCATAAACTATTCTTCCCAACACTCTTTAGGCATGTATAATTAAATAGAGAAGTAAAACCTGTAGTGCAATAAATTGTATTTCAATTTGGTACCTGTGTTCTGGTGACTCCTATCTTATTTAATCCCAACAGCATCTCTTCTTGTCCATTGATTCTTGCTTGACTCTTTATGGCCATATAGTCACTAACTGGCAACAGACTGTGAAAACACTCTAGTATATATATCTCTGACCTCTAGTGCTGGACAATATCTGTTGTTTTACTGCATCTACAAGAGCAGAAGCATAGAAATGTTTTCTGTCCGATTTCAGCACCCACCCCCCTGCCTCCAGGGTTTTACGTTGTGGACAGAGTCATCTCCGAGTATATCGTGTTACATAGCGAAGTCATTATGGATTTGATTGTTTCTAGGAGCAAATCCTTGGGACACGTAACATGTCTAGGTTGTCATGTGAAAAGTGTAAAATTAATAATGCACAAATTCAATAAAATAATGAAAGGACACAAGCTTGAAACACCTTGTTTTCTACTACAAACTCTAATCTCCAGGGATATAGTTTCTATCTTTAGGTTGTCAATGCTAGTTTAGAGTAGGGATAAAACATTGACCCCATTTAAGACGGTAAACAAATTCTCATCGACTTCAGGGTCAAGATCTGAAGCTAAATGTTAAATAAGCAGTGGATGTTGCTGTGATACCTGTAGAAGGGATGGGCACAATGGGTAACTCCTCATATTGAGTCTACTCTTGCATGTGTCAGTAGTTGGCAATTTTGTTAGTACTCAATGTAGGCATTAAGAATTTAAGTAGACTAGAAACCAGCTACCTCTTCATTTTGATCTACTTCTGTTGCCTATTCAAGATGAAAGTATGTTGAAATCTGGCACTCAATCTGCCTGTACTTTGAATAAACAGGAGGCTTTTTTTTACTAGGCCTATCACTCTAGTATGTGTACTGCAAAAAGCAGCATAGTATCTTCATTTAATACAAAATTGAAGTCTCCTTATTTTAGGGGTAGTTTTGATCCAAAAAGAGGATCCAATTCCCTTTTTATGAACCTTCTGTTAAAGGTCAGTGGTGAGGTTGGAGCACACAGTTCACATTTGAACTAATGCTTCCAAACTTTCTCTCCAAAATAGTACACACTAGCACTTTCCTTTTGCCAGTGTTTTTTTCAACGAATTTGCCATTATGCTATTTTGCCCAGAGTTGCTGCTGGACATTGAAGAGCATATATTCTCCCCCGCCACCAACCTCCGCCCCAGAATGAGGAAAACGGTTGTTCCTATTGCTGTACTCTTTACTTTTTTTCTTTCTACAAACTTCCTTCTAGCAGTCTTTCACTTAGTAATCTATTGCAGCTTTAAAGAGACTGTATTTTTTTTTCTCACTACCTTTATGGGGAAGGAAGAACTTTTTCCCTCCCTGCAAATTAGCCAATGACTAATTTTATTTAGAAAAGCATATTGGCAATTGATGTATAAAATCCCATTCCAAATCTGTCAGTACATTTGTTTGTGTGTGTTATTTGTGTGGTCTTTGGCTTTATTTGTGCGTACACTTTTTATCAATGTTCTTTTTACATAAATTATAATAGAGACATTTTTCCATCTGGGTTAAATATTATCACCTAATAAAGGTATGTGTGGTTGGGGGGAGGGGGAGGGGTTGGGAGAAGGAAAAATGTATCATAGAAGCGCTAAAGGCCAGTACATTTTTTTTCAGACTAAAAAGGAACTTGTGTGTCAGGCCAGACATGCTATATAATAATTATACTGTCTTTACGGTTATAGTTAATATTCTGTTCTAGCTCAGTTGTGGTCTTTCCCACTGAACAGATGCTGCCAATCATGTGAAGTAATGTGCTTTTAATTTTGAGGTCTTGCTTCATTTCTGCTTCAGAGATGGTGGTAAGACTTTTCAACTCCTTTTGATTTGGGGGGTGCCCTTTTTGCCTGAGAAGGGGATGTTTTTGGTGGAAGGTCTGAAGGTCTACACATGCAGACATTTATTTTCCTCACAGTTTCTTCTCCATGTTAACTTCTTTATGTCTCTAGATTCATGAGGAATGGCAATTGACATACTACATCAAAGAAGCCTAGAAGGTTCCTGCATTTTGAATGGTTGTTTGATGTAGTCTTGTAATATTTAAAAAAGTGACAGTAGCAACTTTAAAAGTCTAGAAGTAAATCAGAAGTTAGGTCATGCAAAATTAAGCTAAAAAGGGTGTAATTTACAACCTTAAATTCAGTGGCCAATTCATGCTTATTCTAGCACAATAGAAAATGGAATGCCTAGGAGCATATCACTATTGAGCAGTTGCGAGAGTTGATGGAGTTGACTTGATAAGTGGACCAAGAACAAAAAGGCAAATCCAAAGGAGAAAAATAACTGTTACTACCAAATTTAAGGGAAAAGATAGGCCCAGATGGCATGTTTTTGAAAAATCTCACCCTTCATGAGCCAGATTCTTCCCTAATGTAAATAACCTTGTTAGGATTCTGCAGGCTGTAAATCAGACCATAATAGGATTCTGCTGGTTTTTATGGCAGTTCCACAGTAGAATAGCATTTGTATATGCTGATGATTTTTTTCTTTTTTTTCTTTCTTTTGGCTTTAAGTCAGGGCTCCCCAGCTTGAGTGGTTGATGGCTGTAGGACCCCCCAGTTGCATACTGTGGAGCTATGTGTTGTGAGCTACACCACAT
This sequence comes from Gavialis gangeticus, assembly GCF_001723915.1. Taxonomy (NCBI): domain Eukaryota; kingdom Metazoa; phylum Chordata; order Crocodylia; family Gavialidae; genus Gavialis; species Gavialis gangeticus. The sequence goes on along the minus strand of NW_017728994.1, from coordinate 22,772,581 downwards.
AATACACTCATCCTCCACGCCAGCCTTGTGGGATGATAGGTATGCCCCTACTGCAGTGCACTAAAGCTCCCACACTGCACCCAAAGCCTGGGTCTTCCTAAACCCACCAGCTGTGGAATCTCTCAACCTGCACCACAACCTTGCTCCAACCCCTCCCTGGCTACCCTACCCCACCTGCAGGGTGAGGACAGGTAGCAGAAGCTGAAGGAGGCTAGGGGAAGGGGGTGGAGCTGGGTGACTAGCAGCAGGGGAGAGTGGGGGCTGCATGAGGGGTTGGACAGCCATGCCATGCCTTAAGTGATATATTTGATACATAAAACCAAAATGTGAAAAAATAAGAGTTAAACTATAACTCGTTTTTCCTGCTATTTATTCACATACAAATATGTTCATTAGAGTGTACAATACACACTTTTTTTGCAAGTTATTCTTTACTAATTCAGTACTGAAATGCCTTTGCCCTTGGAGGGAGTCATATGGAATGAACTTTACACTTCCTGTCAAAAGAATTTATCATTGGATGTCTAATTTAATTTTTCTGTGAGAGTCCAACCCCTGCAGATATCTGTTCCTCCCATTTTTATAGTTGGAGTAGGTCTGTCTGGTGGTATATGTTGTATGTTAATATACACTGTAGAAAAACATCATCACCTTTAAGTGTAGACATTAATTTTAGAAATGTGAGCTGACCTACCCACAGAGAGTCAGTTTGTGATTGGACTTGATGACAGGTTACTTGATTTATAAATTTAACAGAAAATCTGACTTATCGGCTTTTTTAACAAGTTTTTAATCATGATGGAGGTCTACAAACTCAGACAGCAAGTTTTGGGGATGTATTTTTTTTTTTGAGAGAGATCTGTGTACTTCCAAGCTCTCCTTTAAGCATTGCTGTCTGTTACTTCACCATGAATCAGGTTTTATGAGACTTCAAAACCAAAAGTGTGTATGTGGTAGTTTAAAAAAACAAACAAAAAAACAAAACTCTTTCTATTTGGGATCATCCAATGACCTATTTGGAGCAAAGGGACAATTTTTTTGTTGGACACATGCTTCCCAATATTGGATGGATGGATGGAGATGCATATTTTCTTAACTTTTTCCCCATTTACTTTTTTTCTTTTTCTTGAGGTGAGACAGTAGAAGGTGCTGTTGCTATTGGTTCTAAATATTTTGAATCATAATTAGGCTCGGCAGAACTTGATTTAAAAAAAAAATTCAACAGCTAAAATAGACGTTTATTTTTAAGCATTTATGGCGATTTTTATCTATTTTAAATATTCAGGATTACATGAAATTACGAGTGTGGGGGGCAGAAAAGTTAGTAATGACAATATACTATTAAAAGCCTTATAAAATTACATATTAAAATATAAAAAATAAATGTCCATAGATCAATAAAGAAAATCTGATCACACAGAGTCTGGGCCAAGCTCGGCGGCAGTTTGGCACCTGATGCCTGGCTGGGATGGGCAGAGCTAGTGGCTGGTGGCACCAGCTCCCAGTTGCCAACAGCTCCCTTACCAGCACAGCCCTTGGCTCCTGCAGCTGCTAAGCCACTGCCAGAGGAGCAGTACTCAGATGGCACAGCCAGGGCTCCCTCCACCCCACCTGCAACTGTGTGTGTGTGTGTGTGTGTGTGTGTGCGCGCGCATCCCCTGCCCTTGTTTTTCTTATCTCTGTCCTGGACTTTTTTTATATCCCCTTTCTATCATTTTCAGTGAGTAGATGGAAATATTTTTCCATTTGCTTGTGAATTTCAGGTGAAATTGATTTTTTTTTTTTTTTTAATCAGTAAATATTGAATCCTGCCAAGCCTAGTCATAATGTAACCAAATAGTAGAGTTATAATAAAAACATTTTAGATTTGATGGGCCTAAGGCTTTCTGCTAGTCCTGTTCATCTGCATGGCCAGATTCTCACAGACATTCTAATTCTCTGTTTTAGGACTGTAGAGGTCAAGTGATTGCAACTAAATATTGAGAAGTATCTCTCCCCTCCCAACCCTTCTCCGTCAACAGTGCATTGTCAGGTGTTCAGTATGATTCTGTTGTTCACAAGAGGTACTTTAATAACACTTTTAGGAAAAAAAGTTAGTAAGCATGCCCCATACATTACCCGATCACACTTCCTCTGGGGACCTCCATAGTGATTTTCCTTGGCTTCTGTGCTGAAATCCACCTATCAGCAAGGTTGTCCTTTAGTCCCATTTTAATTGGAGTGCTTGTAAAATGGTCCTAATCAGAGTTGAAGTAGGGCTGGAGTGTTTTGGTGCTGAGACCTGAGGAGGGGCACTTATGCTCAAAAGCTTGTTCTGTATCTCTTCCCAACCACATTTGGGCCAATGGATGTTCTTGCTAAAGCAGTTCTTGTAGTAGGCCTAAAGTAGTGTTCATCAGCTTATAGCAGAGGTGGGCAATTATTTTGGGTGGAGGGCCACTTATTGATTATTGGCAGTCCATTGAGGGCTGCATGACAGGCAGCTAGGGGCAGATAAATATTAATTTTCTACATTTTTTAGGGGCCCTGCGGGCCAGACAGAATGGCCTGACAGGCTGCATTTTGCCCACCCCTGGTTTATAGGCTCCTGAATTGCTATTGGAAGATGCACACTTTGGTTGCTGCTGACTGTTTGGCTTGACTTAATAGGTTCACCTGTATTTAAATAACTGAGGAAACCTATGTAAATACCTTAAAATGAAACAGCAAATGTGTGCATTGCCATTTTGGTTTCTCTCCTCTTTTATTTATTTATCCCTTGATTTGCTGATTTACTTGACTATTATGTCACAGGGAGAGGAAGAGGGATATGAATAAGCTGAAATGGATGTGATGGGACAAGCATTTCCTTGTCTATTTTGCGACAGGAAATGAAGAGCTTGGCTGTGCAGTCTGAATACTACAAACCAAAGTAAATAAACAGTGAGTGAAAACAGGCCTTATTTTGCTGTTACAGACCTTGTTTTGCATTCATAGAGCATAATTCCAGACACAAATGTTTGCACAGCTCTCTCTTTCCAAGGACAAAGGTGCAGTGGGAGCAAATAGGGTGTTAGCAGGAATGTGGGAGAAGAAAAAGGGAATAGGACTCTTGGAAAAGCTGCTTGAAATAGATGTAGAAGTAATTATTTCCATTTTTGTTATGATTGAGGACAGTTGCACAAATTCTGCCCTTGTGTGGAACTGGGTAAATCTTATTTGTGAGCAATGACATATGTAGGTTGGTTGTTGGCTCTTCCCCACAAGGTGTAATAAAGCATATAAGATCCCTGGAGGTGTATGCTGTTGCCAGATATGCTAACAAGATCATATTTCAAACTGTTGAATCTTCATATGATCACAAATTCCTGTCCTCTAGGAAATCAACTCCATATAGTTCAAAAGGAGTGGTATGGGAGCCTGCACTGAGGAGTGGGCCTGTGCACATGGCTACTTGGATCCAGGATTTAGCCTTCTCCATAAAGGGCCACAGAACTCCATTTGCTCTGGCAAAAAGAGATCTTAGTTTTGAAAACTAACTCGAGTCTGAGACTTAATGTACCCATTCTCATACCAAAGAGTCTGAATCCTTCTTGGGCCTTCTGTTTCTGTAAAAACAGAACCTTATTTGTACTCTTAAGTAATCTTATGTACCTTACGTGTGTACCCCCCACACTGCCCCATCATTTTGTCAGTTGATGATTACCAGCTTAAAGGCAAAGAGGCAAGGCTTTAGTAGTATTTTAATACTTGTAGATCCTGCTTTTTTTTAATCTCATTTACTTCAGTATGTTAAAAACAACTGAGATTTAATATTTGAATTCTGCCTCCTGTGTAGTATATAAAAAAAAAAAAAGCCACCCCCTTCTTCCTTACCCCTGCCGCTTCCCTGTTCATAAAGTAGTATGCATTTACAATAGTGCTTCTTTTCAGAAACTTAACATATTCTTTAGTTTAGACTTATTTAGATTTGGAACTCTTGTAATGTGCTCAGTCAAATATCTGTTTATTATCTATTTGGTGCAGATTTTTTTTAATTTGTCTGGTTTTTTTTTTTTTTTTGTTTTCTTTGATGGGTTCATGTCTTCCTAAATTAGCACTGAATAGAAAATGAAAATCAGCATTACAGCCATGTCAGTTCATGGAGGTTCCAGGTTAAACCAAATGTAACTAACCTGTATGCATATTTACAGAAATAAAGGGCTTGGTTTTTGTCTTCAGCCACCTGCTATTTCCTAACAGATGCAGCCCAAGTGAGGCCAGAGCTTTGAACCACTGGCTCTTTCTTCCTCCACATCTACGAGTAATTCTGTACCAAGGCTCAATGCATAGACTTAACTCTAAATTGCCTTGCTGTTGGGATTGTAGCTTGTAGCCTTTTATGTTGTTTAAATGGACTAAAGTGTACCAGGAATAAAAATGAAGGCACAGCTATGCTTCTCTTAGAAGGTGGTAATACTTTCCTGGAAAATCTTTGTGGCTAGTGAAAGAGTTAAGTGAAGCAGCCAGAAACCATTTTCAGCTTTTACTTTGCAGATACAACCTTTTAAGCATACCTACATTTACCTGCGATGGCAATCGTTTTGCATTTTAATGACAAATCAAGTACGCTAACTTGCATTTGAAATGAAAGTGCCTTAAATGTCTCTGGCTGTCAGAATGAGATGTTAGGAGCTTGATGAAAAGAGAACAAAGAAGACAAAGTATGAAGCCTAGATACAGTGCAAAATGAAATAAAACCTTGTATGGCCTGTCAGGGGTGTCAGTTGATATTCCTATCTAAAGCACATTATAGTATTACTTTGCAGCTCATAGCTTACTCATCTGTCTTTTTTAATTCATCACATTCTAGCCCACATCTTTTAAGTCCCATGTGTCAACAATGGAAGAAATCTGTTAATTGACAAATGAGTGTCACAAATGTGAATTGGTGCCTTTACATCAGAGGCAGGTAGTCTCTGTTGTTTTTTGTCGACTCTATTATTGGCATAAGCCAGTGTAAGACATCTGTCTTTGCCAGAATGAGAGATGACAGCCAAAGAAGGGCTGTCATTGTTTTAGTGCATGTTCATTCTGCTGAGATACTGTATAAAGATAAAATGTCAGTTAAAAGAATATGAAAAACTATCTGGAGGAAGTCCTTAAATTACTTGGGAAGGGGATCCGAGAATTGGTGCCAGAATTGAAATCCAAATGTTTCAGTTTGCATCTATCACATCTATTTAAAAATAATATTTTCTGAGTAACTGGATCAGGTTATAAGGCATTTAGGAAAATGTTATGTTGTGTTGGCATAATTAGCTTTATAAGATGAAAGGAAAAACATACTTTCACAGGATATGAGTTTATTTATTACAAGTTCATTTTTCAGACAAGTGTAGAATTGTCTCAATAAAAATTTTCTGTGCAGCATCCCTGGAGTTGATTTGCATGAGTTTTGAAATATTGAAATTGCTCCTCTCCAATTTCTTTTTCTGTTATATTTCTATTTTAGTTTTATGAATAATGTAATGAAATAAAAAGTATAGCCAGCTGTGGGTTGATGAGACCATTAATAGGAAGAAAACTATTAATATATTCCTTGAGTACCTAGAGGATATATAATATATTAAAGTTACCCCAAATCGCTAAACCTCATTATTGCAATAAATGGCTTTGATAACATCAGAGGGTGATAAGGAGAAGGAGGACATGAGTTCAGAGTCTTTAGTATGAAATAAAAATATATGGAATAAGTGTGGATGGCAGGTCCTTTATACATTGGACCAAGAGTCATAAAGGAGCAGAGCAGCATTGTACCTGCAATGCCCTGTATTAACAGAACTACAGGGTTGAGTGTTGGTAATCCAGAACATGTAGATTCTTAAATGCTGCCATTACAGTATCTTGGAATTCTTGGAACCTTTCTAGACTGGGGCTCTTGAGCAGCTGAGTTAGAAATATATCTAGCATGGCAACATGCATTTAATCAATTTAGATACAATTCACATTTAAGTGTCTTGCAAGTTTTGAAATAAACTATTAATAATCACTGAATGTGGAAAGCCTCATTCATGACATTTATCTTTGTAATATGGATTGCATAGATTCATGACTTTTGACTTTTTTTTAAACTAGCCTCTAGCAAATATCTAAGGAATAGAAGAAATGCCCAATTGACAGGATGAATATTTTTCGTTTTCTATCTAACACTGAGCTCCACAATTATGTTTGTCTTTGATAAATATATTTGCCTCTGAGGTGCCTCCTAGCTGATGTGTTATATTCTGTGGTTAAAACTGATTGCAGTGTTTGTTTTAATTCTTGAGACCAGTGGCAAAGTTAAACAGTGCTAGTGGTGATAGGAAAAATCCATGAAATTAGTGTCCTAGAATCAAAAAATCCAAAGAATGAATAGCCTAGAGTTTAACTCCTCTTTTTCCACCCCCATCCCATTGTCTAAAATAATCACAGCTTTTCTTTTTCTTTTTTTTTTCCTGTTGTTGCTGTTGTTCATTAAATAGTTTAACATTGTAGAAAGCTACTAGTTAGGTAAGGAAAAAGCTTGGATTTTTCTTTAAAAGACACTAAATTATCCTGTGTGAAGAAACTCTTTTTTTTTTGGCCAGAAACTTTTTTTCAGAAGATGATGGATAAGACTCCAGATTTATTTGAAAATTAAGTAGAAATGGTCAAGGGAAGAAACACAACTGGACTACCACAAATATGTAGGTGTTTAAATGTAATAATACTGTAATGGAAATTGTATAGGCTTTTTTCTCCTCTCTCTTCTAGTCCTGTACCTATTGCTCCTCTCCTCAACTTGCTCCAACTAGATTTTGAATTAGAAGCAGTATATGTACGGCTATGCTCTTGTTTCTGTTGTGAAGTGACTTTTAAGTACAGTAACAAATTACTGCAAAAATGTAATCCTTTTCATCCTTTGGTGTCCATGTCCTTTACAAAGAAAAGCAAGTGTTAACTTTGTTTTTACAGCTGGCAAAGCTGAAATATGACAAGGCAAAAGCCTTGATAGGCATCAGTGACTGGTGCCAAGTACAATTTGTCTGAAGTCTTGACAAAGGGAAGTTGTCGTGCTGGACTGAAAATGCTTGATCATGTCTGATCTTGGAAATTAAGCAATTCTGGACCTGGGTAGTGCTTGGATGGGAAACCACCTTGGAATTCCAGGCACTGTAGACACAAGCCAAGGAATCCTGGTTGAATGCTTGGCAAAAAGCAGATCTCAGAAACCAAGAGAGTACCAAGACACAGTTTGGTTCAATTTTGCTGCTGTTCAGCTGAGAGAAATAAAAGGAAGGTTGATAGGATACTATTTCAGGAACCATGGCTAGCTAAATCCTACTATACCACTGATCCAATAATGGTGCAGTTCCTTGGCTGTTATTGTAAATGAGACTGGCTTATTGATACCTGGCAGTAAGCTGATGGAGAAGTAGCAAGCAGTGTTAAACTTCAGTTAAGTCATTTGAGCACTTCTGTTGACTTGACTTGACTTGAGCCAAGATATTGTCTGAGGTCTGTTGCTTCTTGCTCTGCCATCCCCTGGATGATAATGAAAAGGGAATTGTGGAGTACAGCTGTGTTAAATGTGGCAAATAGAGGGGTGGAGTGAGTGCTGCTCTTGATCTTGATAACTTTAAGACCTCCACAACTTTGATGAAATAACTACATGGGAATCATCAATATTCACAGCAGGAACTGTTCTGGGGAGGCTGAAAACCATGGTACAGTGTGACTATTGTAGGGTACTACAGATGGTTGAAGCTCGCTGACTCTGGGATTAGAACAGGAGTGGGCAATTATTTTGGGCAGAGGGCCGCTTACCAAGTTTTGACAAGCTGTCAAGGGCCACATGGGTAGCCCTGCCTCTTGACAGGTGCCCCGCCCCCTGGTCACCATCTTGGGACTTGGGCACCATCCTGCCCCTAACCTCTGACCTTTGCCACCCGAGGTCCCTCCCCTTTCCCCTGGAAGTACTCTTTTGGGGAAGAGGGTTTGCCATCTTAGGGGGGGGAAAAAAACAAATTGAATACTAAAAATCAAACACCCATAATAATATATTTAAATTTAATTTAAAAAATAATTTTGTCCTGATTTGTATGCAATTGTTCTGTATATGCAGAAGTGATTATGTATGGCGGTTTGTGGGGATGTGTGTGTGGGGGTATAGATGTGGGTATGGGAGCCATGAAGTGCAGAGTGGCTGGCTGGCCTGCAGGCAGGAAGGTGGGGAAAGCGGCAGGGGAGGGGGTGGAAGCGAGTGGGAGTGCAGGGCCTGCACCAGTGTCCCAGGACCAGTGCCGGTGGGGCCCAAAGCTGGGTGGTAGGAGTGTGGGGTGTCGGCTGGCAGGGGTCTGTGGAGCCAGGCTGGGGTGCACCAGCAGGGAGAAGGGGGAGCTGACCCTGCTCCATAGATCCCCTACTGGCCGGGACCCCGTGCTCTTGCTGCCCTGCTCTGGGCCCCACTGGTGTGTGCCCCACACTCCCACCCTGCAGCTCAGCTACTGGCTCCCACATACCCATTCACTCCTAGTACCCCCACTCCAGCCCCACGATACAGGCGGGGAGCAGCCCCAACCCAGTGTGCCCCGTGCTTGCCTGTCTGCATTGAGCAGTGGTGCTGGGGAATGAACTGGTGGTCAGTGTGGGGAGAAAGTGGTTCACCTCCCCGTGGCTGGTGCCTTGTGCTGTAGCTGCTTGGAGCCTGCGCAGGGCTGTCTGTGCCTGCTCTCCATTGCCAGGTTGCCCCCCCCCGCCCAACAACAGCAAAAGTGTGTGTGCATGCATATGATCTCTTCATTTTTTGTTTTTTCACTACCAGCTGTCATAGTGAATTCAAAATCGATAAAAAATTATTGAGTAGTACTTGGAAACATGCTGGTGGTAACAACTGGAGCTCTGATTTAAATTATCACCCACTAAATTTAGGCTAATGTAATGTGTTTATAGACCTGATGAATGAGCTTGACATGTTTCAATATTTGAAACTTTTTTTTTCTTTTTTTAATAACATATGTTGACCATTTTGTCCACACATCTGGCACGTGACAGCGTGTTCCATGTGAACAGTAAACTTCAACTTTGTTTAGAATTTTGTAAAAAATTCTCTTTCAATTGAGAACAATACAGTTGTAATATAAAAATATTGTTTAGTGAAATAATTACCTTCATGTTTTATAACTGACTCTCTCTCTTCCTTGTAGCCAGTGTGAAAACATCACTAAAACAAGTGGTTAAGGCACCCTTGAAGTCTTGTCCCTAGTGCTTTTCCTATAACTTCTGAGACCACGTTTTTTTCTGTAGATTTTTTTCCTAAGATGTTTGGATTCCTCAGTCTCTTGTGTATGGCTGAAGATATTACTGTAAGAAAAGATGTATAGTTTACTGATATCGGGGACAGTGATTTGATTTGTTGATTCAGATCACTGTCTTGATTTGATTTGGCTGAATCCAAATCTGAAGATTGGATGCTGATTTGGAGAATCAGCAATTTGGCTATAGACACAGCTTTAAATGTTTTTTCTATGTACCTTGAGGTACCAGGCGTGGCTCATGGTGAGGTGAATGGGGTGTCTCACAGGAGTGTAGGGAGCCCCCCTGCGTACTTGGTGGCAAACCCAGAAGTGGACTGGAAGTACTTTTGGTTCACTTCTGAGTCCATTGCCAAGCATGCGGGGGCCCCCTGCATCCCCCTGGCTTGGTGATCAGCTGCAGGGGGGACCCCGGGTGCCCCCCCCACACCCTGGAGGCACCAGTTGCCGAGCTGGGAGGGCATGGGCCCCCCCCCCCCCGTGCACTCCCCGGCAGACCTGGAAGTGGACCAGAAATGCTTTTGGTCCACTTTCAGGGCTACTGCTGAGTGTGCTGGGGACCCCCCCAACACACACACACACTCCTGTGGGATGCTCCATCCGCCCCACCATCTCATCATTCACAAGGCGTGCCTTGTACCTTGAGGTGTGTAGAAAAAATATTTAAAACTGTGTCTGTGGCCAAATCGTTGAATCTTTCCAAATCTCTCTGAATCGATTTGGAGGGTTTTGATTTGATTTGGAGAGATTAAAGGGTCTCCTGATTCAGTTTGGAGATTCAGCCACTGAATCAGGCCAAATCTCTGCCGAATCAAATCAGCAACTGAAGCTTCACACAGCCCTGCTTTCTAGTGCTGCTTTCGAGTTGATCTATATATAAGCTTCCATATATTTCTCTCCATTTTTCCTTGGGCATGGTACTCATTGCTTCAGTCCCTGAGACTCTGTTATGCTTAAGTCTGGTCTACTCCAGGAACTTGCTTGTTACAGACCATGCAACACACCAAATAACTATTTAAACAGCTTATTTATAAGATAGCTCAGAACATCTCAGGGTCTTTACTACGTTTTCAATTAAACCACTTACAGCACTTTGGTGGCTGTTGCTATCACCAGCAGGTAATGTTACTAGCATAGACAAGGCTTAAAAGAATGTTCCAGCAAACAGGACTGGGGAAAAACATTTAAGGTTAAGTGCTAGAGCAGTGGAGTGTGAGCTGTGTTCCAGCTAGGGTGGCCATCATAGAGGATAGTTGGGTTGTCCTCTGTCGTCTATTGATATGAAACCTGACACCTTTATGTCCTCTATTTTTCTCTTTAAGAGAAAAATAGAGGACATAAAGGTGTTGGGTTTTGTATCAATAGAGGACAGAGTAGCAGAAAACCGGAGCGTCCTCTATGATGGACACTTTAGATCCAGCAGGATGCCCTGTTTGGGGGCAGCGGGGGAGGATTAATGAGGGACTGCATAGTATTCTGGGATGCCAGGGGACTGTGAAGTGACTCCAAGAGCCACCCTAATTGAAGTGCTGCAGTGTCTCGTGTTTTAGCATCCCCATGCTTAAATGGCAGTAGGGGTGCTTGAACTAATGCTTGTTCGAGACGTGGGAGGTTACTGGAGTGCGGCAATAAGTATGCTCCAGCAGACTTAATTAATTGAGTGATGCTCTGACACGCTGTAATTACAGCCTCCGCGCTCATGTTCTAGCACTGAAATTGATTCAGTCTGATACTACATTCATCCAGGTCTGTCTTAACCTGGGTTCAGCCATTTTGAAACTGGACTATGTGCACCAAACTTTTTTCTGTTACATGTATAGACTGGTTTCCTATCACTCATGCTGCTTTATGTGCAACTTCTGCCCCTACCCCAAGTGATCATCATGGTAGTTGACACGTTTAATAGATTATATATTTGATAAAATTAAGATAGATGAGGAGGTCTGAGGGGCAAGAAAGAGTTGGGAGATGAAAACATCAGGTATGTGTTCAGAGTACAGCATTTAGTTGATCTAAGTACTGTATGTCAGGGTACCATTATGATGGTGTTCGCATAATTGTGGCCCTAGGAGGCCTAAAGTTGGTATATTGTTGTGGCATGTTAGGTCTGTCTCTGGAGCATAGGTTCGCTTTATAGATCATGCTGAAACCACAGTCTTAGAAATAGTTACCTCTAAAATTGGCTACCTCTCATCCAAGTAGCCAGAAACTGTCTTATTTTGAAGCACAGTTGGCTGGTCTCCCTTTTTTGACTTATAAACTGTGGGGGCTAGACATGCTCTGTTGCTCTGCAGCTTCTAAAGCATTTTTGGCTAAGCTGACTCCTAGCTTGGTGACAATTGATGGTCCAATCATTTTTTGCCATTTTGAATTGAGCTGTGGCAGAATGTGAAAGTTGATTCAGCAGAGGATGGGAACATCTTTTTATTTTTTTATTTTTTTTTTTGAAGGAGGAAGTGCAGGCTTACCTGAGCTCTTACAGTCTGTAGTAACTTAATATAGGTTCTGAGGGGCCCATTGACTGTCCTGACCAGATATTTTCCTCAAACAGGCCTCAGAAGGTAGTCTTAACAGCCCATTTACTTTGTATTGCTTCAGCAAATGGTGATGTGGAAGTCTTGTTTATGCTGGCCAAATTATCCTGTGGTTTTGGTTGTGAGTAGAGAGAGCTGCAATGTGCTTCCTTTTTGTTTGTTGAGCTGAAGTAGCTCACAACATTAATATTTTAAAAATAAATTATCATTAAAGTGATTTAAATCATGGCATGTGCCACATTCTAAAAGAAGCAGAAATATAATTTGCCATTGAAAGTGACAACTTGTACTGCTGGAATTGCTGTAAGATAGGGATTTGCTTGCAAATCACTTCTTCACTGAGGAAGCTTTCATAAGAGTTCCTGTTGGTGTACCCTATTGGAAAATCCACATGAGCTCATTTCTTCCTTGTTTAAAATACACTCCTTTGCTGTGGGCTCCCAAAGTTAGAAAAATGTGGATGTGTTCTGAGGATAGTAATGTTTGGTAGAAGAACATATGAACAACAGGACAGTAAAAAGATGGAATTGGATGCAGCTTCCTTTTATGACGGACTTTTTTGTACAGTTTTATAGAGGCTATTGTGAGTGGTAGTGATGAAATGACAATTTCAATGAACAGTTGTTCTTGAATTTATTACATAAAATTTAAACTGGTAATGCATCAAACATCAACCACATGCAAGGCTTTCTTCTGTCAGATTCAACTGAGGTTCTATGAGGGTTTTGCTGAAATTTGGACTATTTGCATCTACCCAGTGGCGTGAAGGGACTGTACTTGATAGAATACATTTGGAATGATTGTTCAAAGGGAGTTTACTTTAAGCAACTGTAGCCTAGTGTTTTAAAACAAAATTATACCGTTACAGTAAGTTTTATTTATATTGTGGGGGTTAGTTTAACACACAAACTGGTGAGGTTTTATATTGCAGCAGCGGCATGCAAGAAGAAAAGTAAAAATAAACCTGGCTTTCATACAATGTGTGGGATCACTTAAAAGTAACCCTTATAACCAGGTATCATTAAAATTAGCTTGTGGCAAATTTATACACAATGGAAGGCATTTAAGCATCTTTTTAAATCTGCCTGTTGAAGGAGTTCAGGTGCCAGTCGAAGTTGGTCCTAAGGCCACGGACATAGATAACACTGAGATGGGTATAAATATGGTTTGAACTTGAAGTGGGCAAAGATCCAAGCCTGTTTAAACCTATCTAAAGATGCCTGGAACAGTTAAAAATGACCTAGAAAACCAAGCACTCTTTTTTTTTTTTGAACTGGTTTACTGTCATGCATGGACATAGTGGGTCATATTCTGTGACACAGGTCTGGTCTGTCCTCCAGGCATCCCACACTGCCTCAGATAGCCACAGATAGACATTCATTTGCTCCTGGGAGAGTCACTGTTCTCTCAGGAGAAACCATGAATGTACAGATATTCTGGATTTTTCTCTCAGCACAAAAATGGCTGCTTCTTCCAAAACAGTGTGTCAGTTGGGCTAGACTCTACTGTTCCAGCCAAGTGGTGAACAGAACATTGCCCCTTCACAATCTTCACACTGTGCTGCAGGGGGACCACGGCTGACCCTGAGCAGTCTGGATCAGCTTATCAGGACTGCCCTATTCACTCCTGCCATCAGTCATCAAGCAAATACAGAGAGCCTGCAGAGTGGATTGAGAAGCATGTACAAGCCCCCCCCGAGTGTGTAGCATCAGCACTGCAAGCTGTCAGTTCTGACATCTTCTATAGGTAATTTTTTTTCTGCCAGGAGAACAAATCAGAAGTTTCTTAGGTCATTTGAACATGTATATGCAGCCTTTGGTTTGAGGCAGTTGAACAATTAATAAATTAACTTTAGTGTTACTGAAATCAGTGTTTGTTTTTCTGATGAATGTAACTTTTCCCCTCTTACACAAGCCCTGTATTCCATTTAAGTTTGAAAATGTTTTGTAAACTTTGGCAATTCCCTTGGTACACAGGAAATTGTTGTCAAATATATAATGTTGGAAATGCTTTAAATTTGAAAATGGATTCCCTTTGTCCATTTATTTTTCTAAGCGCTCTGTTTTTCATTCTTCTTTGTTAAGGCTCTATCAACTGTCTGGCCTTAGGATAGGTTGAGCTTGAAAGGGCAAAATATCAGTGGTTGTAAAGCCAGATCTCTTTGGCATGATCCCATTAAACAAATAATGCTACAGTATTGACAAAGAGCCTGTCATGGTGTCGTATACTTCCTTTTGCTCATAGTAGAAAGTCTGTACCAGTGTTTAATAGCTGAAGTATATTGTGTGAGCTTGTGACAGGCAAAATGCAATGTTAAAAATTTTTAAATGTCATGTGACTCCTCTGTAAACTTCTTTGAAATATGCACTTTCACATCTACCCAGGAGAACTTTTACAAGCTTTTCTCCAATGTCTGATGAAGGGTGTTTGTGACTGAAAGGTTGCAATTAAAGAATTGTTTTTGGAAAAATCTAGTTGGTCTAATAAAAGATATCACCTTTACCCTGAGTCCTGATATGAAAATGGATGCGCTCTCTCCTGCTCTCACTGTTTTGGCTAGATTTGATAGGCATTGGTGCAAAAATCACTTAAACATTTGCTTAACTCCTTTGTTGAACAGGGATGTACTTTACCA
>NW_017728994.1:22746980-22747995 GCF_001723915.1 Gavialis gangeticus | reverse complement strand
TTCTTCTTTGTTAAGGCTCTATCAACTGTCTGGCCTTAGGATAGGTTGAGCTTGAAAGGGCAAAATATCAGTGGTTGTAAAGCCAGATCTCTTTGGCATGATCCCATTAAACAAATAATGCTACAGTATTGACAAAGAGCCTGTCATGGTGTCGTATACTTCCTTTTGCTCATAGTAGAAAGTCTGTACCAGTGTTTAATAGCTGAAGTATATTGTGTGAGCTTGTGACAGGCAAAATGCAATGTTAAAAATTTTTAAATGTCATGTGACTCCTCTGTAAACTTCTTTGAAATATGCACTTTCACATCTACCCAGGAGAACTTTTACAAGCTTTTCTCCAATGTCTGATGAAGGGTGTTTGTGACTGAAAGGTTGCAATTAAAGAATTGTTTTTGGAAAAATCTAGTTGGTCTAATAAAAGATATCACCTTTACCCTGAGTCCTGATATGAAAATGGATGCGCTCTCTCCTGCTCTCACTGTTTTGGCTAGATTTGATAGGCATTGGTGCAAAAATCACTTAAACATTTGCTTAACTCCTTTGTTGAACAGGGATGTACTTTACCATATGCTTAAGTGGTTTGCTGAATTGTGGTGTAGGTTGTAGCCATGTTGGTCTAAGGACATAGGCAGACATGGTTGTTTGAGTGAATCTGATATCTTTTATTAGACCAACTAAATAGATGGAGAACAATTTTTAAGCAAGCTTTTGGGTTCAAAAACCCTTCATCAGGCTAAGGAAGTTTCAGCAGTTGGTGTGTGCTCTTTCTGGATGGAATGCAAAGTAAAAAAGCCAGGAGCTGTGCTGGTATGCATACAAGACAGCAGTCAGTGAAAATGTAGATTGAGGAGTCAATGGGTGAGAGAGAGGCTGAGTGTGGAGGAGAGAAGGGGGTTGAATAGTGGAGAAGTACCTGGGAAGTCGGCTGTGAGGCAGGTTATAATGTGTCATAAATCCAATCTCTATATTTAGTCTTTGATAGATTTCCAGTGTGTGTTCATTCTGGTGCACAGTT
>NW_017728994.1:22746071-22746890 GCF_001723915.1 Gavialis gangeticus | reverse complement strand
ATCCTCAAACAATTGCAACCCATACTAGAAAGACACCCTATTCTTAAAGAGATCTTCCCAGAGCCACCCATCCTAGCTTTCAAACAAGCACCGAACCTCGCCAACCTCATCACCAGAAGCAAACTTGCTCAGACCCAGAACACACCAAATGGATCCAGACTATGCCATGACAAGAAATGCAAAACCTGCCAACACATCTCCAGCACCCCCACAATCGTTACACCACACAACAGAGCCATCACCATTCCTGGATCTTATAGGTACACCCTCAGAAATATAATATATCTCATCCAATGCACCAAATGCCCAGATGGAAAATACGTAAGTGAGACCGCACAACAACTGTGCACCAGAATGAATGCACACAGGAAATCTGTCAAAGACAGAAATACCCAGTTACCTGTGGGGGCACATTTCTCACAAGAAAACCACTCTCTCCAATCTCTCAGTCCTGATTCTCAAAGGAAACTTACAAAATGCTTCCCAAATGCATCCCAGCGAAGAATCCAGAGTCTGATTAGCTTTTCCTGCAGGAAAACACATGGGGGATGCTTGAGGGAAGAAACTTCTGTGGAGCTTGCCCTGTAGAGACTTTTGCCATATTGTTCTATCATGAGGGTGAAGTTGCCTCCCAAGGAGCAAGCAGTGAAACCCACCCACAAACCCTCCAGCTCCTGCAGGCAAGCAAGGACTCAGAAAGAATCCACATCGAGGAATGGTGTCTGCAGCCTCAGCAGCAGTCTCCACTGATAGGAAACATGATTCACTGGGAGAAAAATGGAATCTCTGTGGAGCCACGGAAAGGATGATGGGACATGC
>NW_017728994.1:22737564-22741071 GCF_001723915.1 Gavialis gangeticus | reverse complement strand
ATGACGAAGGGTTTTTGAAGCCGAAAGCTTGCTTAAAACTTGTTCTCTAACTATTTAGTTGGTCTAAATAAAAGATATCAGATTCACCAAAAGAACCTTGTCTCACTGAATTGGGGTCTTAATGCATTTTAGCCTTCATGTTAAAGGGGCTTTAGTGGGCTGCCTGTGTTGTAAGCTGCTTGTTTTTTGTTGTTGTTTTTTTAACTTACTGGTGATAAAGTAATTCCCACTCACTGTTCTGTAATAACCTTTGTAATTCGTCAAATGCTACTGGCCTAAATGGACTAATGGTCTGCACTGATGTGCCAGTTCTGCCTTGCCAAGTTATCATTTGCTTGGAGGGCAGCTCATGTTAGATTCATTTTAAGGCATTTTCTACACATCCTCTTATTGGGACAAATAATTTGGCTTCATGTTTAAAAGATATTTTAAATTTGACTTTTAAAAATGACATAAAGAATATGGAGGCTGGATAAAGTTTCAGATCAACCCAGGAAGGTTGGGGAGAAGAAAGATTTGTGGCTCCTGAGGGTTATTAAGCAATTTTTTTAAATTTGATTTCTTACTTTGGGTACTTAGTCCCAGCATGAAAATTGTACCCATTAAAAAAAAAAAGAAAAGAAAGAAAAGGCACGGGGGAGGAGGGAGAGGGGAAGGCGGGGAGAGAAGATGAGAAGCCTTGTCAGAGTTATGGGATAGGTGGTATATAAGTGGTCTCCTTTTTTTAGTTCATACACTCTTACAACTAATGCTGCTTTTTTAGTAAGGAGTAGTATGTAGCCTGTAACTACTTAAGGGACTACACTTGCCCCCATTTTGCTTGCATCCTATTAGACTTCCATGTCTGGCTTTGATTTCCTAGGTTCATAAAATCTGATACTGATGCAGAGTATGCATAGAAAAGCCCATAGAAAGCAAATTTGAAATACAGGCTTACAACGTTTTGAGTTGCAACGTTTCACACTTACAACATTTATAAATTGACAACCTGCTTCAACTTTATGATGTCAGTTTCAACTTTTATAATGCTTGATCTGATGCGATGCCATGTCAGCGAACAAGTTTGTTGTGTCACCCGTCTCCTTGGAGAACATGTGTCCAAACTTCCTTGGACACTTCCTTTAAGAAAGCAGACGAGACTCCAGAAAAACTTGCAGCCAAGATTTGTGAGAAGACTCCAGCCAAGAACCCTTCAAAAAGTCCAGGAAAGTCACCACAAAGAAGTCCTTCCAAATCAATATGATTGCTATTTACAATATACATACATTAATGTAGTGATATTATTCATCTGTAAGTTATTAAGTACAAAATTCTGGGGTATTTTTGGTGAAAATAGAGTATCGGACCTTGGTTCAGGAACCAATCCCCATTTATAACATTGTTTCCTATGGGGAAAATGGTTCTGAATTGCAATGTTTCGACTTAAGACCCAGTTTTCAGGAACCAATTATGTCGTAAGTCTGAGGACTGCCTGTAACTTGCCTGTGTTGCTCACTTGATGTCATGTTTCTGTATGTCTGTGCAGTTTGCAAAAGAAAAGGGATGTTTGTGTGAAGGCAGTGTGTTCCTTGTTGGAATAATGCAACTATTTTTCATTGTTTTTAGCATTTTCATAGCAGAGCTTTAACATAAGCCCTATACTCCTAGCCATTCAGACATCATTAGACAAAGGGCAGTGTGCAGTATTGATAACAAACAGTATCATTTATGAAGGGTACATTGGCATAATTGCCTAGCTGCTAATTTCAGAGGATTATGGACTTTGACAGAACTCTTTCATAGTAGTCTGCAATGTCATGTTTGAAGTGGTTACTATTCCTTTTTTTTCTAATTTCTTATCCCACGTATGATATTTTAGTTCATTATTGTAACAAGCTAGGCAAGACTTGCAGTAGAGAGATTTGATTCACTCACAGACGACAATGATTCTATTCCTGTTGCACGTTAGTGTTTTCATCCCCCCCCCAACATACATGTGTGATATAGATCCTTTTGGAATTCTTATTTTAACTTGGGCTTCTGTTGGTCCTTATTTGTGTATTGAGTGTTTTTAAATAGTTAACTGACAACAATAACTAAAGGAAAATATTTTCCTTCTTATGGTTTAGCAATATGCATGACTGAAGTCTACTTATCCTGTCAAAAAGGCAGTTTACTTCAGTGTGGAGGGTGGATGGGGGGGGTTCTGTTTTTGTGGGGTGTTTTTCTGTTGGCTCTTATGCTCCCTCCCTTTCTGTTGCTCAAATCCCTGCAGTAGCTAGGTAGAAAAAATTTAGAAGGCAACATCCTATTTTTGATTTTCAAAACCTCCAGTTAGCATATTTGAACTCTGAATTCCTGCAAAAGGTCTTAAGTTGGTCTTTGTGACTTATGTGGAAATATCTACTGCTGGTTCGTTTACTTTGGACACCTACTAACCAAAAATGGGAAGCCAATGGCATCAATATCTGTCTTCCATTTAAAAAAAAAAATTTTAAATTCATTTTGAAGTTAGCTTCTGTTCTTTAAATTGTTCTCCATGTACACTGTACTTCTTATTTTTTTGAACCATCAGTGATTTCATGTTTTTAAAATGCACAGTTTACCTTCCAGGCAGCTTATCGTGTGTGTGTGTGTGTGTGTGTGTGTGTGTGTGTGTGTGTGTGTGTGTGTGTGTGTTAAACAGTATTTTTTAATTAAAAAATGAAAGTTGGGTGCTAAATCTTCCTCGGCAGTTTGTTGTAGCCAATAATGTTTACTGTTAATTATGCTTTCTGGCCAGGGCCCTGGACTACTAGGTTCCATCTCCCGCGTGTGGCTGGGGCCCCCAGGTGCCTGGGTTCCCTCCCATGAGCTGGGTGACCCTGAGTGTAGAGGGTCTGATCTGGATACAGAGGCCTGAGCCATTTTCCATTCCCACCATCAGACCCTCACCAGTGGACTGGGTTGGGCTGGAGTGGAGCAGAGCAGGTGTCATGGTGTCTTGGGCACTGGCATGGCATGGATTGCGTGCTGGGGTGGGTGCTATAAAAGGTGATAAGTGCCACAGAGCCATGACTGCAGGGTGAGTGGAGCTGCCTGGCTTGGCCCAGAGTGACTCAGCCCGCAGTGCCTTGG
The DNA here is from genome assembly GCF_001723915.1 of Gavialis gangeticus. NCBI lineage: Eukaryota > Metazoa > Chordata > Crocodylia > Gavialidae > Gavialis > Gavialis gangeticus. The sequence goes on along the minus strand of NW_017728994.1, from coordinate 22,737,975 downwards.
AGTCTGTGCCCCAGAGCCTGGCAGGAGCCGAGGCAGCTGCTACCCCGTGCTCTGTGCAGCAGGGTCCTCTCTCAGCCCCTCAGGTTGGGTGACTGCCCAGTCTCTAATTAGGACAAGGCCCAGTTCTGGGCTGCATGACTCTGGGACAACATTTGTCCCAGATTGGCATCGTCCTACAGGGATCAGGAAACTCTGGGATTTTCTTTGCAGGCTGACAGCGTTCCAGGCTGCAAGGGGCTGCTTGGGGTTGCCAGGAGCAGGATGCAGGGGACCCACTTGCATGTGTGCAGCTGCACACATGCATGTGGCCAGGAATACAGCAAGGCAGTGTTGAGAACAGTTCCCTGAAAGTAAGTCTACAGGGAGAAAGGGTGTGTGTGTGGTGGGGGGGGGGGGGATCAAGGGCCCTCA
>NW_017728994.1:22730672-22737522 GCF_001723915.1 Gavialis gangeticus | reverse complement strand
ACAGGGAGGGAGGGAGAGGGGCAGGGGCTGGAGGGGCTGCCCAGCCAGAGTGGTACATAGGACCCAGGGTTGGGGCAGGGAGTGAGACAGAGCCATGGGTGGCTCCTCCAGTGGGTGTGGGGAAGAAGTGGCATGGTTTCCCCAGGCCTGGAATAGACCCATGACCCTACCCTGGGCAGAGGGAGGAGAGCAGGGAGTCTGGCCCAGACACCACCCAGCCCTAGGCAGCCAGGAAGACTCGTACGTTTCCACTCAGCCCTGCCAGGCAGGCTCAGGCAGCCTCCCCTTGGTATTTTTAAATGTGTCGTGGAGGTGTGGGGGCAGTGCTTTAATTAGAGGAGTTCCAACAGCCACTCTCTTTTAGAGCCTGCAACATCTCATGTATTGGTGTCCCTGTGCTTGAAAATGACAGTTCAAGTGCCCCCACCACCATTTTTAAGTGTGGGGATGCTGATACATGAGATGCATGAGGCTGCTGGAGTGCACCAAAGGAAAAAAAAGGTTTATTTATGTCAGTAATTTAAAATTACTAAATATTGGTTATTGGATTGGCATTGGCTGATATGGTTGGTTAATAATGGGATATCTTTATCAGTACACCCCTAATGTTACTCTTAGTGGATAGTATCTGGTGTTTTGGTGGATGAAATCTTGAAACTAACAGTTGTAGGGTAAGCTAGCCACAGGACATTTTCTGACTTCCCCAACACCAAAGGTTGAATTTTTTGTTTTGAGGCCCAAAAGGATATTCAAATCCCTTTCACAACTTTTGTTTGTATTTCATTTTGAAAGAAAAAGCTTTTAACCACATAATTGTCTAATGTATTTTTTTGATTCCTGCCAAGTTTTTAGTGTGTATAGCCTTGTCCAGCAGTGATTTCAGCTAACTAGTATGTGGGTACAGAAGTACTTTCTATTGATAATTCTTGAACTTGGGACCTTTTTAATTTGTTGGAGATCTCTTCCTTTCATATGGAGGAAACTGGAGATTTCCTGACCTACCTTCTCTACTGTTTGTTTAAGTACTCGTATTCCCTGCACGTTTCTGGTAGAAATGAAGTTGAGTTTGACCCCTTGAATCTGAATTGCAACTAAAATTCTAACATGTATGGTATAAGCCTTAGAGGGTTAACGGTATACAGTTTTTAATTTACAAGTGTTAATTTAGCATACATTAGTGAATACTGGGCGTTGTTTTCTCTGTGTATCCACATGGCTTGTCACCAGCATGGCCTGGGAGTATCTATTCACTCTTTATAAACTGAGTATTTATTATCATGGCAGAAAGTCTTTGATTCATCATATTTTATTTTGTGTATATATATTAAAATCACTTACTGTCTATTTCAAACATGTAAGGTGAATATTTTCTTGCACATGTATAAGTCCTTGGATTTATACATGTGCTGTCTTTAGGGCATAGCTTTAGTAATTGTAGGGAGTCTAAACAAGCAAACTATGGCTTCGGATACTTATAGGAACCTTGCTTTAATACTTTAGATCTTATTCTATTTAAATATATTTTTCAGGAGGATTTTTTCAGTTTCTTTGACAGGATTTTTTTTAATGGACTGCTGACAAAGTAATGTCACTGAATTTACTCTTAAAATACAACCTCTAAGTATGCTATTATTGCAAAATGTTGTAGAAAAACTAAATGTATTGTGATACATTTTCATGCATACTTTTTGAAATTCCAGAATGGCCTTCCTGATTCTGAAACTCCAAATTTTACTGTGCATTTAGTGACATATGTTCTCCTGGCAATCATCAAAAGATAATCATCATGTAAAGAGCAAAATTAATTAAAGCGATCCTTGCTTTTCAAAGTGATATAATAGAAACATGTCTCTGCATGCGGGTGTGTATGAGTACACACTCTATGCTTTGTAGTGATTGTGTCAAACTGGCATGATTTAAGAAATGTGGGTTTCAACCCTACGTTTTTTTTTGCTCTGAGGCAGATGTAGCATCAATGAAAGAGGTGTCTTGGAGACTATATCTGTGGTTTTTAATGCCACCTGTGTTTACAGTATTCTGTATTTTATTATTATAAAATAATAGAAAGTTAGGGTTGTGACCGGGTGGCTGGGTGGACTTGGCTATGGTGGGTGTTGTGGAGCACATGTTCGCCGCTTCTCCCTGCTCCCCACCCCCTCTTCCTGCCGCCATGGCCAGAGCGGAGCCCAGCATGGTGAGGGTGGCTGCAGGCTCGGGGCTGTCCACTCTGCTGCCTTTGCCCTGGGCGCACTCTCACTCTGTCATGCACATGGAGTCTGTCTCTCTCTCCACATGGACTCACAGACACCAACATGCTCTTCCTGACATGAACACACACACTTTCCCCTCACAGACCACCCCCCCTCCAGACCCCTGGCCAATCCCTCTGAGGTTGCTTTTCCTCCCCACTGTGCCATGTCCCCAGGCCTGAGGCTTCTCTGGGAAGCAGCGCACGGAGGTAGTGGGGAGCAGAGCCAGGGGCACAGCTGTGGGGTGCGGGGCCAGTACCACCACCTTCAGCTCCTTCTCCAGTGTTGCCAGGTGCACCTGCCATGATGCACCAGTGCTCCCGCCTTGGCCCTGAGTCCCCCTGCTCCACTCCCTCCCTCCCCGTAGGGGCCTCGATCTGCCCTCCCATGTCCCTTCCCCACCATTAGACTTAGCTGAAGAGTGCTACTTCGCTGTGATCCTGGCCACACCCCAAGCAGGCCCCGTTGCAGGTTAGATTGCTGCCCATCTGCAAGGGGAAACCTGCAACTTCCAAGGAAACCCGGGGAGGGAGGGGAGAGGAAACCCAGGCATCTGGAGGCTTCTAATTGGCAGGGACCCCCAGGCCCAGGCCCTGCTGGCCCATGTGTTAATCTGCCTATGCTGTACTATGTACATTTATTTTTGAAATTGGGTTCCACTCAATTCACAAAAAGTATGGAGGGGTGCCTTGAATCCAAAAAGGCTGAGTACCACTGTGAAGGCTGTGGTGGGAGGGCAGGAATTCAGTAACAGTTTTCAAATACCTGAAGAGCTATTATAGAGAGAATCCTTTTTTCTGTGGCTGCAAGGGACAGGACTCAGAACAATGGCTTCAAATTGCAGCAGAAAAAATTTAGCTTGGAGACTGAGAAGAAGTATAAGGGTGGTCAAGCACTAGAACAGACTACTTGGGGAAATTGTGGAATTCCCATCCCTGGAAATTTTCAAAAGTGGGTTAGGCAGGCACTTGGCTGGGATGGTTTAGTCAGGGATGCTCCTGCTTTTGAGCAAGGGGCCTGAATAGATGACATTATGAGGTCTTTTCCGGCTTTACTTTCTGCTAATTTCTATTTGTGGTATCCAAGTCCAGTTACAGAACATGTAGTGGAAGCCCAAAAATGAGGAGGAGGAAGTGTATTCATAATTAAATTACTTCATAATATTTAAATTCACTGAAAAAAGCCACTTTCTATAGCTCCAGAAATGGACGTGTGTGTACTCATTAAAGAAAAGAAGTATTTTGTCAGGATGTGCGTGCTCCCTCTTAATCACTTTGGAACAGTACTGCCTGTACAGCATATGCAGTAACATCTTACTAAAAGTTGTTCTGTGTGTTAGTGTTAAACTGATGGTATGGCTAACTGCTTCTCCTCTTTTCATTATTTTTAGACATTTATATGCTGAACACTTACAGTTTGTCCTTTGCCATTGCAGTATCTCTTGTCTCCGACTACAATAGCCCTTGAGCGACTTGCTTTTAAGATTTCTTTCTGTATGTTGATTGACTGAGTGAAAGTATAGGTTAGGTTACAAATCTATGTAATAGAAGAGTAATAAATATATATGTGCTGAAGAGCTATACCACTTTCCACTGTGATGGGCCTCTCCTATTTCTGTTTCTTCCTGAGATGCATGTTCTACCCATATCATATCATGAGCTTCTTGAGGGTTTTTGCCCCACAAACTTTCAAGTGAGATCTTCTGAGGAAAAGCTTTTTTTTTTCATCCAGGTTAGTTAATCTTTCTAAAACTTGGTAAACTGTAAGCTTTTTCCATTTTTTTAAAGAATGTTTTAGAATATGTTCAGTCTTACTCTTGCTTTGGCAATATGTCTCAGTCAAGGATGATTATTTCTGGATACTCAATATACGTCTCAGTAGAGGATGGCTGAATTTAACCTGGTACTGTTGCTTACACTAATGCCAAAACCATTTTTAATAGTTGTAATGCTCTGCTTGTCACAGTGAAAGGAATTCGGCAGGGCTGGGGCCCACCATTTATGTATCATTCCAAGTAGTAACAGGGAAGTAATTATTTCAGAGAGACCCATCTAATTTTAGAGGAGGATTCTTTCTGTGCACAGTATACTGCATGTAAACTCATAGCCTTGGGACTGAGGACATACGCTTACACATACTTAATATACATGGAACATGCACTTACTCAACTTAATATAAACAGTGTTTATCAATTAGCAGCCCCCAAACTGACTAGTGCCTGTTGTTTTTCAAGACTGCCGGTAGTCACCCAGGTTTATGGTTGCTATTTAGAAGCCTTGAAAATGAGAAGAGATAGTAGGAGCCCTGAAATTGACCAGTGCCTTTCATTTCTGAGCTACTAACAGTCATGAAACTGACTAGTTTCCTTTATTTTCTGGTTTTTTAATGCCTTCTGACATCATCTTCCATAGATTTCATAGACATTTGGGCTGGAAGGGACCCCGGAGGATCATCGAGTCCAGTCCCCCGCTCCCGGGGCAGGAAGTTATCAGGGATCACAGGATCCCAGCAAGATAAGCATCCAAATGTGTTTTGAAGGCGCTCAAAGTGGGCACTTGAACCGCCTCAGGTGGCAGGCTGTTCCAAACCTTGGGGGCTCGGACAGCGAAGAAGTTCTTTCTTAAGTCCAGCGTGAACCGGTCGCAGTGGAATTTGTGACCGTTCAATCTTGTCATCCCTTGTGGGGCTTTGGTGAACAGTCCTTCCCCCAGATCCTGAGGAGCACCTCGATAAACTTATAGGTGGCCACCAGATCACCCCCGAGCCTGCACTTTTCCAGGCTGAATAGCCCCATTGCTCTCAGCCTCTCATCATAAGGTCTGTTTTCCTGACCTCTGATCATGCGCATGGCTCTCCTCTGCACCCTCTCAAGCTTCTCCACAAAGTTTTTGAATTGGGGAGCCCAAAACTGGATGCAGTACTCCAGCTGTGGCCTCACCAAGGCCGACTACAGCAGGAGAATGACGTCCTGGGATCTGCTTGAGAAGCATCAATGGATGCAAGCCAGTGTTTTGATTTGCATTACTAGCTGCAGCATCACATTGAAGGCTCATGTTCATCTTGTGGTCAACCATGACCCCCAAGTCCCTTTCATCTGTAGAGCTAACCAGCGTAGCACTACCGAGCCTATATGCATGGTGCAGGTTTTTCCTCCCAAGGTGGAGAACCTTGCATTTTTTGGTGCTGAACACCATCAGGTTCTCACCTGCCCATTTCATGAGTCTGTCCAGATCTGCATGAATCACCCTCTTGTCCTCAGGTGTGGATGCTTTACCCCAGAGTTTGGCGTCATTGGTGAACTTGGCCAGTCTGCTTTTGACACCAATGTCCACTTCATCACTGATGAAGATGTTAAACAGTATAGGCCCTAGGACAGAGCCCTGTGGGACCCCACTGGCCACAGTGCACCAAGACTGTTGGCTTCCGTCGACCACCACCCTCTGGGTCCTACTGTGGAGCCAGTTACCCAGCCAGTGGATTGTGGTGACATCGAGGCCACAGTTAGCCAGTTTTGCCAAGAGGTGATCATGGGATACCAGTTTGAAAGCTTTTTTAAAGTTGAGGTATATGACGTCGATCTCTTCCCTCTTGTCCAGGTGATAAGTCACCTGGTCATAAAAGGAAATGAGATTGGTGAAGCAAGACCTACCTGCTACAAACCCATGCTGGGTATCCCTCAGGATATTGCCTTCAGCTAGTCTGTTAAGGGTGGCCCCCCTGATAATCTTTTCCAAGACCTTCCCCAGGATAGAGGTCAGGCTGATCGGCCTGTAGTTTCCCGGATCTACTTTCCTCCCTTTCTTGAACATGACGTTGGCCCTCTTCCAATCATCGGGCACTTCACCAGAGCACCAAGAACTCTCATAGATCTGGGCCAGGGGCTGAGCTATGATGCTTGCCAGCTCCCGGAGTACCCTTGGGTATAACCCATCAGGGCCGGCTGACTTAAAGGTATCCAGCCTGTTGAGGTTTTCCTTCACGAGGTCAGCTTCGATGGAGGGCAAGGAATCTCCCTTGTCTGGGCCTCCCTGACCCATAGTGGGCAGGGCCATCCCATGGGGCTAATGAAAAACTGATGCAAAGTACCCATTTAGCAAGTTTGCTTTTTCCTGGGCGTCAGTTGTCAGTTGCCCCATCTGGTTTAGCAGGGGTCCAATGTTGCCCTTGCTTTTCCTCCGGCTCCCCACATATCTAAAAAAGGAGTTTTTATTTTCCTTGATATTTGTAGCTAGCTGGAGTTCCATTGCAGCCTTGGCTTTCCTGATTTGCTCTCTGTAAGTCCAGACTAAAGCAGAGTAGTCCTCCTTGGTGGCAGTTCCAGTCCTCCATCCTTTATAGCTCTTCCTGTTAAGATGCAGGAAGTCCACCAGTTCCTTGGAGAGCTAAGGGGGCTGCTGTACCCTTTTGCTGCCTTTCTCTTTCCCTCCACTTACCAGCTGGGTGCTTTCTGTGCATCTGTCAGTGTGTCTGTGTCTGCTTCTCACTCCCAAGCCACAGCCCGCCCAGCCCAGCTGCTGCTTTTCACTCCTGACCCACAGTACCCCACATCCTGCCAAGACCCCTCCAGGCTCCAAACTACACACACACCCATAGCCCCCAAC
>NW_017728994.1:22724241-22730598 GCF_001723915.1 Gavialis gangeticus | reverse complement strand
CACCCCCCCCCCCCCCCCGCAAACACACATTCCAAAAATAGCATCCTGTGATTTACATAGATTCATAGATTGTAAGGCTGGAAGGGGCCTCCGAAGATAATCGGATCCAGCCCCTTTCACTAGGCAGGAAAGACAGCTGGGGTCAGGTGACCCCAGCAAGGTGACTGTCCAATCTCCTCTTGAAGATTTGTAGAGTAGGTGATTGCACCACCTCTGGAGGGAGCTGATTGCAGTCTGGACACTCTAACTGTGAAGAAGTTTTTCTTAATGTTGAGCCTGACAGGACATAGATTTATGAGGGTGCAGGTGACTATATGCATACATTTGGCAAAGGCGTTGTGGGGGGAATGCCCTAAGTCAGCAGGCCCTGATAGAATGCACCCAAGAGTACTAAAAGAGTTGGCTGACATCATAGCATGACCAGTGGCAAGGATATTGTGGCACTTGGGAGAGGTTCCTGAAGATTGGAAGAAGGCCAATGTGGTACTTATCTTCAAGAAAGGAAGGAAGGAAGGAAGATCCAGGGAACAGGGCTATCAGTTTGACCTCAGTTTTTGGAGTTTGTGGCCATTACTCCTGGTTTTCCCCAAGGGTGCCCTGGTGAACAGTTGTTCATCAAGACCTTGATGTACTCGCCTGATGTAGTGGTAAGCTGCTATGAAGTTCCCTCTCAGCCTTCTCTTTTTCAGGCTGAAGTGTCCCAGGTCATTCATCCTTTCCTTGTATGGCTTGCCATTCAAGTCTCTGATCATATGGGTGGCCCTCCTCTGGACTCTGTCAAGCGATACCATGTTCTTGTTAAAGTGCCAATCTCATGATTTTTGACATGGTGGGGTCAGCAGTACTGCAGGACAGGGTTGTGCCACTGACTTCCCCCGGCCCCAGCTCAATCCTGGCTTCTGCTTCTGCAACTCCCCACCTGGCTGCGTGCAGTTTTTGTGGAGACTGGGCCCCAGCCCAGGATGCAGTGACTTCACTGGTGCTCCTGCTGCTGCCACTGCCCCCACACTGCTGCACTCCACCCCAGGCCAGGGGCCCAGGGGTTCTGCCACTGCTGCACAGGCATCCAAGGGTGGATCCAGGCAGTGAGCCTGAAGAGAAGGGTCAGCACAGTAGAAGACCAGACTACCTGTGCGATGGTTGGGATGTGTCACACTCCAATGATCCCCACCTTCCCCCACCCCCCTGCAGCTGTAGCCCTTCTCTGGTATTACTGAGGCCTCCACCCAGACAGAGCCCCTGACTCTTAGCTGTGGGGGCTGCTTGTTATGAATGCAGGCATCTGGGATCAGGAGCAAAGACATCTCCCCTTGTGAGGTTTGCTCCCCATTGGAGTCCCTGGAGTGCTGGAGAGGGGAGCTCCAGGCTGCGGTGCAGAGGCTGTGCTCCATCAGGGATGGTGAAGAGGAGATTGATGCTTACTACCAGACTCTTCACCTGAAGAATGAGGAGGAAAGCAAGACCCACAATGTCATTCTTCCTCTTTATTTGGCCTTAGTGAGGCTGCAGCTGGAGTACTGCATCCAATTCTGGGCTCCACAATTTAAGAAGGATTTGGAGAAACTTGAGAGTCCAGAGGAGATCCACATGCATGATCAAGAGAGCAGGCCTTATGAGGAGAGGCTGAAAGGCATGAGACTCTTCAGCTTGGAAAAGCATAGGCTCAGTGGGGACTTGGTGGCAGCCTATAAGTATATTAGGGGTGCACATCAGGATCTGGGAGAACGCCTGCTCACCAGGGCACCCCAAGGGAAGACGAAGTCTAACAGTCACAAACTGCTGGAAGACTGTTTTAGCCTGAACATAAGAAAAACTTCTTTACTGTCTGAGTCTCCAGAATCTGTAATAGACTCTCCCCAGAAGTGGTGGAAGCACCTACTCTGGGCAGGTTCAGGAAGCGTTTGGATGATTATCTTGCTGGGGTCATCTGACTCCAGTTGACTTCCTGCTCTTTGGGCAAGGGGCTGGACCCGATGATCTCACAAGGTCCCTTCCAGCCCTTATGTATATGAAACTTATGTAATCGCATAATGCCTTAGGGGAATTATTAATCTCAAGGCTTCTATTCTTATTTCCTTAACCATGTATTATAGTTTCTGTTTTTTGGACCACTTCTTTGGCATCGTGTAAAACACAGAGGAAGACTAGTCTGTCCCAAGCAGAAAACGAGATTGAAGAGACTTGCTCTTTAGTACTCACAACAAGAGACTTGCTGTCTAATAGGCACAACTACAATGGGCTGGTTATATCTACCCTTATGTTAATAACTGTGTGGGTTTGATTCAAATCAAATCAAATTAATTTAAATTATGATTTAATCCTCTATTTAATCATTGTTTTCTACAAAAAGTGGGTTTTTATTTGATATCCCTTAGTCATTTAACTTCTTGAAACTTTGCACTTTTAGAGAGAGAGAAAGGCTTGACTATGTATCCACAAACTTGCAGAGAGATATAGGGCTAATGGGTGGGTAATCGGGTCTGTTATCTCTCATCTCCATATACTGCTGCTAACAAGGATGTTATCTTTGGAAACAACAAACTCTCCCTATGCCTGAAGGAGGACGTTTGTGACCAAAAGGTTGCAAAGAACATTTTTTAAAACTATTTAGTTGGTCTAATAAAAGATATTGCATCTACCCAAAGAACTTTGTTTGCCTATGATCTCTGGAGAGACAAATCCACAGGTTGAGAACTGAAACTAAGCATTATAGAGATGCTTAATGGGATCTTCTAGATTGAGCACTGAGTCCAACTGGGTAGAGTAGTTTGCTTTAATCTTTACTAATCTACAGAGGACCGTAAGATTGGGTCCCTAATATAGTTCGTGGCCTGTTGTGACCGATATATAAAATGTTTCTAAAAAGGTTACATGAATATATTGTCTCAAATAGTATATAATGAGAAGTTATAATCCCTGGTCCCTGATGATATGTTTGAGCTGTAACATATCTTAAATTAAAACTATCTTTATATAAGTTTATTTTTTAAAAGCATCTTAAAAATCAAAAATATAATTAAATAAAAAATCTGATTTAAATTTTAAAAATCTGATTTTTTTTTAAGTGGTTTTAAAAAATTCGTTGATTTTTATTCACCCTAGTTAATAGTTTAGTAGGTGCAAGCTGAGGACATAAGTGAGTGTGTTGACATTTAGGTGAGCCACTTGCTGCTTCTGGGCATCAGTGCTTTGAGCATGTATATTATGGGAAACAAATTAATAAATTCATTCATGGCTTGCACAGTGTTGCTAATAGCAGTGATGTAAGTGTTACTAATTGATATTTTGCCTGAACCTGGTCAATCCCTGTCTTCCAGTCATGGCTGTAGAAACTGTACTTACCCTGGAGCCTGCAAAGGTCTTTCTGAAGGCTTTGTGGACTCCATTTTAAGAAGCCATCCTTTCTAAGCAAACCTTTCTACTTCCGTCTTAAATATTCTAATAAGAACATTTTAGGCTGAGATAAAATGGGGCAGAAGCCTTTTTGACCCTTTGGCTGTTCAGGAAGCTTAAAGATTAAGAAAACTTGGACCTTGAATACATTACTTTTCTGTGGCCTGGCATTTGCATTTGTAAAATGGATATTGAAATACTTAACAGCATGAGGCCTGCAGCTTAATTAATGTATATTACTAAATCACAAAGAACTTGTCAAAGGTGCGACAGTAGTACAGTGTTACTATTAGCTGAATTATCCTATGGTTTGGGCAAGAGCTAGAATTAAATGACTTCTTGCCAAATTCTTGCTGAATTTATGGTTTAGCATATTGTTTTTCATTTGTGATGATCTCTGGAAAAAAATAAAATTGCCAATGCTCTCAATTTTGATAGCGTTAGAATGGTGTTTTGTGATTAATCAAAGAGATAAAAAATTTCTAGCATAAGAATTACAAAGCCTGGTAAGTATTTGCTCTATGGAGTTAGTTTTTCTCTCTCTCTATCCCCCGCTTCTTCCTCCTTTCTTCCCATAGTAAATTACAAATTATTAACACTGATGATAAATTGCATTGTAGGCAGTTGGTAGGAAGTGAAAGTATTTAAATAATTAAGTAGTTCTTTTCAGACTTCTCTTTTTATATGATGATTTTCTAGACTTAAAATCAGTGTCTCGTACAAGCTACCTTATAATATATAGTTGTTTCAAATCAGCTTTACTTACTGAGCTTCTTCTAGTAATGGAGCTCTGTCAGCAAAAAGTGGTATGCACTGGCAAATGATGAACGATGGACTTCTGTCAAATGGAAGCTTGAAAGGTGCATTCTGTTGTTAGATGGATTAGTCTGAACCAGAAGTTCAAAACTCGTCAAGTGTAATTGTTTCAGAGAAAAGGTATGCCTGGAATTGGGGTGAGAGGGAGGAAGTATTTCATCAGGCAAAAGCTACAGTGTTGGCTCCTAATTCAAAAGGAAATATTATAGATGTTGTGACTGCAGGTCATGTTACTCTTACCTTCTGTTTGTTCATATAGTTATTGTGAATTTTTAAACGACTTTTCTTTTTTTTTCAATTGCATGTCTGAAACCAATGTAATGAGAAAGTTTTGGCAATTTTGTTCTAAGGAGGAAAACATTTTCAGTTCTACGTGGGTTTTGCCCACAGTCCCTTTCAAAATAATCTCTATTATATGTTTATAAAGGATCATTTCAGAATGGTTTGTACTTGCTTATGTATTCAGAGTGTTTTTTTTCTGAGAAATCTGCTTAAACTTACTATATATGTTCTGTCTTAGGTTGGTTAAGCTGTCCAGAGTGGAATGTTTCAGGTGGTGATTTCTCATGTAAATTAAATGATATAGCTAATTGTCTATTGGTTTTTATTTTTATATAGTACTTAAACAAAACATTTTCTAGTTAAAATTTTATTTTACTGTGCCATCAGTGTTGATGCTGCCTGGCTTCTATCAGGTGAGGAAAAATTAAGGTGTTAAAGCTTATATTTGAAAGAGTTTAACATTTTTTTGAAAAGTACTTGATGTATTGTCTCTGCTTTGCTGTGAGTGGGTGTGCAGAAGGGTTATTCAACAAAAGAATAACTATCAACCTGGAGGTTTTCAGTTTGTTTGCTTGGTTTTTTTGTTTTTTTCCCCCTCCAGTCCTTTTGCAGTGTCAGTTTTTTTTTCCTTATTTCTTTTTTTGCTTTTTTTGCAATTGTTAGCCTTCATGTGAACTGAAAGATACTTCAAAACACTGGAAGAAAATAGTCTGAAAGCTTCATGTGCATTTACTTCATAGTAAAGAAGTTGAAGAGTTTTTCCACTGACAGGTGTTTGTGTGTCAGAGCAATGAATGCTTTTGATGACAAACCCACTTACTTTTCTTCTTTGTCCCATTCTTTCGAAATCTAATAGAACAACGACAAAAAAGGCTGGATAATAGAAGGTTTGCCTTTTATTTTTCAGATGAATTTTAAATGAATGCTGTGGCTATTCACTTTTGTGTGTGTGTGTGACAAAAGTCAGGGGTTGAAGCATCCTTGGAAAGGTGACAGCACTTGTAAATTTTGCTTGTCATTATGTGTTGGTGTTTGGAATTGAGAGGGGTTTTTAGTATGATATTGCATCTTGAAGCACATTAAAAGTACTGTCTCGGAGGTGTCTTAATTATCCCCATTTATAATTGATTAGCAGGAGTTGGAACATCTCTAAAAATACGACTTTGACTTTGAAATAATGTTTTCTCTTTTATTAATGTAACTAATACTGTGTTCCTGTTTTGTTAGGCAGCTAATATTGTTTCACCATTTTTGTTGGAATGCAAGATGATTACAAATGTAGAATATAAAAGTACACTTATTCATTTTGATTGTTTTTTAAAACAGATTGTCATATATTCATGTAATTTATATGAAATGTATATGTATGTTGAATAACAGCAATGCAAATATAATATTTGGGGGAAAAACACTTCCTAGAGGCCGGAACTTTTTTGAACTACTCTAATCTTTGAAATTAGGTTTCCTTATCTGCAGATATACTATACAAATAGCTGCTTAAGAGTGGCTGTAAAAGTTATGAATACAGGAGTTCAGGCAAGGTTCTTTGGGTAAATCTGATATCTTTTATTACACCAACTCAAATAGTCGAAAAAATTCTTCTTAGCAAACTTTATGGTTCGTTAGGCTGAGGAAGCATCTGCAGTTGATGTATGCCCTTCCTGGATGTAATGAATAGCATCTACAGTTGGTGTGTGCTCTTCCTGGATGGACGAACCTACACCCCTGAATACAGGAATGACAATGTTTTCACAATCAGCCAAACAGGCTATTTCCAAAAAAAATAAAATAAAAAAATCATCAAACTTAAATATTACACACACACACACACACACACACACACACACACACACACACACACACACA
>NW_017728994.1:22708141-22719241 GCF_001723915.1 Gavialis gangeticus | reverse complement strand
CACACACACACACACACACACACACACACACACACACACACAATCATCAAAATTAATTTTGATGCTCTTTATATGTTTAGATTAACTATATAACTGCTATCTATATGAAATATTAATTTTGATGATTGTTTTTTTGGAAATAGCCTGTTATGTTTGGCTGATTGTAAAAACAGTGTCACTCCTGTATTTGTAACTTTTACAGCTAGTCTTAAGCAGCTCTTTGTATAGTATATCTGCTGATCAGGAAACCTAATTTAAAAAATTAGGGTAGTTCAAAAAAGTTGGAAGCTTTCCCCCCAAATCATAATTTGCATTGTTTTTATTCAACAAAATTTATCACAGGATCTATTTTTGCGTTGTAACTTTTTTTTTGCAAGAAAGTGTGCTAGTAGTGAAATTCTTCAAATGGAGGGCCAGCCTGAGTAAACTATTGATGCAGTAAGCACATATGCAAGGCTGACTAATGGAAGCATCAATTTTACCTTGATTATGACAGTGTAGAGCTGCTCTCTAAGAATGGGGCAATTGAGGTATTGTGCAAAACAGCTGAGTTGCCCCATTTTAGCCCATAATGTATTCCCAGAAGCTGCTGAGCTCAACTTCTTAATACCATGTAATGGAAGCCTGTTAATTTTATGTGGTGGGAAAGGATGAGCAGGCTGCATTTGTTAATCACAGAGCCTTTTTTCTCTCTCTCTTTAATATCTGGAAATTTTGAGGTTTGTGTTATTAGAATCCTATTTATCCCATGGACTTGGAAAGTTGCGTTCACTTGTGTTCACTGGGATTTCTATGCCTTTACCTTTGAGCACTTCTGAGGAGAAACAGTTCTGTCTGACCTAGAGAAAACTGGTTCTGGCATTCTTACTGGCAACATTTTAAGTACAGACCCTTGTCACCTATCCAAAGTAGTAGAATTCCATGAACTGTACTCGGAAGCTAAAGTAGCTAAAATGTGGTATTTGAAGTGATAGGACAAAAGCATACCTTCAAGAAATGAAAAACCACAAAGTCCCCAGAGGAGTAATAAAAGACCTTGTCAGTGGTAGTGGTGAAAAGAAGGGGTTCTGTAATTAATTCATAGTTCATCATGGTGTGCTTTTCCTTTTCCTTTTAATAAAAAAAAAAATAAATAGCCATATGCCATGCTTCTTTTTATCTAAAGTGAAATTTATACCTTGAACTATATTACATTACATCATTTTAGAAAATGACTGGTTGCGTTTTTGTTGCACCCCTACCCTCTCTCCTTTTTATTTTAAAGCTATGGAACAGTGATACGTCTGGGTAGAGGTAGCCATAGATGCTCTGCCAGCATGTGACTCCTGTGCCTGAGCTTTATCATTCCTGCTAACTGACCCTTTTACTAAAAGTTTAATAGGGGATAAATTCACATGTGAATTCCTAATCCCCTCAGTTGTGCCAGAAGGATTTCTTAACAAGCAAGCAACAAAGAGAATCTTACATAGCTAGGATTTTTTCCTTCTCTTTCTCCCTTCCCCCTCATACTTCTTCCAAACTTACTGGGTAGGCTACATCAAGGATGTGTCTTTAACTGTCATCACAATTTTATTTATGCCTTACCTAAACAAACAAAGCAATATATTCAGTTGCTTATAACAATGTGACTTTCAGTTGCAGCAGTATGCATGAAGTTTAATATATTTTTGAGCTTTAAAATACAGTAGATGGAAACATTATTTCTTCCAAATATTTATTCTAATGTAGTATTTCTCTGCATTCTCTGTAACTTAAAATTGTGCTTTCTTAGGACATATCTTAAAAAAAAAAAAAAGCTAAATGTTTCCTTTTCCCTGCTTTAGTGTGTGTGTTTAAACGTTTTTGTAAGTTACTAGTCTTTCTGAGAGCAATTTAAACGTAGATACTACAAATATTTTTACTAGAAAGCTCTTTTAATCAACTTTTTTGTTATACTTGTTTTGAGTTTTCATGAAGGAAAAATGTTTGTCTTTTAATGTTCTGTTGAGGTGCCTTCAGAGTGATATCATAATCACTTTAATACGTTTAAAAGCTTCAGGGCTTTAGCGTTTATTGAGCAATGCTCATTGAAAAGAATATTATGGATTTCTTGAAGCTTTCTGCTGTTATAAAAAGGACAATTTTGTTCATGGCCTGTGTAAAATAAAACTTAATTTTTTATTTCACACCATGTTGCAATTATATTTAGAAAACCTTCTTTCAAGCATTACTAATGGGGAGGATGCTTTTATGAATTGCAGATGCATACCTCATTGCTGACTTGCACAGACAGGTTTGAAACTTTTTACATTACAGGAGGAGATTCTAACTATGTAGGCACAGTTTCCTGAATTAATCAAGGAGGATCCAAGACCTGGGGTTCTTGCAGGTGCTATGCAGTGGTAAAGTTTTGAAGGATAGTAAACTGTTCTTCAAGCAAGCTCTCTCCTTCCCTGAATCAAAAATCCTTGAGTAGTTATTTAATATGAGAAAAAGCAGAATTTGAAAGAAGTGTCCCAGAGTCTTGTTTTCTAAAACGCACCTCTAGAGACCCAGGTGTCTTCTGATGACAGAGATTGTCACAGTAAGTTACTTACCAGGAAGAATGCTGAACAGTTACTGATTTAAAAGAAGTCAATTTTAGATGTGTGTGGCACTGGAAGTTCAGGAGGACAGAAACTAAAAGTGAGGTAAAATTTGGGTAGTGATTAATTGTAGAATATGCCCTAATGAGTATGTCCTATTAGAGCACTGCAAGTAGGCTTTTTTTTCCCTGGGTACACTAAGCTCCGGTCCTGTATTATCAACTAAGTGCATTTTGTTAGCATCCAGTAAACCATATTAGCTGCCACAGTAACTTAAATCTTATTAACCTTCAATGTCTTATGATTTATCTTAATGTGGTGACTATGCAATTCTGCTTGTGGTTTAAAAAAATATGTAATACCATTAATTCGTCCTGCCTCAAACTTAACTTGGTCATTACTTGAGAGATTTTATTTTTATATACTAGCATGGTGTGTACCATATGTTGATTTATATTTTGTGGTTTACCTCTTGGAATGAAAACAACATTGCCATTTCATGACTTTTTCATGAATGTACTGTAAAACCAATAATATGATAATAGATTTATCAGTAATTTGGCTGCATTGTTTTATGTGTGTATTCACTAGAACTCTTTTAAAACACTTACTTTTTTTTGAAATACCATAACTAATAGTTAAGAAGCATGGTTTTGACTTAGAACCATTTATCATCTAGAACATATACAGTTGAAAGCCAGTTGGTATCATAACTTGTCTTCTAGGCAAGTGGCTTGAAGTGATTGGCACCTTGTATGCATTCTTGGTACGGAGGCCAAGAACTGAAGTGACTCGAGATGAGCCCTAGAGGCAATCCTTCCAGGTTTAGTAGTAGTAGTATTGTATTACTAGTGCTATTCTGTACTTTTATTGTGAGGGCAAAGAGATCTTTTTTACCCACAATGTACTCAGCTATCAGTAAATCCCTCTCCTTTTCTACCTTGCATAACTTTTTGGTGCGTATAATTATTATGTTGCAAAGAGACACAGATCTCCTCTTCACATTGCTTCCCCAAACTAAATTTTCATATATTATCTTTTTGACTTAAGCCCTGCCTATTCCTGTTGCAATCCAGGAAGGGGTATTACACCTTTTTTGGCATTTTACTTAAATAGAACCTCCTTCTAGTATAGACCCCTTATGTTCCCAGCAGATTTTGGAAAGATGAAGTCAAGATGACTACATTTTCAGTGCACAAAAACTCTTGCTATGTTTATTTTGAAGATATTCAATTAGTCTGCTAGATTGAGAGGTCAGATGCTAGTTACAGGTGGAACTGATGGTGGCATATTGTTGAGGTTGCCTAATATTTTGTTTTATAAGCCCCTGTTTTTTATTACTTGTAAGTTTCCTGAGCTTGAAATAGATGTACTTAATTAGCAGAATTTTAGTCCAACTAAGTTTCTAACAAATTAAAGTTTCACTTAGGGTGAAGTTAAACATTATACTTAGACCATACTAAGGACACTCAATGTAAATGTCTGCTTGTTAAAGCATGTTAACTAGTGCTAAGTGTCTTCTGAATGTCTTGGTTTCACCATTTACCTCTGGGACTGCTACCCAGCTTGTCTTATAGTAATTTGGGTCTGCTTCACAGAGATAAAACAAGCTATTTGTTTTATCCAGTATCCCCCAGCTCTGTTGACAACTTTCTACCCAAATTCTGCCCAGTGGATGGTACTGCCCTGGAGCAGATGGGGCCCTTCCAGTTTCAGGGGTGGGGAGCATGGTGGGAACATGGAGCTGTGAGGCAGAAAGAAATGGGGGCTGTGGCTTCCCTCCATAGGCCTTTTTGTTCCTGTCCTGAAGTGAGGGCTATGTTGCAGGGAATCCACCAACTGCTGCCAACCCAATCTCAGCTTGCCACCTTTCCCCAGATAAGATCTGTACCTTTCACCCAGATCCAAGCAAAAACTACAGAAAAGTTCAAAAAAAGTCCCATACCTCTTCACCTACTCTCCCTGGGCCAGGTTGCTTAATGGGCTATGCCCCTCCCTCTGGTCACATCCTATGATTGGAGTGGGGAAGGGCTGTACTATCAGCACAGAGCTCCCAGAGTTTAGCGCAGTAGAAGCCTGGAGCTGTTTGGAGCAGGGAAACATGTTTCCCCAAAACTTTGAACTCCTGTGGCTCTGTGGTGGGAGTGGAGTTGCTGGGCTTTAGCATGGTGGCAGCACAGAGCCCCAGAGAAGCAACGTTTCTCCTTTCCCTGTGGCTCCATGGTCCTGCTGTACAAAAAAGCTGGGGAACTCTGTGATGGAGTACATTGTTTAAGAAGAGCCTGAACTAACGAGAGGCTTTGTTTAGTTTTATGGGCTGATAAATGCTAACAATTCTCTGTTTAACTCCCTTGTAACTAAATGTACTGTTATCAACAAAAAGTGTGTGTGTGTGGGGGGGGGAACACCCCCCCCCCCAATCGGAGAGTCTTGCTGGGGCCTGGCTACATCCCCTATCAGCTCAGCATTGTGGAAGGGAAGGGAGGGCTGCTCTAGCACACCCCGGCTTCTAGCCTGAGCCACTGCAGCCATGTGGTGGCATTTCCTCTGGCCAGAAGGGATGTCTGAGTGGTTACAAACCAGGTTAGACTAACCTGAAAAAATTGAATCAATTCAGGCTCAGGCTTTTTGAATGTCTGTCCCTAGCCCAGGTGTCCTGGCTCCTAGCCATGCCCCTGTTCAGCAGCCCTCTAGTGGCAAGTCAGAGCTGTGCAGGCAAGAAGTGGTATTAACTCTTAACATTCAACTGCTCACAGTGTGCTTTAACTTTTAACATGTCTTAACATTCCACAGATTTAGTAAGGTGTAAATGTAACATGCAATTTCATCCTTATAATGTTTCCACACAAAGATTTGAACTGTTTCAGGGAATGAGACTAGTTAGTGGTGTGTGTGTGTGTGTATGTATGTATATGTATTTAACCAGTTTATTTGAAAAGCTGAATAATATCCAGGAGTTGGAACTGGAACGTGACATTTTTCTGGGGTTGTGTATTTAATATTGCAGAACCCTTACATTTGCTCATGTTTTGCCCTGAACAAAATGTTGTAGGCTGTATTATTCAAAATACTCTCTCAGCCACATGCCAGAAAGACAGATGTGTCAGTGTTGCTATTAGTGTATATCTTTTTGTGCATTTGGTAGTGTGCATGCAATGCCTTGGAAAACTCCTAAGTTGTGAATGAATTGTAAAAATGTCCAATAAAATGATTAGTAAAAAGCATGGTACAAGGTAGCTACCTTCTAGCATTTACATAATGGCTGGAGAAAAGTTATCATGGTCAACTTAGTTTGGCTGCTTAAAAAAACAGGAATTTTTATTCTCTTGGAGTGTAAGAAGGTAGTAAGCCATGATATTTTTCTCCTTGTTTGACTGGGCCTTCATCTGGACACTGACAGCATTACATTCCTTTATCTATCATCCAAACAGATATCTAGCATCTCAGTTTTTTAAAAGTAATTTCTGTTTATTATCAGGGAAAATGATCAATAGCTTCAGTACTCTTATGTTATAGTCTTCTGTGAAGGTGTATTTATTAATTTCATGAATCATAGATTAATATTTTCTAGGAAGGTGAGTTGCTTGAACAGAGGTCCTTAGAAGTCATTTTGACAAATCAGTGCTGCTCAGACTATCAGATATAGTAAAGTAGTATGGAATGAGCCTAGATTTGTAGAGGTGTAAGAGCAAGACTCCAATAACTGATGTATGTTGGCACATGTATCTAATATACTTAAGAACAGGTTGTGCAAATAACACAAATTGCATGGTTGGTGTAGCAGAGCTTCATAGAAAAGTATATGTTTCCTTCCTTGAAGCTCCAGGGGGCATATCTTTAGGATAATAAAGCATGCCTCTGTCTATCTTCTTCAACTCTGATGGCTGGTAAGTAAAAGGAGTGAGGTAGGGATCCTCCTTTCTTTCTCTCGCCAACCAGGTTGTCAGGTAGCCCAGAGGGTCTTAGAGGAAGTAGTCTTATGGACCTGTAATCATATCGATATTGTTCGATTTTTATTTTATTTTTTTATGGTTATGGAGTAGGTGCATAAATGGTGGAGTTGGGATTGGCGAAATAGGTGAATGAGTGCTGTCTGTCAGGAAAAGCAGGACATCACTGGAAGCCTGGCAGCCAGGTTCTGGATGAGTCTCTGATGCAGGTCTTGGGTCTGGCTGGCAGAAAGTAGTGCTGAGAGCCCCACATTTTACTGAGTTGCTTCTGGAATCTAGAATAGGGAGCCACCAGGAGGATGGCAGAAATATGCATGCTGCCTGATGCTGGCCTCTGCAGTATCTTGTGGCAGGCAGGGGGAACTTCAACTCTTACTTTAAGCCAGTTCAGTTCAGGTGATGCAGGCGTGTGTGATGGGAGGCTGCTAAGCACATGTCCTGGGGTGTGTGATACTTGGCAAACCTGTTACAGCAGTTGGTGAACAAGATCAGAGGATGGATGTGGGTTTTGGGGTTTTTTTTTTTTTTTCCTTTTACAGGTAAGCAACATGAGAAAAAGATGAGCAAAGTATTTTCGCTCAGGCTCACATGTGAAATCTTCGTTAGAAGCAGCAACAAATCTCCGTTCGCTTGGGTACCATTTTCAGTGCTTATTCACAACCACATCAGTCCCTGGCCCCTTGAGCCAACCACTGATTTATACAGAAGATCTAACTTCTCACAACTTTTACAGGACTTGATGGTACTTCTCATGGTTGTGACGATGACTTGTTGGGCAGTTAGCGTACTACTTGTTTGCTTGGGGAGCTTGGGCAGCTGCAGGTAGGGGGAGGAACCAAATAGTAGAGGTTTAAAATAGGCTAGAGGAGTAAATCTCTCCTTTGTGCCCCATAGCTTGTTTCTGCGATGAAACTTTGAAGTAGCACTTACAACAATGAAAAGATGTGCGTCCTCTCCAGTTTCCCTCCCATGCCATTAGGCAGGAAGCCCTGGAGGGGTAAAGAGGAAATGGTAAATGCCTTTTTTTCTTTTCTCCCTTGTAATCCCCTTGTCTGGTGACACTTTTAGTTCATTAACATTAAACAGCATGAGGCTGGTAGGAAAAATTCAGAGCATAAAAGCATAGTTTAAGACAGTACCACAAAAATTTGCTTCACTGAGGGGAAATTTCTACTGGGAAAGTTACAGAGTGGGAGGAGCAGCAGTTGATAGGATACTGGGAGAGAGGAATTGGTCGGAAATGGGAAAGGTGTCAAGAGAGGACCTCTTCAGTTTGTGGGGGGGAGGCTTTTTTTTCCAGCTGTGTATTGGAAAGTTATTGTGTATGGATAAAAACTGGTATTTTCTTTAGCTTCAAATGCTGTTGTATTTCTTGTGGTCTGACGGTCATGCTTGTTTTTGGACTACTGCTTCTTAATATCCTTTATTTCCTCATTTCTCTAGTGGGCTTTGCATCCTGACTTGCTATTGGAGCAGTTCATGCGTGTTGTGAACCTTTGGCTACTAGTTGGTGTCTACTAAACTTGGCAAGTCCTGTAAAAGTTGTATGAGAAGTTAGATCTATATAATCAGTGGTTGGCTCTCAAGGAGCCGAGGCCTGAAGTAGTTGTGTGCAAGCTCTAAAAAACAAAACAAAAAAAAAGCACACAGGTGATCAGAGATCCATTGCAGCTTCTGGTACAGATTTCACATGTGGGCTGGAGCAAAGATACTTCATCTTTTTTCCCCACAGTTGCTAATCTGGTTTAAAAAATATATGTATAATGTATTCACCTGCTTCCTGGAGCTTAAGCTAAGTCAGTATATATGGTGTGGCCATTGGTGAATGCTAGAGTGAAATTCTATAAATAAGTGAGCAAAATTACTACCAAACAAATAGCAGAGGAGGGGCATATGGCTGTCACTTTTGCTCTTTTGAGTTATATGTAGAAAATATGGACTGCGGGCTGTTTTTGCAAGACTGTCATTCATTTTTTAATGCTTTGTGGTTAATATTAGCAGTGCCTTCCATCGCACACAATCCCAAAGTGTTTTTATAATAGCAGCGATTTTCAATCAAAATTGCCTCTGAAAAGCAGCCAAAGTTAAAATTATGGACAGCGAAACCAAATTAACTTGGCATCACCCTAGATCTTCCTTCTTCCACCTCAGTTGGCTTGAAACTACTTTAACTATTTGTAAGAGGATCTGGAATGGCTTAAAGGGCCTATAATAGCTAATAGGACCTGAGTTCTGCATCATGCATATCTCTTTATCTTCTCCTTACACTCTTCTGGAAAAGGCAAACGTCCATGATGCCTTTGTGATTTTATGTAAAAATGTGGATAAATAATTTTTGAGGCTATCTCAATATTCATGGAATGTACTGTGTTATGCCTAGTCAGATTCTAGTTTTTAAGTAAAAATTAAGTATGCATTAGGTAAATTATCTAGGCTGTCTCTTAACTGTTTTCAAGTAAGAAAACCAAAGACTAATCTGTTCTTTTTTGGTGCAGCTTGTGTTGGTTTAATACTAGGGACCTTGCTATGTTGTTGTTACATAGCAGAAGTTTCACAAATGTGCATTTTTGTACTTTGCCAATGTACTTTGTGATGCCCGTTTAATTGTTAATATGGTGTTCTGTATTTTATACGGTGAGTTCCCCAGTATAGTCTAAGATGGTGTGATTGTGTTGAGGGTGGTTCAAGCAGTCTTTGTCTACTTGTGCCTCCTGTTGCATTTTATTTTGGGAAAACTTGGTGAGGCCATCAGGGTTTGCTGCTAATGGCCCGTCAGGCATGTTGGAGACCATACTGCTTCCGGTGCTATGGTAGTAGACCACTTGAATGGTACCAGCTTCAGGCAAAATGTCACTTAGACTTAAGGCCCTCCTTTTTCCCAACAATATTTTCCATTGTAGTTCATTTAACAAGGAATGGAAGGATGGAAGAAAAATCACAGTGCATATATTACATTCACCAAGCTCTGATGCCTTCTCCTGCAGATGGGAGAAGAATAAAAAATTCATGACATCATATAGTGACATCTTTTAGACCCAATTCCCTGGGGTTCTATGGTATGGAGTACTAAAGAAAACTTTAAGATAGAAAGTGACAAGCTTTCTACTTTTTTATTTTTGTTGTTGTTTGTTTCCTGTTCACTAGGGCCGAACTGCATGGTGTAACTATAGAGGTTTCTCTTGTATTACTGCGGTAACTGTGATTTGTCTCATCAGTTTGTCACAGTCACATTCTTGTATCATCCAAGGCTCATAGGTTACTGTATTTGGGATAGTTTATTCTACGTTGCATGAGATCAGAACAATGTACTTAAATCTCAATATGTGAATCTTAATAAATGACTGAACAATTTTATTTTCAGAAAGAATACAAGGTGGTATGGAATAGATGGTATTTTGAGAGAAGCTACTACCTCAATCTTAATTTTGACTATTTTTCTGACCCATTGTGTTCATGCTCCATATATAATTGATTCACACTAGCCAACACATACAGTGAAAAATATAATTCAGCACCCTAATTCTGATAAATTGATGATAGAATTCAGGGTGCAAGTTTCATTTATCAGGATACAGGACTTTTTAAAGGATTTTCTCATGTCACTGATAACATATTAAATGCATGCAGATTAATTTTGTGCTATCTTTCTTGTGAAAACAGAATGGAAACAATAGCAATATACCCCGGGTAGCCTAATATTTAAGGCATTTTGTTGCACTTTGTTGGTGTAGTCCTCTGCTTTGAGTCTTGTAACATTTGTCCTACAAATTATGCAACAATAACTCAGAATGGTACTTCTTTGATATTTAATTTTGAGCTCCTGCCATGTTCTTCTTCATCTAATTACAGCTCCTCAATTGAATCTGAAGGGGATTATGTGAATAGGAAAGTGGCTGTGGTATCATGTTATACTGTGCAAGCATGTGAAGTATGTTTAATGGTCCACATTCAGACAGTGTACACCCAGTGAACTACATTCTTTAGGGAAAGTAGGTTAATGGAAATCATATTATTCACTACTAGTTAAGTTTGTCCTCTGTCACTGCAAACACCAATGTGCTAGTCTTCAGGAAAAATGTAAGCAAATAGGTTCTATGAGTTTAGGTTTACTGACTCAGCTGTGCAGAAACACAGAAGGGCCTTTGTTACCACTTTTAGCAACACCGCTTGCTTGCTGTGACTAGGTAGTGTGTATTTTAACTTTTCTATGGCTGTGGTGAAACTAGGGCAGTACGTGTAATGACATTGGTGAGTACCCAGCCCCCTCTTTGTCCATATGATAATACAGCTTTTTAAAATCTAATGTATGATGGTTTTGATGTCTGGTATAGATTATACCTAAGCATAGTTATTAAGTATTACAGTTATAAACAATGGCTTGGTTTATGGTAGGTACAGTCCTTAAGTACTGTCTATTACTTCAGTTTAGGATCACGTTGGAGCAGGGTTGTCCAACTTGTAAGTCTCCCAGGGGCCACACAAGCGGGGGCTACGTGCCACATGAGCCACACCAGGTCTGGCATGGGCCACTGGACTGTGTGGATGCTCCCCCCCCCCCCCCCCCCCCCCCCCCCCCCCCCCCCCCC
>NW_017728994.1:22697823-22703141 GCF_001723915.1 Gavialis gangeticus | reverse complement strand
CTGCTCCACATGCCTGCATGAACATTGCCCCCACCTCCTCTCACTAGTCCACCACACAGGTGATTTATTCTTTTCATTCCCCCCATCTCCCACTGCAACAAGCACTTTTGTGGACACTTCCCTTCTTCCCCCCCAACAATTGCTTGTCCCCCATTGGTGTGATTCCCTTGCAGTCCTGATCAACTCCCTGCCCTGCCGTCCCTCTTCCACCTCCTGCCTACCCTAACGGCTGCAATTTGGACAACCCTGCTTTAAAGCCTTAGCCACCTATTGATTTGCTTCAAGGTGTTTTTTCTACTGATGGTGTTGCTGGATCCTTGGACTTTGCTAAAAACAGGAGTTGTCGTATTAAAAATAAAGGTCATAGGGCAAATTGCTAAAATAAAGGGAATTTTATTATACCAAAAAGGGGGCAATAAATAATCCTGGTTGTATTTGGTAGCCTTGTTGGTTTGACAGAAAAAGAAATGCAAGACTCTAGAACTCTCGATTCAGAGATGATACCTTTTATTAGACCAACTAAAAAATCACAAACAAAAAATCTTTTTCTGCAGGCTTTTTATGTTCTACCTATGGGGGTTTTTACCATTTTAATATTCCCTGAGCCTGACAAAGGGCACGTGCCCAAAAGCTTGCAGAAAAAGACAATTTTTTTGTGAATTCTTAGTTGGTCTAATAAAAGGTATCATCTCTGAACCAAGAGTTCTGGAGTTTTGCATTGCATAAATAATCTTGTGCTTTTAATGTCGTGGTTTGGCTGAAACACTGATGCAATTCCATTGTATGATTTATATCGTATGGCTCTAAAAGTGTTAAGAAATATAGGATCTTAAAACAATTGTGATGGTGTCAATTTGTTGTTTAGAATCCTAATGCTGAGATTTTATTTTTGCTAAGTATATATCTACTACTGGAAGAGATCATCACTATATTAGTCTCTTTAGACTTGAGGGACTCCTTAGCACAGGGGTGGACAATTATTTCAGCTTGAGGGCAGCTTAATGACTTCTGAGCTGTCGAGGGCCATAAAAGAATTCCTGTCTCTTGACAGGTACCCTCTCCCCTGGTCAGCATCCTGGGTCCGGAATCCCATGCCTAAGCCCTGACTGTATTTTTAGCTGTTATACAATCATCTCTCTCTCTCTCTCTCTCTCTCTCTCTCTCATATATATGCTATGCAAATGCATACAAAATCAGGACAAAAATATTTTTGAAATAAAATTAAAACATATTATAGTAGATGTTTGATTTTTAGTATATGATTTGTTTTTTGTTTTTTTTTCCAGTTCCAAGATGGCAAGCTCCCTCTCAAAAAGAGTACTTCTGGGGGCCAGGAGAGGGACTTTCAGTGGCAAAGATCAGGGAGTAGGGGTGGGACTTGCAGTTCCTAGATCGTGACCAGGGGGCGGAGCACCTGTTAAGGTTGTGGGGCTACCCTTGTGGTCCTTGACAGCTTACTGAAAGTCATTAAGTTGCCCTCCAGCTGAAATAATTGTCCACATCTGTAGTACTAGGAGCCTCACGTGTTGGCATGGAGGTAGCCTGGCCTGGTTCAAAAATGTGTGGTTTCCAGATGTTAGTGCCAGGAGCCCTGAATGCTGGTATGGAACCAGCCTGGCCTGCCCAATGTCGTGCAGCTTCCTGTAGTGCCAGAAGCCACATGTAGTGGCACAGAGTCCACCTGGCTCGATCACATGTGGCTCCATGGCTCCATGCCTGCACATTGGGCTCCTGGCTGAAGAGCCAGGAGCCCCACAGAGGAGGAGGCACAGAGCTGGCTCAGCTCAGTGGCACGCAACCTCTAAAAGCCTGCACTTCCTGCTGGCTTTCTGAGGGGCAGCCATGGGCTAGTAATTGTCTTTTGGAAGGGCCCCGTGGACCAGATAGAATGGCTTGGGAGCTGGATCTGGCCCAGGGACCATATTTTCCCTGCCCCTGCATTGGGAGTTGATACAGTTGTACTCCAGTATAAATTTTTCAAAAGAGCTTGCAGGACAGAGCAGTAGGGGAACTTCATGGATGAACCCCTGGGCATTCTAGGAGATCAACCTTTGGGATATGCATGCACATATATCAGTGCTTATAATCAGGCATCCAGGTTTTCCATTTCTTGCAGAAAAACATGGATTTTCTCCTTTGACAGAGAAAGATGTGGATTTTCTCCTTTAAAGGAGGATTTATTTTTAAAAGGAGAAAAACTTGGAAAACTTTGGGTTTTCTCTTGCAGGCTGGTAGTGTTCCAGCCTGCAAGGGGCTGCTTGGGGCTGGGGGGATTGGAACGTGCATGCATGTGGATGCACGCACACACACTTGGCAGCCAGGCAGGGTGGCTGAGAGCTGCTCCCTCCAGGCAAGTCTGTTGGAGAGGGGTAGGGGACACAGGTGATGCATTGTGAGGGTGAGGAAAAAGCAAGTCATATGAGGAGCAAGCCACATGAAGAAAGGCTGAGGGATCTGTGACTTTTCAGTCTGAAGAAAAGAAGGCTGAGTGGGGACCTGGTAGTAGCTTACTGCTACATTAAGGCTCCTCAAGGGCTCGGTGAGCAACTTTTCACCAGGGCACCCAAGGGGAAAACTAGGAGTAAAGGCCACAAACTCCTGGAAGACTGATTCAGGCTCAACATTAGGAAAAACTTCTTCACAGTCAGGATGTCCAGACTGTGGAATAAGCTCCCTCCAGAGGTGGTGCAATCACCTATCCTAGAAATCTTCAAGAAGAGACTAGACAGATCCCCAGTTATCTTTTCTGCCTGGTGCAGGGGGCTGGACTCAGTGATCTTCTAAGGTCCCTTCTGGCCTTACAATCTATGAATCTATGAGACCAGGTGATGCGGCCGTGGGGACATGTGCCCCCCAAGGTGTGTCTGCTCACAGTGGGCCATGGGGCTGGAACTGGGCTGGACCAGCTCTAAGCAAAAGCTGCCTCTACAGCCCAACAGGCAGGCCCCAGTGTGGGAGCAAGCACCATGCCACCATAGCCAAGGTGAGGTGCCCCCCACCCAGCTGACAGCAGTAGAGGCACAACTCTGCACTGCTGCTGTGCTTGAACTTGGTGGCCATGGTAGTGCAGCTCTCTCTCCTCTGCTAGGTTCTGCCTACTGGATCATGGAGGTGGCTCCTTCCTGGAGCTGGTCTTGCCTGACTGCATCCCTGTGCCCCTCTGTGGGCACAGAAATCTGTGGGCCCTGCTGTAGGCACAGGCATCCCCTACCCATGCATCACCTGTGCCCTCTCTGCACCCCTCTCCCCCACGCATGGCCTGTGTGTACACACACATTCCCTTTCTCACACACAGGGGGGCTGGTGGGGCTGTGGGCTGGTGTGAGGGGCACTAGTAGGGTCAGGGAGGCTGTGGGCTGAGAGGGAGGTGCACTGGGCAGGGCTGCAGAGGATGTTGGTCAGGAGTGCAAGGCTGGAGGGGATATGAGTCAGGAGTAAGGGGCACTGGCAGGGCTGGGGCGCTGGGGGTGAGGGGCACTTGCAGGGTTGGGGAGGCTGTGCCTTGGAAGTGGGGAGCAATGGCATGCACAGCAACAGGACACTGGCATGTCATGGCTGTTCAGTGCCACAAAGCAGTGGGGATGGAGGATGGCTTCTGCTGGACCCATGTTCTGGTGAGCAAATAGGGGGAGCTCTGATTTTCTACGATTAAAAAATAAAATTAAACACCAAAATATATAGGTATTTAGAATTTATTTTATTGTAAAGATTGAGGCACTAGTAGGCTTCCAAACTGCTTTAAAATTGTAAATATATCAATAAAGCATTGTGTTCAGCTGATACCTATATATTATTTTAACTGTGGAAAAACATGGATGGGGAGGGGTGTTTAAATGGAGAATCTGGGATTTTTAAACAGAGAAAACCAGGATCGGTGAGGATCAGTAGCTACTTTTTGAAGGTCCCTTCTGGTATCCTAAAAATTCTTTCTAATACTCTGTTGTTAGACTCCTCTTGCCTTTCCTTTGTGGGGAAACATTTCTTTGGTTAGTTCAGAAATCCCTAAGCATTCCTCTGACTGTCCTCTTATGCTGTAAGAGGGACAAAGAGCCTTTTCATTGCACTCCCAATTTTAGAATGTTCTCCATGTTCCCCTGCCTCTCACTTGAACCATTCATGGGGTTGAGAGGTTGTGGTGTTCGGTGCCTGAAAACTTGTTCACTTCTTTGAAGTTAGTTAGACACTTCGGCCTTGTTCATCTCTAGTCCTGTTTATGGACCATTTTGAACTAAAGAGCAAGGTTGTATGTATCCAGATGACGGTTGTTCATGTCTTCATTCATTTTCAAATTCAGGGCTTGCACAGCTGTGAGACTAGTGCTTCGGCAGTATATAGGCTTGAATTCTTAGATCAGCTTATGTACAATAAATGACTTCTTGTTAATGGTGAATCAATGTTGTATCTTTATCACTGCCACAACTCAAATTTATCATCCTGTAAATGTGGGGACAGCATGATGTGTGATTTAGGATTTCCAATGATTGTTTTTAATTTCAAATAAGATGACATATGTTTAAAAACATTGCTGTAGTCCATCACAGTTTAAGTGAGTCTTGTGAAGCAATAATTATGGGAGTTGCGTCTGTCTATGCTGGGATCAAAATAATACTGCTTTGCATGCTTATACAACCAGCCTCTGAGCACTTAGCAAACCCTAAACCTTTCAACACCCATTTCAGAGGTAGGAACCTCCCTTTTGAAGGATGTATGTTGAGACGTATAACAGAATAGGAAACTGTAGTTTCTATTGAATCCAGTGCATTGCAAAACTGGGCTGGGTACGTACATGTTGCTTTTGACTATCATTGAACTGCAGTATGTTAGTGTGAATTGTTTGCCTAATTTTTTATGGTAAACAGTGCTTTTAGCCTGTAAGCATTTAAAAGATGTATGTTAACTAATAACTGGCTGTAATTAAAAATTAATGATTTTCAACCAGGGTGCCATGAGATCCTTTTAAGGCAGGGGCAGGCAAAGTCTGGCCCTGGGCCAGATCAGGCCCGTGATAGACTCCATTTCCCAGCAGCCCCTGCCAGTGTTGCTCTGGCCGGTTTTCATGGAGACCCCAGGAGCCATGGGGCTGTGACAGTGTGGGTCCAGGGTTTCCATGGAGACCAGCCCAAGCAGTGCTGGCAGGGCGCATGGTTGGGCAGGGATCTGAGCCAGGGTCAAGGCCAGGCTGGGATCTTGTGGTGGTGACAGCGTGGGCTGGGGCTGAGCTGCGATCTGCTGCCTGCATGCCCCAGCTCCAGCGGGGCCAGTGCCCCCTTGACAGCTGACACTGATGCTGTCTGTAGGGCTGGTGCCCCCCCCCCCCC
>NW_017728994.1:22696494-22697608 GCF_001723915.1 Gavialis gangeticus | reverse complement strand
CCCCCCCCCCCCCAACAAGGCTGCCACCATTGGCAGCTTCTGTGGGTGCCCCTCCAGATTCAGGAGACACCAGTCACTCATGGTCAGGGCCCCCCTGCTCCTGGGGTCTCCATGGAAACTGCCGGGAGCAATGTGGGCAGAGGCTGCTGGGAGATAGTCTAGCTGCCGGCTGGATTTGCCATTTTGCTTAACTCTGTTTTAAGGGCACTGTAGGGTGCAACCCAATACTAGCACCGTGAGGTTTACAAATCATATATGCATGAATCGCAAGACCAACCCAGAGATTACAAAAAGGAATTCACAGTGTAAGAAACATAAGGACTTGTTCTGTCTTCCTGAGTTCTTTGCAGTTGAAGAACTGTTCTATTGTTTTTTCTGTAGTCAAAAAATGAGTGGAAGCAAAGAGCTGGCATTTTCCAAGGGGTGCCAAGGTTGAGAACCACTGTTCTAAACAAAGAGCAGCGAGATAATGCAGAAGTCATTGGAATGTAGGACTGGAAAAGATGTCTTAGACCATCAAGCTCAGACCCAAACTATTGCAGCCATATAACTTTCTGAATAGCATTATATCGAGCATGGTCTTAGACACAGTTGAGTTGTTTTATCCTTGCTACTCTGATTGGAAATGCTCTTGGAAAAAAATCTGAAACAGCTTTAGGAATGTTAGTTTTTCCATGGGTACAGGAGGTTACTTTTAATTAACTGTTACTGGTCTCCTCTGTTTTTTGTGCACATATAAATATGTTGCCTAACAAAAGATGGGTGCATGGTGTTCATTTGTATCCTATTGATGCATAATCTTAATTGTGTTTGGATTTAGTTGCCAGATTGACATATGCAGTTCCCTTTTAAAAATTCTGTATTTTTAACTCTTTCACTGTCTAAAGCTTTGAATTATGAATATTTTCTCTGACTCTTAGATTCTCTTGGATCTGTAGAATTACTTTTAATGCAAAAAAATAATGTTAATCTGTTTGCTCAGTAGTAGAAAATTATTAGCATTCCTGCCTGACTTCAAGGAGTTTACTTGGCCCTTCTGATGCAAGCCCTTGGTTCTGAAAAGAGGCAAATTATGTTTTTTTGTATTTTTTTTTTTTTTTTTTTTTTTTCCCCC
>NW_017728994.1:22688358-22696376 GCF_001723915.1 Gavialis gangeticus | reverse complement strand
TTTTTTTTTTTTTTTTGTTCTTCCCCCTCCTGCTCCAATCACCTTCCATTAGCAATCATTCTGTTGTACACAGTACATGATAAATCAACCACAGGAGCTTTAGAGTTGCCATAACATGACATTACCTATCAGCTCGTCAAGTCTGTGTCGACTGCGCCTTTTAGGCTGTATATTTCTTCAAAGTCTAGCGCCAGTTACTTAGTCAGCTCTAACTAATTTCAGAGTGGAAGGGAAACTTTACTGGAGTGCTGTTTGGGATCTGCTTTTTAATCCTGGTCTGTTTAATGTTTGCCTCCTGACATTCTAGGCCAGACATCATTTTAATGGTATGTGTGGTGATAAAGCCAATAAACTGTCAAGATGATTGATAATCTAAGCATTATAGCAATATGACTTTCCTGTTCTCCTCTATGCTTTAGATGATGGTTTCCAAATTGAATTCTTACAGTGTGCTGAATGTGTGTGCTTGTTGGATAGTCTCTGAACACAGGGTTTGAACACAGCCTTGGTTATTGTAGGCTTTTAAGTTTTCTTTTTTCTTGATTTGAACAAAGTTAACAATCATTGCTTTCCCTTTATAATAGTGTCAAGGAATCCCCTAAGTTCTGAACATTTTACTGTCTTGGTATTTTCACCTCATCTTGCACAAACCTCAGAAATTTGTGGTTGATTCTGTTATCTATGGTTGAAAGACATTACAGATAATGAAGTATAATGTATCATACGTATGACTTCCGGTTTTCACATAACCAAACTCAGCAGCCATTTTTAGTATCCTAATTGGGGGTCATTAATCAAACTTTCTTGCCTTTTTTAATTTTTGGGGGTGGAATGGAGAGGTGCTGTGAGATGAGGGGCTGGAATTATTTTCACACTACTCCCAACATAGGTGGTCTTCATTGGTAGTACAGTTGTGTCTTGATGTGAAGAGCAGGAACAAGGAAAAACTCATAATTGACATGTGTTTTCGGGAGTGGTGATGTGAGCTGTTAAATAAAATAAAAAAAAAATAAAAGGAATGACTTAGAGATCTGGCCAGTATTTCAGTTAAAATGTTTTTCTTAACAAAAACCAGAGCCGTAACTCTTACTTTGACTGTAGGGGATTTACACAGATAATTCTCATTATTGTGTACTGGTGGGAGAATAAAATTCTGACTGCTTTCAGTAATCCCTAGAGTGAAGGCAAGCCAGTTGGTATAACACAGTTACAAGCATCTTTGATTTTACTCTTACAAGTTATATATTGCTAAGTTTCCAGCTCAATTTATTGTCCAACCATTGGAAATAAGAGACTAGGGTTTACTTTGGGTCTTACACTGGCTTGCTTTGAAGCCTTGGGCAAGTCACTTAACCTTTGCCTTTCTCCTATGTTTTTAAAATAGATAATATGGTAGATACTCATCAGGCAATGGCCTGTTATTCTTGTAAATGAGTGGTTTGTAAATCACAGTTTGCATGTTGTTGAATAAAAGATGCTATAGAAATATAAATGATCAGTAATCCAAATAATCTTAGAGTAAATAATAAATAAGTAAGTACAGTTACCACTGGCAACTGGTTTCTGAAAAGTATGATTTCAGTTAAAAGCAAACTACTGCTGATGGTAAAAATTTACATAATTGTTTAAACCAAAAAAATGGTCATCCTGGATTGGAGCTGTTGTCCATTAGCATGGGAGCACTGTAGAGGAGTGAGCAAAACTTGCTGAAAGATCATATAAAGAACAACGGTGGCTAGATTGTTACAACCTATTTCTGTGCTCTTGCTGTCTGTTTGACTCGTGAATTGTGGTGACCTAAAGAACATTTTAAAAAAGGAGTCAAATATCAAAAAAAAATAAAAATAAAAGGCAGTCTCTTCTACTAACACTTTGTCTGACTATGCATAATATTTGGCATTACTTTTGTTCGAGGTTTATCTTAACTCTTTGGCTCTGCCTGGGGTAAAATGACATGGGGCTGTGACTTATTACATCCAGGACTACATAGGCATCTTTTAAACACTTCTGTTGACATAGTGAACAATCTTGCAGTATGTCTGAATGATTTAAAAAAAAATACATTTTCATTGTAGAGGTTGGCTGGGTGATTATAGAAGTAGGCCTATGTGGGTCTGGTTAGCTGATTTGGCTTTAACTCAGGTGTGAGCAGCCACACTGCAAAGAAATATGCAATTTATGGGGTCCTCTCTGGTGCTGCACTTCTTCAGCTATGTCTTGAGGAATTTGAGGGAATATGCCACGGCTTTTTGTGCTCCAGGAAGAGAAGCTTCTGAGTAGATGTGAACTTTGAGAGAATTTGCCAAACGTCTTGGGGAACTTGCGGTGTGGGAAGGCATGAGAGCAGAGGTGGGCAAAATATGGCCCATGGGCTAGATCTGGCCCAACAAGGGGTTCCGTCTGAGCTGCAGTGGATCCTTTGGCTCCTGCTGGCTGATGTTCAGGGGGCAGCTCAGGCCATGATGTGTGGCCAATTCTGCCCTACTTCCCTGAAGTGTGCAGCAGAGGTCGGGTGGTGTGGCAGCTGGACTCAGTTTCCCAGCAGCCCTGGTAGTGGTGGGTCCTTCCAGCTGCTGCTGCCAGTGTCTCTGCCAGCAATACCCTAGCTGCCTGGGAACCCCAGCCCATCTGCCCTGCACCCATCACTGAGGGCACTGGATGAACAAATGGGTGAGCAGGTTCTCCACAGAGACCGACCTGGGACCTGTGGCAGGGCATGCTTGGCCAGGTGGATGATATGGGGCTGCAGGTGGGGGTGGGATGGGTAGGTGGGGGCATGGGCCAGGATCATGCGGCAGTGACAGTGCGAGTTTGGGGCCCAGGGCAGAGCCACAATCAGTTTCCCATCCATCACAGGGACATGGTGGTGCAGGGAGCAGATTGTGGCTCTGCCCCAAGCCTTGCCTCTGCGCTGTCACTGCTTCATGATCCTGTTCCCTGCCCCTGCCTACCTGTTTTGCTCCTGGATGCCACTCCCTGCCTGCCTGCTTGTGGCCCCATCCCGTTCATCTGGTCAAGAGTTCCCTGCTCGCAGGTGTCCGACTGATCTCCATGGAGACCCTGCCAGCTTCATCCAGTGCTCCCAGTGGTGAGTGTGGGGTTGATAGGCTTGGGCCAGATGGGACCGATTGCCCCCCCCCTACCCATGGCCCAGCCTGGTTACAACAGCTCGCCAAAACTCCTTAAGTGCCCTTCAGCCCAAATAATTGTCTACCCCAGCACTAGAGGGGTGTCAGCATCCAAGTGTCATCTTTCCTTCGGTCTTTTTTTCCATCTTTCCATCCCATGATCCCTGTGTGCCAACCTTGCAGCCCCAGAAACTATCACAATCCCCGCATGGCCGCATCCTGCCCTGCTCTACCCCACCTTGCTCCTCGGTGTCCCTGAACAACCCTTTGGTCCCTAGAACACTCACACAGCAGTCTGCAGCTGCCCCCAGGTCTGAGTTGAGCTTCTTCAGTCCACAGTCCTGGTTGACCAAGCCAGTGAGCTCTCCAGCTCCACTGTGCATTCCTCTGTGTAGAGCACTATAGGGCTCCACGTGCACACTGCTCTCTTCCCCTTACTTGACTTCCTCTTTCTTTTCCTCTTGCCCCCTCCCTCCCAGCCCTTGAGGGTTTCTGGGAGTTGTATTCCAAACTAAGTCAGAACAGCTGTTCAGACTGTTCCCTGATTCTTCCTGCTGTTGCACACATTACAGTCACGTTACATCTATTAAGATGTGAGTAGGATACTAACCTGAATAGAAGTGGAGTCTGGGCTCTAAATTATATGCTGAGCATCACTAACTTGGGTGAGAGGTGTCTATGCATTGAGAGAAGCAGGATTGAAGGTGAAATTATGGTGTGAGGATGTGGGGTGTGTGTGTATGTGAATAATGTGGCAAGTGTTCAGGGGTAATCTGCCTCTCTGTATTGTGAGTGTAACTCCATGATTGGTAGCAATCAAGAGGGTGGTAGAGCCTGTGCTTATTGCACATTTGTGCATATCTGATATTGATACCATGCAAAAAGGCAACGGTGGTTACCTTTCTGAGAAATGATATGTAGGCAGAACTGGGGAAGTCCCTTTCTTTCAAGCCTTAAATCTCTGGAGCCCACTCTATATTTCTTTCAGTTATATTAAGGGAAATACTGACTTTTATTTTTTTTTATCTACTTCCCAATATTAGACATTAAAGTGACATTCCTTTGACATTTCAAGTCAAAGGAAACAAATTATAAGCTGTTATTTCAGTATGCGCTAAATGTATCCAAGGTGGTAGCGTGTATAATAAATAAGGCTTTTTGGTGGTCAGATAACCTGTTACATTCTCACAATTTATTAGATATTGTGATAAAATCATAATTTGGGTTCTAGTGGTCTACAG
Organism: Gavialis gangeticus; assembly: GCF_001723915.1. Taxonomy (NCBI): domain Eukaryota; kingdom Metazoa; phylum Chordata; order Crocodylia; family Gavialidae; genus Gavialis; species Gavialis gangeticus. The sequence continues at coordinate 22,692,007 of NW_017728994.1, read as the reverse complement.
CACCTATGCTAATTGTAGACCTAAGTGTGTGATTTACTTATGGAGGGAAGATCAGAAGGGTTTCTGTTCTTTCCCAGTCCTGGAATGATGTTGGAGTTGCCTAGGTACTGAAATGTCTTCTCCTGTGAAGCATATGGAAGGAGAACTATTAGGAGAGCTGGAAGAAATTTGAGACCTCTGCTATTGATGAATCTGTGTTAAAAAATTTTACATCACGCCTCAAAATAGCATTTTTTAATAGCATTTGATTTTCTGTGTATTTGCTTCCTGTTCTCACTCATTCCACAATCATAATGGCTAGGAGCAGCTTTTTACATAAGAAGCAATTTCAGGTATCTTATTTCAGGTAATTGAGTGACTCCAAAAGCCCTGATCTGAAAGAAAAAAACAATGAGCTCTATTTGGTTTGCAGTAAAATGTCAAGATGGCAAGAGCAAAAATAGGGCAGGGGGAGAGTTAACAGACCTTCCTTCCTTTCCTGGGCTTTTGTGGCTGACTTTGCCTTGTGGTCCAGTCCCTAGATGGAAGTTATCCTAGAATCTTCCAACTCACTGTCACTTTATGGTGTTTCCGGTTTTTTTCTACTCCTTGAACCTTCCCTCTCCTTGCCTTCTGCCTGCTTGTCTTTCCTTCTGCTCCCTTTACCTAGCTCCAGATGGTACTTATTCTGGTTTTCCTGATAACCCAGATCCATCCATTGTTTCCTAACATTTATAAAATGATATAAATCTAATATTTATAAGAAGGAAGACAAGAAATGAAAAGAGGGAAGGGATTCCTGACTGAATGGATTTGTGGGGAGGAAGGTGGGGCAGGAGTTGGGAGGCCATTTTGAGTATGGAGCAGAAGTTAAATCTGGACTAAACAAAATTGCCAGTGTGCACTTTTTCACTGAGCTTTGCTGGCCTCCTGAAGGAGGCAGACCCAAGATATTGGCTTGCTCTTGCTGAATTGTCTTGTTTTGTTCCTTTTGCTGGTTTGGCTATTTTGTATTCAGCAGTAGTTTTCAGCTGTCGTGTCCCTGGTCAGTGAAAAGGTGTTAGCTTTACAAGAAGCTGGTAGACTTCCTACCACAGCACTGCACTAGTCTCTTTTCAGATGAGACTGTCTTTGCAAATGTAAAGTCTAAACCTTTGAAAAAAGTTAGAGCTTACATTTGTAGAAAGTAATGGGGCATGATAGGATGTGGGCTGTTATAAAAAGCCACTGCAAATTCACTTGGTCAAATGCCTGGCATTTTGTTTAGGTTTCTTCTGCTCCATAGTCAGCTACCCTGTTTATTTCTGCTGCTTCTTTCTGTATCTCGCTCACTTTTCTAAAACAGGGTGGGGTTTAAGGCTAGGGACAGACATTCGTAAAGCCAGAGCCTGAATACATTCAATCCTTGCAGGTCAGCCTAACCTGTGTAGGTTGATTCGATTTGTAACTGCACGAGCGTTTCCTCTTGACTGATGAAGTTGCGGGCCATGCCTGCAGTTGCTCAGGCCTGGAGCTGGGGGGTACTAGAACAGCCCTAGGTTGCAGGGAAGCTGCGCTGGGGTGTGTGGCCTGGGCAGTAGCCTTGGCTGAACTGGGCAGAGGGGTTTAATTTCCCCCTCCCTATCCTACTGGCAGGGACCTGAGCCAGGTCTGCTGGGGATTCTCCCCTTGTAGCTGTAGCGGTGGGGCCAGATGCAGCCAGACGTCGGCTAGCGTTGCCCCTGAGGCAGAGGGGGCAGGGAGGGGCGTAATTCCATGCTTCGCTCCCAGTGCCCGCGGGGGACTGCATGTGGGTCTACCCTCCCCGAGCACCACTGCAGTCGCTCTCTCCCTGCTTGGGGCGAGTGGTGGAATAAGCCCCCTACTTCCCCCTCCTCTGGAGGGAGAGGGAATAATCTCCCTACCTGAGGGACCCTGCCGGCCAGCCTCCGGCAGCACCCCCACTTGGCTGCTGCAGTTGCAAGGGGGCAGGGCTCTTACTGGGGGCAGAAGCCCCTGTCATGGTGTCGGGGACAGCGAGCCCCTTCCCAGCATCGGGGCCATTTGGAGGGATGGGCAGGGCTGCAGCAGACTGTGTGGCAGCATTAGGGCTGGGAGGGGGCTAGAGCCTCCCCCTCAAGCTGCTGCCATGGTCAGCAGCAGCTTTCTGTGCACCACGGCGTGGCCTTCCCTGCCAGGAAGTGGCTTGAGCTTCCCGATGCCATGACAGAGGCTGCTGTTCCCATCATGGTCGCTCTCTCCTTGCTGCTTCAGTGGCCAGGTGGGGGCAGGGCAAGATGCCAGTCGTCATGCTCCCCTTACCCGTGAAGCAGGGAGTGGGGTTATCCTACTGCTTGCCCTGGGCATAGAACAAGTGGTAGCCAGGGCAGGCAAACCCCTTTGAGGTCCCTTGGGCGCAGAGGGTAAAATAACCCCACTCTCTGCCCCATGCTGAAGGGGCCTTGCCAGCTGGCCTCTGGTCCTGGCCCTGCCTCTGTCCCCACTCAGCTGGTGAGCAGTGAGGGGGGAGCAACCCCGTCATGGTTTCCTGGAGCATGAGCCCCTTCCTGGGGGGGCGTGCTGTGAGGCAGGGTAAGCTGCTATGGACTGCGGTGGAGGTGGTGGCATGGGGGGGGGGCTCTGGCTCCCTCCAAGCACTGGTTCTGCTGTGCACAGTCTGCTGAAGCTCTTCCCACCCTATAGCATGCCCCCCCACCAAGAAGGGATGCCCCCCCCCCCGAAGGGGTTTGTGCTCTCCGACACCACGACAGGGGCTGATACCTCCATCAAGAGCCCTGTCCCCTCACTGCTGCAGCACCTGGGTGGAAGTGCAGCCAGAGGCAGGCCAGCAGGGCCCCTTAGGTGGGGAGCAGGGCGAGGGGTTATTTTCTCCCTTCCTCTGGTGTCTGGCAGAGAGCTTATTCCGCTGCTTGCCTCAAGCAGGGAGCAAGTGGTGGTGGTTGGGGCAAGCAGACCCAGCTGTGGTCCCCTCGGGGTAGTGGGGGTGGCGGGGGGAATGACCCCCTCCCTGCCCCCTCTGCCTTGGGCCATGCTGGCCAGCATCTGGCCATGTCTGGCCCTGCCACTGCAGCAGCGAGGGGGGAGCACCTGTCAGACCCAGCTCGGGTACCCGCTGGTGGGACAGGGAGGGGAGAATTAATCCCCTCTGGCCAGTTCAGCCAAGGCTATTGCTGGGGCTGGCCATGTCCCCGCCACTGGTGCAGCCCGCATAGAGAAGTGCAGGTCTGTGCTGGTGGGACAGGAGAGGAAGGGGGAAAATAAATCTCTTCCCTGCTTCCTTCCAGGCCAGTGTCTGGCCAGACCCCTGCTCCTCAGTGTTCCTGCTCCTGCTGGGGAATAAAGGGGTGGGGCCAGCCCTGCTGGCCTGGAGCAGAGAGTGCAGCCCAGAGAGCATGCTGGGGGGAGCTCTGGTTTAACTTAAACCTGGAAGGGGTCTGGGACAGACGTTGTATACATTGTTTTGAGTTCAATCAGTTAAGCCTGATACTATACTCAACCAGGCTTATCTTAAACCAGTTTTGGCTATTTTGAAAGTGGTTTATTTGCACTGAATGTCTGTTTTGTTACAGGTTTAAATGAGTTTCTAATCACTTAAACTGGTTTGTGTGTGGCGGGCTCGCTGCTTTTGCCTGGTAAGCCCGGCTTGGAGAAGGACACTTTGGATTGTTGG
>NW_017728994.1:22679593-22683358 GCF_001723915.1 Gavialis gangeticus | reverse complement strand
GTTTCTAATCACTTAAACTGGTTTGTGTGTGGCGGGCTCGCTGCTTTTGCCTGGTAAGCCCGGCTTGGAGAAGGACACTTTGGATTGTTGGAACATTTCCACCAATCAGGTAACAGCTAGGAGGGGCTTGCCCTGTGCCTGCTCAGAGGTGGGGGGGATTTGAGCAGCCCCTGGACTTGATTGAAGACTGTGGTTTGCAGGTCCAGCAGACTTCAGGGGTGGAGCCTGCAGTGTAAATAAAAGCCTACCACGCTCAGCATGCTGGGCAGATGCAGCAAGGGACTTGAGAAGAGCGGAGCCAAGAAAAGCTGGAGAGCTTTCCCTCAGCGGGCAATAGGCCCGAGGCTCCTGAAGTCACCACTGGAGGAGCAACTTTGGGAGCGGTGTGAGGCTGCTCTGGCTGTTGATGGCACACAGGGATGGTGCCTGGAGACCCGGCCCTGGGAATGGTGTAAGACTGCTTGGGCCCATCATGGTGCGCGGTTCAGTGTACAGACCCCAGGCCTTGGGAGCCGCAAGTGGCGGCTCGAGCCTGCAACCCTGACAGGGCCAACGGACCACACGGTGCATGGGGCAGCGCATGGGACAAGGGCCTTGAGGCTGAAGTGAGATGGCTCAGGCCTCATCTGCCGGCAAGCGGCCAGGTCCCGTGGTGCACAGGACGGTTCACGGGCCCGAGCCAGGGAGCAGCAGAGGCTACTTGGGTTAGCCACCCAGCCTGAGGATGGCCAGCTGGAGCTTGAAGGGCCCATCCTGTGCTAAAAGAGCACTTGGTACTGAAGCCAGGGCATGGGGAAATAGTAGTGCTGCAGCGTGGGGCCCAGCACCCAGAAGCCAGCAGCAGTGGTGCAGCAGCTGAGAGGAGCTGAGTCCTTGGTGCCCAGAGCAGGGCACAGGGTGGGGAGGAATCCAGTGGCGCGGGATCGGCCTGGAGAGGCGCTCCAGCAGGAGACCCCATCGAGCTGCACCCACACCACCACCACCTGAGGGAGTGCGAGTCATTGGGCCCTTAGATCCCACAGGGGAAAGACATTTGGGGCGGGCAAACCCAGAGAAGGGGTTGAGTAAGCACCCCCCTGCCTAGTCAAGGCCCTAAGGGGAAGGGCCCCTGGTGCTTCCTGGACACCCCCCAAGGGACCCCATTGGAAGGAGGACTATCTCTTGCCATGGTTCAGGGACTATATTAAGGAATAGATGATATTAACATTATTCATGTCTGCGTCTTACATTTTGTAATTGAAATGTTATATTGTGATGTTGTAAATAGTGTTATTTAGAGTTTGACGTTGGTTATTGGTTAATGTTCACTGTGTAAATATATGTATTAGATATTTAGTTTTATGTTTATATATAGTATAACTCAAATGGTATCTAGTTAAGAACTTTGTGCTTGGGCTAACTCTATAGAGGAAAGAGGGATCTGCGCAAAATTCTGGCATACCCCGGATCCACACCACCCCCTCCTGCCTACTCATCCCATCCCATTTGAGAATAGGGCACACCCTTGGGTGTACCTGGGTTACATGTGTAATGTCTGTCTCTAACTTAAATGTGGGGGGTTGAACATTCCTTTGCAAAAGACAGTTTTTTGGGAGTATGCCTTTTTCCCAGGAAAAGAAGTGAGAAATCAAATGGAGTCTTTGAAAGCTGCACAAAACACTTGGAAGTAACATGGAGAAGCAGTCTTGTACAAGAGGAGGAGGATGTCTCTAGTGACTTGGCATGTCTTCACCCTTCACTATTACATTTCAAATGATTGGTCTGAGATCTCCGTGGATAATTTAGGGTTTTTTGTTTTCCTAATATTTATTAATGATGGGGTTTGTTTGTTTGGGTTTTTTGTTTTGTTTTTGTCTTCTGGAGTTATTCTTTTATAATTAACTTGTGGCTGCAGTGCACACAGATATTATGGTGTTGGGATGCAAAATGCAGTAATGGTCTTAAAAACCTCTTTTTAAGGTAATCTGTTGGGCCACATTTATCTGGTATAATCCACCAAAACCAGTGGGGTTTTGCATGGGATAGTACTGATGTGATTTAGACCCTGTGATAGGTTATGTGCATACAGTTTAGAAAACCAGGAAGTGAGGGTATGCCTTGAACCTCAGTTGAATTTCTGTACAAGTGCAAGGTCCTTTTTTTTTTTTACTTGAAACAAAGAATACAGCAGCCATTTCTACCCAACCATATATCATAATCTTATTATTCTTGACTGTCTATAAAATAATTTAGGTGAATACTTCGTAACTGTTCATTTCTGGTAGGTAGGATGTTAAGTGATCAACTGTGTGGGTAATGATGATTGCAGAATTGAGCCTGTGCTTTCACAGCTAATAGCTCCCTCTCATTGAGTCAATTCATACTGTATTTTTTCTTTTCCTGACAGGGATATAGGTTGGTGTAGACTATTAGTTCTCCCATTTTGCCCCAGGAAAAGCATTAGTAATTTATAAATAAAATACACATAAAGACAGGAGAAGTCAAACATAGGTTTATTGACAGCAAAGGCACTATTAATGTTAGGATTGGGGTTTGAAGTTGAATTAGTTTTGGCTACTGATTTATGAACTATTTACTTTATAAGTAAGTAACTCACTTGAGTTCCCAGTAACTGGCATAGATGAGCAGAGCTTGTTTGGGTATAGGTCTCATGACAAGGGGGTGCAAGAAATATTTGCATTTCTATCCCTGAGCTGCAGGGTTCCATCTCCAAGCTATACTCTGCTGCCAGAAAACTGTGTGCGCGCTTTATGTCAAGTGTTGCTCATGTAAAGTATACCTGTGTGGATAGGAGGGTTTGCAGAAACTGACTTATTTATTTGCTTGAGTTTTCATGGTTGTTTAACAAAATTTGACAGATGTTTGTAGCAAGAATAATGAAATCCTCACCAAGATGAGTTTTAATCTATTGTATCAGGTAGGATTTGGAAAGGATTTTTTACAACTTGAGGCTTCAATCCCCTGGCTTCTTTTTAAAGAGATTCTCTCATTGAGAAGAAACATTTTCATCCCTGAGTCATCCTGTCTCTTCAAAAAGCTGGATGTGCAGAGTCTTAATAGCTTTTTGTAAGACATTCAAAACTAATGGCAGCTCAGATACAGATTTGAAAAGTGTTAGATGGTGTTTTAAAATCTTCTAGAAGGAATGATTTTCTTTGTATGGTATCTTTTCTTGGACCAACTTCATAGTTGGCATAGTTAAACAAGTTTTTGAATGCAAGCACTTCTTCATCAGGCTCTTCAGGTAATACCTTCTCAAAATTTTAAAGAGCTAGATTCCCATTTCAAATATAAGTGTCTGCAGTTTTTCTCCAATATTTTTTTTCAGTTTCTGTTCCAGATATATTAGAATGTGCCAGGCCCATGCTTCAAAAACATTGGGAAACTGTATTCTGCACTTTGCTTCTGGAATGTCGACATGAATGCAGTGTTAATACAGTGAATGACTCATTTTCCACCCTTAAACAATTGAATGTTCCCATAATAATATCAACATTATCACAACTAGCACTCTTGAAGCCCGATGGTAGAGGAACCAAGGATTAAATAGTAGGGCTGTGTGAAGCTCCGGGTACTGATTTCGATCTGGAGGAGATTCAACCCAATTCGGTGGCTGAATCTCTGAATCTGAGTTGAATCAGGAGACCAATTGATTCAGAAAAGATTCGGAGAGCTTTGGGGATTCAGGCAGTCCCTGCTTGCTGCCGCAGGGAGCTGGACCCAGCCTCCGTGCTGGTAAGTGGGGGTGGGGTCTGGAGGAGGGGG
>NW_017728994.1:22679360-22679582 GCF_001723915.1 Gavialis gangeticus | reverse complement strand
TTCCCCACCCAGCCCCAGCTCCCAGCTCTTTTTTTTTTTTTAAAAGCCCCCACTCACCAGCTGCTGCCAGGCTGGGTGGCAGTCCCCACTGCTTCCTCCTTTCCCATGCTGTGTGGAGGGCTCTGCTACGAGCCTCCCGACCCCTGCCTGCTCTCTCAGCTCCCCCCCCCATGGCTGCCTCACACGCCCCAGCTACAGGCTCTGTAAAAAAGCCCCTCACTC
>NW_017728994.1:22669162-22674360 GCF_001723915.1 Gavialis gangeticus | reverse complement strand
ACACGCCCCAGCTACAGGCTCTGTAAAAAAGCCCCTCACTCACTGGCTGCTGTAGCAGCCTCAGGGCTTCCGGGGTCTTGTGGTAGAGCCCCCCCTGTAGCACAAGGAAGTGGGGAGGCAGCAGGGATCACCCCCAACCTTGCAGGAGCCGGTGAGTTCAGGCCTTTGTTTTTTTTTTTAAAAGCTGGGGCCAGGAGAGTGGGTGGGGGATGGGGGCTCGGGGCAGAGTCCTTCATGCAGTGCAGGGCAGTGGACATCACCCTCCCCACCCCAACCTGGTAGTAGCTGGTGAGTGGTGGGCTTTTTTCTTTTTTTTTTAAAGAGCTGGGGCCGAGCAGGGCAGCCATTGATTGGGCTGGGAGTGGGCAGGGGATGGGGCGAATTTGGAGATTTGGGCGAATTGATTTGGGATGGTGATTCAAATCACTGTCCCCCCAGTTAGCCAAATCTGAAGTGAAGAGTAGCTGCTTCACACAGGCCTATTAAATAGGTCATGGATAAATGTGCAGAAGAGCATGGGGGCAGATCATCAGGGTATGTGTATGAATGGTGAGTCTTGAAATGAAGTTATGAGGGCGATGACAAGGAGATAGTAAAAAGCTGAGAGTAAAAAATACCTGTCTTATTGACATTTCAAACTAAAAAAAATATTAAGCAGAAAAGAATCAACTATATAGACTTTGTGGTTAATAATTTAATTTTCATTTAGTGAGATGAAAATACTGTAGTCCCTTTGTGAAGTTTAATACAAAAAAAACTAGGTCTATAAAGCAAGGTTACCTGTACAAGCCACTCTTGGCACCATATTCTATCTGCATAAATTTTGAGGGCTTACCTTCTTGCTTTGAGTTGTACTATTCTTGATATTTCTGCTTCCTTTCCTGACCAGTCTGTCTGCCTCTTTTTTTTTTTTTTTTTTTTTTTTTTTTCCTACCAACAATATGGACCTTGTTACATGGCTTTACTAGGTTCATGGTGGTGTTTGACCAGGTAACGTAGCTTGAGGACACCTGTCATGTGGGGCCTTTTGGAAGGGATCTAGAAGAGAGAGGAGTATGAACACAGATTTCCTTCCTCATATTTACAACTATTTTCTTGTTGAGCATAGAATTCTGGATCCAGGTCTCCAAAGGTAAGAGGCTAATAGAGAAACATAGGCCGGTTTGGGATCACCTAGAATGAACTCCCTCCGTTCCCTTTCTGCCCTCCCTTTCTGAAAATGGGGACAGGCTGGGAGGAAGGGCCATTACTATGGTAAATGGGCTGCAGCCTTGTAGCCAGCAGCTAGATTCCCGTATACCCTGGAACCACTAGTGACGTTCTTTTTGGTCTGAAGGATCATTCTAACTCAGAATGCTTCCTGCAAAGTGTTCTGAGATACAGCAGGGAGCTGCACTTCTGTCCGCACCAATATACTGTGTTTTATAAACAGAGGTTTTGCTTCTTAGTGTTTCTGCTATAATACTGTATCAATACTATATGAAAGCAATATAGTATTTGATCAATTATTGTCTAGATGCACTTTGAATGCAGTGTGTTAATAAATGACCTACTCAAATTGCAATTGCATAGATCGGGGTAGGCAATGTTTTTTGGCCAGAGTGCTGAAAAAAACCACAATGTCTACTTTGGAAGGTGCTGGAGTGCTGACATGCCAGAGCCCAGAGCAGCTGTTTGTAGCCTCCCAGCTGCAGCTGGCCCAAGGAGACCGGTCTGCTTGCAGCCTTCCAAGTACCTGCTGGGAGCAGCCTGTGCTCTGTGGCTGGCAGCAGCTGCCTAGAGCCCAGGGTGGTGGTGATGTGCCGAGCAAAATGGCCTTGTGTGCTGTGCTCGGCATGTGTGCTGGGGGTTGCTGACCCCAGGATAGATTTTGAGGAAATCATGAAATTAGGTGATCTCTGCAAAATCTGCAGGGGGTAGGGTGGACAAAAAACAAAAAAGGCTACTGAAATGAAATGCTGGCTCCTCAGTGGGAGCCAGCAGTCGTCCTAGCTGTGCATCCTGGCATGGAAGAGGCTGCCAACGTGAAGGCGAACCGGCAAGATGGTTGTTGTCCCTACCCCTCACCACTGATTGGCTGATGGGGCTGCTTATCATTCAGCCCTGCTCCTCTCTAATCAGTGGTGAGGGATGGGGCCACATGACAGCCCTCTCAACCAATTAGCGGCACTGGGGCCCCTTGGTCAATCAGAGGTGTGGAGGTGGCCCCACCACGATAAACCCATGAAAATGGTGGCTGGTCCCATGATCTGCCTGCAAAATCAGTGAGCTTCTTCCTTGAGTTGAGTAGACCCCTATTAATAAAGTCATTACTTGGGCCAAATTCTGCAAGCCTTTAAGCACTTGTGTAATTTTACTCATGAAATTTGGTTTTCATTGAAGCTTGGTAGTACTGCACATGTTGGCCTTTGCAGGACTTTAGCTTTAGTTACTTTTATAGGTCTGGATAAACATTTGTGATACTTAACTAACAGTTGAGAGAAGTGCAGTTAGTGATTCATTAGCTCTCATCAAAATGGCTTATAAATCACAAAATGAGATCACTCACACACAAGTAAATCAAGCCAGATTTGGTTCTTTTGCAGGGATAAAATCATCTGCTCCATTTAACTAAATTTGTGGAAAAGGATGTCATTTCTTATAGGTTTCCTACCATAATTTTTAAGATTTTTTTTTTTTGTGTGCCATTCAGAATTGTTCGACAGAGTATGAAAAAGGGAAACAGAGAATCTGCTTTAGAACCGCACTGAAAGTTTCTTTCTCTTTCTTTTTTTTTTGTTTTATGTAAATAGAGATTGATGGAACATTTTACACAGAGTGCAGGTTTTTGACAAAAAGTATTGATGGTTGCTTTCAGTAAGTGTTACTTGAGATGACAGAACATTACATTTTAAGATGAATTACACTAGAAACTCCCTCCTTGGGAATGTCATACATTTTATTTCATCTGTTGTTTTGTGAGAGAATGACTAAAGTCATGAATACCTCAGACTGATCTCTCTTTCCTTAACATCTTATAGGTCTTGGTTTGGTTCACTATGTTTAAATGGAAAATGTTAAATGAAAAATAATTACACAGACATAGGTTTCCTAACACGCTGACATTGGTTGACAGAGAGTATATAGTTTGTTTTAAAGATTATGTAGAGTATTTGTATTTATAATGGAATTCTGAAGGTACCACTCTTTTTAGAGCTTTATATCCACTTACATTGGGACCCACAAAACTGTGAACTGCCCAGTCAGTCATACATAAAAGCCAAATAACCAATTTAAAAAGCTTGCTTGAGTTGTGCTATATCCTTTAGTGCAATGGCAAGTCAATCAATTTTCAGCCAGTCAAGTACCAAGTTCTTAACTAGCACTTCCCCAAGCAGTTATTCTTCTTACCTTCAGCAGAGTAGTACAGTACTTTAAAATGTTATGTTTGCACTGTCATGGCCAAAAACAAAATAATTTTCCCCCTCCCCTGGCAGTCCCCAAAACCTACTCTGCAGTTCTTACTGTTGAAATCTTCAGTTACTACCATGTGTGAAGCACATCTCTTCTAGTATCAGTGCAAATAAATTTTATTATTTAAAGCTAATCAGAGGCATTTATTCCTCTGGGCATTGTAAGAGGTCTTTACTAAAGACCAAATTCCACTGTAAACAGACTTGAATTTTAAGTGTGTGTGGTGTGTGTGTACTTGCACTTAAATGTTTGAATCATGTCATGGGTGGATTAGCCATTGCTGAAGAGAGAAAATGAGGAGTTCAGGGTCAGAACACTGCGTGGGCATGGACTTCTGTGCAAGATTTAAACTTAATTTATGCCCGGGGGCAGAAGAAAAAAAGAGATTGAACGGACTTCTTTATCAAAATGACAGCTGAGATGTGGAATGACTTTTCACAGTTTCATAGTTGGTAGGGTCGGAAGGGAGCTGAGCAGATCAAGTCCAACCCCCTGCAATGGCAGCAAAGAGTACTGGGGTCAAACGACCCCAGCAAGGTGAGGCAAAGTGTCTCCCTCCAACTTTTTAAAGAGGGTACAGTGTGTTCTTTTGAATTCTTCAAGATGAACAGTGTACTTTGAACAGTACACATACTCTAAAAGTAAGAGAGAGGAGGGTATCTTTGTTACCCTAGAATAAACGCTTCTGTAAAGAAATGTTGCATATTAACAAGGAAGATAGGGAAAACCATGAATAGATCATGTGCAAGATCTACATTTAATTTTATCTAATTTCTCTCCCTGTAGTGGGTTTCTGAAGCTGGCTTTCAGCACTCATTCAAAGTCTGACCACATGTGCTTGCAACTGAGAAATTTACTGAGAAGAATGGAGTTAGAATTTAATTTATGATAGTAATATAAAAATGGCGGTTACTACCTGGATACAAAGTTGTGATTAACACACATTTTTCTTGAAATACCTTTGAAAAACTGAGTTCTTATTACTCAAAATTGTAAAAAAAATCAATATATTTGCCTTCACATCCTCAGCAGTATTATGTTAACTCCCTCTCTTTACCCCAGGCCCTTTCAGTTTATTGTTTTGGTTGCCTGTCCAAGAAGCTCATGTGAAGCATAGAGGGTCTTGGTTTGAAATGCCCATTTCTGTCAATGCCGTTAATTGAATAAGTAGGGTATATCTGAACAGTTTGGTTGCTTAGTTATCTCAATAACTGAGCTATGCTGCCTCCAATGCAATATTATTCCTATTATGTTCTCCATTTCAGTAGAATATGCAATTGATAGTTTGCAGTTGTGAAACACAGTAGTTTTCACTAATGGGAGAATTGGGTATTTTGTAAGAACTTGTATAGTTTTGAAATCTGTCTGTCAGCATCTTAGATCTTGATTTGCTTGGTCCTGACAGTTACCTTGATTTTTATCTCTGATAGACCGTAGATGAAATGAGGGGCATGTATACACAATGCTTTTAAAGCGGGTTAAATGCTTTTGCACCACTTTAATGGTGTTGGTGTTTGCACGTATTGGCAACATATTGCACAGTAATTCCAGCCACTGTAGCAAACTTGACCATGTAGTGCGCCTTAAATGACTTGGGGCGCAGCTTGGACAACCGTGGACTGAAGCACCAGGTTCCGTGCAGCTCGGGCTCTGCAGGAAGCCCATGCAGGCAACATGGCAGCAGCCTAGGAAGGCAGGCTCTGTCCAAGGGTAAAAAAAAGAAGTGGTAAGCCTGATTTTTTTTT
>NW_017728994.1:22663810-22669084 GCF_001723915.1 Gavialis gangeticus | reverse complement strand
CCCCCCCCCCCCCCCACACCTGCCCTGGAGCCTGCCTGCCTGCCTGAGCTGTGTGGGGACTGGTGCTTGTTCCGTGGCTGTGGTGCCCCTGGGACTGCCCGAGTTGGGTGCCTGTGGGAGGGTGCACCCTGGGGGAGGGCTGCCGCTTCCGTGGAAAGAGCACCAGCCCCCCCCTTCCCCTCTTAGGACTGCTCTGCCTGCTGGCAGCTTGCCCTCCCCACCTCCGGAGAAGCAGGTAAGTGCACGGATGTGTGCATGACATGGAGGTTAACTTGGCCTCGGTTTCATCTAGACATGCCCATAGTTACTAGTTTGAGTATGCTTTTGCAAACCAGCTCCTAAGTTTGTTTGCTTAAGGACTTTTAAAGGACTGTTGCTGATGAATAACGGGTTCGTGAAAGCTTGTTCTCTCTCATATAGATCTACATCTTGTTTAGTTAGTCTATAAAGGTGCATATCTGCTGTGCCTTCTGCTGCTGTTTTAGTCACCAGCAGGGCTGCTGGAGAATTTCTTCCAGTAGGTGGGGTAATTGTTCCCCACATCCTTCAAGTCACCAGGTCCATTTGAGGGGGGGAAGAATAATGTTGGGTTCCAGCCTGCAGGCTAGATTGTCTTAAAAGGGCTGGGCTGTGAGAGGAGTTATAAAAAATATGGTAGTCATTAAAAAGCTATTTGTTAATAGAATTTTGCTTAGGAAGTCTAACTTAATTAGAGGAATGGGATTAATTAATAATTTGCTGTGGTACAAAGAGAATTACTTTCCTAGTACCCCTCTTTCTTTCTTGTTCATGTCATGTCTAAGGAAAATAAAATGACTTTATGTACAAAATTAGGTCTTTTCTATTCTGGAAATATTCTCAGAAAACCTCCGACTGGTGTACTGGAACTGTCTGTACAAGATTTAAACAGACGCTTCAAGGAGACCTTAACCCATGAAATCATTCTATCCTAAAGCCAAAACCCCACCCTCCAACCACTGAATAAATAGATTCTCATGACAGAATAATTCATTTCCAGTCATGAAAACATCAACTTTAAACGACAGCTTGTAGAGACCCTGTGCTTGTTAGGGCCAGATCAGCAGCCCCGATGCCTGGGATGTAAACTCATGAAGGGAAGATTAATTTATCTGTCATCCCATGCTTTGACAGTTGTTGTAAATCTGATTTAGCTCTGAGCAGAAAGAGGGGGACCTTTGAATTTGTAAAAGGTGATACTAAGAAAACATGCTTTAGACTTAGAGCCTTAAAGGAACAAATTATGCTTATGGTCACTCAGATCTTTAGCCATCCTAAGGCATTAAAAAAAAGTAGCAATAAGCATGGATAAATTTATGTGGTTATAGTCTCTTTAGTTGTTTCCAAAGAATAGAAGTAGTGTAAACAAAGGTATTTGCCTGTTGGTTGATGGTAGTAGATAACCTCATGCAGCCGTGTGTGTGTGAGAAATATATTGGCATTGCTTTTAATTTTTTTCCCCTTTTTTGACACATTAAGCTTAGAGTTGATATTTTTTGAAAATTCATAAAGTTGTCAGACTGATTTATTGTGGAGTGATATCACAAAGTTTTTAAACATCTATGGCTGTAGATTTGTAATTCCTAAATGAAACGTCTAATAGTAATGACTTATTGGAGATGAATCCTTGTCTTGTAGCAGGCAGAGTAGATATGCACCTTTTAGACTAAGATATATATATAAGCATAAGCTTTCATGAACTTAAGATCACTTTATTAGAAGCTGTGAAAGGACAGCATAAAGCAGTGTATAAAGTGGAGGAAGCCTTTTGAATACAAAAGGTGGGAAAAGCAGAGGGAGTGTAACTGCAGGAGTGCAGACCAGTTCTTGGAGAGGCAAGCAATAAGACCCATAAATACCAAACGGTGCCCGTATACAAGTGTGGAGGTTGTTCCAATGTGCTGTAATTACAGTGCATTGGATGAGTCTCGATTTAATAGAGTCTGATGGAGTGTGGTAATGACTGCGTTCTAGCCAGCCTTCACATCTTGCACTTCAAAATGGTGGCGGGGATGCTTTATCTAAAAGCTCATTTGATGAGCTTTAGCTAAAATGCCCCAGGCACCATTTTGAAGTACAGGGACACTGATACATGAGACACTCTGGGTGCATTAATTAGAGAGCCTTTGGGAGCCACTCTAATTAAAGTGCCCCCCCAACCCCTGGAGCATGTGTAAAAATGCCCAAAGGGTTCACAAAAACAAATCCAGGTAATAAGGTAAGAATCTATAGTGCCTGTTTAAACCATATGATCATAGAATTGAAGGACCAGAAGGGTCCTGCAAGATCATCAAGTCCGGTCCCCTGTCATTGGGCTCAGATGAGCTCAACAAGGTGCTTGTCCAGCTTCCTCTTGAACACCTCCAAGGATGGTGACTGCACCACCTCTACTGGGAGTGTTTTAGATTCTGGTGAACCTTACAAAGAAGAAGTTTTTTCTTATGTCGAGCCTGAATTTACTCTTCCTTAGCTTATGCCCATTGGTCCTGGTCCTCCCTTGAGGTGCCTTCCTGAAGAGTTGCTCCCTTAGATCTTGATGTTCACCCTTGATGTATTTGTAGGTGGCTATCAAGTAACCTCTCAGCCTTCTCTTACTCAGACTGAACAGGCCCAGTTCCTGGAGTCTCTTTTCATAGGGCCTATCCCCCAGACCCCTGATCATATGGGTAGCCCTTCTTTGTACCCTCTCAAGCTTATCCACATCCTTCTTGAAGTGTGGTGCCCAGAACTGGGCACAGTACTCTAGCTGTGGCCTGACAATGCCAAATAGAGAGGGAGGAGCACCTCCCTGGATCTACTGGAAACACATTGGCATGCCATAGTTCTGTTTGCCCTTTTGGTAATCCCATCATGTAGTTATGGTGGAGGTTCTTCCTACCCAGATGAAGAGCCCTGCGCTTCTTCCTGTTAAACCTCATCTGATTCCATTCTGCCCATAAAACCAGCCTGTCAAAGGTCATCTTGGATATTTACCCTATCTTCTGATGTGCCCGTGTTTCCCCACAGCTTACCTAACAATTCAGTTTGTGGATGACTTGTCTTCCAATGTCTTGTTCCAATTGGTTTTTAAAATCTTGCTGCCTGAGACCAGCAGTCCAGAGGTCAGTAGTGGAGTGTCTAGGGAGGTTTGTGTTCTGATACAGGCCTTTGTGCAGCTGATGTCAGATCAGTGTTCATTCATTCTCCCACATAGAGATCATGCTGTCCATCTGATGTAGACAGCAGAAGAGCACTGTAAGCAGGTGATAGCATATATGGTGTTGGTAGAGTTACAACTGAATGAGCCTCAGATATTGTTCAGGATGGTGATAGTGTGATCTGCATTTGATATGGGGGCCCAGCAGGCAGTTGGGTCCATTGCAAGGCCTGATGTCTTGGTGATGATGGGAGTGAGTTAGTCTGTTGTTTGAGAAGCATTTTTTGAGATTGGGGGAGCTGTCTGTAAGGCAGGACAGAATCACTAAAGCTTGTGCTCCATATATATCTTTAATTAGCCTATAAGATGCATGTTTACCCTGCTTTTGCCTTCCTTCAGACTAACATGGCTAATTATCTGCTGTTTGTCTTGTATTAGGAATATTTGTTTTCATAACCTTGCAGACTAGTCGTATGACTGGAGCTAGGGAAAGATTTTACTTTTTAACATTTTTGTATGTTAAGAGTTTATATGAAACATTTGCTAATGGATCCCAAAATTAAATGTACCCGAAAAGCTGTTACAAGTAGATTTGCACTCTGAAAACAAAGGATATGTCCCATCCTTCAAAGTAAGAAATGCTATGTAGTTTTAAAATTCAGACTCTCCAGGACAAAGGTGAGACATTATGGTAGGATGCTTTGAGACAAGCTTGTGTTACTGTTGCCTATGATATGTATATTCAGTAGGGCTGTGCAAAGCTTTGGTCCCTGATTCAACTTGGTAGAGATTCAGCCCTATTTGGTGGCCAAATCTCTGAATCGGAATAGAATCAGGAGGTTCTTTAATCTCTCCAAATCTAACTGGAACCCTCCAAATCTATTCAGAGAGATTCAGAAAGATTTGAATATAGACACAGCTTTAAATATTTTTTATACATACCTCAAGGGAGCAGGTCACTCGTGGATGCTGGGGCAGATGGAGCATCCCACAGGAGCACTGGGGGCTCACCAACATGCTTGGTGCTTGGCAGAAGACCCAGAAGTGGACCGAAGCACTTCTAGTCCACTTCTGGGTCCACCAGGGAGCACTCAGGGGGCCCCCCCATGCGCTCCCGGCTCGGTGTCTGGTGCCTCCTGGGTCTAGGAGGGTACTCGGGGGTCCCCCCCATGGCCAATCACTGAGCTGGAGGGTGCTGGGGGAGGGGGGCCCTGCGCTCCTGTGGGATGCTTCATCTGCCCCAGCATCGCAACGTTCACAAGTCACGCCTGGTACCTCAAGGTATGTAGAAAGGTATGGATACATTTAAAGCTGTACCCATGGTTGAATTGCTGATTCTCTGAAATGGCATCAAATCTTCAGACTTGGCCAAATTGAATCGGGGACAGTGATCTGAATTAATTAATTGAATCACCGTCCCTGGCCAAATCTGAATCAAATACAGCCCATTTTGCACACCCCTAATACTCAGTGCACAGAAGCCTTTCAGTTTCTAAGGAATTCTTAATTTTTGTTCAAGCTAAATTCACTCTAAAACCTGGAGAGAGTTGGATGCTTATACTACTTGAGCCCCCTATGAGGGGCTCCAATGTGTCATATTCTTATTGTTAACCCTGTGTGAACAGATGGTGTGAGTGTTGTAAAAGATGGGGTTTTTTTGTTTTTCTTTTTTATCTATAGCTAGCTAAGAGTATGCCTCTTCTACTGGAATGAGGAACTGGGTAAAGGGATTAGGGGTGCACCGCTAGAGATTTTGTGGGCCGATACTGATAGCCAGTTTTTAAGGAGGCATATTGGCTGATATCAGTCTGATTTCCAATATGCAGCCTGACAGTTTGAAGTGCTGCATGCAGCTGGTAAATCTGTTGTGGTGGAAGGGCAGGGAAGGGGCATTGGGGGTGGGGGGCAGATCAAGGCCCCTGTGGTGAGGGAGGAGTGGGGCTGGGGATGCAGCAGGGACTGGGGCAGGGACTGCCCAGCTGGGGCGGGGCGGGCATGGGACAGAGCCACGGCTTATTTGGCTCCTGCCACTGCACAGCTCATTTGGCTCCTACCACTGCGCAACTTCTGGGAGGCCAAGGGAGGGGGGTACCCCTGGATCTACATGGGGAGGGGTGAGG
>NW_017728994.1:22657716-22658810 GCF_001723915.1 Gavialis gangeticus | reverse complement strand
TGGGATGCTTCATCTGCCCCAGCATCGCAACGTTCACAAGTCACGCCTGGTACCTCAAGGTATGTAGAAAGGTATGGATACATTTAAAGCTGTACCCATGGTTGAATTGCTGATTCTCTGAAATGGCATCAAATCTTCAGACTTGGCCAAATTGAATCGGGGACAGTGATCTGAATTAATTAATTGAATCACCGTCCCTGGCCAAATCTGAATCAAATACAGCCCATTTTGCACACCCCTAATACTCAGTGCACAGAAGCCTTTCAGTTTCTAAGGAATTCTTAATTTTTGTTCAAGCTAAATTCACTCTAAAACCTGGAGAGAGTTGGATGCTTATACTACTTGAGCCCCCTATGAGGGGCTCCAATGTGTCATATTCTTATTGTTAACCCTGTGTGAACAGATGGTGTGAGTGTTGTAAAAGATGGGGTTTTTTTGTTTTTCTTTTTTATCTATAGCTAGCTAAGAGTATGCCTCTTCTACTGGAATGAGGAACTGGGTAAAGGGATTAGGGGTGCACCGCTAGAGATTTTGTGGGCCGATACTGATAGCCAGTTTTTAAGGAGGCATATTGGCTGATATCAGTCTGATTTCCAATATGCAGCCTGACAGTTTGAAGTGCTGCATGCAGCTGGTAAATCTGTTGTGGTGGAAGGGCAGGGAAGGGAACTGGGGGTGAGGGGGATGCCCAGGATTTCCATTGAGACCTGACTGAGTGCCATGTCTCATGTTACACCCATCATGTATTAAATCTGCTTAATGTCAGCGACCATGTGTCAAGCAATAAAACCCATGTTAAGTACACTCATGTTGTAGCAATGTTGGGAATTTTTAAGCAAGGAGTATCTCCAGATTGTATTAAGTAACGTGTTCAGCTGTTGTTGGACCACTTCACAGAGAAAATACAAGCAATATGCAGGTCTTCTTCCAGCTGTGACATCAGCTTGGGACCCCTTTATTGTACCATGCCTCCACTGTCAGTCCCAGCCCCAGCACCACACTGGAGCCAGTTCAACAGTCCAGTGTTGTGTCAGGGGTGGGATTAACAGTCAGCGAGCTGTGCATGTTTAGAGATCATAGTAAACATTAATGGA
>NW_017728994.1:22653067-22657687 GCF_001723915.1 Gavialis gangeticus | reverse complement strand
TTTGGGCTGGGGCTATGCTTGGGGGTGGGGGTACTGGGAGCTACAGGGGGTCTGTAACCACCCCAAAATTTGCCGTAGCCCCCCCCATAACCCTCCTTCCAGAGCTGCCACCTGCCCCAAGTGCAGCCCCAGCCTGCAGCTGCAGCCCACCACCCTGCCCTGTGCAGATCTGGGGGCACACATGCCCCGCATGCCCACCTGGAATATGCTCAGCGGCAGGAGCCACCCCTCTCCTATGGCTCTGTTGTGTGCTCCACTCCACCCTAGCTGGGCAGGGCCTGCCTCAGCCCCACTCCCTCCCTCACCACAGGGGCCTTGATCTCCCCCCTCCCCTTCCACCACAACAGACTTACCAGCTACCTGCAGCTCTTCAAGCTGCCAAGCTGTGCTACTCACCACCTGCTTTGCAGCTGTGCGTTTGAACGGGCATTAATCGGCCAAATTATTGGCCACATCAGGCTGATTTCCAACGCAGTAAATTTTGTTTAAAGCAGTGCTGATCCAATATCAGACCTATGTATTTGTGCACCTCTAACAGGGATCTATGTGCTTATTTCCTGTGCTGGATTATCGCTGTTAGTTGTTTGAAAGTAAAGGTAGAAACACTGAGAAGGTATCACAGGAATAGAAAGCTGTCTGTAGATCTGCATATTGCCCCTTTCGTTAGACCCTGCCACTAGCTGTCAGCCTGCTTCAATTAATAATTCAAGCCCGCTATGTCTGTGCATGAATGTGTGTGTGCACGCATCAGATTTTTGCACACACACATCTTGGTCCTTGTTCTCTGGTTACAGACCCATTTTGTATGTCGGAGCAGACCTTCCTTTTCTGGCTGGTGTACAGCATTCCATTTCTGGAGATAGAAAGTTATCACACTGAGAGGGATTAGCATGTAAAGTTGAGTAGTATTGAAAGTGTAAGTGAAGGTTAAGAGGGTGGGTGTCCTCTTCTCTTCTGTGTCCTTTATCCTATTCTGTCTGGTTTTGTGAAAAAATTATAAAGATAATGTCCTGCCCCACTTGTTTTTGATTTTAGCTCTGTCTTCCCAATGAAACCCCCAACAACAATCCACATATGTCCACTTCCTTATGCATGGTGAGAGCTTCTTGACTGCTAGGTTTAGCTTGTATAGTGGAGCGACTTGCTGTATATGCACTTCTTCATACTGTTAAAATGAACAAGCAAACAAACAAAGCGATGAATGCTTCTACAACAGGATTGTGTTTCATTGTTAATGTTTATGTTTTTAAAGGCTATAAAACTAATCAGAATATCTTAAAATTCTGTCTTTTCCCAATGGTATTTTTGCAAATATATGAACTATTTGAGAAGGTTGCGGTAGCTAAGTTTTCAGGCCAAGTAAATTGTGTTCTTTAGGTCAGTGATTTTCAGTCAAAGTGCTACAGCAGCCTGGGGTGCTTTGAGATCTTCTAAGGGTGCTGTGGGGTGTCAGTGAATGTTAACAATGTTAGTTGTGTAAATGTGATCTACAAAATAATCACAGGGATTTCAAATAATGTTTAAAATGTTCTGATCTGTTGTGGGGTTTTTTGAACTTTTTTTGTAACAGAAAAATTTCTATATTATTTTTATGTAGCCAAAAAAAAAAAAAAAGGGAAAGCTGAGAGCTGGCATTTTCCAAGGAGTGCCTCAAGTCTCAAAAGGTTGAGAAACACTGCACTAGGTGCAGAGAATTTGGAAATCTACCTGAGCTCAGGTTTACATTTGCTCAGGGGATAGTTGTTACTTTCCCAAATTACATAGTATTGAAGATTAGGCTAGTTTTGGCTTGACTTTTATTATTTCAAGTGTTGTTTTGTTGTTAGCCAGCAACATTATACTCATTTTAGAAATGAGGAGATAGACGCTAAGAGAACTAAAATTATTGTGAATTTTGTGTAGTGTCAGAATTAAAAACAAAACAACCCCTCCCCCAAATACCCCCACCAGTATCCCTCCCCCCCCCCCAAACAAGGTCTGAATTTTGAGAAGTAGATTAGTTCTCAAAATTTGGACCTTGGTTTTGTGTGTGTGTTGGGGGAGCAGTTTGGGGGTGGTGGTTTTGTTTTAAATTCTGACAACATAGGCACTGACTTATTTTTGCTTGGTTGTGGGGCTTAAGGTGATGGATATGTGGAAAATTTTATGCACTTCAGGTGACAGCCCTCTTCTTAGGATCATGGCCTCAGGCCCCCGCTTCTGGAAATGGTCGGGTAGTATTTGAGTGATATTGTAGCCATCATGGTCTAGACATTGGGTCTCCATTTGCTTGCATATCAAACTTGAACCACCAGGAGTTGATATGGGATCTAAGTGTTAATGAAAACTCAGCATACATGGAGAATCTCAGAATATTTGACCCGTGACTTTTTTTTAAATAAGTTTCCTATATGTTTTATTACAGTAATATCAGGATCTCATTGGTAAAGACATTGGATAAACAGACAAAATATAATCTCTGTTCCAAATAGCTCGTAAGTAATAAATGCAGTAAAAATGCTATTGATGCTTGTCTGCTTCATACCCAGTTGAGTCCTTTTGAAAGACTTAGTGTTAGGTTTCCTTAAGGTTAGTTAGTAGTGTCAAAGAGTTGGTATATAACATTATCAGGGTGAGAGAAGGATGATGCATGTCATTTACCTCTGAATTTCCTGATGTCTGCCTTATGCCAAGTTTCCTGAATGCCTACCCTTGACTATAGGCACAGGCATATAAGTAAAGGGAAGTTGACGGCTGTAAAAGTAAACTTATTTTCTTATTGTGTTGTGTCTGTGGGCATAATACTAAAATTTAATGCAGAAGAATGAATGTATTGGTATTCTGACTGACTCAAATATTCACTAACAGAGTATAAAATATGCATTCGTGTGCACATATTTAATAAGCCTCATTATTGGTAATAAAAAGCACACGTTCTTAAAAGAGATATGCTTACTGACAATGAAAACTAACTATGCTTCCTTTCCATTGTAGTATGTTTTATATGTGTATATATAAGCATGTGCTTGACTCTTATCTTACCATTTGCTGAAAGTCTGATTTTGTACGCTTATTAGGTGTGCAGTTCTATAGGTACTGTTATGAAAATGTGATCCGAGAGAATAGGAATACTCAGGATGAGGAGGCCATACTTGGTGATTTAGTAGCTGGACAAGGCATTTGCATAGGTTAGATGCAGTGAAGGGGGAGACTGGGGTAAGAGTAACTCTTAATAAGTGACCATGAAAAGTGGATGAACTGTACACATCAGCATAAAGATTGCATTTAATCTTTATTTGGGTTTTTTTAAAGTTATTTGTGTTCAAATATTGAAATGGGTATGGATGCTAAATTGGTTAGCATGCTTACCTTTCACATTTTAGCATTATATCCTTTGGAAGATTTCTAACCTGGTAGGTTAGTTGTGGTCATAAGTGGATCCAGAACTTTACAAAAGGAGGTTGTGGGATCAGCAACTGGTGTTCAGTTCCCCCCTCTCATTCCCTGTCTCCCGGCCTTCTGTTGCCACTGTCCTGGGGATGAGGGGAGCTTCAGAGTTGCTCCAGCTGGACTGTGCAGAGGCTGGTCTCAGCTCAGGACACTGATACTGGTGGAAGGGCAAGTTGCCCCTCCCCGCACCTGCTGCTGAGGAACATGGGGGGAGGGGCGGAATCAGGCAAGGAGGGGGAACCCACCTGCCACAGGCTGAGCCCAGGCCCTGAGATATTGCAGACACTAATGATGACAGGTTGTGGGGGAGGGGACGTACCTCTGAGCATGGGAGTATTTCTTGCCTTCTTTGCGACTTAAAAAGTCCCTGGCTGCAGCTCTTGCTGCGTTGTCAGAAAGTGGGGTTCAACCATGCCACTGCACCCTCTCTGGATCTGCCCCTGCTTGTGGTTTGGCAGACTTTTTACTGAAAATAAAGTTGAGGAACTAAAATGCTTTCTCTGCCTTGTTCTCTCCACTCATTCAGTCCAACACTTATTTTATACTTTGCACCCTGAAAGTCTCTGTGACTTTCTGGTTGATCAACTAGCCTTTCTTTTACTTGCCTACTTGCTTTTAAGAAACTGGTAATACTCTGTTACAAACATCTTTACTATTGCAGATTATAAAGCAAAGGTAGGAAGGTAAATGGTTTGGAGAATGTAGCAGTCTAGGGACATTATGAGAAGCCAAGTGTTGCTGAGTTAAGCAGTAATTTAACTTGGCAAATATTGAGAACCCATCATCTTTTTTTAAAAGAAACCTACCACACAAGGCATGTGAATTGGTGAACTAGGTGTAGGAATAAGATATCCAGGATCTTTAATATCCAAACTATGGATGGTCTCTTGTAATTTTACAAGCTACAGAAGGAAATGCTTTTCCCCATTTTCACAGTCTTTTATGACACTTCTTTAGGTGCTACAAACAAATTAAGATGGAATACTTCTAATAAAACTGTATTTTCAGTTTTAGTTTCTAATAAAACTATATTTTCCCATCCTTTACGTTCAGTTATGGTACCATAAGCACCCAAGGGTAAGGTTAATGGTAAATGAAAGTGAGAATTGGTAGTCTGCAATCTTATAAGATGATTCCTCAAAAGTGATTGAGATTTGGGTCATCGAAGGAGTGGGGCAGAAGGGAGGAAGA
>NW_017728994.1:22639253-22644240 GCF_001723915.1 Gavialis gangeticus | reverse complement strand
CCCCCCCCCCCCCCCCAAAAAAAGGGAAAGGACACATTTTGTTATAGTAAAAACTCAGTGTAAATAATTTTCTGAGTCTTTGGGCCAAGACCAGTTTATTTAAAGGAAGGGAGGTGTGGGGAGAGAAGGTTGGCACTGACGTTGCAATAATTTATCTGCACTTTGAGCCCATTCTTTGGACAGACCTTTGTTTGAACTGAAGCTGGCCTGGTTTATGTATGACCTGCAAGGAGCTGAGGTTGTAATGAAAAACAGTTATTCTTTCAAATTACTCAGAAGAAGTGCCTATTTTATCAAGTGTTCTTCTTAATTTGGCAAATAATAAGATTTTTTATATTTATTTTTCTCCAATAATCGCACTGTCTCTTACAAAAAATATAAACAGAGTGATGAAATACTGTATATTTTCATACAACATTTTGAGGACAAATTCTTCTCTAGAGCGTGGTTGTCAGGAGCCCTTAACATTAAACTAATGAAGTTATTTTTAGTCAAGTTTTTTTTTTTTTTTTGCTGCCTTAACTTTCCAAATTGCTTCACAGGACAGAATTATGGTTAATAATTTTGCAGATTTAACTATTAGCAATGAAAAAAGAGTGGTATATTGACTTATATTAGACAGTAATGAGTAAAGAAAACACAACAAATAACACTAGGAGCTAATTACCAAGGAAAAAGGTAGAACAAAAAATGAAAATGTAAAGCTGGCTGTCATTTTCTTACTTAAAATGAGATTTAAGATGACGATCTGTAGTTTTGCAATGAAATAGCAGTTAATGTGGGGTTATCCTGTTGTTTTGTTTAAAACTTTTACTATTAAACATTGATGGTAGGTTGGAGCTGTACATGGTTCTGGTCCCAAAAACTGTAAAGGCTTAGACAGGGAAAGGCTTAGTAACATTTAATTAGAAAGGGGATTGATTTAAATTAGACCTTCTTTTTCATGCTTGATCTAGTATGTTTTTCTTGAAATGCATATTTTGTGCAAAAAGGATTTTTGGTTAAAATTTTCTTTCTATAGAAAATCTGTTCTCCCTTCCACACACCCCACCATCCCACCTCCCCACCAAAAAAACCCAAACAAAGCAAGCGAAAAACCAAACCCAACCCCCTAACATTGATGTGTTCTTGAAAATTGGTGTCATTATTCTGTGATGTGGACACAGAATTCCTGGTTCAGGTGCCAGATATTTCCAGGTGGATTGCTTTTTTCATGATGTACTATGGCCATTGTGAGAGATGTAGTCTGACCAGGAGGCCCGGCCTATAAAAGAAAATGGGAGTATGAGGCATCTGAGGTTTGATGTTTTTTTTTTAAATAAATGTTCCACAATTTTTCACTAAAACCTCAAAAATCTCAAACACTGGGGGAAGTTTATACTACCTAATCTGTTTCAGGCCTTCATGGAAGAAACCTATTTTAAAAACAAAACAAGAAGGGAGGAGTCTGGCAATATGGGATACCAGAGCTTGTCAGTGAGCAAGGGTGGCCTTAGTACCCTCTTAAATTACTGTTATTAGGCCAGAGAGCCAGGGAATTGAAACCTGTGCAAAGTGTAATTTTTTTTAATTGCTTCACTTGCTTTATAGTGTCAGGTAGTTTTTAACCTGCAGGATCTGATGTCAGCTTACTTTTAAATTAATTATGCTTTGCACTTCATAGGTCTCAAAATGTTTGTTTAGTTAGGCTAGTGATTATTACTCCCTTCATTTTGCAGTTGAGGAAGAAGATGCACACCAAAGGTAGGGAGCCAAGTTTTCCAAAGTGACTTCTGTCTGTAGCAGGATCACATTTCAGAGCTTGGGTTGAGTCCCAGGCTTGAGATCCTGCTGTTTTGATTGGTGGAGCCCATCCACCAATCAGGAGGCAGCGGGAGAAATAGTTGCACCCCTTTCCTGAGGGGAGGCGGAGAAAAGCTCTCTTGGACCTGATTGAAGGCTGTAAATTGTCAGGTCCGGAAGACTTCAGCGTATAAAAGGAGCTGCGTGCCCAGCACAAGGGGCAGATGCAGCGAGGAACTCAAGAGGAGCGGAACCAAGAAATGCTGGGGAGCTCTCCTCCAGCGGGCAATAGGCCCAAGGCTCCAGAAGCTGCCACTGGAGGAGCAGCCCTGGGAGCAGTGTGCAACTGCTTGGGCCCATCACGGTGCACAATTTGGTGCGTGGAGCCCAGGCTTTGGGAGTTGCAAGCAGTGACTTGAACCTATAACCCTGGCAGGGCCTTGGGGGCTGCAGTGAGACATCTCAGGCCCCATCTCCCAGCAAGTGGCCAGGTCCCATGGTGCAGAGGCGGCACGCGGGCCTGAGCCTTGGAAGCCAGGGAGCAGCGGAGGTTGCTTGGGTTAGCCACCCAGTGTGAGGACAGCTGGCTGGAGCCTTAAGGGCCCGGCCTGTGCTGAGAGAGCCCTCAGTGCCGAACCAGGGCACAGGGAAATAATAGTGCTGCAGCGTGAGGCCCAGCACTCAGGAGCCAGCAGCAGTGGTGCAGGAGCTGAGAGGAGCTGAGTCCTTGGTGCCCAGAGCAGGCCACAGGGTGGAGAGGAGGCCAGCAGTGCAGGAGAGGCCTGGAGAGGTGCTGCAGCAGAGTAGACCCCGTCGAGCTGTGCCCTGAGCACCGCCACCTGAGGGAGTGTGAGTCATTGGGCCCTTGGGTCCCACAAGGGAAAGACGTTTGGGGCAGGCAAACCCAGAGAAGGGGCTGGGTGAGCAGCCTCCCACCTAGTCCAGGCCCTAAGGGGAGGGGCCCCTGGTGCTTCCTGGACACCCCCAAGGGACCCCATTGGAAGGAGGGCTATCTCTTGCCATGGGTCAGTGACTATATTAAGGAATAGATGTTATTAAGGTTGTTCACGTTTGCGCCTTATATTTTGTAAATGAAATGTATTGTGATGTTGTAAATAGTGTTATTTAGGGTTTGACCTCGGTATTGGTTAGTGTTCTGTGTGTGTGTGTGTGTGTGTGTGTGTGTGTGTGTGTAGCCCTAAATAACACTATTTACAACATCACAATACAACACTTCAATTTCTCTCTCTCTCTCTCTCTCTCTCTCTCTCTCTCTCTCTCTCTCTCTCTGTGTGTGTGTAAATATATATATGATATTTAGTTTTATGTTTATGTATATTATAACTTAATAAATTGTATGTAGTTAAGAACTTTGGGCTTGGGCTAACTGTATAGAGGAAAGAGGGATCTGCTTGACGTTCTGGCATCCCTCTCACAGCACCCCCTCCTGCCTACTCATCCTATTCAATTGAGAATAGGGCACATCCTTGGGTGTACCCAGGTTACATGTCTTTGTTTTTAGCTTTGAGATGCCTGATCATAAATTCTCAAGACATCATTTCCCCCCTTCTAGTTGAAAACGGTTGATCCCTGCATAGGACATTTAAAACTAGGATTGGCAAAATCCACTGTATAGAGGACTGATAGGAATAGATTAAGACAGTGGTTCTCAACCTGAGGTCCATGGACCCCTGGGGTCCAGGTATTACGTCTGAGCTATCCACAAAAGATGACTATGATCAATCAAAGGTATGTGAATACTCACGCTTATAATTCAGAGGAGTCTGCACCTCCATTCAAAATTTTTTTAAGGGGTCTACAATTGGAAAAATTTTGAAAACCACTGGATTCAGATGCCTAATGTCTTTTTGTCATCTGCGATATATGAATGGATCTCTGGTATACTTTTAGAGACCCTTCAAGATTATTCTTTAACTTGTATCTGTTAAATGGTTTGGTGGTTCAGATGTAATTGTTTATAATTTCCCTTCCTATCTAGGAAATGAACCATTGGAAACTCAAGCCTTGTTCCATACGAAGGAATCGCCTTCATATGGGAGTGATGTGGCCTTACAGTGGTATACGCTGGCAAGTCTAATGACTAAGATGCTTTTGTAAATAGGCTTCACAAAGGCATGTGGCATCAGGCATATGTTTTCCAAATGCTACCTCATTTGGATTACCTTGCATCTCTGTTTTCATTACTGTTTGGGATTTCTGTTCACAAATTTAATTTGTTCTTGCCTTCTCTCTCTCTGGATCTTTAATAAAGACATTTTATAATGAGGAACTGCTGGTAGCACTTCTGAAAGATGAATGTGACCTTTGTCACTAGTTGCTCATGATCAAACAGATGGACAATACAAACCAGGCATGCACTATGGTAGATGATCAGAAGATAGTTCAATATTATGGTTATTTTGTTGACAATAAAATATATAGTAGATGAATGCATTATTTTTACAGATATGGGCGCTTTCTTGTTCAAGATGTCTTAATTTTAAAAACTGTTTGAATGAGGAGAAAAAGGGTGTCCATTATAGCAGGACTGAGAGCTTGCACTTCAAAGCCAGTGTGGGAGAAGCGTATGGAGCATGTTGTAAGGCACACATTGTTTAGGAAGTTGGCCTAAAGCAGCTCTGACAAAAATCCATTTGGTTTTCTACTATATGCCACCTTTAACTTTCTCAATCCTGAACTTTAATATTCTGTTCTTCATACTAACCCTGTGAAGCAAAGAAAGAAAAGAGTGCTTCAAACTTGATCTCCCATTGTTAGCAGCACCCAAGAGGCTTTGAACAAGGACAATGAGACTGAAATGTTCTCCCTCACAGTGGCTTAATGGGATGGGAGACTACATTTTATTAGAAGCCTGGGGAGATGTCAAGAGGGCAAGAAGACTAAGTAGGGTAACTGTCATCTCTAAGATCAGGACAGCTCTGGCAAATATTCCAGCAGTTCACAACTGGCACAAAGGCTGGCACAAAGTCTTCACCTAACTAAAGGGGCTTCTTTCCAACTGTATCCTTTTTGCTACTGTCTTAGTTAGGATTTTTTTAATGGCTTAGTGCTGTGAGAGTCTTGAGTGAAAAACACCATGTAAAAGAGCTTGTCTCACTTGGGTGGAAAGAGCTTAGGAAGGGTGTCTGAAACCTCTGGCTTGCCAGGCTGCTTCTGGCCCATGGGGCTGTAGCTTCAGTGGTAT
>NW_017728994.1:22622353-22634253 GCF_001723915.1 Gavialis gangeticus | reverse complement strand
CAACTATTATAACCTTGCCTGCTCCAGCCTAACTGCATGTTAGTGGATTTATGCATCTGTATATGTAGAATTATGTTTCACCTTGTTCAAGTCCTGAAAATGCATTAATACATTGATTTTTTGTAACACATTGTGATTTTTACCCTGAAGAATGAATCGCAAAAAGCAGCAAGTGGTATTTGGCAGTAGGGGTGGGTGGGGTCTTATTGAGGAGGTGTTGGGCAGGGTTCCTGTATTGTTTAATATCTTCATTAATAATTTGGAGAATGAGTTTGAGCACATACTGGTTTTGCAGGCATTTGCTGGTGCTGGGATCCCAATCAGTCAGGGTAGGGGGAGAGTTGGGTGGATTGATGGGGGTTGGGGGCTAGTGGCTTTGGGGGGAAGGGTTAGCGGGATGACCTCCCCTGACTGGGGGCTATTTTTAGTCTCCCAGCTCCCCATGTGGACCAACACTTTTCATGCTCCCCCCCTGAACTTGGACCAGGCTTCCAGCACTGGTGAACACCTATAAAACTGGTACAGGGGGAGATTTGTGGGCTTGTGGGGTTTCTGGGATTAGGGGATGAGAGGAAGTTCTCCATCTGGGAGGGGGAAGACTAGGAAAAACACAGCCCCGGGTATGGGATAAGCAGCTCAGTTTTCCCAGTCCCGAGGCTGTGTTCCAAACTTGTACAGATGTTTTTTTAGAGTGGTTTAACTGTACCCGATGTACTTAGTGCACCTCTCTGAGATAGTTAGGTTGGATGGGACATTTTTTTGCTTCATCTAACTTTTGGGTAATGTCTGTACAGTTCAGGACTTAGATTGACCTAACTAAGGATCTAAGCGTAAGATCTGCATGTGGATGAATTAAATTAGATTGGGCAGCCATTTTTTTTACTCAGTCTAACCTCTCGAATGTCTGTATGCACCCTGAAAGGCAACAACAGAGCATGTGGAGAGCTTTTCCCTGTGGCTATTGGGGACAGATCTAGGAGGAATGCCCTTAAACTGCAACAGAGGAAATTCAGGTTGGAGATCAGGACAAACTTTATGTGGTTAGGCATTGGGACAGGCTACCTACAGAAACTGGAATCTCCATCCTTGGATGTCTTCAAGACACTTGGCTCAGATGCTTTTTGTCAAGGACAGTCCTGCCTTGAGCAGGGGACTGAACCAAGATGAGTTCAGGAGGCTGCTTCTGGCTCTGTTTTTCTTTGATCCTATGTTTATGCACTAATTTATATTTTTTTCAGTGTACTGAAGGCACAAACCCTATGGATTTAGTATGTCCAGTATTTAACAACATTAGCAGGGTATACTGACATGATCTATATTTTACTCTGTCTCTTTTAAACCTGCCCTAATATTTGTGCCAAATGTTATAACTTCTGTTGTGCTGTATTTGCTGGCTAAATCTGCATTATTCTGACCATTTTTAAGCAAATTATTTCTCTATCACTAAGCTTTTATTTCATAAACTTTTATTGACTCATATGCTAGCAGTTGTTTTTTAAAGGCTATGTTCTTCTCATTCATGTCGAAATACATGACTTCAGGGACCAATTTTTGATGTATTTGGAGTGTTTGAAGGCTAGCATATGTGACTTTATGAATGCTGTTTGGGTCTATTGAGATACCCTTTACATATAAAAGGTATATCTACAGAAGAGTTGTATCTCAAGATGCACGTTGCATGCTACTGGTTCCATGTACTGAGAAGAAACCATATGAAAAGTTCTCTCCGAATCTACCAGAAGCAGGGTACCCTGGAAAATAGGGCCATGAAATTTTGTATCTTGACCAAGGCATCTTTTTTTCTGACAAATACCAGTTCAGTTATTGCTGTCCAATTGCATTTCTGTCTGCGCATGCATGCGTGCATACACACTCGCACACAATTTTGCATGCTAGGGAAGCTATTCAATAGGTATCTAAACATCCTTTCCCTCTTGCTGATAGGAAAGATATATATTTTTTCTTCAGTAAGGGAGGTTGGTATATGACACCCTGAATTAACTTTCAGAATATGCCTTGCTTCTCCCCAGTTAAAATCTGTGTACCAAACCCTAGATCAGTGTACACTGCCATTGGTTTGGCTCACCTGCCTTTAAAGTTTTTATTTAGCTTTATCATGGCTCACTTTTATGGATGTCCAAATAAATATGCATGTATAGATCAATCTACAAGCTAAATATTTGCTTCATTTAATACAATGTAGTTGTGCCCTAATGTTATTGGGTATTAATTTATACTTTTATCAGTGGCGTACTTCCCAAGGCAGTTAAGCAAAGCACTGAGTCTAATACAATGTTTTAGGGTGTAGTTACCATTTATGTACTACTTTCATCTTGGCTTGAGGGATGTTTCTGCTACTGCTGAAGGGACTCTTTTATGTTGCTTCTCCACATAATGTCTTTCACTGGGTGTGTTATCCAAACTGAGAATAAATCTTTGAGAGGCTGAATGAAAGTTAAAGGTGATCTTGGAATCTTTGAATTTTCTGCTGAAGTAATTCCCTATATACAACAGCGATACTTAAGCTTCTTCATTTGCCAGTATGATGCAAGTATCTCAGTAAAGTTAAACCTTAAATTGTAAAAGCCTGTTCTAATTCATTATTTGCTTGCTTTCTGTTGAAATACTATTGTTTAACTTGGGAAAATTTTTGTAGTTTATTATGTTTTTGTCTCAGTTGAAGTACCAAGAAAATATAGGTATTTGGTTATCTAATATACCATTTAATTTAAAAGATGAAGATGGTTTCCTGAGAAATGAAAGTGGAACAGTATATTCTTCCACACAGGCACTGTTTGATTGTTCATGTATCTTTCGCATTAATTTATCGAAGGACACTTGCCTAAATTGCGTTCTGTCTCTTGTAAAACTCTTTGATCTTGGTGACAGTTTGACTGCATTAGTGAGAGTGTATTGGTTAATCCTTTGCTTAACTTGTTCTTTTTTGGAACAGCCAGGGGCCTTTCCAAAGATAATCTGTCAGCATAAGCTAAATCCTAATCAAATAGGCCAGGAGAGATTCTGGGAGCTGAAGTATAGACTGAAGAACAGCATCATGGGACTCGCTGTGTTTGGAGGCAACTTCAAAGGATTATGGGCACCAATAAAATATTTATCTGATCAGTAAAAATGGGTACCTTTGTGGATATTTATTTATTTATCAGTGAGAGAAAACAGCACAGTATGTCAAACCCTTCTTGTCCACTTATATATTATAACCTTATCAAGTGCCTGATAGGCATCTTTTTGAAGTCAGAAAAATAATCAACATAGTCAAAAGATTTCAAAGACTAGACAGTATCTCTTCTTGGGTTTTAAGGATAGGTTTATGCATTGCTCATATTTTTTTCTCAATTTACATTAAAAATATTCAATCTAGACACATGCCAAATTCTGTACAACCTAAGAGAAAACATGTTTGCGGTACCTAACATTGTTCTAACTTACACGTTGAAAATGTAGAATTGCATCTTGAACATTTTTTTTCTTTTGAGATCTAAGATTAGGGGTAGAAAGGGCGTGGACATTTTTTAAAAGCAAAATTATATTTTAAACTCATCCCATCCCTGATTTACATAGCTTAAAATCAACTGATGTACATAGTCTACTTACACAAAGAAAGTGGAATACTTTTAGCCAAGAAACCCTTCTCATTTAAGTAAAAATGTAGCCTGACATCTCTGCTGAAAATGAATAATAAAGTCAGATCTGTTCTTTCAAAATTTAATGTTTCAGGTTTTTTTAGAATGGTGCTTTAAAAGTGCTCTTCATTAATGTGCAAGTGGAGTGAAACCTAAGATACATTTCCCCCTGTCAGTTCAGCAATCAACTGTAATAAAAACTGATGTAAAATTTTCATACATTTAAAGGTTTTCTTTAATGTCTTTATTCTACTTTGAAATATTTTCCATTTTAATTTCATTTAACAAGCATATCAGGATATTTACACAGGTAAAACAACCTTAAAAGTCGTTAAAGTGTCTGCAAGTAAATTGCATGTGTTCTTTTCTCCCCCCCCACCATGTTGAACCCAATTTAAAATTAGCATTATGATTATACGATCGTACTAAATGTATCTGGAATTCATATCAAAATTCTTACTTATTACCACCAGCTCAAGCAAGGTAGGTTCAATTTCATTTTCTTGTGCTACCCAACTCTGTTACTATGATAGCTGGCAATGAATAGTTCAGTTAAGGTTCAGATGTGGCCTATGTTCTAAATGACAGCTCTTTCACTTTCTTCTGTTTTTTCTTTAGTGGCTCTAATGGTGCGCCACTAGCCCAGGAGACTTTAAACCTTTAACTAGGCCATTGTTCCTAGTTACTCAAGGGGCTGCCCTAGTAAACAGAGCGTCTCCTATTTCCTGCTGCCCTCCCTTCATGAATTTATAGACAGCCAGAAGATCACCTCTCAGCCTTCTCTTGCGAAGGCTGAAGAGGTCTAGGTCCCTCAGTCTCTCCTTGTAGGGCCTTGCCTGCAGGCCTCTGACCATACAAGTGGCCCTCCTGTGGACCCTCTCAAGATTCTCTGCATCCCTCTTGAAGTGCGGCGCCCGAAACTGGATGCAGTACTCCAACTGTGGCCTGACCAGTGGCATAGAGAGGAAACATTACCTCCCTGGACCTGTTTGTCATGCATCTGCTAATGCATGATAAAGTGTGGTTAGCTTTGTCGATCACTTTGTCACATTGACAACTCATGTTCATCTTGGAGTCAGCTATGACTCCAAGATCCCTTTCTGCTGCTGTGCTACTGAGAAGGTCCTCCCCCAGCCTGTAAGTGTTGGTGATTCTTTTTTCCCAGGTTCAGCACTCTTCACTTGTCTTTGTTGAACTGTATCCTATTTCATTCTGCCCATTTTTCCAACCTACTCCTGGTGTGTGTTGACTTTGCCCCATAATTTGGTATCATCTGTGAACTTGGACAGGGTGCTCTCTACACCCTCATCCAAGTCACTGATGAAGACACTGAATAGCACCGGTCCAAGGACCGAGCCTTGCAGGACTCCACTGCCCACATCTTTCCAGGATGATATCGACTCATCCAGCACCACTCTTTGGGTGCAACCCCTAAACCAATTTGCTACCCACCTGACCATGTAATCATGTACATCATAGCATGTCAGTTTATTTACGAGAACAGAATGTGATACATTATCAAAGCCCTTCTTAAAGTCTAGGTAGATGACATCTACCTCAACTTCTGTTTCTAAGCATTTTGTGACCTGGTCATAAAAAGAAACACAGTTAGTCAGGCAGGATCTACCTGCAGTGAACATGTGCTGATTTTCTTTCAGTATTATTTTCCTGCTGGGCTCCCATAAAGTGATCCTTAATGATTTTTTTTCTCGAGTTTTCCCAAGGATGGCAGTGAGACTAACTAGCCTATAGTTTCCTAGTTCTTCCCTCCCCTTCTTGAAAATAGGGATGACATTGGCTCTTTTCCAGTCCTCTGGGACCTGACCAGAGCACTATGAGTGCTTGAACAGCCATGCCAGCAGCTCTGCTATGACACTGGCCAATTCCTTCAGCACCGTTGAATGAAGTTCATCTGGGTCTGCTGATCTGAACACATCCAGCCCCTCCAAGTGCCCTTTCACTAAGTCTGCGGTAACAGTTGTTGGGCTGGTGTCCCTCCTGTGTCTATTCACAATCCAACTGGGAGATTTGTTTTGGTCTGTGTCTAGGAATACAGATGCAAAGAACTCATTGAAGAGTTCAGCTTAGTCCCCCCTGTCTGTCACCAATTGCCCTAGTATGTCCTGTAGGGGTCCTATGCTACTCTGCACCTTCCTTTTGCTCCCTATGTACCTGAAGGACTTTTTGTTGTCTTCAATTTTTGTCGCCAGCCTAAGTTCTAATCCTGCTTTGGCCTTCCTAACTGATTCCATGCAAGTACGAGCCAGGGAGGTATACTCCTCCTTGGTAGCTGCCTCATTTCTACAGCCTGTATACCTCTTTCTTTGCCTTTAGGCTTTCCTGGACTTCTCTCTACAGCCAAGGGGGCTTCTTGCCCCCTTCTGCTCCCATAGGATCGCTCCCTTGAGGAATGACCACCCTTCCTGGCCTCCCATTTTGCCAATGCTCTTGAGCTTTAACACCTCACTAACTAATCTCCTGAGCACATTGAAGTTAGCCTTTCTGAAGTCTAGCAGTTCAGCACTGCTGGTTAGTGTACTCACCCTTTACCAGATAGCTTCAGAGCACTTTAGCCACTTTTGGAAGATTCTGAATGGTGCTTGATGCATTTGATCATTACTTCTGTTTGCATCCTGTAAGAGGCAGCTGCCCATCTCTACACCAGGACCCTTTTCATGAAGTATATGGAGCAAATGTTCTGTCAATTGCTTCATTATCTAGACCATATCTAGATGTACTTTGGTCCTTACCTCCCTTTTCTGTGGTTTGGGTTCGTACAGATTTGAAAACTAGCATCCATTACTGTTACCATTTTTGCTGTGGAACATCTAAAGACTGCGTGTAGGTCATTCCCATGAGACAATGGTTCTCAACTTCATTAGACTCAAGACATCCATTGGAAAGACATGCCAGCTCTTAGCTTTCACTGTTTTTTTTTTTTTACTATGGAAAAATAATAGAGCAATTTTGCTGCAAAGAACTCTGAAAGACTACAACAGGTCAGGTTATTTGACAATATGGATTCCAATGTTGAAATCTCTGGGGTTATCTTGTCAGTAGTTTATATATACCTAAACAGTGCTAATATCATGCAACACTCTTAAAAGGATCTTAAAGTACCCCAGGATTCAGTAACGCTTTGGGTGAGAACTACTGACATAGGATATTCCTTGAATCTGGAATTTGGGTTTGCTTCCTTCTGGGCTTAACTGAGCCAAAATATATTGACAAAGAGATATCGTAAAGCCAGTCTGAAATTTTTTTAGGGCAGAATAGCTTCATCAACGGTGCCGTTTTGGAATGTTTTCGAAATATTTCATTTTTGATTTGCACATGATGTGAAAGCTTTTGATTAGTAAGCTTATATAAATGGAATGAATTCGTATTGGAGAAGTTCATTGAATCAGATCAACTGAGCATAAGTTGGTAAAATACAGGAGTATAAAAAGCGGACAGGTGTTCCTTTTGTTTGCAAAGAAATATCTTAGCCCTGTAGTGTGTAGCACTGATGTTTTAAGGAGTGAGGCTGTAGGCTGTATGTGGTATGCTCCAGGGAGATATAGGACCTGAGCTGAATCTGGCATTTTTTTGCATCTTGGTCATAGCCTTTGAAATTTGGCTATAAATTTTAACCAGTTTTGGGTGGAGGGTACTGCTTATATATATTTGTAAAAACAGGTTGTGTCCGCTTGTGTATATAGACAGTGGAGCCTGCTTTATGTGAAAGTCTCCTGCAAGCTTGGATTTCTTGTGGATAAAGAAGTCAGGTATGCAATGTTAATGCTTTCTTGTTTAGTTTTCTGTCTTGGACCACTTGCCTGTGTCAGAGGGAAGAGTCTTTTTTTTTTTTTTTTAGGGGCTGGGAAAAGCTTGTGTCTTAAGGCAAAGGGGGGGATCCCCTCTGAAGAAGGCTTTTTTTTTTTTTGGGGGCGGGGAAAAGTTTGGGTTTTAGGGAAAGGGGGGGTGTCCCCTTTAAAAAATTTTTTTTTTTTTTTAGGGGCTGGGAAAAGCTTGTGTCTTAAGGCAAAGGGGTGGATCTCCTCTGAAGAATGCTTTCTTTTATATTGGAGAAATGGCAGTTATTTGCAACAGATTTGTCTGTTGTGGCTGAAATGGTTACCTGCCATCTCTGTTGGTGGTGGTGGCTGTCATTGGTAATCCCTTGATTTGAGGATGATCTCTACCATGGATCATTGGGTTTTGAGGTGACTTCAGAATCCAGTCCTTGAGCCAACACCCATTTGCAGAAGTTGCAGGTCTTTCTGCAGGCATGGGTATGCTGTAGGCTGGGATTGATCCCCTTTTCCTTCCTCTGCTCTCTCATCTTTGTTCTGCTTTCTGTTCTTTGCACTTTACCTCAAAATGGACAGCTATCTGGCTGAGGTTGCAGCACCTTTGGAATTGGTCAGCAGCCAACTCCTTTAGACGATAGCATCAGTTTTCTTGAGGTATGCCTTGAATGTGATTTTATATAGCATTTCCTCTGGCCACTGTGAGCTCTCAGGCCGTTACTAAGTTGTGAGTAGAGCACTTCTTTTGGAAGTCAAGTCAGGCATCTGCACACAATGTTCTGCCCAGTGAAGTTGGTGCTTGATGATCACTGACTCAGTGCTGGTAATATTGGCTTCAGCAAGGATGCTGGTGTTTGTGCAGTGATCTTTCCATCTGATCTAGAGGATTTTCTGGAGGCATCATTGGTGATACCTCTCCATGTTCTTGCGATGACAAGGTAAGTCACCCATATTTCACATCTGTAGAGGAGAGTGGGGATGATGACTACTTTGTAGACCTGGTTTCTTTCCAGAAGTTGTTATAAATAAAGGTACACCAAAGCAATTTTCCAAAGGAGGCACTTGTGAGCCAGAGTCCATGCTAGATCTCATCAGTTTTCATTCTGAAAGAGGTGACTACTGAGGTAGTGGAAGTCTTGACTGTCTCCAGGGTTTTTTCCTTAATGGTAATATGGGGAAAGGATCACAGACTGATAGAGCACTTCAGTCTCCTCGGTGTTGAGAGATGGACCCAAAGTTTGGTAGGCTTCTCCAAAAAGATCCAGCGCAATCTGGAAGTTTTCCAGGGTGTAATTGGCGAGGATGGCCAGTCACCGGTCTATTGAAGGTCAAGGATGGATTTTTTTTTGAGTACTTTGGTCTTTGAGCAAAAACATTCCAGATTGAAGAGCCTTCCATTGAATATTCTATGTCAGTTCCAGAAGGAAGACAGTCCTTAATGAGCTCCAAGGTGACTGTCAAAAAAACGGTGAATAGAGTTGGGTTAGTGACATATACATACTTGACCCAGTTCAGATGACACATGGAACTCGCTCCAATCTGCTATGTAGAACAGTCAGTCATCTGGCCATGGAGAAGCCTTAGGACCTTGGTGTACTTTTCCAGGTACCCAAATCTGGCCAGTACTTTCCACAGGCTTCACAATTGATGAAATCAAAGGCCTTGATAAGGTCAGTGAAAGCCATATGCAGGCCTTGATGTTGTTCCTGACACTTTCCTTGGACCTGGCAGCAGCAAAGGTCATATTAGTTGCCACATGAAATAGTCTGAAACCACACTTAGATTCTGATAGGACTGTCTCGGCAAGAGATAGAAAGTGGTTCAGGAGAAGGCATACAAAGACTTCCCTGCTGTGGAAAGGAGGGCGATACCTTATTAGTTCCCACACACAAAGACTTACCTCCCTTTTTGAAGATGGTCATGATGTTTGCATTCCTCAGGTCTCCAGGGGTCTCTTAATTGTTCCAAATGTGTAGAATACATTTGTGGAGCCTCAGTACCAGTTTTTCACTTGCCAGCCTGTAGATTTCAACAGGTATGCCACCCAGTCCAGTAGCCTTGTTCTTCTTGGTTTCCTTGATGGCATGCAACACTTCTTCTAGGATAGGAGAGTTGGCAAGGGATCCCTTCTCAGGGTGCTGGGGGTTGGATTCAGTGGTAGTATCTGCCACAGTAGAATCCATTGGTTGTAACACTGTGAGGGTGAACCTTTAATTGGAAAGATGATTTTCCAGGTGCCATTTGCCTAAAAAAGATAATAGTATTTAGTTCATCCTTAAGCAGCTAACTTCAGGTATCTGTTTTTAAGGTTGTCTGTCAATGGATCACTTTAATATGAATGATTCTGCTGGAGAATCCCTAGAGATCCTGTGAGCTGGTACAGAGCCGGGTGGTGCAGAGCCAGGTCAGCAATGACAGTGCATTGCCTTTGGGTCCACTGTGACATTGTCCCATCTTTGTGGAACACGTGGTGACCTATTGTGTAACCCCAGGGTTCCATGGAACACAGTTTGAAAGCCACTGTCTTTGTGGTCTTTGTGTAGCCTGGCAGTCTATATAGTTCTGCCCTATTGAATGCTGTTTCATATTGTCTGCAGACTTGCTTTATTTTTTTTTATTCATATTTCATATCTGCTGTTACTTGCTTGTGCTACATCTGAGGCATTTCTTATTACCAATAACTTGATTTCATGTTTTTGCGTGAGTCATACTGCTTTGCTATAATGTTGGCCCTGTATTTCTCACCATGAAGTATGTCAGCAGTCTGAGTAGTTAGGACTTTTGGATTATCTTGGATATTCCTGCATCTGAAGTTTAGTTTGTGTTTGTGTCTAATAAATGGAAATTTCCTGTGTAGCCTTAATGGTTCTTTAGGTGTTATTCATGTGATGACATTTTAATTTATTGTCAACACTTGTGTGATCACGAAATAGACCAAGTAATAAACTAGGATGGTAAAGGCAAGGATTTCTTAGGGCAGGGGTGGGCAAAATGCAGCCCACGGGCCAGGTGTGGCCCACCAGACCATTCTATTTGGCCTGTGGGGTGCCTAAAAAATTCAGAAAATTAATATTTATCTGCCCCTGGCTGCCTGTCATGTGGCCCTCGATCGCTTGCCAAAACTTGGTAAGTGGCCCTCTGCCTGAAATAATTGCCTGCCCATGTCTTAGGGTGATATCTTTTATTGGACGAACTATGTAGCTGGGATAAAGTTACGTAATTTTTTGAATACAAGACATTCTTCATGGAGATCTAGAAATTTTAAACATTTTTGAGTTGTTGTATAGTATGCATATTTCAAATGAAACTGTCATTTATGGGAAGCTGTAAAAGAAAGTAAATGATTGTTATACCAGCTGGAGCTAGCCAATTCATTGTAGTGTAACATTTTGGTGGGCTGTTATCTTAGGAAGTAAAAGACTTCCAATAGAACAAACACATTGTGACTTTTGGGAGGGGAGGAAGAGGCTACTTGGCAGGGTTCTGACTGACCACAGCAGCAGGCGATTTAATGGCATCAACATTCTGACAGGAACTGCTGACAAGGCGATAATGAGATTAGTGCCTTCTAATTCTTTTATTAACAAGTAGCCAAAGAATCATTTGGGCATGTCAGTAGATAATGATAGGAATTAAAGGACACTGGAACTTCTGAGCAGCAGTTCAGACCCTTCACATTCTGAAGAATAATTTGCAGATTCAGGTGTATACTTATGATATTCATATTTAATTATAGTGAATGATGATGTTAATTAAAGTTAATAAGAATGGATGCACTCTTGTTTCTCTTTAGGAGTGTAATGTGTTTGGGGGCAGTGAGGAGGAGCTGTAACAGTGCAGATTATATGAGGTAATTGTCTTTGAAAAAGGCTACTTCACAGCATTCACATCTGAGCCCATACTTGAAGCCCTTATCCTGTCTCATAATGGAGCCTAGCGTTAAGTTTCATTTGGCAAGCTTTCCTGTTGTACAGAGGGGCAGTTAGCTGTGTTAGTTTGAAGTCAAGCAGAAGGCACAGTAGAGGTGCATCCTATTAGCTAATTGAATTAGAGAGGTGTAAGCTTATGTATAAGTTTAGGAAAAAGAATAAGCTTATGCATCTCTGATTCAGTCTATAAAGTGGACCACAACCCTGCTTTCTACTCACCTGTAGAATCCTTGCTCCAGAGGCACGTTTTCTCTTGAGATATTTCTCTTGCTCTAATGCTGTCCCTTGACATTGGCATTTATAGCAGTTAGATAACTGCAAAGTAACATGTATTTGTTATTAATGTACTTAATTGACTATTGCATTAATGCTAATTATCTTTGACAGAAGTCTGATGGATATGAAATCATGGTTTACAGCCTCAGTATTTCCTGCTAAAAGAGTGAGAGAGAGGAGATATTGAGGATATGGGCAACAGTGGGAATTTGAGTAGTGGGAATCTGGTCTGGACCTACAGAGAGCAAATCAGGAAAGCCAAG
>NW_017728994.1:22621396-22622342 GCF_001723915.1 Gavialis gangeticus | reverse complement strand
TGCTTGACCAATCTCATTACCTTTTACGACCAGGTGACCTATTACCCAGACAAGGGGGAAGAGATTGGTGGTGTATATCTTGACTTTAAAGCCTTCAATCTGGATCCCATGATCACCTCCTGGCAAAACTGGCTAACTGTGGCCTTGACTTCACCATGATCCACTGGCTGGGAAATTTGCTCTGAGGTAGGACCCAGAGGGTGGTGGTGGTGGATGGAAGCCAGTCGTCTTGGTGTGCCATCACTAGTGGGGTCTCTTAAGGCTCTGTCCTAGGGCCTATACTGTTTAACATCTTCATCAATGATGTGGACATTGGTGTCAGAAGCAGACTGGCCAGGTTTGCCGACGACACCAAACTCTGGGGTAAAGCATCCATACCTGAGGATAGGAGAGTGATCCAAGCAGATCTTGGCAGGCTCATGAAATGAGTGGATGAGAACCTGATGGGGTTCAACACTGAAGAATGCAAGGTTCTCCACCTTGGGAGGACAAACCTGCAGCATCCTTATAGGCTCGGCAGTGCTACGCTGATTAACACTACAGATGAAAGGGACTTGGGGGTCATGATTGACCACAAGATGAACACGAGCCTTCAATGTAATGGTGCAGCTAGTAAAGTGAGCAAAATGCTGACTTGCATCCATAGATGCTTCTCAAGCAGATCCCAGGATGTCATTCTCCCATTGTACTCAGCCTTGGTGAGGCTGCAGCTGGAGTAATGCATCCAGTTTTGGGCTCCACAATTCAAAAAGGATGTGGAGTAGCTTGAGAGTGTGCAAAGGAGAGCCACGCATGTCATAGAAGCATAGAACTAGGGTCAGAAGGGACCTTGTAGATCTTCAAGTTCGACGCCCTGCCTGGGCAAGAGAAAAACTGGGCTTAAATGACTCCAGCCAGGCATCAAGCCTCTTCTTAAAGACCCCCAGGGTAGGAGCCAGCACCACTT
>NW_017728994.1:22611338-22621234 GCF_001723915.1 Gavialis gangeticus | reverse complement strand
TTGACATAGAGCACCACACCCCCACCTTTCCTTCCTTCTCTATCCCGCCTGTAAAGCCTATAGCCCCTAATGCCAACTGTCCAGTCGTAGGATGGATCCCACCACGTTTCTGTCAGCCCTATTATGTCTGGGTCTGAACTGGCTATTCTGAGGGCAGGTTTCTCCTGTTTATTCCCCATACTATGAGCGTTGGTATATAGGCATTTAAGCTATATAAGCCTAGCTGCATGTGCCACCCCCCGATTTAGGAGACTGTCCGGACCCCTGTTTCTTACCTGGGCACTCCTTGGATTTGTCACCTGTCTTGCTTGAGTAGTGTCTCCTTGTCTTCCTGCGGCCCTCTCCCCCGGCAAGGCTAGTTTAAAGCTCGCCGTACGAGATCAGCCAACCTGGAAGAGAAGACACGCTTGCCTTTAGGAGAGAGGTGAAGCCCATCCCACCCCAGCAAGTCCCCTGCCCAAAAGCATGGGTCATTATCTAGGAACCCAAGGCCTGCCTGGTGGCACAAACTGCGTAAGTGCCGGTTGACCTCGCCAATGCAGGCCCCGTGTTGCTGTGCCCGCCTACTCACCGGAAGAAGAGAGGAGAATACCACCTGTGCCCCCATCTCCTTAAGCTTGTCCCCCAAAGCCTTGAAATCCTTCATAATGTGGTCAGGGTTGCCCCTTGCCACGTCATTTGTTCCTATGTGGATGACAACCATGGGGTACTGGTCTGCAGGTCGGATGTAGGCCAGGATCCTCTCCGTGATGTCCCTAACCCAAGCCCCAGGCATGAAGCAGACCTCTCATGTCATGGGGTCAGGCCGGCAGATGGGACCTTCCAGTCCTCCTAGGATGGAATCTCCGATGACGAGGACCCGGCGTTTCTTCCTGCTGGTGTTCACTCTCTGCCCATTCTTTGTCATGTGGGGAGTGGCATTGTCCCTGCCAGAGCCAATGTCTCTGTCTTTCTGCATCACAGCTGCCAGGGCATTGAACCCGTTCCCAGGTGAACCTGGGGAGCTTCCACCACTCTAGGTCTAGCAGCTCTGAATTTGGACACCTTCTGCCACTCCTGTGTTGGATGCATCTCCTGTGGGGGCTGTACAGTGGGTGACCAGGCCTGCAGAGAACAGAAATAAGCATCAATTTTATTCTCTGCATCCCTGATCCCCCTCAGTTGGCTCACCTCAGCCTGGAGCTCCCTCACCTGCTCCTCTAGGGCCCTAAGTTGTGTACAGGAAGGACAGGCAAGGGGACCACTAGGCCCCATCCCCTCCCCAGGACCCCACTGAGCCCCTGCCACAGACAGGGGCAAGGGGCCATGGACCCTGCCATGAGCTCCGTCTGGGTAGAGGCCTCAGAAGAGCCCATGGTAGGTAGCAGCGCCTGGGTGGAGCCCCTG
Source organism: Gavialis gangeticus (assembly GCF_001723915.1). Lineage (NCBI taxonomy): Eukaryota > Metazoa > Chordata > Crocodylia > Gavialidae > Gavialis > Gavialis gangeticus. Next base: position 22,619,848 of record NW_017728994.1, on the reverse strand, counting down.
GGAGCTGGTCTCTGCGTCTGCAGAGCTGCACTTGCTGCTTTTGCTCACTGGAGGTGCCACTCTGGGCAGCTACCTCGCACCTGCCTTACGCGAACGCCGGCGCAAACATGATCAGAGGTCAGGAAAACAGACCTTATGATGAGAGGCTGAGAGCCATGGGACTCTTCAGCCTGGAAAAGCGCAGGCTCAGGGGTAATCTGGTGGCCACCTATAAGTTTATCAGGGGTGTTCACCAGGACCCTGGGGAATGTCTGTTCACCAGAGCCCCTCAAGGGATGACAAGATCAAATGGACACAAACTCCGCTGCAACCAATTCAGGCTGGACATAAGGAAGAACTTCTTTACTGTCCGAGCCCCCAAGGTTTGGAACAGACTGCCGCCGGAGGCGGTTCAAGCTCACACTTTGAACACCTTCAAGACACATTTGGATGCTTATCTTGCTTGGATCCTATGATCCCTGCTGACTTCCTGCCCCTGGGGCCGGGGGCTGAACTCTATGATCCTCTGGGGTCCCTTTTAGCCTGAATGTCTATGAAATCTATGAAATAGAAAAAGAACGGTAGGTTTGATTTTGATAACTTGGGAGGACCAGACGGTGGGAGGAAAGGAAATGTGGGTGACAATAGGATGAGCCAAACAATGGGTACCAGATAAAAAGTTAGGAGGACCAAGGGATTCTGGGAACCCTTTCAAAAGGGCAGCAGCACGTATGTTCTAATTGCTGTGTGTGAAAGAGCTGAGAACAATTAAAATGCAGCAAACCCACTCCAACTTGACCCCTAGTTGAAGAGGTATTAAAGTGGAAGTTTGCTTTTTTTGAAAAGGCTCCAAGCATTTTTGTACCCACACCCTGATTTTTTTGGACGTCTGCAGCAGATGGGTGAGCAAGGAAGAGAATGGGAGCCTTGGAAATGAGGAGAGAAGGTAATTGTGCATATGGCATTGCAGTACAGCACAGTGAATAACATGGGAAAAAATGAAAAGGCGGCAAAGAGAATTATAACCCTTAAAAGGAGATACAAAAATGGCACTGTTCTTTTAAAATTAGCATTATCTGTTACTGGCAGACATCATACAGTTGGGGTTTAATTTTCTTTTTTTCCTGGTCTGTCTTGGGGGTAATGGGTTATTAATGTTTTTGTAAAGCACTTATATAATTGCAAAGTAACAGGGATTCATTATTAATATACTTAATTGACTAATGCATTGACACTAATTACCTTTGACGTAGAAGTCTGAAAGATATGAAATTGTGGCATACAGCCTCAGTCCAAACTGAAGCTGTCAATGCTAGCTAGCAAGCACTAAAAATGGCTGAGAGGCCTTCTCTGTACTTGGGGCTTGTATCAGCTGGACTACGTTGGTCACTAGTAAATTGTTGTTGAGCCAAAGCAAAGGGAAGCTGAGGTTTGCCTGAGTTAAAACAATTCTGGTCCCAAATGGGGGCAAAATAAATAGGTACAAAAAGTAGTTTTCTATGCTTAATATTTGACATCAGTAGAAGTATGTTAGTTGCTCTTTATAGATTGTTGAATTGATTGTCAGTGGGATATAAGCTAAGTCCCTTGTGTGCTTTTGAAAATTGTATCAAAGGCCAAAGTGGGATAGCAGTTGAGTGTTTGAAAGTTTAGACTGTGTAGGTACTGAAAACATTTGCACATTGGGTCTGTAAACTTTACTGAGTTCAGGTTAGAATACAGCAGTGCATTGGACTCTGCTTTTGATGAACATGCTTGCTGAAGCTGACTGACAAGTGCTGGAGTTGTCATCACCCACTTAAATTCCTCCCTGTGTATGCTGTGCTGGGGTGCACGATGATCTGTTCAAAGATGTGATACAATTCTCTGAAGTCACCATTTTCTGGATGTTGAAAGTATAGCTTTCCTCTTGAGCAGCTGATACCTCAGTGCCACAAAGAAATTGGCAGTATCAGGATACTAGGGAGAAAGCTGTCTGCCGACCCTAATATTAATATATCTTTAATCGTTATGAAAATGAAAAGGAGGAAAAAGAGCATAACAGAAGCTCTTCTAAAATCAAGTATAATGGTTTGCTTTACAACCCTGCTTTCTTGACATGGCAGGGCCTGCTCATTGGTGTCTTAGGCTTTCCTGTTATTCAACCAAGTAAAATGGTTGTCAATCTATTTTAAGCTAAGAAAATTGAACTGGGTTTTTCAGGAGTATTGGTTGGCTTAGTTATGCCAAGCTGTTTCTTTGGATGGTAATAATAGATGTGTGCTACAGCAATATCTCTGACACAGTTGACTAGTTTTTAAGTTTAAGGCTTTTCCTCCTTGTATAGCAAGTTGCCACCTGCACTTGAAATGCAAAGATGCCATACAGTTATTCATCCTAAAAAGCATATGCGGCTTTGTTAAAAGAATGCATCTAACTTAAATGAGGTGACTATATTTCATTGCTACCCTACTTCACTAATTTCTCTTCTAAACCTAAGCAGAATAGTTTGAAATATGTTATCAAGCAACAGTGTATAATAGGGAAAATGATCAACCTGGGGCATTGATTCTAATAATTCCTTTTTAGATCATTTATTTTTTAACCGTTTTTTACAAACCAAATGTTAACGCATATGCTTGATTGCCAACCACCTCTGGGCATCAAACCTGTTTTTTCTTGAGTGCAATAAGTGATTATCCAACTCATGCTGCTCAGAAAAAGAGGTTTTGTTTTAATAAGCAGTTTGCAGTTTGGCACACAATGCTGAGGAAAGCAACATTATCTCCAGCAGTAAACTCTGCAGTCATTGCAAAGCTTGACAAGAAAATGATTGAGTCTGTTTGTTATACCTTTGTGGGGCTGCCACTGCTGCTGATGGAAATGTTGCTGTTTATTCAGCAATGCAATAACACTTTCTGTAATTTATGGATGCACATTCCCCAGATTACTAAAGGTAATACTGTTGACTAAAGGAAAGTATACGAATGGATAGTTTCAGTTGTTCCTGTCCTTATAAAAGTGATTGACTGTTCACTTTGTGCAGGGAAGAATTTGCACAGGCTCCTTCCCTCTTAACAATTACAGATTTCCCTTCCTCTGACAGTTGCAAATAACATTGTTTTAAGTGGCAAAAATATACTGGCTTCTGCAAGCCCAAAGAGTGAGATTCCAGGACTTGCCCCCAACATGTTTTCCACTGCCTGGCTTACCTTCCATCAGGTATATTATGTTCTCTCTCTGTGTATTTATTATATACAAGTGAAATATTATAAAACTTGTTAGCCTTCTGAAGTGCACAGCACTCTCCATAAGGAATCAAATGAAGAGGGCCATTTTTTTCTTCTTCTATAAATCCACCTGTGCTTTCTTGGGATCCTAAAGTAGTAGTGGAATGTCTTTTCCTATGTCTTTTTTTGCACATCTCGTGTACAACACAGGATTTTTTTTTCCTGGTTTGTTTCACTTATGCAGCTAGTTAAGGCTCTGGAAGAGCCTCTAGAGTCAACATAACATTTAAGACCTTGCTGATCAATTGTGTGAACGTGGTCTTCTACTTTCCATAAAGGAGCTCATGTCTTCTATTCTCAGTTGTGTTTCTTAGTTGCTACAGTTTGGGTGCTTGTAGGAAAACCAATCTCCTCCTTGCAGTGTAATTTTCTCATTGTAACTGGGTTGCTGATTCTGTGAGAAGTCTTCCAAGAAAAGCTTGGTACTTGTATTGTCTCACTCCGGTATAAAAAGTGGTGGTCTCAATCCCCGTTAACAAGTACTTACTCCTAAAAAAGTAGATAAATGCTTACACATACAAACATGTGATAAACCAGGACTAGGTTTGGATGACATTGTCTAGATGTTTCCTACTGGAGCCACTTATATCCTACTTACTCCTAGGATTTAACATGTTAATACTGTATTGTAGGGATACCTTTAGGTTGCTTTTGGCTGAGTGTGCTTCAAAATAGGGAGGCTGCCTAGAGGTCTCACCCAGATTTGGAGAGAGAAGTTGTTTTTATGCTAGCACCTTTTGCTTCTCCCTGATCTTGGATGTGGTTTGGGGTGTGTTTAAATGCTGGCTGTGGAAATTGAAGTAGCCTAGAGACTTCTTAGGCACCTTAAGGTTGTTGTTATGGCTGTGGATTGCTCAAGGATTGTGTATTTTAGGTAAAGATCCCCAGGCTATGAAGTAATCAAGTAATGGCTGGGACATAAAAATAGCAATAGAACCACCTATCTATAAACATTTTGTGTTGCTTTGGTGTTCTCCTCCTCTGTTTTATTTAGAGGATTTCTAGGTGACTGCTTAAGCTGGCTTCCTCACCATTTTGTGCTACCAGAGCAGCCTAAAATGACAGAAGCAGGCTGAAAGTGTTGATTAAAAATGGCTCGTCTTATTTGCCCTCAAGTATTTCTTATTAGAAATATTTTAACATTGTATTTGGTGTTAATGTAAAATGATTTCTGTGGTAGCTAGAATTTCTTAAAATTGTTATCACATCATGTATGTATATCTTTGGTTCCAAAATGTGCTACTTTTCCTCTTTGGCTACATGTAAATAAAATTATACGTGGCCGAAATTAGAAATTGTACCTGTGTCTGGCACAAAAGTATTTTCAACAACATATAGCCTGTTTATTGCAATGAAACATGAGGTCTAAATTTTGTATTTTAAATACTAAAGCAAGTAGGTACACATGAAGTGCTCAAGTTCTGGGTTTGTAGGGGAGTAATTTGTGGTAAAATTACCGAGGGTGGTGTAACATGTTAGACCCAACACTTACTAAGTGCAGTTAAAATACAAGCAGACAAACATTCAAGCAGTTTGGCACATATTAAGTACTAACTTTGTGCTTTGTTACACATTACCCTTAGGCTGTGCTAAATTTAAGGAATGTTATAGAATCATAGAAAATAAGAGTTGGAAGGTACCTCAGGACGTCATCTAGTTCAACCTCCTGCTCAAAGCAGGATCATCTCCACCTAGATCATCCCAGCCCAGGCTTTGTCTATCCGGTTCTTAAAAACTTTCAACGATAGAGATTCCATAGCCTGCCTCTCTGGGTAATCTGGTAGCACATGATGTGAGCAGTCGCATGTTAAAGGTTAATATACTCTCTAACCTGCATAGCTCTGACTTGTAGCTAGTGGACTGGTGAGCAAGGGTATGGGTAGGAGAGAGGATGCCTGGGCTCTATCCATGCTCTGGGCAGTGGTGGGGGGGAAAGTGGGAGAGGGGATTGTTGCTGCAGGAACATGGAGATGGGAGACAGAGAGGCATGGGGGCTATAGCTTCCCTTTACAGGCATTCCAAGTTCCTATTTTGGGGTAAGAAGAGAGGTGTGTGCTGTAGGGAGCCCTGCACTGACCCCTGCTGACATGATCCCAATCCCCACCCTACATCTTCCCTGGATGGTGTTGCTTTGCCTTTTACCCAGAGCCAGGCAAAAGGTGCAGAAAAATTCAGTTAACTGCAGCTACTTGAGCTTAATTGAAGTTTTTTCATTCCACCTGGCCCTGTTTCCCCCAAGTGCTGTTGATTGTCCTGTGGCCACGTGGCTTGATGGGGAATGTGGCTTTCCTCTGCTTCTCTCTCATTCCCATCCTGGGATTGGTGAGGTGCTAGATAGAGAACTGTGCCATGGACAGGCTGGAAACCAGAGCGTGGTGCCACCAGGGTTTGGAACAATGGGGCATGGAGCCATGGAGCGCAGGGAAACATGTTTCCCTCTGGTTCCATGCTCTCACCATGCTAAACACTGGCAGCTCTACCCTCCAGTTCCTTCTTCTCTACAGCACAGCCTTCTCCTGCCTCTCCAACCTCAGGTAGGCAAGGTTTAATTGATCATTTCCATAGCTATCATCCAGCTTCAGGTAAAAGGCATGAACACTTTGGTGAACACTAGTGAAGGGAGGGGGCTTGGAATTGGGTTGGCAGGGATCAGTGGCTACATGTGCACAGCTCCATGTTCCCATGCCCCCAGGGGAGGGATTGGGGCTGGGACAAGCTGCCCAGCCGAGGTGAGGTGTGCAGGACTTGGAGAGGAGGGCATGGGGGGTCGGGTGCGGGATGCTGGCAGGGCAGCTCTGGGAGCGGGGGCTATGCCCTGCTGCCACCTGCCCAACTGAGGCACAGGGGGGCAAGATGCAGGTGCGGCTCGCTCTGGGAGGAAGGGGGTAAGCGGCAGCAGGGCATAGCCCCTGCTCCCAGTGCTGCCGTGCCTGCATCCTGCCCTTCCCCACCCCAGCTGGGCAAGCCGTGGCAGGGCAGAACCCTCGCTTCCAGCATGGCTGTTCCCACATCAGTGCTGGGAGTAGGGGCTCTGTTCTGCCACCACTTGCCCAGCTGGCATAGGGGGGCAGGTGCTGCTGCTGCTTGCCCAGCTGGTGTGGGGGTGTGTATGGGATGGAGGGGTAGTACCACTGGGAGCAGGGGCTATGCCCTGCTGCCACTTGTCCCCTTCCTCCCGGAGTGAGCCACGGCTGCATCCTGCCCCCCTCCCCACCTCGGCTGGGCAAGTAGCAGCAGGGCATAGTCCCCACTCCAAGTGCTGCTGTTCCCGCATCCCACGCCTCGCTGCTCCATCCCTGACTCCCACGCCTCCCACCCCAGCTGGGCAGCTTGTCCCATCCCAGGCCCCAATCTGTCCCTCCCCCATGCCTGTTCTCTCCCTCCTCTGCCTATCACAACAGACTTACGCACTGGAGGCAGCTGCGTCCAGTGTGGTGAGGACTGCTGCCTGTTTATGGCTGAATCTCTGAAGCAGCGCCAAATCTTTGGATCTGATTCGGCCGAATCAAATCAGGACAGCAATCTAATCTCCTAATTGAATCACTGTCCTTCCCAATGGGCCAAATCTGAAACGAATACTTTCCGCTTTGCACAAGCCTAGTAACTACTCCAATGCCTTGCAACAGTTGCAAGTGAATATGTGACTAGGCTCTGAAATGTTTACGTTTGTTTTTAAAGCCGTGAACTTAGTAGCTGTCAGGGAGTCCTGTGGCTATGCAGAGTAACTTGGAGGACTGGAGTCTTTAAATTACTAAAGTGAAGCAGAAGGAAGTTCTGGTGTCTTGAATTACTATTTAGATGAATTGTTCATACACGCATCATAATGCTTCTAATATTATAGTAGATTATGCAGAGTATGTTTGCATATTGTAGCTGATGACTGCAAATTGCAGAAGCCCTTTATTTCAGATCTGTGAACTCTTCACATATTTATTTTTATTTATGCCTTAATTAATGTATTTATTGTCTCTGTACTCCAAGTATTTTTTGTTCCTCTCACTTTAAGATTTAGAAGACATTATTTTGTTGTTATCTTGGCATTTCCAATGAATTCATACCTCTGACACAGAAGTTGGTATCAAAGAGTTTAATGGGTTTTTTTGCTTCTTTTTTATAGACTGTATACACGTGGTCATCTTTGACAGTCTCCTTTTTAGAGGATATGGACTTTTTTCCTTTGTGCAATTGATTTATTATTAAAAATGTTGTTTCTAAATGATTGAATGCGATTTATTATCTCTAACGAGAGTCCCTGTTAAATGCAAAGCTGTCTTGTTGCATATTTCTTCTGGATGCAATTGCATATTTCTTCTGGATGCAATATGTGAAAGATTAATTTTGTAATTAAGGTCTGTAGGAATGTTCATAAGTATCGGACAGCATAACGTGGCCAAAAATAAAAACCTTTTATAGTTTTAAACTGTTACACTTCTTTTAACAACATAATCCCCTGCAAACTGAAACCCTTGAACTTCTAGGCAGCAAGAGTGGCATTGACTAACAGTTCCAGTGTAATGGATGCATTGCACCATTGCAGTCTGGGATATTGTTTAAATACCGTAAAAAGCCTTGCTCATTTACTCTGTCTGAGCACTGTAGAGAAAAATGGTGTGGTAATCCTGCCATAGCAGGTGGTACTACTTTCATATCAGTATAAAATGAAATTCTGTGGATGTGGGTTTTTTTTTCTGTTCACTCTTTTTAATCTTTAAATAAGACGATTGGTAGCCTGTTGGCAAGAAAATGGGCCTTGAATTTTTATTCAAAGTTATACAAGGATGATAGTTGGAACTTTTGGCAGGAGGCAAGCCATTGCTTTTCAGAAAGTGCTGTCAGGGGAAGCTTTTTCTGAGTTACCTGCTGGGTCCAAGCTCTTTTATGTTGTTGTTGTGACAGGTAGATTTATAAGGCTTGAAATTTGTACAAATCAGTTGTCATTCAGTGCAAGCTGTCAATGTGTCAAGCTGTCATGCCTGCTGTGAGGGGATGCCTGAGGGGGTGTACAAGGGGGCAACCATGGAGAAAGGAAATGAGTTCAAACAGACCTGAAATGGAGCTCACTTCTCTGGGTTTTCTGCCCCTGTAGAGCTGGCATTGATTTTTCTTGATGTTGAGCAACAGCAAACCCTAAATGACATGTTGTTAGCAATCTAAAGTTGCTGTTTATTGTCTTTTAAATGGCAGCAAATCATGCAGAAGAGAATACAGTGTGTATTTTTGAATTGTGCATGTTTAGCAGCATCCTGTTCATGTCACTTTTCT
>NW_017728994.1:22586224-22606338 GCF_001723915.1 Gavialis gangeticus | reverse complement strand
ATGGCAGCAAATCATGCAGAAGAGAATACAGTGTGTATTTTTGAATTGTGCATGTTTAGCAGCATCCTGTTCATGTCACTTTTCTGGCCTGGCTGGTTTCTGCTGGGAGACCTGCTCCTGCTGCATTGATGAACGCCACTTATGAGTAGTATTTTGCGGACGCAGCATGAAGGGAAGTTTTGTTACTTTCTGAGGGCTGTAGATCACTAATGAATGCAGTATTAAAGTATTGAGGAAACAGTTATGTTTAGCCTAAAAAAATGCAGGCTTGGCTTGGCTTGTATATTTTAGGTTTGTAAGACATTAGTTGGTTCATCAATTGTATGGTCCGGCTTTGGACTCGGTAAACAGATGTTTAATAGAGCTGCATAAATGGAATCAATTGAAAAACACTGTATTAGATAACTGCTGTGCAATACTGATTTGCTATTTCATCAACATCAAACTCTAGTTATTCAACTAGTAGAAAACATGATGGAATTTTTCTTATTCGTGTTAAGATTTTTTGTGTAGCAACTATGTTCTAAACATCTAGTTGAAGCACCATTGCCAGCTTGCTTTAATTTCATAATCTACTAGGATAGATTTCTTTTGCACAGTCTAGTTGACATGACCTATTGATATAGCATTATTTTTCAGGGATGTGCTATTGGCGTACATTAAATACTTAGTAAATATCGTTACTTTTTTAGTTAAGGATTCACATCTTGAACAATTTGGCATTTAATACGAATGACTTGGCCACAATCCACTATCCACATCTGGACTGACTATCCTGGCTTTAATTAGTCATAAGATTTTTGGCCCACTCTGTTGATCCTTCATCCATCAAGTGATACTGGAAGGAGAAAAAACTGCTGGCTGGAGCTGGAAAGTGGGAAGGTGACACTTGAGCAACAGTCAGCATCAAGAGGTAAAAAAATTAATCAAAGATTTCCATATAGCTGTTACCAGCTGGCATTCATGGCCTCTGAGCCGTTGAGCTAAAAAGTCTACAGAGAGGCGCATGGCGCAGCTGAGTTTGTCTTGTAAAAGCGCAGCTGTCCAAAACATGACAGCTACAGCATTAGCAGGGCCATTAAGAGGTGTAGAACATTTCCAGGGAAATGATTTGAAAAATGACAATGCTGGCTCCTGTGTGATATTAATTATACCCTGTGCTCATGGCAAATAAGCTAAAATAGTTGGCAAGAAAGACAAAATGAGGTGTCTTGTTTCTGATAGTCATTTTGATCAGTCATAGTACAAACTGGTATGGCTTTTTAAAGAAACAATTGCACTAATGGACAAGTGGCTTTTTGCTTTTCTTGATTATCTCCATATGTACTTTAATATAAAACCTAAAAGAGTTAGAAAAAGTCATAGCTTGCCCCCTTCCATCTCCCCCTTCCCCCCACAGGATCTTTGTTTCTAGAGGTATGCAGAAAGTAGCCCTTCTATAATATTGTTCTCTGTGGCTCAATATGACTTTATAGCTGGAATGTGAAACAACAGAAATAGGAATCCTAATACTATCTGCATCAAAAGTTTTGAGGTACCCTGTTGTGAAGAAAACAGAGGAGCAGCTCTGTGATCTTACAACCTTTTACTAGTAATGTTGAATGAAACAGAATATTAAATAGCTGAAAATGGAGTGAAAACTGAAATGTCATAGAAATTTGCTGTGTGTATGTTATGTTCCTTGTAATAAAAACATAAGCATAATGCTTCCTAAACTTTTTTTTTGGGTCTTATGCTTCTTTTCAAACTTATTATATTGATGTATAGTCTTATAATTGCTACAGATGATAGTAAGGAGCAAAGTTAACATTTTTATCACTACAATCGCATTGTAACCTCTCCAGCAAACTAAAACACATGGTAGAATTGTTCTTTTTCTTCCATTTATATTTTCCCTTTCCCTTTTCTTGCTTATCATCCAGAACTTTGCCACAAGTCCCAGTTTATGAAATAACTGTCTTGATAGCATTTGCCTGATGTGTATCCTACTGTAACATTGAATGTATGGAAAAATTGCTCAGCTAAGAATTGTTCCCATCTTTATGTACCTTAAATATAGAATGATTTTCCTTGACTCCTTTAATAACACTGATATAATATGGGGGAAGGTATCTGATTTTCCTGAAAGTGTTTTCCAGATTTAGTCAATGTAAAAAACTTCTTGTACATAAATAACATTCATATGTGTGTGATATAATGTTTATTATACATGCAATATGCATATTTTATGTAGTGTGGGTGTGTGTAATATGCATGCAAATGCACACATGCATGTACTCACTCCTTCCATACTATAGATGAAGGGCAGCAGATGCAAATCTACTATTATCCTAGCAGGAGGTGCTTACTCCAACTTCCTATCACTTTGAGTGCTGTTAATGATGCTGTTCCATCCCACTTATGAATGAAAGGATGAGAGGGAGCCAAAAAATCTGAACTGGGAAGGAGACAGACTTCTTGGACAGTCATCAGCAAATTACATGATCAATCCATTTCTTCACTATTAGAATTGAAGTAGTGTGGACATACAGAATAAGAGTAATAATACTATCACTGAACCCAAGCCTTTTTCAAGAGTCAAAATGGTCATGGACCATTGTACATAAAGGAAAAATTTCCCAGGTTAAGGGCATACAAAAATTCTTGAATTGATATAAAACTTTATGCCTTGGTCTAATGCCTGAGGATTAATATAACATCTTTTTGGGATGCAGATTAATGCATGTGTACCCTGCTCTGAGGTTTTTTTCAATTTTCTTTAAAACAACTGATGCTGTGTGCTGTCAGAAAAAAAAATGGGGACTAAGTGAACTGTGGTCATATCCATGGCACTTCCTAAATACTTGCCTGCCAAGGATGTTGACAATCAATTACTGTTTGCAACACTGATCACTGCTATAGGTTGAAAGGCAATACATGAGTATAATAATAGTAACAATAACATTCTATATAGTTGGTGGCTCTAAAATTCTTTCTGTGCTGGCGGGGATTTCCTCTGGTGTAGTGAATATTACTGAACAATGCTGAGTTAAAGAAGTACTTCCTTTTTTGCAACAATAGAACTTTAAAACTTCAGAATCCATAGTAGGCCAAAGCTCCAACAGCCTGTGGAGACTGAGATCCAGGATCATCCCTGAATTCTTCTGCTCTCTTTGCTTGTACATGAAAAGAAGCCCCAATTTGCTGGCTAGCCCCAGGAAAACTATTCAATAGGCTTGTCTTCAGCACTAGTGAGCAATGCTTTTTTTTTTCCCCCTTCTGGTCTGTGGATCAAATACATCACACTGATCCTGTAGTTAAATTACCCTATATAAACAACTCTTTGTTATTCATGCCTGTGAAAAATGTTGTGTGCTCTTGGTAAAGAAGAAAATAGACCTGGAAATAGGAGGTCACAAGCAGGTCAAAGTGTTTAGCTGAAAGGCTGGCAGAATTTCAAGCCGTGAAGTTTTGAGACCTTAGGATGGAGATTTAGTTGAGATGGACACTAAGTTTTATTATTTTAAAGTGTCTGGTCACAAGATTAAAGAAAAACCTACTAAGGTCAACCTAGATCTTTAAAGAGATGTTTAAATGTTTTGGCTCTGTTATCTGTTAATCCTTTCCTAATGTGTTGAACATGAGGAATAATACTCTAGTGTTAAACCACCAAGTGCAGAGAAAATGTCTTAAAATTACAGTGTTTGGTAAATTAGAGACTACTTGTTTTTTTTTTCCCTTTTCCAGTACTGAGGCAGAGACTGTTTTTCTTTTACCTTGTTTACCTTGAAAACACACTTTAATGCCTGTGGTGTTTCTGTTAACCTCACTGAACTCTTTGTGATTTCATTCATGTGATTTGTTATTGAATGACCTTTCGAGGATTTTACAAAACCTGACCTTTTCTTGTCAAACGTTCAAGGTTTTGTAAAGAAAAGCTGTCATTGGGACAGTGCTTGTTTTCCTAATTATAACTATTGTTTCCAAACATCCTTGAAAATGCAAATTTATATTTCTGTGTTGGATAGATGCTCTTTTTTTTCTATTTCTTGTTTATTTTGGAGCAATAGTAGTTACGAAATTGTCCCCATGATTTTTTTTTTAATAATACATTGAAGCTCTATATTTTGTTGCAGTAGCATTGCTCAAATACATTTGGCCACTCTCTCAGATTGGGAGAGAATTTGCCAAAGAGAATTATGGTTTAACTTTTCCCATAGATAAACATTTAGAACCATTATCTTAGCATTTGATAAAGTAATTTATAATATCATATTATCTTTGTATCGGTATAGAGCTGGTCAAAAATAAAAAAACGCGTACCAAGATTCTCCACTATCAGGGCTTTGATCCTTTAAAGTCACTCTTCTATAGTGTGAATGATATATTTAGAGTTAATGAGATGTTTGTTTGATGATACTGTTTTATACATTGCAAGGTCTAGTTTAATATATATTACAGTGAAGTAATACATTTTGTTGGTGTACAGTAAAAGGAGCAGTAGAAGGTAAGTGGAATGCTGTTAAAGGAAGAGTATACTAGCAAATGAAAGGAATAAAGCTGAACAGTGCACATGAGTCATTTAGTAAAAGGTATTGCATGAACTTCTTATGGAAAAATGTTCTCCCTATAATGTTACTGCTGTAAGAAGTTTCTTTATTAAGAGAGGTAAAGCCTTTATCTGAAGTGACTGAGTGGTAATGCAAAAGGACAGAAAGGATAGGATGACAAGTTTATAAAGAGGAAAAAAAGTATTTTTGACTATTACAAGTTTACTGTGAATCATGTGTTGTTCATGATTATTCCTTTTTATGAATGCAGTATCTATTGCAAATTGTCACAGTGTGTTCATAATGCATAATTTTAATTTTAGAATGACTCAGGACACTGATGTTCTAAAAAGTTTATAATAAGATTCTGTAAATTGTTTAGGTGTAACCTGAAAAAGCAGTTAATGAATTAATGCAGAAACATATCAATCTTATGAATATAAGATGAAATAGACAATATGTTACTCTGAAACTGAATCTGTAAAAGGGTTGCACAGTCTTTATAATAACAGTGGGAAAAGCATGATCTATGCAGTTAGTCTATAACTGATTTGGAGATGTATCAGAGGTGCATTTCTCTTAGCACTTGTAGTTGTAATGATCTTTTGGTGCTTAAGGTCAGTGTTTGCAGATTACTCGCTTCTCTTCTGTTACTGGCACTTGGGATGAAATGTGAGATGTGCAATCTCCAAGCTATTGTATAACCTTGGGTGCTTGGAAGAAAGTCAGGGACAATACTGGGACTTTTAGCTTGTGAAGCTTAGAAAATGGCAGGTACACCAATACCTCTGCCAGGAAAATTTGAAGCACTTAAGACCCCTGATGCACACATGCAGCTGTTTGTAGGGCCATGATGTCTTGGGGTATCTTTAGTGGGATAGAGCCAAGTTGTAGAGGAATATAGTTAGCTGACTCTGGTGTTGCTGTGAAATAAGTAATAAATCTACATATTTCACACTTGTAATCTCCTAAATACATCTACTTGGTAAATTAAGAATTTTGATTTCATGATTTTGTGTTGTGAGCCTCTACCGTGAAGCATTTCTATGCAGTTTCTTTTTTGCTCATTGTAACCTCTTGTGCCGCTCACTGGTGCACTTCACCCTAACTGGCTTCTCGGGAACTGCTGTCACTATAACAATTGACAGGTCACCGTGCAGTCAGATCTCGGGTAGTCCCCAGGGGTTCTCACCTGCCATGTCTTTGTGGGAATGAATTTGTTATAGGGAGGAAGATCTTGCATCCAGCCTTTCCTGGGTCCCCTCTTCAATCTTACTGTCTGGCTTTCTGCCTCGGGGCTCCACATCCCCTATACCCCACCTTATGTCAACCAGATGTTACTTCAGGCTGCGACTAGTGTTCATCACAGCATTGGTTTATCTTTTGTCCCCCTTTACATTAGTCCAGTCCAGTTTGGAGAGTGTATTGTCTGACTTTATGCCATGTACCAACTGGCTTGCACTTCTACCGAACTGGGTTACCTTGTTCTTTGGCACGTTCTTGTTTCCTCCTGATGTGGGTCCCTGACTGCCCACGGATCCTCTCCATGGATCCTCTTCTCTCTCTTCTTTAGGTTGGACATTTGTTCCACTCCCAGCTGGTCAAATCCAGGATCCAAGGTTTCATTTCTGGTAAGTAGCTATGTCCTCCTGGGCTTAACTTATCCCTAGTGGGTCCCTCCTGGGGCTGCAAACAGCTCCGGGCTGCTATGGGCCATCCAGAGGACTTGTATCCGGTCCTCTCTGATCTGTCTGATGAGGCTTTTAAATGTTCCCCGGGGGTCTGGCCAACAAATCGGTATTGGCAGGCCGCTATAAAGCGGGGCCACAGCAGTGCTGGCGCCGCTTCTGGCTCTCCCTTGGCCTGGGGCATTTTTTTCCTTTGTTCTCTGGCGCAGAGTTTTTTTTCTTCAGCAGCCCCATTACGGCTGCACTTCTGGCCCCGGTGGCCTTTTGCCGGCTCTGCGTCTCTCTTCCTAGAGGTAAGTATTTCTCTGTGGCGGTGTCCCTGTCACACTCACGTTTTCTTTTCTGCAGATTTTTGAGCATGTCACCTATCCAATGACCAGTTTGTGGCATGTTTTAGCTATTTGTGGAAACCTTTTGATCTCTTTCCCATCTTTGTTTCATCAGATATTGTTGGCCATGTAAATAAGCCAGTCATTTTCTAGGTCTCCATGTTGCTATGCATCTTTTAGTTTCAAGCTGCCTTGAAACTTCTTTCTAGCTTTGCTCTCTCATATATATCCCATATTTCTGGTGGCCAAAATGCTTACTTCGTTGCTTTCCCATGCTATGGTGGTGGCGTTAGGGTCAGGGTGACTTAAAAGTGCCACTTTTAGAGAAGCAGAGGGAGAATTCCCCATATAATTTTAGTTTTTGTTGGACTCAGTCCCACTTTGTCCTCTGAAGTCTTAGCCTAAGTTCTCCTCTTCCTCCTGTGGACCCATCTTAATGCCTTTCAGGAAACAGTCAGAGGGGGGAAAAGGAAGGTCAAAACAAGAAACCTTTACATGCAGAGTAGTGCTCCATGTGCCCCAGTATTGCAGCAATCACGAGCTGTGCCTGCTACCTCAAAGTATGTAGAAAAAACTTTTAAAACTGTGTGTGTCTGAATTGCCAATTCTCCAAATCAGCATTGAATCTTCAGATTCGGATTCAGCCGAATCAAATCAGGGACAGTGATCTAAATCAATTAATTGAATCACTATCCCTGATTTGGGTCAAATCTGAATCAAATAGGACCCGCTTTGCACACCCCTACTGGCTACCTGAATTTGCCAGTATTTCATGAGTTTGTGGTTCTGGTCCTGCATCTACTCATTCCTGGTGCCTACTCACCTTGCCCTGTGCATGCCAAAGAAATCTCCAATTTTCAAGAAGCAAAGGCTAAGGTGTGTTGGGAAGATGGCATCTTGGCAGCTGTTTTAAAATTCAGGATCAACTCTGTCTTTCTGAATGCTTCATTTTGGCTTCTTGGTTCTCCCCAGGAATTGCTTCTTGCAATACACAGTGTCCTTTCTTTTCTGCTGGTCTACAATAGAGAAAAACTCGGTAAACAAAATGAAATACATTTTTCCTCTGTAGGTGCAGTGGCTGTGGCAGAGCCTCCAGTGCTTCTGCTGCCATTAGAGGAGGTGAAGGAATAATTTGTACTGCAGGTCTAAATAAGAATCCCCCTGATGGCTTGACCAGGGACATGGGCCAGTGTCACTGGGCTGAGAAACTGCTGTTTTTAAAGGTTGGTCTTCTAATTTGAAGAAAGATCTGATGCTATTTTTTTTCTTTTTTCTTCAATGTGGTTGATATGGTGCTGTCTTTATGAGTGTTTATCTCTCTGTTCAGTACGATGCAAATCTTATAAGGTGACTGCAGATGACAAAGCAATTATATGCTGATCTTCAACCCCATTGGGTAACACCCTAGATCCCACTATATAGCCTTCAAATTGTTTGTGGTGGACATAGCAAGCCCTCTTGGAAAACCTGTATTTAGTATGTGTATTTGGGCCTTGAAGATAAATGGATGAGTCTAAAGGAAAACTTTCTGTCTTTTGAATAACCACCTTCTATTAGTTCTTGTGCTTTTTCTGTCTCCTTAATGCACACAAATGTACCAAATAATTTAGCTTATTACTACCCATTACATTCTGGAAGGGTTGAAATTTATGGTTTATGAAAGCATTGCTGACTTTCTTTTAAAGACTTAAAAAAAAGAAAAAAAAAGAAAAATACCAAACCAAAAACTTAAGGGGAGAAAAGTATATTTCACTCTTTTTTTTATAAAGCTGTTCGTGAGAGCCAAGCAATTTGTTGTAAAAGAACATGAAAAATAATGAAAAGGAGGAAAGATATTCATTCCATAAAGCCCTGTCCCTCTTAGTACTTCATTTCTCCATTACAGTCTTTGATCGTTTCATAAATGACCCGCCATGTCTGCATGCAAACAGCTTTGTCCAGTAGGCTATTTCAAACATGTTGAGAGGTTTATAGTAGCAGTTAGATTTCAGCTCCAGCTGTATAGTAGTCGTGATTCTCCTCTGTATAGAGGTAAAGCCATAGAGCTTAATAGCAAAGGTTTATATATTCAAAGACAGTACAATTCCAGATACATTCAACTTGACCTTAAAGCTCTTAAAAAAGTTAAAAAGGGGGAAATTTATTGCTAGTAAGAAATTTTAATGTAAATCTTACGGCCCAGTTTTAGCTGAAACCTGACTTTTAATAATTTGTGTGAAAAGTACATTTTTGATTATAAACGCCTATTGATTTGAATTTAATTGTATGATAGCTTGAGTACGTGCTTGCATTTTAGAGAGGAATGATTTCCTTGGGCTGAATAAAGTCTGAGGCCAAGTTTTTATATCAACTATGCTTTGAACCTGGAGTCATCTCTAAGCTAATAAGACACACTCAGATTACTACTTCAGTGGAGGAAAAAAATAAGGTTTAGGTGAATAGAAAGAAAACTTTATAATGGCTTGTAGAGACTTAAAAGTTCAATCTAAACTATCTCGTTTTTTCTCTTCAGTCTTGCACTTCATTTTTCTTGAAAATTTTAAATAACACTTGGTTCATGTTTCATAATTTAACAATAAAGACTTCTCTTCTGAGGGACGCTAGGAGAGCCACTGTTGCAGGGGCTGAGGGAATAGCTCTCCTTCAGTGTGACAGGAAGTTGAGGGTCTCAGTCAGAGGACTCAGGTGCCTGTACACTAATGCCAGGGGCATGGGGAACAAGCAGGAGGAGCTAGCTCTCCTACTCTCCAGTGGGCATTATGATCTAGTAGGGATTACAGAGATCTGGTAGGACTCCTCATACAATTAGAACTTAGCCATAGAGGGCTATGCCCTGAATAGAAGGGACTGACTAGGGAAGAAAGGTAGAGGTCTAGCTCTCTATGTGAAGGAGCAGTACACCTCCTTGGAGGCCAACATCAGCTCCAAGGAAGAATGGCTTGAAACCCCCCTGGGTCAAACTTTGTGGGGGTGGGGGGAGGGGTGGCAAGAGAGACCTAACTGTAGGTGTATACTACAGACCACCAAACCAGGGGGAGGAACTCTATCTAGAGTTTGCCCAAGCACTGACAGGGGCCACGCATGCATAGGATATGGTCATCATGGGTGACTTTAACTATCTAGGCATCTGTTGGGAGGAACGCTTGGCCAAGTCGGATCGGTTGCGTTCCTTCTTGACCTGCATCAAAGAGCTTTTTCTGGCTTAGGAGATGCACGGGTCAACTAGAGGTAATGCTTTTCTAGACTTGGTCCTGGCTAAAGGAGACAAGCTGGTGACTGATTTAAACATAAATTTTACCCTGGGCAATGGCAACCATGAAATCATCACATTCACTGTCCATCACAAGGCAGACAAATCAGATAGGAGGGTTGAAGTTTTGGACTTTAAAAATGCACATTTCAAAAAGCTCAGGTCACTAGTAGGGGAAGTGCTGCAGGACCAGGGACCAAAGGTAAAAGGAGTGAATGAAGAGTGGTCATTCCTTAAGGACATAATCCTTGAAGCACAAAGAAAGTCCATTCTCATACAGAAGAAAGGTAGCAGAAGGGCTGGAAAACCCTTTTGGCTGAACAGGGAAAACATGGTCCTCTTAAGAAAGAAAAAAGAGGCACACAAACAATAGAAGCTTGAGAGGCATCAAGGAGGACTGTATAACAACGGCCTGTACTTGTCGGGAACAGATTAGAAAGGATAAGGCAACAACTGAACTTTAAATTAGCAAGAGGAATCAAGGACAACAAGAAGTCCTTTATGTACATAAAGAACAGGAGGGAAACAAACGGGAGTATGGGGCTATTGCTTGGCAGCTCAGGACAGCTGGTTACCAGCACTCAGGAAAAAATGAACTCCTGAATGTCTATTTTGCTTTGGTATTCCACTGGGCCCAAGGAAAAATCATGCCAGATAGGGTACAGAATGAGCAGGGTAGGAATGACTGCCTGCCTACTATAGTCGTAGAACTGATGTGCAAACATTTGAAAAAATTATAGATATATAAGTCAGCAAGACCAGATGAACTTCATCTGAGAGTGCTGAAGGAGCTGGCCGAAGTCATCGTGGAACCCCTGGCAAAACTCTTGCAAAAGTTATGGCACTCTGGAGAGGTCCCTAAGGACTGGAAGAGGGTAAGTGTTGTGCCCATGTTTAAGAAGGGGAGGAGGGAGGACCAAATGCCTAACTTCTATCCCAGGAAAATCCTGGAAAAATTCATTAAGGAGTTTATGTGCAATAGGCTTGCAGAACATAGGATTCTGAATGATAGCTAACATGGTTTCATTGTGGGCAGGGCTTGTCTTACCAACCTCATCTTCTCTTACAATCTGGTAACTTGCCACCTGGATAAGAGAGAGGAGGTTGACATTGCGTACGATGACTTCCAGAAAGCCTTTGATTTGGTATCCTGTGATGGTCCTACAAGAAAACTGGAGGATTGTGGGCTTAACTGCGAGACACTTGGGTGGGTAGGAAGCTGGCTGTGGAATATGACCAAGAGAGTTCTTATGAACAGAGCTGTGTTGTCTTGGCAAGAAGTGGCCAGTGGTGTCCCTGAGGGGCATTGCTTTGTCCAGTGCTTTTCAATATCTTTATCAATTATGTCAATGTGGGGGTGAAGAGCTCACTGGCCAAGTTTGCAGATGACACAAAGTTATGGAGAAGCGTTATCACACTTGAAGATAGGCTACAGATACAGGTGGACCTAGACAGGCTGAGAAGTTGGGTGGATTGGAACCAGATGAAGTTCAACATAGAAAAATGTAAAGTGCTTCACCTGGGGATGAACAATCCCCTACACACCTGCAGGCTTGGTGGTGCTAAACTGACTAGCACCATGAATGAAAGGGACCTGGGGGTAATAATAAACCACAATATGAATATAAGCTGGCAGTGCAATGCTGTAGCCAGCAGGGCAAATAATACTCTGGCATGCATTGATCGATGCATCTCCAGCAAAACCAAGTGATTCCTCCATTGTACTCAGCATTGATGAGACCACAGCTGGAGTACTGCGTCCAGTTTTGGGCACTGCACTTTAACAAGGATGTGGGAAAGCTTGAGAGAGTCCAGAGAAGGGTCACTCATATGATCAGAGACTTGCACAGCAAGCCATAAGAGGAAAGGCTGAGGGGTCTGGAACTCTTCAGTCTGAAAAAGAGAAGGCTGAGAGGGGACTTGGTAGCAGCTTAATGCTACATCAGGGGAGTACATCAAGGGCTCAGTGAACAACTGTTCACCAGGGCAACCTTGGGAAAAACTAGGAATAATGGTCACAAACTCCTGGAAGACCATTTCAGGCTCAACTTTAGGAAAAACTTCACAGTCAGGGTGTCCAGTCTGTGGAATAAGCTCCCTCCAGAGGTGGTGCAATCACCTACCCTGGAAATCTTCAAGAGGTGACTGGATGGTCACCTCACTGGGGTAACCTGACCCCAGTTGTCTTTCCTGCTGGGTGCAGGGGGCTGGACTTGATGATTGTCCGAGGTCCCTTTCAACTTTATAATCTATGAATTTCTATTCCACTCCAGCATTTTGTTTAAATATGCTTGTTGAACTGACTTTGCTATTTGTTCTTTCTTTGGGTTTGATGTTCCCAAAGAAAGTTCTGATGCACTTAAGTGACCTGTTCAAAATACCTGTTTGAGTCTTCATATCAGCTACCTTCTGGTGTTGATTCAGTCTTTTTTCCAGCTTCCAATTACTGGCATAAATTTATTCTTGGCACTGTTTTCTACGTTGTCCCCCTCTCTCCCATGATCCATGCCTGCCAATCTGACTCTTCCCGCTGCTTATTTTTGCCAGTAACTCTGTGCCTATTTTCATGGTTTCTGGGTTTGCTTAATTTATTAATTCAATGCAAAAAGAAAAACTCTAAGACAGCATTGACAGAGGAAAAATTACCATTTATCACATGATCAATTTAAATTTTTTATCAGTCTGTTTTCATCTCACAGTAAGCAAAACTAAACTGTGGTAATTTAACCCTGTTTAACTGAGGGATAAGATAACCCGGTTCAGCTTTTAGAACTTGTGTTATTGAGGCAAACAGACAAAACAGTTATATTAAACTGAGTTATTGTTAACTTAACAGCTGGTATAATTGCCTGTCCCTGCCCGCAATAAATTAAAATAGCCAAAAGATTGGCTGTGTAACATGAAGAGGGAACCTGGTCTTCTCTGTTTAAATATCACAAATTCTTTGATTTTAAAAAAATTTTAAAAATTGCAAATGATCTCAAAATGCTAAATTAGCATTTTTCACAATTAAAATGTGCGTGTGTGTGTGTGTGCACATACATGTGTGTACATATACGTGTGTGTATACAGAGAGAGAGATCAATTGAACACCATGTTTTATATACAGTATAACCTAATAAATCTGGTGTATTCGGGACCAATCACCTGCTGAAAATTTGAAAATGCTGGCTTTTGAAACCGGTGTGGAGTGGGCAGGTAGCGGTGGCTGGTCCCAGAGCAGCGGATGCATGTGGAGTGGCAACGCAAGGTGGTAAATGGTGGCAGTAGATGCCACGTGCAAACTTCCCCTTTGGCATCTGGGAGGGTACAGGGGAGAAATGGCCGGTCCCAGAGTGGCAGGGGGAAGTGCCAGATTTTTGATAGTTACGGATTTTTTATATCCAAATTTATGAGGTTACACCACATGTGTGCGTATGTATGTATACACACCTACATACAATTTTAGGCAGGCAGGCAGGAAAATCCAAGAAAAATGTCAGGAGCAAAATCAAGAACTGTTCCTCGCCTTCATTGATGTGACCTGACCAAGGAGTTCAGTTCCTTAAATCATGAAGCTTTGTGGACCGTCCTCCAATGCCTTGGCTGCCCGCAAAGTTTATCATGATGCTGAGGCTCCTGCATGATGATATGACCACCACTGTCCTGAGTGGAAGATCTGAAACCGATGCCTTCCACATCTGGACCAGGGTCAAACAAGGTTGCATGATAGCCCCCACCCTGTTCACCATCTACCTGACCATCATCATCCACCTCATCCAAGATGATCTACCATCCGGCGTCAGTATCCAGTATCAACTGGATAGGAAGCTTTTCAATCTTGGGCGCTTCCGGGCAAAAATGAAACTCACCACCAAGGACATCCATGACTTTCAGTTTGTGGACAGTTGCTGCATGATGTCTCACTCTGCACAAGATGTGCAAGCGACCTTAGATCTCTTCAGTGCTTCAGGTAAGAGACTTGGCCTGTTCTTGAACATTGCAAAGATGAAGGTTCTCCACCAACCCTCCCCATGTGAAGCACTTTACATCTCTCTATGTTGAATATCCCTCACGCTATCTACATAGACAGGGGGGCTCTGGAGTACGTGGAGTGCTTTCTGTATCTTGGCAGCCACCTCTCTCAACGGCCTACCATTAATGAAGAAGTCCAGCACTGGGTCAACTGCGTCTGTGCCACCGCCTTTAAATTGCAACAATGTGTCTTTGAAAATAGAGACCTTTGGAAGTCGACAAAGGTTCTAGTTTACAAGGCTGTCATGCTGGCCACCCTCCTCTACTTCAGTGAAACTTGGGCTGTCTACTGATGCCACATTAAGGCCCTAGAGAGCTTTCATCAGTGATGCTTGCATTGAATCCTGGGAATCAAATGGGAGGACCACCAGACCAGCACGAGCGTTCTCCATGAAGCTGTGTGCACCATCATCAAAGCCTTGCTCTTGAGAAATCAACTCCAATGGACATCCACTGTGTCTGGATGTCCGAGAACCACCTGCCTCACCAGATTCTCTTTTCCCAGCTCTCTGTTGGCCAGTGCTTAAAGGGCAGCCAAAGGAAACAGTACAAAGACGCACTCAAGGTTGCTGTCAAGCATGGAGGCATCAACATTAATGGCTGGGAGGAGCAAGCTGCTGACTGTTTGGTGTGGTGCCACCTGGTCCACTGAGGTGCACCACTTTGAGGCCTAACAAGTCAATACTGAGGTGAAACGGTGGTGGTGGAGGAAGGAGACCAACCTGGAGCTGCAAATCTCACTCCTCTGCACAACAACGTGCTCCCATTGCTGAAGAATGTGTGTATCCAGAATCAGGCTCCTCAGTCACCTGAGGACCCATCAAGCCTGATGGACATCATGCTTGACTTGGAGGGACTGCCATATGTATACACACATGCATACAATTTTAAAGCAGTTTGTAAGCCTGCCAGTGCCTCAATCACTATAATAAAATAAATTCTAAATACCTATAAATCTTGGCATTTGATTTTGGGATGTTTATTACAGAAAATCAGAGCTTTCCCTGTCCCTTTCACTCACCAGGACAAGGGTTCTTCTGCAGCTTCCCTTCTCCCATCCCACTGCTTTGTGGCATGGAGCAGCCCTGCTGGTACCCTGCCCATGCCATTGCCCCTCACTCCTATGCCACAGTTTGGGCTCTGCTAGTGCTCCTCATGCCCTACCCACAGCCCCCTGGCTCTGCTGGTGCTCTTCACTCCCCACCTACGGCTCCTTACTCCCCCAGCCTTCCCAGAGGGGGACCCCAGGTGCCAGGGACCTGGGTCCACAGTCCCCTGTCTCATCCTCCCAGCAGCATCTGAGCTCTAGTTGCCGCTTGTTGGAAGTGGTGGCTGCTGCATCCCCAGCAGAGCCCAGCTCCCCCTCCCCCAAAAGCTGAATGGCCTGAGTAGAGCCCATAGGGGTGGGGGAAATGAGAGTTGGTGGCTGTGGGTTCAGGGTTCCCTGCCTTCATGCCTTCCCTTGGGGGGCCTCTGCCACTTAGCGGGTGGGGCATGACATGTTCAGGCAGGGCAGGGTGGAGTGGGGAAGCTTGGTGCTACTGCTGGAAGCTCCATACTGCTATGCTGAGGTACTCCCTGCCCACCTGGCAGCAGTGGGGGGTGCTACTCTGTGCTGCCACCCATATTACTGCTGGACAGGCAGGGGGTCCTTGCCATGGTGTGGTGCAAGGTTCAGTGGTGGCACTGAGTTTCCCCCCCCCCCCCAGCTCTGCTCTGTCCTGCTGCATTGGGTCCCACCCAATGGGCCATGGAGTCCCCCCAGGGGAGAGCAGCAGGATGGGGAACCCCTGGTCTGCAGCCAGCAGCCCACATCTTCCTGCACCCAACACACACATCTGGGGGGCACATGTTCCCCATGACCTCCCTGGGAGTCTGTGCAGCAGCAGGGAGGCAGCCCTCAGGCAAGTTGCCTGTGGCTCTGTCCTGCTCCCTGCCTAGGCCCTGCAGCTGCACATTTCAACTCTGGGCCCCAAGCCGCATGCACCACCCCAACAGGACAGTAGTCCAAGGTTCAGTCCCAGCCCTGACCAACTCCCTCTCCCTCCCTCCTTGCCTCTGCCTCTCACTCACTAACGGGACCTCAATCCCCACCCCCCAGACTTACCTGCAGGGAGCTATGGGAGTTGCTCTCATGCTGCCTGGCATGCATATGGGTGCCCCCTGCCTGATCACAGTCTTTCTGCTCCCTCCAGCCCCTTGGAGGCTGAAACACTGCCAGCCTGCAAGGGATAACCTGCTATTTCCTGGGTTTTCCTTCTTGAAAAGAGAAAATCCAGGTTTTCCACCTTGAAAAGAGAAAATCCAGGTTTTACTGGGTTGTTCCATGGTGAATGGAAAACCCAGATCCCTGAACATGAGCATATCTCATACCTATACTCTGATTAAAGCCTGTTGGTGCCCAATCCAGTACTTTTATGGGATGTCTGTTCTATAGGAAGCTTATTTGGCTAGGGTCTTGTAACTCATTTTGTGAAGACACATATACAACTATAACATGTCTGTAAATTATGAACCAGGGGGTTGGAGTTCTTGAAATCTAGAACACTAAAATACCGGACTTTTTCTCTTCTGAACAAAGAAGACTTTTAACATTTTAGGGAAGGAAATTAATGTCTTATAAAAGTGTGTGGGTTTTGAAATTTTACTTAATTTTCCCACCCAGAAAGTGAGGTTTTGTTTTGGCAATTTTTTTTTTCTCTCAAATAACTTACCAATCTTTTGTTTTTTCTCTGCTTGTGCATACACACTTCTCTGCATGGATGTAGACACACACATGTATTTTGGAGTGTTTCTTTTCTTGAGCTGACTGAATTTTGTGTTCACATTCATGGCACAGAATGGAAAAATCTGAGATAGAAGCCAAAGAGAGCAGGTGAATGATGTCAGCCATGATGAGGGATGCTTTTTAAAGAACTTTAATGGCTGTGATAAGTTCTTTCTTTTTATTGATGGTGTGTTTGTATTTGGGGGGTGGAGGGGCACTCAGTTACAAGTCAGAATATTTCTGTTTTGCCTCCCTTTGAAATCTGAACACCTTTATACTGACATAAGGGAAACTTGAAGACTTTACGGCTAAGGACAGACATTAAAAAAGCCTGAGCTTGAATTGATTCAACCTTTGCAGGTTAATCTAACCTGACTAGACTGAATCAGTTTGTAACTGGACAGACATTCTCTCTGGATGGAGGAAATTCAGGCACATGCCTGCAGTGGCTCAGGCTAGAAGCTGGGGGGTGCTAGAACAGTCCTCTCTTCCCTTGCACAGTACTGAGCTAAGGGGCCAGGCCCTGGCAGGATGCTTTGATTAGGGAGGTCTACCTGCATGGTCCCAGGCTTTTTCCTGCTTTCTGCTCAAGGGGCGGGAGTGCTGGCAGCCCCCAGCTAGCACTCTGAGGCAAGGGGAGGTGTGCAGTGCATGCATCTGTTGATGATACAGAGCTTTCCAATCTCCCTCCTTGCTTCTTTATACTGTCTGCAGCATACTGACAGGCAAGCATGCCAGCAGGGGGCTGATAACAGTGTTTTTTACCCCATCAGGATAGCAACAGCCTCTCTCCATTAGTTCAAACACTTTTTAAACAGCTTACCAGGTCACCTGTTGATTGGGTCCAAAAAGCCCTAAGCAGTCACTCTTCTGTCTGCCTGTCCCAGTGAAATTGGTGACACACACACACACACACACACACACACACACACACACACACACACACACACACACACACACACACACACACACACACACACACCCCCTACCCCTACCTCTCAGCATTAGCTAGTATACCACATGCCTAGGATCTGTGGGGCTGGGGTCTGTGGTATGGTAAGGAGGGAGGGAGGGATGGAGTGGGGGAGGATTCCTACCTGAGCAGTGAGGGGGGTGAGGTAGGGCATGGGGAAGCCAGGCAGACCCTGCTGTACCTGCAGTCTCTGCCGGAGCTCCCACGAAGGAGCAGAGGGGAGAGGCTATCTGTGTTATAGAGGAGACAGCCCCGCCTAGCCCAGACAGCATGCTGGGATTGTGGAGTTTGGTTTAACTTAAACCAGGAAGAGGTTTGGAACAGACATTGCATAAACTGGTTTGACCCAAATCAGTTAAGTCTGATACTACATTCAACCAGACTTATCTCAAACCAGTTTCAGCCATTTTTAAATTGGTTTATGTGCAATGAACATCAGTTCTGTTACAAGTTTCAACCAGTTTCTGATCACTTAAATTGGTTTATATGTAATGTCTGTCCCTAGCCTAAGTCACTGTCTTATGTACCATAGAGTGAACAATACAGATCCTTGAGTACTGTTGAGTTAATGGCATCAGGAAGCTTAGTGGTTTGCCTGCTGTATAGCTATTGATAAACAACTTAGGAAGATCACACAAATCTGATTGCCATTGAGATTGCAGAGAATGCCATAAATTGAGGAAGAAAGCTGCACTTATACTTCAATGCATCTGAGAATGGCTTATAATTTAGTCTTTGCATTAATTCTGATTTAAAACTGATCTGAAATGAACCACCAATATTAGCTCAAGAAATGCAGTCTCACTTTACAAAATCAGATAGTGACCATTCATGTAGTAATTAAATGGAAGTGATTACAAGATGAACTCTGGAAAATACATGCCTAGATTCAACTTGTTTCATATAATGTATTTTGAAGATAAGTTTGAGTTGGGTATTGATTACATCAAGTTGTTGAAAGCCTCAGGCAGCCATTGTTTTACAGAGATATATTTAAGTAACTGAGCTGGATAAGCATTTTGGACATTTTTTTTCAAGTTGAAAGCCTAGAAGGTAGGCATCTAAATAAATGCCTTTATTTTTATTGAGGTTGGGCATCTGCAACTAGGTGTCTTGGATGAATGTTAGGAGGAATTTATTTGGGAATTATTTGGGTGTCAGTCATGTCATCTTGTGCTAGGGGCTGTAAAAATGCATCACAGCCATAAAAAGTCCCTTCCCTGTAAGAGATTCCAGCCTAAGTATAGGATAAGAGACAGCACACAGCTATAGTAAACCAGTGGAGAAGCATAAACTTCGAAAAGCAGATTTTTGGGATTAGGACGTTCTCTTGTGAAGTGTACTCCAGTGTGGTTGGTAGCTGATGTCACGTTCGTGGTCCAAGATTGAGGACTGAGACTGGACATGCATTGGGAGTTTAAAGTGATACCGTGTGAGGTTGCGATTTTCCCAGGAGAAGAAAGTTGGCTACAGTCAAGTAAAGTTCTGGCCTAGGAAGCAGCCCAGTAGCTGTACAAGTTAAAGTTTTTCTTTATGCAGTGGTAAAGATGAAATTCTTTTAATTTTAACTTTCAGGTCCTTGCCTTGACTTAATATTAAAACAAGGGGACTCTCTGGAGTTTAATATAGATTTGGTGGGGGAGACGAGGGGAGCGAAACAATTTGTACTTAGAGCGCATGAGATTTCTGTGTTTGCTAATTTAGATCTAAAGGCTGACATGCATTTTTCCTGTTGATGGGATGAAGGAAAAATCTGAATATCAGTAGTAGAAAGCTAAATAAAAATGATTGTTGATTTAAATTACTGGAGTCCACTCATATCTTAGTCCATTAAACTGACTTAAGAGGCTATGACAGAAGGTTATGTCTTTCACAAATAAATCTTCTCTGTAAATCACTCTCTATAATTCTCAGGAGATCTGTTTAGGTGCAGATAAAGGGAAGAGGTCAGGTTTAGGGAACTATTTTTGGACAGATGTGCAAACACAGTAGGTAGGTCTAGAAGAAATTCAGACCAAATTATTTATATTGATATGAGTATCAGATTAAAATCACTGTAACAGGTATTTTTATAGTCAGATAAAATTTGAGACCTGTTTTTACTTTAATTTCTGTTGTGTGTATGATGGGAAAATACCCTACTTTCTCTCTCCTGCTCTCTAAAAGATACTTTCTTCACTATAGCCTCCATCTGGGGTTTCAAAATACTTTAAAAAAAACCCAAAACCCTGACCCTCCCCAAACCAAAACAAACAAGTAAAGTACATGCATGTATTCTAGTCTCCCTACTTAACTGAGAAATAGGGACAAACTGCATGTGTGGTATTTGGGGGGGGGGGGTTATTAAGACTACAATGATCTCTTGGGCTAGGGGCAGGCATTCAAAAAGCCTGAGCCTGAATTGATTCAATCTTTGCAGGTTAGTCTCATTTGGCTAGGTTAAATCAGTTTTGTAACTGGACAGAAATCCCAGAAATGCAGGTACATGCCTGCAGTGGCTCAGGCTAGAAGCTGGGGGGTGCTAGAGCAGCCCTCTCTTCCTTCCACAGAATGGAGCTGAGGGG
>NW_017728994.1:22581331-22586153 GCF_001723915.1 Gavialis gangeticus | reverse complement strand
GGGGGGGGGGGGGGGGGGGGGGAGGGGAATTCTTGCTTAGCAGAGGGAGGTAGGGGGAGCTGCAGAAAGGGACCAGAGGGGAGGGGTCAGTCTTGCTGTGGAGCAGAGAGCCCAGCCCAGCCCGGAGAGCATGTTGGGATGCTGGGGGTGTCTGCTTTATTTTAAACCAGCAAGGGGCCTGGGAGAGATGTTGCATAAACTGGCCTGTCCTGAATCAGTTAAATCTGATACTACATTCAGCCAGGTTTATTTCAAACTGGTTTATGTGCACTGAACATCTGTTCTGTTACAGGTTTAAGCCAGTTTTTGATCACTGAAACCAGTTTGTGTAATGACTGTCCCTAGCCTTGAAGATGGTGAAGGAGGGTTTGTAACACAGAATATTGGTTACTAATTTTGGGGGCTTGTTTTTGTTTCTGTTGTTTTCACACAGACTGGAAATGCTGCAGGCATTTCATGGCTTGACCTACTCATTTAGGGCTGATTCAGGATGAAGTAGGTAGTGACTTTGAAGTAAACAGATACCTGTGAAAGACTTGGTTGAGACCCATGACATTTCTTTTACTTTAAGAAAATTGTGTTGAAGCTTCCCTAAAATTAAACAATTTTGAAAGTCTATCTTCTTAACCACCTAGCTCTGTAAACACTGGTAACATATGCCTTGAAAGGTTACAGTCCTGCTTCTCCATTGGATTTTTCCTAGGCAGTGAATGCAACTTGTAACAAGAAGTATTCACTGGTGCTGCCATAGGAGGTTAATGGTTAAAATAAAAAGTTCACATGTGTATTAACAACGTGTTATGTGTTCGAGTGAAAGTGGGCACCTAGGGCAAGAAAACTTTTGAAAGCATTTTTGCTGTTTTGCAGCTCCTATTTAAATACCTAAATAAAGTGGTGAGGCTTTCGCAAATATGAAGCAGCACTGATTGGCCATTCAAAAAATCTGGTTTTAAAGTGTTTGGTCTTACAGTTCTTTCATACAGGGAGTAATGGTATTGAAATTAGAGCAGGTAATAATGCACTGTCATACAAGTCATTCTGCTTAACAAATGCTCAAGAAAGAAAATCCAAGACTTGGCCAGCTGTGTCTACAGCAGTTTGCTTTTACATCAAAGGTGTCAGTTTTTTGTGTAAGGAGGGAGAGTTTGGAGGGTGTGCAGATGAGGGACACAGAGCCAGGATTTTTGGTACTTATTCTGAATGCAAATTAGTTTGTTCTCCAGACTGAGCAAGGATAGCAAAGTGTTTGGGCTGTCTTCCAAATAGTAGTTATAAGCAAAAGCTTTGAATTCTGAATCCATAAGTAAAATTCAGTATATAAAGTGAGAGATCAATTGATATATTTCTTTTTATGAAGGGCATAAAAATGTATGTACAAAAACATACAGGCAAGACATTTTTAAGAGTTTTTATAGTAGCTGAATTAAGGCCAAAATGTCAGCCAACGAATCCTTTGGAAACCTTTGATATACAATTCACAGTGTTTTTTGCATCAGGTCCTTTTTACAAGCTATTATTTTGTTTTTGCATTTTCCAGAGAATTGCAAGTGATTTTGATTCACTCCCTCTACTGCTAAAGTTTCAAGCAGCTAAACTGGCTGTTCATTTTCCTATATTGAAAAGAAAAGTTTCCTAGGACAAAGAAAATTAGTGTTACATAATGGAATGGGTGACCTGGCCTTCAAAGCAATGCCAGTTGTCACCACAGTAATTTTGTTAACAAAAGTCCTTGTGACTTAAAAAGTTCTTTAAATAAAAATTAGTCATTAGGTAGAACAAAGTAATTTGTTTTGAGGAGGAAAGACTAGCCCATGCAGGAGAGATGCAAGTCACTGACATATGGATGTGATCTCCATTTCTTTGACCAGATTTGGTTTCTGCAGAGTGCGTGAGAAGGGAAGATAAATTTTGTCCTGGTAATACTATAGCGACTCATAAATAAATGGTTACCCTTTGGTGCTTACAGTTTTCATTAAAGTGGCCTGAGCTTTGCTATTGACACCATAGGTTGCCTATTCAGGGAAATGCAGTAAAATTTATCAGTGTGCTTTCTACACCTAATAAATCATCCAAACAGGGAACCATATGGCAGATAAGACCTTGAAAATGTGGCTTCAGCATGTGAAGAGTCAAGTTGCTGAAATCTTGAATGATTACAGCCTGTGCATTTTCCCCTGGAATATCTTATAGTTATTTTACATGCCATTTTCTTGTTCACCCTATCACCTCTTTGTCTCTCTCTCTCTCTCTCTTTTCCTCCCCCCCCATTTTTTTTCCTTTTTCGGCAGGACTGCTATTTCAGAAAAAAAAGTAAAACAGATAAGACATTTTTATAATGCCTTGCTGGTAGTAGCAAGAGGGGCAGGGAAGAGCAGAGACTGATGGGAAAGGATGATATATGTGGCGGCTGTGTCCCAACTCTCCTCTAGCCCATTGTCATTAATCATGGCTATTAGTTTTTTCAGAGCTGCCTTGTCTGCACAGTGCCTCAGAGAAGCCATTGTTTTTTGTTTCATACCACAGTCCAGAGGAAGGGGAAACCCTCCCTCCCCCACTGCAGTACTCTTTCCCTGCCTGCCAGATTTTTTTTTTGCCTTGAAGGAAAAAAGAGCTCAGTTGGTTGTTTGTACCTGTGTATAAGCACTTATCTGGTGACACAAACATAGGTCAGACAATTGTAATACATATTCACTGAGTAATAGGTTTGTTATTCACTCTACATTTCTTATGTGGAATTTCTGAATAATGCTGTAGATGACTTAGCTTGGACACCTTGTAATCATTGGACATCAGCAAGATATGAAGACCTATCCTCTGTACATTCCTAAAGAGACATTTTTAAAACTGGCTCTGCCTCTTTCTGGAGGTTGGGGGAAGGAAAATCACTGTCTTGAAGGGGTGATACAGCAGCTATTTA
This sequence comes from Gavialis gangeticus, assembly GCF_001723915.1. Lineage (NCBI taxonomy): Eukaryota > Metazoa > Chordata > Crocodylia > Gavialidae > Gavialis > Gavialis gangeticus. The sequence continues at coordinate 22,583,236 of NW_017728994.1, read as the reverse complement.
AATGCACTCTTTGCTATTTGTTCAATAGTAGCAGTGTAGGATGAAAAGGTTCCTTTAAAAAAACCGATCCCCCCCCCGTCCCCCCCACAAACAAATGTACACACTACCATCCTGCAATTCAGCCTGGCAAGAAACAAAGATGAAAAGAGGTAGTGTTCTGACATAAGTCACAGTCGCAACTTGGCTTCCTATTGATATCACAATTAGCAGGGATCCGGGTTTTCTGTTCACCATGGGAAAAACACAGTAAAACCAAGATTTTCTCTTTTTAAGAGAAACAGCAGGTTTCTCCTTGCAGTTTGGCAGAATTCCAGTCTGCAAGGGGCTGGGGGGGGAGCGGGAGGAGTGTGATCAAGGCAGGGGGTGCCATGTCCATGTGTATGCATGCACGTACACATGGCAGCCAGGCAACATGAGAGCAGCTCCCACAGGTCTCTGCAGGTAAGTTGGGGGGGGTGGGGATTAAGGCCCCCGTAGTGAGGGAGGAAGGGAGGGGGTTGGGCTCAGTTGGGGCTCAGGCTGCTGCCTAGCTGGGGTGGTGTGTGGGGCTTGGAGCCTGGAGCTGGAATTCATGCCTGCAGGGCCCAGGCAGGGAGCAGGATGGAGCTGCAGGCAGCAAGGGGGATGGCTCTCTGCTGCTGTGTGGACTTCCATGGGGATATGGGGGGCACATGTCCCCCAGATATGTGCTCAGGGCAGATGTGGGCTTGGGGCACCTGACCCTGTTGCCGTCCCTGGGGGGACTCCATGGCCCAGTGGGCAGGACCCAATGCTTCAGGGCAGAGTTGGGGAGGGGGAGCTCAGTGCCACTGCTGGGGGCCTCACACCACTATGGCAAGGTGCCACCTGCCTGCCTAGCAGCAATGGGGGTGGTGGCACAAGGTTGTGCACCCCACTGATGCTGGGTGGGCAGGGTTGTCTCGTCATGGTGGCATGGAGCTCCCAGCAACTGCACCAAACCTCCCTGCCCTGCTCTGCCTTTCCATGGTGGGTTCTGCCTACTGGGCTGCAGAGGCCCCGGGGGGGAGGGCATTTGTGTGGGGAGCCCTACACCTGCAGATGCTATTCTGCATCCACCTCCCACCTCATGGGTTCTGCTTTGGCTGTGCCACCTGTGGGGGGAGGTGAAGCTGGGGTCTTCAGTCCGCTGCAGCCACAGCAGCTGCCACCTTCCATGGGCAGCAGCTGGGGCTCAGGTGCTTTACTGGGGGGAGTGGGGGGCAGGTGTCTGTGGATCCGGGACCCTGGCCCTGTAGCCCTGGCAGTGGGGGGTCCCTTCCAGCAGAGCTGGAGGATTGGGGGACACCAGCAGGGCCCAGGGGGCTGAGAGTCAGGAATGAGGGGCACCAGCAGGGACAGGGAGTTGTGACTTGGGATTGAGGGGCATTGGCATGGACAGGGCACCAGCATATCAGGGCTACTCAGTGCTACAAAGCAGTGTGGAGTGGTCGAGCAGCCTCAGTTGGACCTGCATCCTAGTGAGTAGGGGGGGAAGAGGGAGCTCTGATTTTTCCATGATAAAAATACCCAAATCAAATGACAAAATTTATAGGTATTTAGAATTAATTTTATTATAGTGACTGAGGCACTGGTAGGCTTCCAAATTGCTTTAATATTGTATATATATCGATAAAACATTGTGTTCAATTAATACATGCATACATACATATATACAGTGGTATTTCTTTTTGATTGTAGGAATATGCAGATTTTGGCATTTTCAAAGAATTTGCTATTTTTTAAATTGGAGTATTTGAGATATTTAAACAAAGAAAACCAGAATCCCTGACAATTAGATATTTAAATTTTTTTTCAAGTAGAGGTTACACACTGTCTTAAATAATCAGACCAAATTTGTAAAAGATTGAAATATTTATAGCCATGAAGTTAGTTGTCACGAAATAT
>NW_017728994.1:22565865-22576331 GCF_001723915.1 Gavialis gangeticus | reverse complement strand
GAAGTAGGTTTTTATCTTAGCCCCTGTATTGGCTCCCCTAGGCCAATGCTAGGCCTTTCTGGTGGAAACGAAATATTTGAACTGGAGAAATTTGGGTACTCATAGGTGTAGTAGATGAGGGGTTTTCAGTAGAGCTGTGCAAAACAGCACTGTTTCATTTTGACTTTCATTTTGTCATTTTGAAGGGACAGCATTCATTCCATTTTGTTTTGTTGAAACTGTTTCACTGTTTTGACTTATTGCAACTTTTCGCCCATAGGCTATAATGGGGAATCATGAAAATGCCTATAACTTTGTCAAGCCTTGCCTGATTTGGATGAAAATTGCAGGAATGGTAGCCCCTTCTGAGGGCATGAAGTCTGCCAAGATTCAAGGAGATAGGTGCCAGGGTTTCTGGGAAATTGCATCTCAAACTGCTGACAAGCAGAACTCATAGCATTTGCTGGCAGCAGCAGCATGCTGTCATCCCGCGTGCAGATCTGGGGACCCGCATCCCCTGGGAGGGATGCAGGGTTGCGCCAGACCCTTCCTAGGGAGCACAGATGCCCGGATCTGCAGGCAGGCTGACAGCATGCTGCTGCTGCCAGCTGGGACTGGTGCTGGGCACAGTCCATGCCAAGTGCCAGGAAGCCTGAGGCTTTCCAGCGCTTTGCACAAGCTGCACCCAGTGTTGGTCTCAGCTGGCAGCAGCAGCATGGTGTCATCCCACGGGCAGATACAGGGGCCCATGTCCCCCGGAAGGAATCTGGTACAGCCTCGCAGTCCTCCCGGGGGCACAGGCCCCTGGATCTGTGTGCAGGATGACACCATGGACGCAGATGCAAGGGAGCAAACAGGATTCTATTCCACCAGGAGCCAGGGCCCAGTAGAGAAACTGTTAGAATTGCTGCAGTCTAAATAATGTCTACCATGATTGAGGAAGTATTGGGGCCAGCGGCAGCATAAGGCTTCCCGAGGCTTGGCATGGACTGTGCCCAGCACCAGTCTCAGATTGCAGCGGCAGCATGCTGTCATCCCACGTGCAGATCTGGGGACCTGTGCCCCGTGGGAGGAGTCTGACACAGGCCCGCAGCCCTTCTGGGTGGGACAGGCCCCAGGTCTGCATGCAGGATGACAGTAGACTGTTGCTGGTGGGTGGAGCTGGCGTTAAGCACAGCCCATGCCGAGTGCCAGGAAGCCTGGTGCTGCTGCTATTTTTAATTCTTCTGTTACTTAATGAAGCAATAATTGTATTAACTTAAAATCAGAAACTAACCTAATTTAGTAGTACAGGGGTAGTCAGCCAGGGGTATGAGTATCCCTGGGGATACTTGGGAAGGCCCCAGGGGATATATGCAGGTGGGTGGGGATGGAGTGCCTCCACCCACCATCCCACACCACCGTCTCCCAGGAGCAGGGCCAGGATGGGGGCGAGGGCAGTGATGCCCCTCTATGGGCCGCACAGGTGCCACCCAGCTGGTTGAATGCAGGGGAGTGGAGCTTGCATGCAGTGGTGGCTACCACCACCATCCACCACCCTGCACCACTGCTCCTCATCCGGCCACATCTTGATGTTTAAAATGGGCAGAAATCATTCTCTACTCATATTCTGCTTAAGTAACTCAAAAGTGAGACTTTAGAAGCAGTCCTAATTGGCAACGTGTAAGAGAATACTGAAGCTTCATATACTATATATCCCTGGCATTCCATTATCCAAGACAGAACCTGGTGAGAGGGTTGAATGGAATATGCACTCTAAAGATGACAATCTAGGGCCCCATTTAGAAATTTGGGTCAAATGCATACTGTGGCACCCTCTGTTGGTGCTGTAAGTATCTGCCTGCTCCCTGTAAGTATTTGCCAGGCCCCAGACTTGTCTGCCATGACTTGATGGATCTGTAATTGAAAGGAGGGGTTCAGAGGTGTTCCTACCCTACACATGGGGTCGATGCAGCTGGTTCTGGGTCTCTGCCTCCCCTACACCCCAGTCTACTTGCCAACCAGGAGATCTGTTGTGTCGCCACTCCAACTCCTGGCTTCTTCCTTTTACGGCCTCCTTTTGGGCCTTGGCTCTCTTGGCTGCAGCATACGCTGCAGGTGTGTAGTTGCAGCCTACCACTAGCCCCTAATTCTTGGCTCTGCACTGGCCCTGTGCTGGGCCTGGACCTGCTGTGCCCTCTGCAGGTTCAAAGATGGCTGTGCCCTTCCAGGGCCCCAGGGCAGTACCCAACCCTACCCCCCTTACCGGGGAGCTTGATGTTAGGGAGTCCTGCCTAGCTCCCTTACAATGCCCCTGATTGCCTCTGTCAGGACAGCATCACAGGGAGGGGGAGAAAGCTGTGCTGCTGGGTTGCACCCCGGTGAGCTCAGTGCCTTGCCTCCTGTCTTTCCCCCTGCACCTGGCTTCTGCCAGGGTTTTTAAATCTCCCATGGCAGCAGTCTCAGCTGATGTCATCAGCCGGTTGCTGCCCAGTCTGATTGACAGTCGCCTGAAAAGCCTGTGCAGCACCAGCTCCTGCAGCTTCAGCCCTTCCTCTGTCTCCATCCCAGGGAAGTTCCCTGTGGTGCTGGGGTCCCTGGGTCTCCCTTCGGGAGCGTCAGGGTCTGTTCCCAGCGCTACCAAACCTTGAGAGCAACCCCAGCTGTCACAATACTCTTGTTTTTTGGCATGGTTGGAAGGTCCAGATCTACTTGCTGCTGTTCAGGTTTGAAGGCATTACATGTAAGATGTGACTTTCTGACAGACATAACACTTAAGATGTGATTGGTTAATCACATCATGAATAGTGACCTGGACCACATGTTCAATTAATTAATGGCATGATAAAATGGGGAATAAGCCACAAAGTTATTCCACAAAATATATGTAAAACTATGGCTAGTTTTTATCACATCTTTAATGGGTCAATGCCCAGCCTCTGGAGCCAATGAGAGTCTTTCAAGACTCCTCCATTGTGCTTCTGTGGCTGGGAGTCCTATCAACTGTTCAGAGGTTCTGCCCAGAGGAATGTACCATGCTCAGAATATGCTGCACTCCCCCAGCTGGGAGATCCAATGATCTTACAAGGGTTCCCAGCTATGGGAGCTCATGGTGCATTCCCCTGAATGGGAACCAGTATTCCTACTTGCCAGTCCTAGGCTCCCCTCTACTGGGAATATAGCACAATGGGGTCTGATGCAGGTTCCCAACAATTGTGTCCCCTACTATACATGTGTGGCATGGCAGGAAGTGCAACTTTTGCGATTCCATATCAGATCCCATCCCACCTTTATTTGAATGAGGGGGTGCAAAGCACCCTGTTCAAGTTTGCTGATGACACTAAGATGTGGGGGGATGTGGGCACAATAGAGGGGAGCAACAGGCTACAGTTGGACCTAGATAGGTTACAAGGATGGGCAGAGGAGAACAGGATGGGGTTTAACACAGACAAGTGTAAGGTGATGCACCTGGGGAGGAACAATCGGCACCATACATACAGGCTGGGGAACTCCCCTCTTGTCAGCACGGAGGTGGAAAAGGATCTGGGAGTCATTATTGACTCCAAGATGAACATGAGTCGGCAATGTGGGGAGGCGGCTAGGAAGGCCAACTGCACCTTGTCGTGCATCCACAGATGCATCTCGAGCAGGTCCAAGGAGGTGATCCTCCCCCTCTATGCGGCACTGGTCAGGCCGCAGCTGGAGTACTGCGTCCAGTTCTGGGCGCCGCACTTTAAGAGGGATGTGGACAGCATCGAGAGGGTCCAGAGGAGGGCCACTCGTATGATCAAGGGACAGCAGGGTAGGTCCTATGAGGAAAGGTTGCGGGACCTGAACCTGTTCAGCCTTCAAAAGAGAAGGCTGAGGGGGGATCTTGTGGCCTGTTATAAACTGGTTAGGGGGGATCAGCAGGCGCTGGGGGAGTCCCTGTTCCCCCGAGCGCCGCAAGGAGTGACCAGGAACAATGGTCACAAGCTGGCGGAGGGAAGGTTTAAGTTGGACATCAGGAGGCGCTACTTCACGGTCAGGGCGGCTAGGGTCTGGAACCAGCTTCCAAGTGAGGTGGTGCAGGCTCCCACCTTGGGGGTTTTTAAGAGGAGGTTGGATGACCACCTTGCTGGGGTCATTTGACCCCAGTGCTCTTCCTGCCATGGCAGGGGGTCGGACTAGATGATCTGCTCAGGTCCCTTCCGACCCTAGAAACTATGAAACTATGAATATCTGTCAGGGGGCTCAGTGGATAGATCAACTTTGGATCTAGGACTGGTGAGTCTGAAAGGTATATCAACTTATACAGCCAGGATTGGTCTGTCAAGTCTACACAGGACTGTTCAACTGAGGGCAGGTAGCACTAGAAGAACAAGATGATACTAATTCTTCTGAAGTTCCTATTTACACACAAGTGACTTGATCCTGGTCTTCCCTCTTCCTCCCCGGCGCCTGCTCTCAATTTTTGAAATAAATTTTGAATTTCTATTAATAGTTTAATTTGCATCTTGGCTCACAGGAGAAAGATGATCTTTTAAGTGATTGTTGCCTTGGCCTTGGCCTTGGCCTTGATAACACTGCAACATTAATTTAGATGGGATAATGGCTGTTTACTTGTGGGTTGAAGCTGGCAGCTCCCTTAACAAGACGTAGTAAACATAAAGCCAGTAGGAAAACTAATCTGGGAGTTGTTGATGTATGTGGATGTTGTGCTCTGCTGCAAGTGGAGAAATGATGCAACTTCCTGTAGACAATGAAATCTGAGTACCATATTTTTAACTTTCTGACTACCCTAAGGCAACAATGCATGTGGAGGACCAGAGACCATTAGCCCCTTGAACTTTTAGAAAGCTCATGCTCAATGCTCTTTTTAGGGCCAATTAGAAGATAAAATACAGATCTGACAGTTTGGACCATAGAGTGTTTGTGACATTTCTTCCACCTAAAACACTAGTGACAAAAATGCCTTGGGATTATTTCAGGATAACTAAGTAACTGCATTAGTTCAACTTTTAAAATGTATGGATTGGTAGGGTGAGAAGAAGAAACTACAGCAAAGGATACAGTCTACAGAGTTAATAAAAAGGATAAACCAAAGCTGCTCCAAAACAATATAACCATTTTGCTTGTTACTGAGAAGGGAAGAAGAATAGATGTGTTTCATGTGTGTCATTTTTGCACTGTAATCCAAGCTGTTCACTACATTCAGAATAGATGGTTGGAAACAATTCTTACACTGAAGTCTACAATAATTTACCTGAATTCAGTAAAATAACTTTTTTTGTTGTTTGTAATTATTATCATTAATCAGTTTGCAGCTGCCTTCATTCCTATCTAGTTGAAGAAATGAATGTTTTTAGGTAGGTGCCTCTATCTCTTGCTGTCACTGGCTGAGTTTTTTTCATATCTCTTTTTAAAACTTGAGGAATGGGGACTATTGGTTGAACTTTGGGGCTTATTCAGGACTCATGCAGTATGAATCTTACAGATTGGTGGTAGCATAAACACTGGTACATGCTTTTCAAAGTCAGAAAAAAATGTTCTTTTTGCACAAGGGAGCATATACAATATGAGAAAATCTTTGATGCTAGTGCATACTTTTTTAGGGCATAGCTGTAGAGTTGTCACTCTGGGTTGTCTGTTTACTTTAATCAAGTGAACCTCTTGGATGATTGGTAGTGTGGCAGACAACTGTGTGAATGGATTTGTTAATAATGTTCTACCACTCAGCTAATTTCTATCTACAGTGAGATCTTCACTATGAAGCTGAAGCTTGCCAGAAAAGTTCAAAAGGGAACTAGGGAAAACCTTGATTCAGGTTTTCATTGGTTAGACCAGTCATTTGCCATTGGATGTGCCAGTGGCTACATAGTTTAGTTTAGCAGTGGACAAAATATGGCCCATGGGCTGGATCTGGCCTACAGCTGCTCCTGCAGCACGCCACGTGGGGCCAAGCCCTGACTGCTTGTGCTGGGGCAGCCTGCGCCAGGCTTCTCTTGGCACCTGCAGCCTGGCTACAGCCAGCACATGCAGCTTCCAATGGGACTGTTCCTGGTGTGGTTGCAGCTGGCTGGGTGTTACTCTGTTACCCCATCTCTAGCTGCAGCTCCTGCTCCTGATCTTTCCCCTGCTACACCATGCCATACTGCCACTCCTGGTGAGCATCTTCAGCCAGGCAGCTCCTGCCCCAGGGCACAGGGCTCTGGCTCCAGCTCCTGGCTGCCTTCTACCAGACGGTGGCTGGGAGCTGAAGCTGGAGTCCTACACAGTGGAGCAGGAGCCACCTGGATGAGGCTGTCCACCAGGAGTGGTGTGGCAGGAGCTGGAGCTGCTGCTGGAGTTGGGGGGAGCAGAGCAGCATGTGGCCAGCTGCAGACACACCAGGGACAGCTCTGCAGGAAGCTGCACAGAAGGGGTAGGAGCAGGAGCCACCGCTGGAGGTGGGGGGAGCAGAACAGCACCCAGGTGCTGGCAGGAGTGTGGCATAGGCTGCCCCGGCACGAGCGGGCAGAGCTCAACCCCATGTGGAGTGCTGCAGGGGCAGCACAGACCACATCTCCTAAGCAAGCTGTCTTGCATGTAGCCCCCAATCCTCCTTCCCTTGTCCATGGCAGGCTCCTGGGATTTAGTCCCCAAGCAGCCCCCCCTGCCCACATGCATGGACACCCCCACCCACCCCTCCTTGCAAACACCCAGACCCCTCCCCCTGAGAAGGCAGGGACATGTAGGGAGTGGCCCTGGGCCCAACCCAGAGCTGTCACTACCTCGCAACCCATCCCTGTGATCCCAGCTTCACCCACACCTCCTGCTCTTGAACACTGCTTCCTGCCTGCCTGCAGCCCTATAGGGAGTTTTGGTAATGTGTTGTGTTGGGGTGGTGGGGAGTGAGGGATAATGACCTGGCTTGTGAAAACTCCCTATGTGACCCTCAGGTCCAAATAATTGCCCACCTCTAGTTTAGTCACTGGACTAATGTATTCTTAAAATAATACAGCTGTCAGAGTGCTGAGCACCCAGCACCCCAAGATCTCTTCGAAAATTTGAACCAAAGGGGATGCTGCGGTAGAATTCAGAACTTGGTTCTTTCTTTGCCTCCCTGCTGAATTTCACGTTGCTCTCTCCTTCTCCAATACCCTGGAGAGGAGAGATGGGCAGTTTGTATGAAATGCCATATTAGATGCCATTAAAGTATAGAGCTGGAGATTTAGGCAGCCTGATACTTTCTGCCTATGTGCAAAAGGTTTCATGAATCTGAAGCTTTGAGATGTTGGTTCCTGGCAATTCCTGGTTCTTGGGTTTGTGTATTGCAGTTAACCAGGGTGCATGTTTTGAATGTACATAGGCTGGCTCTCCCTAGTCTGGTTGGCTGTTGCTAGGAGTGCTGTGACCTTGGTGGGAGTGAGGGTGTTAGGATCTACATCTCAGCTGAACACCAATGCCTGATATGGGACCTGTCCCTGATCTTCCATTAACTAAGACAAAACTGGGTGAGATGGCTGAATGGGTATATGTAGATGATGCACTCTAGAAAAGAAAATCTAGAGCTCCATTTTTGGAAGTTTGGGTTGAACACAAATGTTTGTTCTTTACTATATTTAAAAGATCCAGATCTATTTCCTTCTCCCCAGTTTTGAAGGATGCTCAGCAGATACATTTTTGTGAATCCCAGCTATTCTGTAAATGACTACTACAGTGCAGCACAGAGCAAATTAAGTGAATTGTGCTTTAAGATGGAATTGCATCAGACCAGGAAAAAGTTATGGCTTGAACAGTTTTATGTTTTATAGGGCAATCTTCCCAGCCCCTTGGTGCTGCTTGGTGCTCATACCTTCACACATGCCCAAAAGAGGTCATTAATTCAGTGATATAGTTTCCCTGACACACCATATTTTGCCAAATCCAAGCTGACCCTGATTTTAAGATGGCCTCTCCCCCCAAATTAGATTCTATACATGGAAAATGCATAGTTTTGTTATAATTATCTATGTATAGAATCCAGTTATTGGAGGATCATCTTAAATTTGTCCCCATTTCTGCAGCAAGGAAAGCAGTGGTAGGAGGCAGGCAGTGGAGGGAGCAGTGAGGGATAGGCAGTAGGGAGGCAGGTGGTTGGGAACAGGCAGTGTGGAAGCAGTGAGGGGAGCAGGCAGCTAGCCCCTGCTGTTTGTCCGCAAGCCCCAATTATCTCCTTTGCAACCCCCCCCCTTCTTCCCCCCTGGACCTGCCCGGGAGGCCCTGGGCCTCCGGTTCCCCTACTCCATCTCTCCCCTTCTCTTCCCCCGCCCCCCACCTCTGCAGCCTCAGGTCCCCATGTCCCATTTCCCCCATCTCTACCCCTCCCTGCAGCCTCTTGAAAAAAAATCTTTTTGGCTTTTGCAGGTTTTGTCCTAGACAGGTTTCACGATATAGTGACTCTTGGACGATGATGATTATTATGGATTCTGGCTAAATGCCATACTTCCAAAGGCAACATAACACACATACAACCATAATATAAATAAGTTTGAACAAAGTAACTGAACTACAAATATTATACTAACAATAGATCCCACCAACATAAAAACATTATTAATAGAAATATAGTAGTAAATCAAGACATGAATCTATAATGTTGTACATAGATTCACAATTGAGACAATAACGTCAAATCTAATGTTAAAGTGTATCAGTTATATCAGTAATAAAAGATATTTAACTGTAATTGCCTCAGCCTTGTAAGCAAAAATTGCGAGATGGTTTACTACATTTGGATCTGTTTGCTGTAGAAGCCAGATTAATTTCTCCCTATTTGAGAAATGTATCAATTTCTGCAAGTATGGTAATAAATAGGCTCTACTTATGGTATTATATAAAGAGCATTCTAATACAAAGTGGATAGTATCTTCCAAAACTCCTAGACAGACTGGGCAACATCCTTTAGCCCTTGGAATGGAAAATCTACATCCAGCCAGAACAGCTGTGGGCATCTATTTGGTCCTGAGTCTAGTCAAAGAGGATTGCCATTTATTATTGAGATCCAACTGTAAATACCTTTCTCCCACCCAATCTAATTTCTAAAGACTATATAAAGGGGCAGTGCAGGTTGTCCTAGCCACTGCAAAATCATTCTGCCTGGCAATATCTCGTATCCTCTGGAAAACCCGAACCTTTTCTATGGGGGAGAAAGATCTTTCGTTGTCTTTGAGATCATATCCCATCCCAGAAAGTGCAAAAGTGCGGGGAAAAAAAAGCTAACCAGGGTGATTGAAGAGGAGGTGGATTATTAATACCTTCTGTGTAGCATAATTTAAGCAGACGAGATGGTAAAAGGGGCGGGATTTTAAATCAAAATCTTGCCATTCTAGTAATAATATTAGTTAAAATAGAATCCATTCCTGCCTCTAATATCAGAAAAAGATGCAGGAGTTGAGGGAGGAAGAGCCCTAAGAAACTTGTTCTGAGATGTGTCTACATCATTATTAGTGGCATAACCCCATACTTCAGCTCCATATAAGATCTGAGAGGTAACTTTGGCTTTGTATGCTGATATAGGAGCTTGGACTGATCATCCTGCTTTGGTTTCATAAAATTTCTTTATAGCCACAGCCAATTGGGCTGCCTTATTTTTAAGTGACTGAATATGATGTTTCCATGATAGAGAAGTTGTGAATAAGACACGAAAATATTTACAGGTTTTGACAACCTACATTTTGGTTCCCCCCATTTTTCATGGATATTTCATCAAACAACTTCCCCCATACATTATTTTGGATTTATTCTAATTTACTGTTAAGTTATTTTGTCCGCCCAAAAGATGCTCAAAAGTTGTAATTGCTCTCTGTAATCCAATAGGATGACTCTTGGATTAAACTGTGACTTGTTTGTCTCGGATCATCCACACATGTCCTGCTACACCTCCTAAAACTACATGATCCCTATTGCCCAGCCCCATTGTTAATGTAAACTTCATTTGCCCTTTCTGCCACTCTCCTCACATCATTTCTTCCTTTTGTAACTTCTTGTTTACTTTCCCTTGCCTCTGAACATGGAAACAGCTTTACTGGGGTGGAATGAAGCTGGATGTTCTGTCTTGGACAGTGGCAAATAGACATGGATACTGTTCCTTTGAAGCATCCACGATCTTCCCCTTTACAACTCCTGTCTTAGCTTTCAAACTACAGCTGTATACTGAAAATTTCCTCTTTCAGAAAGGAAAAACAATCTGACATTTTGTGCAGTAGAAGTAGTAGTGAGTTTCTCCGTCATGCTTTTTAAACATTTGTCTAAGTCCTGGATTATTATTCAATTTGCATAACCTAGCTATTTAAAAAAAAAGATGTCTGTCATGAAGAACTATAGTGAAATTATGCTGTTTGACATTAAATCAAGAAGAAGAAAGACCAAGCTGTTAAAGGTTTATGTTTCAGCATACCTGAGAAACTGGAAGCTGAAGATGGTACTTAAAGGAGGGTGGAAAAAATTCTTATTCTGTAGTGTATACACAACAGTGTGTGTGTGTGTGTGTGTGTGTGTGTGTGTGT
>NW_017728994.1:22562166-22565854 GCF_001723915.1 Gavialis gangeticus | reverse complement strand
GTGTGTGTGTGTGTGTGTGTGTGTGTGTGTGTGTAGCCTTGCCTACAATTTTTATTTTCTGCAAAGTCATATGTTTTTAGCTGTGATTGCAGTCTGTGCCAAATGGTTCACCTTGTCTTGAGTAATGAGTATAAACAACTGGTCACTGCACTGACCAATGAAACTAATAAAGATGTATGGCACTGTGCTTGCTTAGGGAGTCACATACACACTTTTAAACTATGTGTGACATTTATACCAAAGTAACATGATTCCAAACTCTCTCACTCACTGCTTACGAATTCTGAAGAACAAACTATTTGACTGATGGTTTGCTAAATTTAATATGCTTAGCAAGTAAAATTATTGCCTACTCTAATGCTGTGTAATTATTAAGATACACTGCTTTTAAAAATACCAAGTGAATAATATTGATTTAGTGAACTGCTATTTAGAAAAATGCCAGCAAAGGAGGAATATTTTATTTTAGCTGCCTTAGAGCTGTAATGGGTCTGTGCTGAGATATGCATGTGGAAATAAATTATGCACAAGGTAAACTATTTTGTTATACAGTACCCATAATATTAATTAAGCTGTAATTTTACCAACAAAGCTTTAATTTAACAAATAAACAGGAATCATCTGTACTGTTCTTTCAAATATACAACTTCGGGACTGTAATAAAACACTCAGAAGCACCTGCAATTAATTTTAAAGCAAATAGTGTGAGTAGCAACTTTAAAGGGTAATTGTAATTTATAATTTATTTATTTGACTTATACTGGATATAATTGCAGCTATAATGGATTATTATTTCTATACCAATGTTAGATCTATCTTGCTTACATTTAAAGTTGGCAGAATGGTGGAATACAGTTGTGATCCACAACATGCAAAGTAATGTGAGTAGCCAGATGATTGTCAAACTATAGTTGTTCCAAAGGCGACTTAGCCTACATGAAAATAGATGCACATCTTCCCCTTTATTAAGATAGTTATACTGTGTTCAGGAGTTCAGTGGATGCCACGTGCAGGAAGATGGTAAATTGTTGGCATTGCTGGCTATTTCAGTTTGTGGGTTGGTATTTTATGTTGTGCTTCTTGAGAATGTTAAAATAGGTGACTGTAGCTATCTTGGTTGGCCTTTTTGTAAAGGTATATTTAAGGTGCTACTAAAGTATGGAATTTTTTTTTTAAGTCTAGACAAATAGTAGTGTGTGAGATACCATGGCAGGAAAAGGAAGCAATTATACTGGGCTGTTTGTTTGTGGCTAACAGAATGCTGAAATGGCAGATTTGCAAATTTGTAAGCGAGAAAAGCTTAGTGTTCATCTTTATCAGCCAAAGTGGTTTCTTGTTAGCTGAGCAGCAAGCTAGAAAGCGACCGATTTTGACAACATAATTTACATCTTTGTATAAAACTATTGCTGGCAGCCGAACTAATTTGCGCTGGATTAGGTTGTTTGTCTCTGCTGCTGACTAACCATGCAATCTATCAGGGGCTGTTTTCAAATATCACTTTTCAACTGTGCCCTTGAGAGGAGGAATTGATCGGGAATATACAGAGCAAAATTACTCCAATAACTTTATAGAAAAAACAATTACTGAATCATACAGATGTGAATAATTCTGAAAAGCAGAAATAAATGTAATGAATTTAACCCTCTTTCTATCTTTTACATGCATGCACAATTTATTAACGTCATAATACAGTTTGTCATCTTTTTCCCTTGACCTGAGGGGAAGGTTTATAAAATTCCTTGAAACGTACTCTGGAGCATGTTTGCTTTCCAAAATATAGTCTGGTACATGTTCACTATGGTATGCATATTCATTAATTGTCAGTTTTGTAATGCACACTGGAGTTCCCCCTATAGAAAGAAACTTCTGGGAGGAACAGAGACTTCCTCTGTGTGAGTGTGGTGCAGCAGCAAGTCATATTACTAACTTCTGAAGTCAAATTTTATTAGTTTTTCCTAGGCTTACAAATTGTATCCATAATAAAGAAGAGCACTTCCAATGTGGCCAATATATGCATACTTTATCATCTTTTTAAATGTACAGATATACTGCTAATTTTATTGTGGCATGGAAGGAAATTATACAGTCTTTTTGCTTTTGCTTGAATGTTGCAGATTTTTCTTCCTGTCCTCAAAGGAGATTATGGATGATAGAATAATGTAAGGAGGGAAAAACTGGTTTCTCAGCTGATAACCAATCCTGAGTCGTTTATAAGATGCTCTAGATTAGCCAGCAAACAAAAAACCATTAAGCACCTATTATTTTAAAGTGGTGGGTACATTTTTCATCACTTTCCTCTGATGAATTTTCACTTGTGCATCCTGCTGGAGGTAATTAATTGCTTTCAGTTCAGAGGAGTAATAATGCAATAAATTATGCTGGTATTTCTTGTCAGAGAAGAATCATATATTGCTGCTTCCTTGCTAAAGCAGGACTAATAACAATCTAGCTGGAGTCACAGACTCAGAAAGTGTGTGTACAGTTTGAAATTTCTTATAAAAAGTCAACTGACTAAATGCTCTTTAAAATTGCATTAAAATCTAGCTCTTAGATCTTGGCACATTTATATCACGTTTCAGGATAAGCTCCTCTTTACTAAGCCTGGGGAGAGGCTTGTGAAAGTACAAGTGTGGAAGTTGGGTGCTTGGTGTTCATTTCCATGCCATTTTTGTGACCTTGTGCCAGTCGCTTAGTCTGTCTGTGTCAGTTTTCCATTTGTAAAATAGGGAGGACAGCCAACAGTCAATGTGACAGTGAGTCTTTTGTTAGTGTTTGAGGCACTGAGATACTACAGTGAATAGGATATCCGTCTCAATATAATAGTAAATCTTAAGTGCTAAGAAGATATTGTAATATGTCTCCTTATGGTTACAATTTTAGAGTGAATAGCATAACATCATTTAACATAGCAACAGTGTTTCTGTATTCATCATAAGGAATTTAATGCATTTAGAAGATGTGAATTCAAAAGAAGGATGGTGGAATTAGAGGTCCATATCTTTACACAACTTTACACCCAAAGTGCCTGGCAAACATGCACCCTATGCTAGGGCTGCTAACTATGCTTACTAAAATAAAAACCAAGTGAGGACATACCTACACATGCTCTTACATGCTCTGTAGATCCAGTTTTAGAAGGGACCTAATAATGGGCTTTCCTAGCTGAGCAGTGTCTATGGGAAGGGAACAGAAAAAAGCTGTAATGGTGAGGTAAATCAACAGATCTAGTAAGAACAGCAATTTTGAAATGGAGTCTAGGAAACTAGTGGTGTAAAGCAATGGATATTAAGGCATGCAACTTGTTACAAATGGGAGGCATGTATAACCACATTTACAGATAAGCCTAGATAAGTTAGAGGATTTTATTCAAGTGATGGCAACCATAATTTTATTAGGTTTCTATAGCCACTCAACAATTAAGAAATGGTATTAAAATTGAAACCTTCATTTGTCGTCCTTCTATATGTGCAGTGTGATACAATATAATATTACATGATTCTGGAAGGGTGTCACAGGTAGTCTTTGTGCAGGCACTTAGAAATTTGAGAGCTTGACTTTGCAACCTAAATAGTCTTTCAAAGTATGTTTTTATGGGCATACATTTCTGGGTTTTGTTCCTGCTTTTGTATTGTTTAGGCACCTACTTCACCATTTTCCTTGTATTTAACATTCTGTTTATTATTCTGCT
>NW_017728994.1:22551176-22562155 GCF_001723915.1 Gavialis gangeticus | reverse complement strand
GCTTTTGTATTGTTTAGGCACCTAGAAAAATAGATATTTTATCACATTGACACCTACATATTTTATCAGGAGCCTTTGGAAACTTTGGAATAATTATGCAGACCTCTGCTGCTTGATCTAACACCATAAGCAGTGCTACTGGTAGATTGTCAATATGGATGAAAACTAAAGGAAAAGGAGAGGTGCTACCAGTTGATTTCACTGATACTATCTGGCAGCAGACAAATAGTGATGTTGGTTCTGGAGAAGAATGCTGGAACCAGGCACAGACTTCCTGCTTTAAATTTTTTTTTCCTCCCCTACCGCAACTGTAGATATCTTTTTCTACCTTCTCCTGGTCCTTTCTATTCCTTCCTGCTTATCCTGTTCTGATCCCCTTGGCATTTATGCCATAATTAAAAAGTTAATCTGAGCATAAGCATAATGTGTAGAAGGGATGTTAAACTTCTTCCCTGGGCTTCTCCTCAGATTTTTTCTCTCTTCCCTTCCTGGTCCTTGTTCTGTGTTCATGCTGGAACTCTGGGAGAACAGAACATGCATAATTGGCCTGTGGTAATGGTACGTGCTTTCTTGGGCAGCACTAGGAGCTGAGAGCACATGTGCTGGCAGTTTCCTGTTACCCGCTCCTGAAAGAGGGGGAAAAATCCAAACTTCATAGGCATGGTAAAAAGTGTGTCCTTGATACAAAGGCTTACCTGCAAATCCAGGTCCTTGTTTCAAAAGCTTAACATGGATGAAATAACAATTTCCTTAGCCTCCTTTCAGAAACAGCTGAGACCTGTCTGGCTGAATTTGTTTTGTTTTTAATGAAACAGAGATCCAGCCTAGCACTGAAAGTTTCAGCTCAATCAGTTAATATAATGTAAGGTACTGAGCAGTCTTAGGGCTTCATGCCATTTTACATGGTGAGCTGCACAAATGTTGATTGGTGTTAGCCTGAGTTTAGAGCAGTTGCACATTCAGGCCAGCAGGGGCCTGGAAAGGTAAGAATCTTCCCTTCCATGCTGGGCTCCCCTCCTACCCCTTGCCCCTGGGGCTAGGGACAGAAGTCACACAAACTGGTTTGAGTGATCTATAACACAACAGCCCAGAACTTCAGTACACATTATCCAGGTTCAAAATGGCTGAAAGTGGTTTAAGGTAAACCTGGCTGAAAGTAGTATCAGACTTAACTGATTGAGGTCAAACCAGTTTATGGAAGTTCTGTCTCAGACCCCTTCCTGTTTTAAGTTAAACCAGAGTCCCCCAGCATCCCAGCATGCTCTGGAGCCCTGGGCTGGGCTGGGCTGTCTGTTCCAGAGAACAGGGCTGGCCCTGCCCCTCTGCTCCCTAGCTGGAGCAGAGGTAGGGGCATGGCCAGATGCTGGCCCAGCATGGCCCTCTGAGATGAAGGGGCAGGGAGGGGGTTTATTTCCTCCTCCTTCCCCTTTCCCAATGGGGGACCCCAACCAGGGTCTGCCTGCCTGGGGACAAGTGATGGAGGTAGCGGCTGGGGCTGGCAGACCTCGGCTGGGGTCCTCAGGAGGACGAGAGGGGGGAGGAATAAAACCCCACTTTGCCTTAGGAGGTGATGCTAGGCTGGCATCTGGCTGGGGACCAGGGTCTGGCTACATTCCCTTCCCTTCAGAAAAGCCTGGCAAGAGCTGGGGTCATTGCAGGCCAGGACGGGGGTTTAAACCCCTCCCCAATCATACTTGGGTCTGCTCCCCCTCGATCCCCCACTCAGCTTTACTCAGCTACTGTGGAAGTGAAGGGAGGGCTTGTTCTAGCACCCCCCTGACTCCTTGCCTGAGCCACTGCAGGCATCTGCCTGCATTTCTGCAGTCAAAAGTGAATATCTATTCACTTGCTTGGTGGTTCAATCTTTGCAGGCTAGACTAACCTGTGAAAATTGAATCAGTTCAGGCTCGGGCTTTTTGAATGTCTGTACTTGGCCTTGGAGTTCCCCATGCCTCTCACCCCACTTACTTGTAGCTGCCTGGCGTCTGTCCCAGGGGAGCAGGCAAGGAAGGGTTAAGGAGCAGCAGTGGACAGTGGTCAGGCAGGCAGGTTAATCCTTCGCTGCCTGCTCCTTCATCCCCTCCCTCAGGATGGATAGCACTGCAGCACGGGCAGTGGAGGAGGTGAGGAGGAGTGAGTGGGTATCTGGGATGCTGGCAAAGGCTGTTGTGGAGTAGTGGGCCCAATCTGGGCCAGTGAGGGAGGGGATGGGCGGAGTTTTTATACTAAGGTGTAGCCTAGAGTGGCTACACTTTAGTGTAACACAACCCTCTGTAGCACTATTCTTGCCCTGCAGTGGTGTAACTTTGAGTTGCATGATCAGTGCTTAAAACTAGTCTCAGGTGTTAGTTAATCCAGGATTTAAGACCTCCAGAAGCTACCCAATATTACCATGTAACAAGGCTCTTAACAGGTGGTACTGCCAACCCTGTCTTCAGATAATTGCAAAGCAGTTCAGTATCATTCTTTTTACAGGGACTTAAACATGGTTTATAATGCCAAAGAAATAGCTAATTTGGTTGTCCTTATTTTTCCTTATGACATCCACTGTTTAGTTTACAGACTGGTTTTTACTATTTGGGAAATTCTGTGCATCTGTATGGGTGGGAGGATGTATATTTCATTTTAGTGCTGGTATAATAGTAAACAGCACAGCACTGGCAGTTATATTTTTGTTTCTGTTTAGTAGTTAGAGAGAATGACATCCAGTAAGATTTTTACCTGTTAGTTTTGATATGATATCAGGAAATTTTATAGTTGCATGTTTAGAGGCCAGTTTCTAAGAAATACTAACCTTCTATCTAGCAGCAGCAGAGAGAACACTGAACCTTATCCAGATTTTTTGCCACCATATTTGCTTTTAAGTTAATCATGTGTTCCTTTGTGGGGAAGGCATTTTATGCTTATGTGAGACAATGTGTAGCCCAAACCAGTGGTATGAAAAGGAACTGGGACATCACGGTACCACTTGGTTTTCATGTAAACTGTTAGGACAGCTCTATTTGGTCTTCTTTTAAGCCAAATTGATTTAGGACTTGGACTGCATGTTAGACCTTCCATGCATCAGACCACTAGGTTTGAGAAAAAGACAAAGAGTTGACTTACAGCATGCTCTTTCCTGAGAGGTTCTCCTTGCCAAGAGAATGCCACTTGCTGAAGTACACATAGTTCAGGACAGGCATGTTCCCTTGCCCTTCTCCTAATTGATACTGGAAATCAATGGGATCTAGCAGGAAGATTCTACAAGATCAGCCAAATATTTTTTCCTTGAAGGGGACAAATACTAAGTCTGCTTGCCCAAAAGTTCATAGATTCTAATCTTCTTTTGACTGTATGCACAGCAGTGTAACAATATGGCTGGGTGCCTAGGGTTGCTGCTACACACAGTGGTGCCTGACCATCTAAACTGTCAACCCCTAGCTTCAGTGACAGCCTGTCCCAACCCTGGGAACTTCATTTAATTTCTAGATAAGAGAAAAGCCCCTCCTCCTCTTTCTTCAGGTGCATGTATTTGGCCTGTTTGTGCACTGCAGGCCTTGAATATAGGGAACTGGCTAGCAGTAATTCCATAATTCCATATTTCTGACTTCTAGCCCTTCTGTAGTCCATTTTGATACTGTGCTGCCTGGAAGCAGTCTGCAAGGAAACACAGAATGCCTTTTAGTGCTGTGAGCTCAGAATAGGTAAGAAATGCAATGTTGCATGCTGCAAAGTGGAGATGTAGGTGGTTCAGGCTGACTGATTCAACATTGACTTTAAATATCAATGTAGACATACTTCAATGGTATACAAAGACTAGACTCCAAAAGGATACTAATATTTCTGCTGAACACAGCTTCCTTAATTTTTCTAGTTGACTAAACATGTCAGATAATGTATTGTCATTCTGATGGTTTAAGTTGTCTAGGTAAGGTGCTGTCCAGACCACACTAAATGATATCTAATGAATATTTTTTAAATGATTGGTTTCTTTACCCTGTTTGAATTTTAGCCTTTTCCACCTATGTAAACACCTTTTTAAAATATATTTTGGGTGGTTTTCAGGGCAATAGACTCTATCTAACCATGCTAATCTGAAGAAATATAATGTCTTTTTTTATATAGCTTTGTAGTCTTATGGTAAAGGTTTAAATTGCCCGGTAACTCTTATCTTCACCAGAATGAGTAAATGATTCTGTTTTCCAGGCAGATAAATAGGCTTTGTGTTGCCTCTTCTCTCAAAGATATGTAGTGTATGGGATATGTGAAGGTTACTTTTTGGTGGTCAAAATTTTTGCTGTTGTGGGCATAATAAAATTAGATGCCATGATGAATTTACACCTCGAGTCATTCTCCCCTAAATACCAAACTCTTTGGCAATCATTTATAGTCGAGGATGATCATCTTCCATGAAGGTCTTATCTGTGGGTCTGAAGGCGGCTGATGAGGCCATTCCAAGATCAATAGACTCTGTTGCAACTTGGGTAAGTTTTTCCTTGCGGGTTGGGTGGCTCGTTATTCTTGATTCGTCCATGATGCACTGATTCTGCCACTTCTGCTTTTCCATTTCCTGTTGTGATCGTAATGTTTCAAAGTACTAAGATTCTTGAAGCAGACTCTTCGTCCATTTGAGGCAGTCCTGGACAGTAGTCTTCCATGAGTTGATGTTGATCTTGCATTTTTTCCAAGTTGGCCTCGAGGATGTCCTTTAAGTGTTTTCTCTGCCCTCCTTTTAAGCGTGCATGTTGACTGAGCTGGGAGAATAAAACTTGCTTTGGGAGTTTGGAGTTGAACATCCAGATGACATGGCCAGCCCAGCGAAGTTGATGTTGGATGATCATCACCTTGATGTTTGTAGTGTTTGCTTGCAAAAGAACACCAGTGTTGGTGCATCTGTCTTCCCACTGGATTTGAAGCATGAATGCTGCATGTCCCTGGAGGCTGGGGGGGCTGGTGAGCTCCTGCAAGCGGGGGTGGTCAGCAGGGGGCTCCTGTAGGTGGCCATGGTGCTGTCAGCGGGGGAGGGAAGGAGGGGTGAGTGCTAACCAGTGGTCAGTGACCACCCACAGACACCACCAGCAGTGTTGGTGGGGGCCAGTGGTGATCGCAGACTGCCTGCAGATGCTGCTGGCTGTGTTGGTGGCAAGGGGAGGGTAGGGGGTGACAAGTGGCGACTGCTGGCAGTGTCGGTGGTGCCATTTTGCAGGGGATGCACCCCCACACTCAGGTGGTCCACGTGCACCCCCTGTGCATCACCAATTATTTGAAGGATTTTCTGCAGGCAGCATTGATGGTACTTCTCCAGTGACTTGAGGTGTCTCTTGTACATTGTTCATATCTCAGCTATTTACAGTAAGGTGGGGATCATGACTGCTTGATAAACCATGAGCTTGGGTTTGGTCTGATGTTACCATCTTCAAACACCCATTTCCCCAGGCATCTGAAGGCTGCACTTGCACATTTGAGGTGATGTTGGATTTCTTCATCGATATCAGCCTTCTGCAAGAGATGGCTTCCAAGGTATGGGAAATACTCAACATTCTCAAGTATTTCACCATAGATCTGAATTACTGGAGCTGCAGACTGCTCATTAAGAGCTTGTTGATGGAGGACCTTAGTCTTTTGATTCTTAAGCATCAATCCCATCTTCTTGTATGCCTTGGTAAAGATGTTAACAATTGCCTGAAGGTCTGGAGCTTGAGGATGGTCTTGATTCTGCCATTGAGTCACCTGAGATTAAACAGCAAGCTATCCATTCAGTAGTTTAGCTCCGCGCCAACTGGAAGCTTGTTCAGTGGTCAAATTTAGCATCGTGGTAAGCAATATTGAGAAGAGTGTTGTAAGCAAGGCTGTGTCATGCTCCCTCCTGTTTTAACCTCAAAGGGTTCTGTGATAGATCCATTACTGAGAACCACCATTTGCATACTGTTGTGCAGCACACAAAGAATGATGAATTTCAGTGGGCATCTGTATTTCAGAAGGATCCTCCACAGCGCTTCTCAGTTGACAAAAGTTGAAGGCTTTCGTGAGATCAGAGAAGGCCATATGAGAGAGGCCTAGGTTGTTCCTGGCATTTCTCCTGCAGCTGCAAGCTGTGAAAATCATGTCAATTGTGCCTCTTGATGTCCTAAACCCACACTGAGATTGTAGGAGGAGCTCTTCAGCAAGTGGAAGGTCAAGAGGGTTCTCACAATACTCACTCTGACTGAGTATTGCAGGATGGAGCTGAGAACACTCCTGTCAACAACAGTCTCGATTTGAGAAGATCTTCAAAATACTCCTTCTTATGGGTGTTGAGGACTCCCCTTTCCTTGATCAGGTCTCATCCATCCTAAGTCTCAAGGGGATTGGTCCTTGAATGTTTGGACCATAGATAGCTTTGGCATTGAAAAAGCAGTGTGCATCGTGGATGTCAGCAAGATATTGCATCTGCTTTCTGCCGTCTGGTCTTCATATTGCACATCCTCCTTTGGATCTTTACCTTAGCTTGTTGGAGATTCAGTTTCTTTTACTTGTAGTTGATGTCAGTCTGCCAAGCACAAAAAGCCTACTGCTTATACTCAATCAACTCTTGGATCTCCCAGTCATTCTCATCAAACCAGTCTTGGTGTTCTTGGTAGAGAATTCAGATGTCTCTTTGCAGGTACTGACAGCAGAATTAAAGGGACCCCAAGCATTGCCAGTATTCTCCTATTGTTGGTGATTTGGAATTGTCCAGTTTTTCATTGAGGTGCTGGTAGAAGAGGTTTTGCTTGATTTGGGTCCTTGAGTCCTTTGAACTTGATCTTCCATTGGCATTTTTTTTTGCTGCAGCTGCTGTTTGGGAGCCTGTTTGTGTCATAACCAAGTGAATGAGTCAGTGATTGGTCCAGAAATGGTCAGCTCCTAGCATAGCTAGGGGGGATATGGACATCTTTGCAATCCCAGGCGTGAATGACATCATAGTTACTCAGGTGCCAGTGCTTAGATCATGGGTGTAGTCATGATGTCTTGTACCTGGTTTCCTGGTGGAACAGGGTATTGGTGATGGTGATCTATGTTCTGTGCATTTGGTCAAGAGGAGGCTGCTGTTGGAGTTGATCTTTCCTACTCCTTCCTTGCTGATGGGTCTGTTCAAGAGGTCTGAATCCTTTTTGACTCTGACATTGAAATCACCAGGCAGAATAAGCCTGCCTCCCTCTGGAACATCAGAAAGGACTTGTTCAAGAGTGGGGTAAAATTCCTCCTTGTCTTCATCAGCAGAGTCAAGAATTGGAGCATGCGTGCTGATGATAATGATGTATTGGCTCCCTATCAGTTTTTAAGATGATGAGTCACGGAGAACTCATTCATTTCAATAGTGAATTTGTTGAGTTGGTTTATGAGTTCATACTTGATGTAAGAACCAATTTTGTGAAGTCAGCATTCTCCTTCTTGTTTACCCTTCCAGAATATGGTATAGCCACCTCCTTGCTTGGTTCAGCAATGTCAGTCTTGTTGTCTGAGCAGTGCGGAGCTCTTGGTATTCACTATTAGGATTGTCCATGAGTAGAGACCTACTGAATTCATGGTGGAAGTGGGCTGCCCAGCAGCTGTTTTAATCTTCCAGGTTCCCCCGTGTGCCCCCCCCGGTTACTGATTGCCTAAGGGGGGCAGTGGCCCTGCTGCTTTTTGCTGACTGGCTGGGAGGCAAAAGCAGCACCACATTTAAAATTGTGGTTTTTGCCTTTCTGCTGATAAGGTGCGAGTGGTGGGGCCCCTCTGCCAATGGGTGGGGTGGAGGAAGTACACGGGGGAGCCTGCAAGATTAAAGGAGCTGCCGCACAGCCCACTTCTGCCATGAATTCTGTAGGTAGCTATCCATGAAGGTCCTGATGTTCCAGGTCCCAATATTGATTGTGTGTCTTTGTTGATTTTTTTGACTACAGGAAAGTTGATCTCACTGATTTGCTATTATCCAGTCAGCAAAAAGGTAGGCAGACTATGTGGAGGGCACCTTTTCTAGCCCCCTCCCTATGTAGGGTGAGCAGAGTGGATCCTGAAGACAGCTGCTTAGTTAGTTACAGCTGCCAAATTGCACTCCTGTTTCATCTAGTGCTAGATGACCTTCTTGTAACTGCTGCCTTCCTTGACAGTTCATGAGTAGGAGCTTCCAGGTCTTAGTCATGCTCCCATCATCACCAGCTGGTCATCTAAGGGTTTGAAAAATGTGCTGGAAAACCATTTTCAGGGAAGATACCTATGCATGATTTTTTTTACGGTGGAGAAGCTGCTGCACATCCGCTTCCACATGGTTGTTGATAGAGTGGGACTTTGATCCAATGGCAAGGAAGCCAAGACACTTAGAGATCTAATTCTGTTGCAGTCTTTGTCCACCTTTGCAGCTGTTGAATTTCTAACATGTTTTTCTGCCTGCTGTCCCATTGAGAACTTGTAGACCCATGGCTAGGAACTGGGCAGGCTTATTATAGTGGCTTTACTGGCCTTTAACCAGCGCTGTCAAAGGATGTATGTGGCATTCAAGAGGGAGAGCATTGTTATCTATTGTCCCCACCACATCTTGGTGCTGCTGCTACTGCTTGGTCCATGACTGCTTGTTTGTCAGAGTTACCCCTGCTTCTTTTGCAGGTTTGTTCCTCTTTCTGCTACCTGTGGACATGCCGGGCAGGATGGCACTTTAAACTAAGTACTTTGGAGGCTTAAGCTTTTGCAGATGACGGCCTTTTTTTTCAGTTACTATGAAAACTGACAAAGTAGGCTGTTGTCTACAAAAGCTGATGCTTCTCTGAACTAGTTAATCTCTGAGGTGCCACTCTGTTTTGCCTTTTGCTGGTCTGTATTAATGTAATGTAGTGAAATTCTGTCAGCTGTGTAATAAAAAGTGCAGAAAGGGTCACAGCCTAAAAGTGAACTTTTCATATAGATGTGTCCATGTAGAGCAGGTGGAACTGGAGGTTAATGATAGATTTGCCTTAAAATAGTTTAAAGTTATGAGTGAAGACTTGGTGCTTTGGAGTGTATACCAACTGTTCTGATTGAATTTATGCCTATCTTCTCCTACACTGGTATAAGTGCAGCTAAACCTGAAACCTTTCAAACCTGAAAAAAGCTAAGCTTAAAGTTATAATGATTTAAGCTCTGCTTTATATGTGTGGACAGATGTAATACTTGTATTGGAAAAGTTTATCCTCATATGATGGTTCATGCTTGTCTCTGAGCTTTTAAAGACTATTCAAGTAGAGCCTCACCTAATACACTGCATTGAGGTCATGAGAATCTATGTTTGTGGAACTCACCCTTGGATGAAGCTACAGAAATGTTTGTATTAGCAAATGGATATCCTTAATATTTGTAACTAGGCTTGCATGTATCTATTCCCTATGCAAGAAATGCATCATTCCCAGAAGATTGAACATCTACAGTTCTCTGACTAGCTCCTGTAGGCAACACAGGCTCAACTGTAGCTGCCCCCACTCTCCCTAAGACAAAATGCAAAGTGTTTGTCATGGAAGACTCCATCCTGAGGGGGCAACCTGTCACCCTGACCCCTTAGCCCAGGAAATCTGCTGCTTCCCAGGAGCCCATGTCTGAGACATTGCGGAGAGGATCCTTAAGCTCCTCCAGCCCACTGACCACTACCCTATGCTCCGTATCCATGTGGGCACGAATGGCTCAGAGCAATCCTAGCTGGGTCATGAAGCCCTACAGGGATTTGGGAGTGGGACTTCACAGGTTGGGGGTGCAGGTAGTGTTTTCCTCGATCCTCCCAGTTTTGGGCTACAGGCAGAGGAAGGAGAGGAGGATGGAGGTAGTAAACAAAAGACTGCGGCGCTGGTGTCATTGTGAAGGCTTCAACTTCCATGACCACAGTCTACTCTTTGGTGAGAGAGGCAGTGACTGCTGGGAAGGGATGGCTTCCACCTCTGTCCGCTGGGGAGGAGGCTTTTTTTCAGCCAGACTGGCTGTCCTGCTCCACTGGGCTTTAAACTAAGCCCGCCAGGGGATAGGGGGACTACTGCCACTGCTGGCTCACTGAGCAACCTTTGCAAAGCCAGCAGGCACTTAAGGGAGCCCACCACTGCCCCAGCCCTGGAACACTCTGTAGGCAAGACAAGGGCCCCCAAAGGGAAACTTGCGTGCCTGTACACAAGTGCCAGGAGCTTGGGGAATAAACAGGAGGAAATTGTCCTCCTGCTTAACACAAATAATTACAATGTCATAGGGATAACGGAGACCTGGTGGGACTCCACCCATGACTGGACCACAAGTATAGATGGCTATACCTTTACAGGAGAGATTGAGTAGACAAAGGGGGCAGGGGTGTAGCTCTCTATGTCAAGGAAAGCTACACATCTCTGCAAGCCAACATTGGCGCTCAGGGTGGAGGACTGGAGACCCTCGGGGTTAAAATCTGTGGGGAACATGGCACGGGGGACACACTGCTGGGAGTCTACTATAGACCTCCTACCCAGAAGTTTGCCAGGGAATTGGCTGAAGGCCACATGCTCCCAGTGCATGGTTGTCATGGGAGACTTCAACTACCCAGACATCCCATGGGAAGAGCGCTCAGCCAAATCCGAATGGTCACAAAGCTATCTCACGTGCATAGATGAGCTCTATCTGGCTAAAGAAGTCTATGGGCTGACAAGAAGTAAAGTGCTGCTCGACCTGGTATGGCAACAGGGGGGCGACTTAATCAGCAACCTAACGATTGAAGGGAAGCTGGGTGACAGCGACCACGAGCTGATCACCTTCACCATCCGCCATAAAACTGGCAAGTCAGTCACCAGTACAGAAGTCCTTGACTTCAGGAGAGCTGACTTTGACAAGCTCAGGAGGCTTGTTAGAGAGGCCCTAAGGGACTACGACCCAAAGGGGAGGGGAGTTCAGGATGAGTGGCTGCTCCTCAAGGGAGTGATCCTGGATGCACAAGCAAAGTCTGTCCCATCTCAGAGGAAAGGCAGCAAAAGGGCACAGCAGCTCCCTCGGCTCTGCAGGGAACTCGTGGGCCTCCTGTGGCT
>NW_017728994.1:22540885-22546176 GCF_001723915.1 Gavialis gangeticus | reverse complement strand
ATGTCAAGGAAAGCTACACATCTCTGCAAGCCAACATTGGCGCTCAGGGTGGAGGACTGGAGACCCTCGGGGTTAAAATCTGTGGGGAACATGGCACGGGGGACACACTGCTGGGAGTCTACTATAGACCTCCTACCCAGAAGTTTGCCAGGGAATTGGCTGAAGGCCACATGCTCCCAGTGCATGGTTGTCATGGGAGACTTCAACTACCCAGACATCCCATGGGAAGAGCGCTCAGCCAAATCCGAATGGTCACAAAGCTATCTCACGTGCATAGATGAGCTCTATCTGGCTAAAGAAGTCTATGGGCTGACAAGAAGTAAAGTGCTGCTCGACCTGGTATGGCAACAGGGGGGCGACTTAATCAGCAACCTAACGATTGAAGGGAAGCTGGGTGACAGCGACCACGAGCTGATCACCTTCACCATCCGCCATAAAACTGGCAAGTCAGTCACCAGTACAGAAGTCCTTGACTTCAGGAGAGCTGACTTTGACAAGCTCAGGAGGCTTGTTAGAGAGGCCCTAAGGGACTACGACCCAAAGGGGAGGGGAGTTCAGGATGAGTGGCTGCTCCTCAAGGGAGTGATCCTGGATGCACAAGCAAAGTCTGTCCCATCTCAGAGGAAAGGCAGCAAAAGGGCACAGCAGCTCCCTCGGCTCTGCAGGGAACTCGTGGGCCTCCTGTGGCTAAAAAGAAAGACCTACAAAGGATGGAGGGCTGGATACACCTCCAAGGAGGAATATTCTGCACTGGTCTGGACCTACAGGGAGCGAACCAGGAAAGCCAAGGCTGCAACTGAACTCCAGCTAGCTACAAGTATCAAGGACAATAAAAAGTCCTTTTTTAACTTTGTGAGGAGCCAGAGGAAAAGCAAGGGCAACATTGAATTCCTGCTAAACCAGATGGGACAACTGACAACCAATGCTGAGGAAAAAGCCAACTTGCTAAATGGGTACTTTGCATTGGTTTTTCACCAGTCCAGAGGGACACCCCTGTCCATTACGGGATGGGGAGTCCTGGGTGAGGGAGATTCCTTACCCTCCATCAATGCTGACCTTGAACACCTTGAGAGGCTGGATATCTTTAAGTCATCTGGCCCTGACACATTACACTCCAGGGAGCTGGCAAGCATCACAGCTCAGCCCCTGGCACGGATCTTCAAGAACTCCTGGCGCTCTGGTGAAGTGCCCAAAGATTGGAAGAAGGCCAATGTGGTGCCTATCTTCAATAAAGGGAGGAAAGTGGATCCAGCAAACTACAGGCCCATCAGCCTGACCTCTATCCCAGGAAAGGTCTTAGAAAAGATTATCAAAGAGTCCATTCTTAACAGACTGGTCAATGGCAACATCCCGAGGGATAGCCAGCATAGGTTTGTTGTGGGTAGGTCTTCCTTGACCAATCTTATTTCCTTCTATGAGCAGGTGACCTATCACCTGAACGAGGGAGAAAAGATTGATGTCTCATATCTTGACTTTAAAAAAGCCTTTGATCTGGTATCCCATGATCACCTCTTAGCAAAACTGTTCAACTGTGGCCTCGGCTTCACCACGATCTGCTGACTGGGGAACTGGCTCTGTGGTCAGGCCCAGAGGGTGCTGGTTGATGGAAGTCAATCATCATGGTGCCCTATGACCAGTGGGGTCCCTCAAGGCTCTGTCCTCGAACCTATACTATTCAACATCTTCATTGATGATGTGGACATTGGTATCAGAATTGGACTGGCCAAGTTCACCAACAACACCAAACTTCGCGGTAAAGTGTCCACACCTGAGGACAGGAGGAAGATCCAGGCTGACCTTGCCAGGCTCAGGAAATGGGCGGATGAGAACCTGATGGTGTTTAACACTGAAGAAATTCAAGATTCTCCGCCTTGGGAAGAAAACCCCCGCAGCATCCTTATACGATCTGCAGTGCTACGCTGGTTAGCGCTATGGATGAAAGGGGCTTGGGGGTCATGATTGACCACAAGATGAACATGAGCCTGCAATGTGATGCTGCAGCTAGTAAAGCAAGCAAAATGCTGGCTTGCATCCGTAGATGCTTCTCAAGCAAATCCTAGGATATCATTCTCCCATTGTACTCACCTTGGTGAGGCCGCAGCTGTAGTATTGCATCCAGTTTTGGGCTGTACAATTCAAAAAGGATGTGGAGAAGCTTGAGAGAGTCCAGAGGAGAGCCACGTGCATGATCAGAGGTGAGGAAAGCAGACATTATGATGAGAGGCTGAGAGCTATGGGATTCTTTAGCTCAGGCTCCATGGTGATCTAGTGGCTGCCTGTAAGTTTATCAGGGTGTTCACCAGGATCTGGGGAACATCTTTTCACCAGAGCGTCCCAAGGAATGGCAAGGTCGGATGGTCACGAACTTCTCCATGACCGTTTTAGGCTGGACATAAGGAAGAACTTCTTTACTGTCCAAGACCCCGAGGTCTGGAATAGACCGCTGCCAGAGGTGGTTCAAGCACCTGCTTTGAGCACCTTCAAGAGAAATTTGGATGTTTATTTTGCTGGGAACCTATGACCCCCACTGACTTCCTGCTCCTGGGGCAGGAGGCTGGACTCAAAGATCTTCCAAGGTCCTTTCCAGCCCTCATGTCTATGAAATTTATGACTACTACACAGAAATCCAAATATGCTTCACAACTATGCAGGAGAACTTCAGAAACACTTAGAAATCATGTCTTTCACATAACCTGCTCCAAAAGAGATGAACTCAAGAAGGATCTCAACACATGCTCTAACAACTTAAAAAAGATCAATCTGGATATCTTCCCAAACATGATACATCATATACAAAGAGACTACCAAAGATTTTTTTTTTACAACATCTACCCAACACAAAGGGAAGAAATAGAACTATTTACCACAGGAACAACTTTCCCAGCCACAAAACACCCATCAGAGAAACAAGATCAATACCTTACAACATTCCAACCTCATACTTGATGAAACTGAAAGAACCAGTCAACCATCAAATATTTTCAATCTCTCTATGCACACACTTACCAAAGCTGAAAAAAATCTGTTTATTCTAATGGCCTTAATTTCTGTCCAGAAAAATACCTTAATAATATACTATAATATAGAGAACTGGAAGAATGTTTCTGATGCCTCTGTCTCAATAAATGTTTACACAACCAAAATTAATCCACTTTCAATAGCATTTCATCCTTTGACAACACTGAGGAAAAGATTCACCCCCCCAAAAACAATAATAATTTAAAAAATCAGATTGGACACCTCACAGTGGATGAAATTCAAACCTTGACTGTTATATTGACTGTTTCAGGGAAGAAATGAACAACAAAATAATCAACAACAAACACCACCATAACAACCTCTTCCTTTTAGAGAGAAAAGCCATAGAATCTCTAACACCAAACCACCAAATAATAATAAAACCAGCGGACAGAGGAGGATCTATAGTTATCCTTAAGTGGGAAGACTGCATAAAAGAAGCCAACAGAGAACACACTGACAACCACCTATTACAAAAATTAAAGGATGATCCAACTCCCTGTTTCACCTTCAAACTCAAAACCACCATTGCATCACTTCCATCCGAGCTGCAAGAAAAACTGCAGAACTTGATCCCCAGCTACACAACCCAGGGACTTTGTTCATGGATTTTAGGGAGCATGTAAAAAGGAACCCAGGCAGACCTATAATATCCAACCATGGATCCCTAAGGGAGGAAATACCAGGTTTCATCAGATCCATCCTAAAACCTGTTGTCACCCAAAGAGCGAGTTTTGTCCAAGACGCAACAGACTTTCTAGGAAAACTTAAAACTATAGACCACCTTCCAACAATACCCTCCCAGCCATCATGGATGTTACCAGCTTATGTACCAACATCCTACACCAGGATGGCATCCAAGCCTGCCTTGCATATCTACAGGAACAAGATTACAACTCAGAATACAGACCCAAAGATATTATTGGCCTTATACACTTCATCCTCACACACAACAATTTCACTTTGAATACAGCTATGGGCACCAAAATGGCCCCATAATATGCAAGCCTTTTTATGGTCCGCCTGGAAGAAGAATTCCTCAAGAACTGCACCATCAAACCCATGGTATACTTAAGATATATAGATGACACCTTCATCATTTGGACCAAAAACCTGCAATCTCTGATTGATTTCCCTCACAAATTCAATAATCATTGCCCCTCCATCAGACTGTCTCTTGAATACTCTAGCACCAACATTTCCTTTTTAGACAACATGGTCAATATCCAGAATGGTAAAATACAAACCAATGTATACAAGAAACCCATGGACCAATGTACATATCTGTACAGAATCAGCAGTCACCCTAAACACACCAAGAAAGCTGTAATATACAGCCAAGCCCACCAATACCACCAAATTTGCACTGAAGAGAACACCTGTGATTGTCACCTCAGAAGTCTCAAAAGGGCTTTCATTCAACAAGGACACTCCTTCAGAGAGAGAGATCACACTTTTGAAAGAGCCATCCTGATACCACAAGAAGACTTGCTGCAGTACAAAAATAAAATCCCCATGAATCGCACGCTATTTCATAGATTTTATATACATTAGGGCTGGAAGGGACCTCGGAGGATCGAGTCCAGTCCCCCGCCCAAAGGCCAGGAAGTCAGCTGGGGTCATAGGATCCCAGCAAGATAAGCATCCAGTTTGCTCTTGAAGGTGTTCAATGTAGGTGTTTGAACTGCCTCCGATGGCAGGCTGTTCCAGACCTTGGGGGCTTGGACAGTAAAGAAATTCTTCTTTATGTCCAGCCTGAAACGGTCTTGTTTATGACCGTTAGACCTCGTCATCCCTTGGGGCCCTCTGGTGAACAAACGTTCCCCCAGATACTGGTGGTCACCCCTGATAAACTTACAGGTGGCCATCAGATCACCCCTGAGCCTGAGCTTTTCCAGGCTAAAGAGCCCCATGGCTCTCAGCCTGTTGTCGTAAGGTCTGTTTTCCTGACCCCTGATCATGCACATGGCTCTTCTCTGGACTCTGTCAAGCTTCTCCACTTCCTTTTTGAATTGTGGAGCCCAAAACTGGACACAGTACTCCAGCTGCGGCCTCACCAAGGCCGAGTACGAGGGGAGAATGACGTCCCGGGATTTGCTTAAGAAGCATCTATGGATGCAAGCCAGCATTTTGGTTGCTTTAGTAGCCACAGCATCATATTGCAGGCTCATGTTCATCTTCTGGTCAATGATGACCCCCAAGTCTCTTTCTTCCATAGTGCTGGCCAGTGTAGCACTGCTGAGCCTATAAGGATGCTGCAGGTTTTTCCTCCC
>NW_017728994.1:22516832-22535885 GCF_001723915.1 Gavialis gangeticus | reverse complement strand
CCAATTCCCCAGCCAGTGGATCGTGGTGGACCCAAGGCCACAATTGGCCAGTTTCGCCAAGAGGTGATCATGGGATACCAGATGGAAGGCTTTTTTGAAGTAAGGATATATGACATCAATCTCTTCTCCTTTGTCCAGGTGATAGGTCACCTGGTCATAGAAGGAAATGAGATTGGTCAAGCAAGACCTACCTGCAACAAACCCGTGCTGGCTATCCCTTAGGATGTTGGCATCGGCCAGTCCATTAAGGATGGCCTTTTTAATAAACTTTTCTAAGATCTTTCCCGGGATATTAGTTATGATATATCATCCTTCCCTGGAACCTGTTCGGAAACTCCTCAAACAATTTCAACCAATATTAGAAGAAGACCCAATTCGTAAAGAGATCTTCCCAGAACCACCCATCTTGGCCTTTAAACAATCAGTGAACTTCACCAATCTCATCACCGGAAGCAAACTTCCTATGGCCCAATACACACTGAATGGAGCAAGACCATGCCAGGACAAGAAATGTAAAACCTGCCATCATACCTCCTCCATAGCATTCCCTCTAAGCTGTGCAGTGTGCGCAGCCCCACAGGCACTCCTGACAGTGCCGCATGAGTGTTCCTGCATAGCCAAGCAGACTACACAGCTTAGAGGGAACACTGCTCCTCCACTCCCACAATAACTAAAAAATCTGTCAAAACACCAAAAACACCAAAAACACCAAAAATCTATCAAAGACAAAAATACCCAATTACCTGGGGGTGCACACTTCTCACAGTAGATTACTCCCTCTCTGATTTCTCAGTTCTAATCCTCAAAGGGAACTTACAAAACACCTTCCGTAGACAAGGCTATAAACTTGAGTTCATTAATCTACTGGTTACAAAAAAATCATGGACTAAATATAGACGTTGGATTTATGGCACATTATAACCTTCCTGCCATTTGATAACCCCAGGTAACCACTCTACGTTTTACCAGCTATATTCTCTCACCAGGTTAACGTTCTCCCCTTTCCCCACCCTCCACTCCCTCAACCTATTGTCTCCCATGGCCTCTGATCCTCACTGCCATTTTTCACAGAGCGACATTTTGCATGTTGGCTTCTATTCTATCCACAAAAGCACAAAACACCACCAGACTCTCCCTATGCCTGAAGAAGGGTGTTTGTGTCCGAAAGCTTGCAAGGAATATTTTTTCCATTTATTTAGTTGGTCTAATGAAAGATATCACATTTACCCAAAGAACCTTGTTGGTCTCTAATCCCTCAGTTTTTTTCTTTAACAGCCATTCTCAGCCTATATCATGGTAGAGGCCTCTTAAGAGAGGCTCTTTTCTTTTTCCACAATGCCAAAGGGTTGGCTGGGACTGGGACCCATTTGGCCAGTGTAGGTTGCCAAGAGCTTAACATTGAAAGCCAAGGCAATCTCAAAACTGACTTTAGTGTATGCACTTAATCTTTCAGACCGTCATCTCCAGTGGCATCAGTTGGAAGCCCTTTGTTCTGTAGTTGTTCCTAATTCTTTGACTGTGGCAGTCTCTTACTCTGTAGATACTAAAAAAAAAAAAAAAAAAATCATATTCTGACAACCAGGATTTACTGGCATTGTTATTTGTACAGACAAATAGTTAAAATTTCATATGTAAAAGTTTAAATATCATAATTGTGTAATTAGAAAAAATGTTACATGATTTAACCTAGCATTTTTCTATTTATATAAATGACAACTAACGATTCCTTTTTTCTCGTAGCTTTAAGAAAGATTCTTCAACTTCATAATTTTAAAACATTTTCTCCTACACATGTCATTGTTCTTCTTAATAGGATCTGCCAGAACAACTCTTAGCAAAAGCTCTACATTTTCACATTATTATCTCATTGTCTATCCCTAGTGTTATAGCCTTACTGTGACTTCCTAACTAATCAGCTATTTCAACTTTCATTCCATAAGCTTTATGTCTGAGTGTAATTAAATGAGCATTAAGTCCTTTTTTTACTAGCAAAGCCTGAAAGTTCTGATATTACAGTAATAAGTGTGAAGTGAATTTTGAATGGCATTTATATCCGTTCATGGGCTCTAAATGTTTGATTTGCATAACTAGTTAAAATGATATCAGAGCAGCATATTGATTTAATTCCATCTCAGAAAACTGTTAATTAATAATGATAATAAATGTGTCAGTGCTTTATTATCTGCTTTGAATTGGTGATGATGTCTATATTAATACCACTTCAGTAATAGACCTCTGCTGGCTATTGTTGGCAAAGCTTTGATGGCTTAAATAACCAGCAATCAGAATTTATAAAATTTATTACAGATCAGATTTTAAAAGTATAGTCACTTTATCATATGTGTAATTTTATTAACACCTGCACTTTAACGTTTTATTTAAATAAATCACTTGGAACAGAAACCATAGAGGCTTTGAAGAAAGACCACTTTTACATTTTTAAAATTCTTTAGTATTTTTTCGTCCTTGGAAGAGAAGTTGGAAGTGGTGACAGTTCCTTCACATTCCTTCATTCACAGATTAGCTAGGGACAGACATTCAAAAAGCCTGAGCCCGAATTAATTCAATTTTTGCAGGTTAGTTTAACCTGCCTAGGCTGAATCACTTTGTAACTGTAAAGACATCCCAGAAATGCAGGCACATGCCTGCAGTGGCTCAGACTAGAAGTCGGGGGGGTGGTGCAAGAGCAGCCGTCCCTTCCCCTTCAGAGGGCTGAGCTGAGGGGGCCATGTTCAGGCCCCAGCAGGATTAGGGAGCCCCCGCCACTTGATAGAGCATTTATCAGCTCTGTTATCAGCATTTATCACCCTGTCAGAAAACAAACGGCCTCTCTCATTAGTTCAAACTCTTCTTAGACAAAGAAGGAATTGGAAGGACATTACCAGCTGAGCTTTGATTAGCTCTAAAAAGCCCTCAGCCAACATTGCTATCTGCATGGACTGTAGCCAGCATGTGGTCTGCTAGCTAATGCTGAGGTGTCTGTGTAAGGCAGAGGGGACAGGGGATCTCTGCTTAGCAGGGAGTGGGGAGGAGTGGAGCAGAGCAGGAGGAAATGAGGCAGAGACATTGCTTTGCTGTGCCTGCAAGTCTCTGCCAGAGCTGCAGCCAAGAAGCAGAGGTGTGGGGCCAGCCCTGATGTGGAGCAGAGAGCCCTGCCCAGCCCAGAGGGCATGCCAGGATGCTGTGGGACTCTGATTTAACTTAAACCAGGAAGGGGTCTGGGACAGACATTGCATAAACTGGTTTGAGCCAAATCAGTTAAACCTGGTTGAATGTAGTATCAAACTTATCTCAAAGCTGTTTCATCCATTTTCAAACTGGTTTATGTGCACTGAACATCTGTTTTGTTATAGGTTTAAACCAGTCTCTGATCACTTAAACTGGTTTGTGTGTAATGTCTGTTCCTAGCCATTATGATCAGAACTGACCAATAGGACTGTACCAATAGCACTTCTCGTGAACATTCTTAGAGTTACCTTGAAGAGGATCACTTCATTTAAACCTTTTTTGACCAAAATAGTCTGCAAGTTTCCAGCAAGGTTTTAGTATCACTGCACTGCTACAACTTCCTCAAAATACCTACAGTGATACTGTCTATTTTTTATTTGTCTGTCCACCTTGCTTTCTGAATAAGGATAGCCTAGTTCCTCGTAACTTTTTTTTTTTTTTTTTCCTGGCTAGTGATTTTACTTTTGAAATTTTTTTTTTTCCCCCTTTCTTTTTTAAAAAGGATAGCCTAGTTCCTCGTAACTTTTTTTTTTTTTTTTTTCCTGGCTAGTGATTTTACTTTTGAAATGTTGATTATTCCCCCCTGCCCCCTCCCTTCTATTTTGGCTGGGCCAGGACCTCTGCTTTCTGAGTGCCTAGGATCACCCATTAAGTTTTTCATTAGCACTTACCTCTATCACCAACACACATAGCTTGTGCCAAAGCGCAGTACTTCTAATTTCTGGTCTGTTATAATGAAGTTCCATAAATTAGACTGGTGCTGTGGAGTGAGGTACTTCATGTATGCTACTTTTTTCATATCAGAAATATTTTTGGAATTGCCGCTTTCTGAGCTGGTGGCACAACGGAGTCAGTTGATGAAGCATGAGATATTTTGGCATGGGCATGCTTTGACGGTGCAAACCAAAAAGTTCTTTTTCTATTTTGTGGTGATTTTCTTTTTGCAGCTGAGCTTCCCTTTATTATGTCTCCACAATTTTGAGATTTGGACTAAAAGCTATATAGGCTGAAAGGTGACTTGAACAGCAAAGTAACTGTCAGCAGTTCAGTACCAGCAGTATGCAATTGACGTTTTTGCAAGCTGAGATTGGAGTGCTACTTACAATCTTACCAATTAAAGTTTTAAAAATCTTTCCTCTAATTCAAATAAAATTAAAAAATGGTTTTAAACTATGATTTTGAGACCACTCTCCTGCCACATCTTCAACTAAATCAGTGAATAAATATGTAATTCTGCAAACTACTACTAGGACTGGTACTTGTTGCTGTAAGTAGTTATATTGGTAAAATTCTGAGGCTGTTGGGGTTTTTTTGTACAGCTATTATGATGATGTTCTTGAAAAACTATCTTTTTCTCTCTGCTGAAGGGGTAATGCAGAGAGAATACACACAAATATAGATTTTGATAAATGAAATAAGCAGCAGAAAGCATTAAAATTTCCTGTGTATGTAGAAGGCAGCAGGGCCAACCTTTTTGGAACGCTTATGACAAATTAGTGTCACACTCTCCATAAGTGCCACTTTGATCCCTATCTCCTGACCAGTCTGCTGTTCTAATTTCTGTCTCTGCCCCATACTCTGTGCCAAATATGCTGTTTTGCTTTCTGCTTCTTGCTCTGATCTCCCTAACTAATCTGCCACTCTGATTTCTGCTCCATGCCCTATCTGCTGCTTTTTCGCCTGTCCTTTCCTTGATCTGCTGTGTGTCACATAGAAGCTGCCTGTGCCACTTCTGGCATGTGTGCTGCAAGTTGGCCACCCTTTTGTGGCTGCTGTTCCTGGGCTACAGCTAGGCTAACATAGGGAAGAATTGCAGTATGATGAGAAAAGAAAAATAATTTGAATGTATTTTAGCTAGTGTTTTCTCAGAACAATAGACGGTCCTGCTGACCTCTCATGCATATACCATGATCAGAAAGGATCCACGGTTGTCTGCTACTACATAATCCCTTTTAAAGAAGAGAGAAAAACACACCATGAGGAGTTTGTATAATGGCACTATAAGGGTGCCTGTAGATGTGCAGGACACCTGCTCTGACATGGAGTAATTACAGTGCATCAGAGCAGACTTGATTAATCGATTCTGCTGGAGCATGCTAATTATAGTTTCATAGTTTCTAGGGTCAGAAGGGACCTGAACAGATCATCTAGTCCGACCCCCTGCCATGGCAGGAAGAGCACTGGGGTCAAATGACCCCAGTAAGGTGGTCATCCAACCTCCTCCTAAAAACCCCCAGGGTGGGAGCCTGCACCACCTCACTTGGAAGCTGGTTCCAGACTCTAGCCGCCCTGACCTGACGTGAAGTAGCGCCTCCTGATGTCCAACTTAAACCTTCCCTCCGCCAGCTTGTGACCATTGTTCCTGGTCACTCCTTGCGGCGCTCGGGGGAACAGGGACTCCCCCAGCGCCTGCTGATCCCCCCTAACCAGTTTATAACAGGCCACAAGATCCCCCCTCAGCCTTCTCTTTTGAAGGCTGAACAGGTTCAGGTCCCGCAACCTTTCCTCATAGGACCTACCCTGCTGTCCCTTGATTATACGAGTGGCCCTCCTCTGGACCCTCTCCATGCTGTCCACATCCTTCTTAAAGTGCGGCGCCCAGAACTGGACGCAGTACTCCAGCTGCGGCCTGACCAGTGCAGCATAGAGGGGGAGGATCACCTCCTTGGACCTGCTCGAGATGCATCTGTGGATGCACGACAAGGTGCAGCTGGCCTTCCTAGCCGCCTCCCCACATTGCCGACTCATGTTCATCCTGGAGTCAATAATGACTCCCGGATCCTTTTCCACCTCCGTGCTGACAAGAGGGGAGTTCCCCAGCCTGTATGTATGGTGCAATTAGCATGCTCCAACAGCCTAACTGTCTTGTGTATTCAGCGTCCCCATGATTCAGTATGGTGGCAGGGCACTTTTAGTAAAGCTCTTGAACAAGCTTTAGTTAAAATGTCCCCACTACCATTTTGAAGCATGGGATGCTGAATAGACAAGATGCTGGGGGTGCTTTAATTAGAGTGGCTCCTGAGAGCCATTCTGATACTCTAATGAAAGCACTGTCCCTCCCGCCCCCCAAGCATGTGTAAAGATACCCTAAATGACTATTTGCAACTAAGGACTGGATGTCAGAGAATGGGTCCCACTCATTAGTCATTGAAATAATTGGGAAAATGTTCTTGATTTTTAATAATAGGATCACACAGTGAAGTCAGAACCTCCGAAAGCAGCCCCAGCTTGTGAACAAAGGTGTATTAATGCCTTCACTTACAGGTGATAGTGTTCCCTCTTCTGTTTCTGAAGGCTGCTTCCATTAGATTACCACCATCAGTTCATCCTTGCCTGGATTAGCCTTCATTTAGATCAGCGGGTTCCAAGCCTGGGTTGCAATCCAAATGAGGGTTGTGGGGGCAATGCCAGTGGCGCTGCACAGAAAAGATGAGCTAATCTATGTGCCGGGAGCTCCCCTGCTTCTGCCTCTGGGCTGCCACCACCACACTCTGCTCCCAGCAGCGGGGTGCAGAAAAAAATGTTGAGAACCACTGATTTAGATAGCTTTCATTTGTGTGTTGATCTTCACTGGATTTTGGTTAGGGCACCAGAGGCATCGTCTGGGACAGAAAAGGCAGAGCCATCCCTTAAGGGGGGCGAATTGCTGCCCTGGGTCCTGTGCTTTAGTGGGGCCCTGCTGACAGTACCCTACAGGCACCGTGGACAGTACTATTGGCATGTGCCAAGGGTGCCGCAACTCTGCGTGGCTGCTGTGCACTGCCGACTCCATGCTCTGGCCACTCACCACCCCCCATACCTCCCTGCCCATGTTTTGGGCACTTACTACCCCTGCTCCCTGCTCTGCGGTCTGGCTACTTTCAACCCCCCCTTCCCCCCCCCCTGCACTCTGGTCACTTGCCATCCCCCCACCCCCTCCTGCGCAGGCTGATACATCCCAGGCCCTGAACACTCCTAGGGACAGCTCTGGGAAGACGTAGTATAGTAGCAGCAGTATCTTATTTGCAACTTTTGCTAAAACAATGCAATGAAATTGACAATCCAGTTACTATATATTTTCACATACACCAAATGCCTTTCCCCAAAATTAGCCCCCCAAAATTGGCATACATATATTAAGGGCCCCTGGTGTATGTTACATTTAAGTAGAAATTAACTTGTTAATTGTGCCTGAAATAGTAACCTGTTCTCGCCATCAAGTCAATTTAAGGCATGATAATACAGTAAATGAGTCACAAAGTTATTCCATATGTAAGCTTAACAACTTTGTGGCTTGTTTGTACGTGCTTTTATTAAGCTTGAACATGTGGTCAGTTGGGGCTGGCCTGTGACGGATCCCAACGCTCAGGTCCCTGTGCACCAGGGACATCAGCATATTGCATGTGCAGCCCAGCTGCACCCATAGTTTTTAAAGGTCCTAGCACAATATGACCCCATGATCAAAGGGAGGCTCCCTGATCCTGTCCCCATGCACTGGGATCCATAAAAACCATGTGTCCTGCCTAGCTGTTCAGCACACTGGTTTTTAGTCACCCCAGCACTTAGAGACCCTGGAATTGGCTGCAGCAGCCCAATGCTGGGAATGCCATGCTCCAGGAAGAATAAAAACCATGTGCGCCACCCAGCTGGGGTTTTGACAGTCAGGTGATTGTTGGTTGGGTTCAGGGATCACATTGAGGCCAGTTCCAGACCCTGGTTTAATTTCCAGCCCCAGTTGACAATCAACTTCCTGGTGCAAGTGAAGCCCTGGGATCATAATCCTGGGCTCCCCTGGCACTGGAAGGTAAGGTGTGATTGGGATTTAATTGTATGTCCTGCCATGTCTGTACTTTGTTGCTGGAGGCATGATTAGGATCACAGATCAGATCCCATCATGCCTTGAAGTGAAAGCCTGTCAGCAGCCAAGGTATCTATTTTTATTTGGTGCCATGGTGTCTGCTTCATGTGAAGGGGAGTTGTGTCAGGGCCATGGAGCTGGAAGCTGGCTTCCATGCTACTCCCACTTTTTTCCAGCCCCCGTGCAGCTCCCTTACAGTTTGCACCTA
This sequence comes from Gavialis gangeticus, assembly GCF_001723915.1. Lineage (NCBI taxonomy): Eukaryota > Metazoa > Chordata > Crocodylia > Gavialidae > Gavialis > Gavialis gangeticus. The sequence continues at coordinate 22,527,612 of NW_017728994.1, read as the reverse complement.
TGCCCCAGCCTTGAGGACTGGGGCGGGGTTGCAGAGAGAAGAAGCATGGGCACTACTTCCATCTCCAAGGCCACAGTGCAGCTTCTCGCTGCTGTACCCCAGCATGGGCATGGGTACAGGCAAAGCCCTGTAACTGTGGGCTGGATCCAGCCTGCAGGACGTGTTGCTAGCCCCTGGTTTAGGAAGTTTCTGATGAGGTGGCTTGTCCTCACAGAGGTGAATATTTGTCAGTCACTCTTTTTTTTTTTTTTTTTTTTTTTTTTTTGACAAGTGTTTTCCTTCCAGTTTTCTTTTACTTCAATATGATGATCTTACATAAGTATTGCTGACTTCTGACATACTTTTTACACGTTATTAACTGCAGAGTCACCTCTCCTGCATCTGCTTGAGACTACATTAAGCAGAGCCATCATGAACCACCACTTAGAACAAGAAACGGAGAACATTTTTGGCAATTGAAATTTCATAGAGATTATAGAGAGTAACTATCTGAATTGGAGTTCATCCAGAATGCTGGAAACACAGTCCCTAATAATACAAAAAATAATGCCAGTCTAAGACACTTCAGCATCCAGAAATCCAGAATCTTGATTTTGCATCTTATCTAAAAAACAGTACTTTCAAACATTGTCGTCGTTTAGCTAGGTACCAACTGGATATAATAATTTAGCTGGCAATATGTTACTTTGCACAAATTTTTGAACAGATGTTGTGTTGGTTTGTAATTTACTTTCAGTTTATACCACTGACATAGATCAGATGTAGGTGATAATGTACATCCAGATAACCTCTTTGGGTGGTTTTTGCTAATAGTGTGCTGCTAATAATTAACAGGTGTGCGAAGAAATGAATAAATTGGTAATGAACAGAGAGATTGTAAGCTGCCTGTTATCCCTTGACAAATGCAAGCATGGATATAAAATGAATACAGAGACCCTTGATTGTAGCTTAACAGGATTTGATAAGTTAACTCCCTTTGTCACTTAATGATGTTGAGCTTTTACAGTAATGGGCTTGCTCTTTGGAAGTAACAGTGTTTTGATTTCTTTTCATTAAGTTTTCACAAGTGGCAGTTCCTTCCCCAAGCATTAAGATCTCAGAGAGCTCTCCTCTTAAATCCTTTATACTTATGTGCCATGTCCTTTTTGTAATTATTGTTTCCACATGGCAAGACAATATGGTTGGTGGTTATACTTCACTTGACCAAAATGGGGTATGCAGGCAGCTGCCTCTATGGTTACCATAGGAGCTGAGAGCCCATAATATTAAATAAGTCAACTTTCTCAGTTGGCACTCTGAGATACTAGTAGGCAAAGTTATCATGGGGATACTTGTAATGAAGGTAACTCCTAGATCTTGTGTAAAATAGTTTCATGCTAAAGGAAACTTCTTTGCTTAATTAGGTTTGTGTGCTTTGACACAAGTTGTCTAAGACAGGATTGTATGTTGCTTTATCTTAGCCTGTGCTGTTTGCAGATATTCCAGTTTACCTTTTATGCAGTGTTATATGCAATGTTTCTTCAACACTGCTCTTGTGGTGATGTATTTCCTATTTTGTTTTGTTGGTGTTAGGTTTTAAAGGACTGAGATTAGCATCTTCTCCTTCAGTAGTTACTGCATGTGTCTGTGTGTATTTGATTTTGGAAATTAAATTCCATTCATTTTATTCTGTTATAAAATCACGAGGATGATATACTTATTGCTGTAGAACACTTTGAGAGTCATAGTGAGACCTTACCAAAAGAAACATGGGTGCTATAAAGATGTCTCTTTGTGGTTGTGCAATATTTAAGAAGTGTTCAAGCTATTCCTCAATTTATATTTATAGATACTGTTGTTAAAAAGGAGTTGGGGAACAGTAACTCCACCCAGGTTGACTCTTTTTTTATTTCCCCTCCCTATTGTTGTCTTCTTGGAAAGCTCTCTGCTTCTTTATTTTAAATGAGTTTCCCAGAAGTTGAGAACTGTAGAACCCTCTCTATGCTAAGAAGGCTGCAGAAAATTTCTTTCTCGTTAAATTCAATTCTAAATATGCGAAGGTGGCCATTGATCAAAGTAACCATACTTGATATTTTTAAAAACAGCTTCAGTGTTCAAGGAAGGGTGGGAGATCTTACATGCGATCAAAATACAGTGAGTAGGTAAATCTGTAGAATACCATACACAAAGTTAAAATGGAGAAATACATAGTTTTGGGGTTTTTAGATCAATGTAAGATTGCTAGCCTCAAAGAGGAAATCTGGTGTTTGGACATGAGAATGAAAATCAAGCTTTTGGAAACTAGAAAATCCTTCAGAGAAGCAAAATCTGCTAAATACTTGGCTATAGAAAGTAGGGGTGTACCGATAGAGATTTTCAGGGCTGATACCAATAGCCGATTTTTAAGGAGGCATATTGTCCCATACTGATCCAATTTCTGGTACAACGTGGAGAGCTGCCTCCAGCTGGTAAGTCTGTTGTGGTGGAAGGGGCATGGGGGGGGGCAAATCACTCCCCGAGGGGGTAGGTGCAGGGGCAGGCACTGCCCAGCTGGGGCGGAGCCATAGGATGGACCCACGGCTTGTCGGGGGTTGGGGGAAGGGAGTGGCTCCCACAGCTGCACGCACCCCAGAAGGGCACAGGTCGTGTGTGCCCCTGGATGTGTGGGGGTCGGGGTGAGCAGGCTGCAGCTGTGGGTGGGAGCTGGGGCTGCACTGGGCTCTTCTCTCTGGAGTCTGGGCTCAGGGCGGGGGGCTATGTAGGGGAAAACCACCCCAAATTTCACTGTAGTTCCCTCCCAGCACCACCATGTGCCTGGCACAGCCCCAGGTCTTCTCAGCTCAACCCCCACCTCTCCCCATGCACTGGGAAGAGCTGGGGTTGTGCCAGATGCGCAGCAGCAGTGGCGCTGGGGGGGAGCTGCAGCAAAATTTGGGGTGGCTGCAGCCCTTGCCGTAGCCCCCACCCTGAGCCCAGACCATGGCCTGAAGAGCTTGGTGCAGCTCCAGCTCATTGCTGCAGCCTGCCTGCTCTGCCCCACCCCATGCAGATCCAGGGGCACATGCCTCCCTGTGCCCTGCCAGGGTGTGCGCAGCTGTGGGAGCCACCTCTCCCAACGAGCTGTGGGTCAGTCATGCGCCCCGCCCTGCTTTGGCTGGAAAGTGTCTGCCCCTGTCCCCTCCCTCACCGTGGTGGGGGGGTTGATCTGCCCCCCATACTCCTCCCCTCCCCTTCCATCACAATGGACTTAACAGCTGAAGGCCACTCTCCATGCTGCCAGGCTGTGCTCCTCAGTGTCTGTGTGCTGTGCTGCGACTGCGCACATGCACACACACGGGCATTTATTGGCCAAATTATCAGCCCCATTGGGCTGATTTCTGATGCAGCCAATTTTCTTTAGATCAGTACTGATCCGATATTGAACTGATATGTTGGTGCATCTCTAACAGAAAGTCAATGTGGTGGTGTACAACGTAGTGATAGGAATGGTCTGAGTTTTTTCAGTAGACTTTTTTTTTTTTCCCTGAAGCCTGGTTTAAATCTGATCGAATGACTTCAGAGGAAGAGGTAGTTTATTACTGTTGAGGAAGACCAGTTTCTGTGTTTTTCAATGAACATTCATGTGCTCATGCAAATGAGGAAAACACTACTATTCCATTCCTGGAAAGAAAACCACTTCATTTAAGTGCTTTAGTGTGTCAGGCCCTTAAAACGCATTTATTCAGTAGCATGCTGGGTTCTGATCCCTGATCCCAGAGATCATGCATGGTACCATGTCACACATGCATGTTAGGGGGCATTATTCTGGGATCAGGGATTAGATCTCATTCATATCATTACTTACTTGCCAGTGTAGGAGGATACTAATCATGGGCTGTCCCTGCACTGACAAGTTCAAAGCTTGATGCTGAAATCCTGATCTGGTTCACCCAGGACTATCAGAGCAGACAGTCAGCTGATTGTTGGCCCTGGCCTGAACAGCCCTATGTCTGAGACCCCAGGCTGTCTGGGCCAGGGCCAGAAATCAGCTGATTGTCAAAACCCTTCTCCCAGCAGATTGGGCTGGGCTGTCAGGTACAGAGGATCAGGATTTTTATGGCTCGTTTCCCAATTTGTGGCACCTTAAATTGAGCGTACATGTAGCACCCTACCCATTTATGCTGTGTTTAATCATTTAATCATGGTATAAATGTAATGTGTAGAGGGGGCTCTGGAAAGACAAGATAAGAACGGCACCCAACATTCATTAGCATTTCACTCAGAGTTGAGCTAGTACTTAACCTGTGAGATCTGCCTTGGCTTCAGTGGGAGGAAAATTGTTGCAGTGAACCCACATCATCGTGGGGCAGAATGGAAAATTGGAAATTTGCTGGGTGTCTTCACATGATGGAGACTTATGAGAAGCATGTTTATGGGTTTTCTTTCACTTCCTAACTTGAAAGAACTTGACAGTCCACATATTCAGGGAGACCTTCGGCAATTCTAGCCTTTTGTATCTTTGAGATTAAGCTACTAGGCTTTCTTAACATTAAGTGAGACCTGTTTAAACCTGTCTGTGCTGGGTATAGTGTATTATTGCTACCAAAGCTAGGGTTTTTAAATCCTTTCTGTAGTATCTTGCATAAGCCTTCTTTTCTGAGAGCTAGCAAAATTGTATACAGGAGCCCATCTTAGTAAGAGTTATCAGACATGTTTGACCAGCTCTGGAAACTGTTAAGTACACAGAAGTCTGTCTGGTTTCTTGAGTTAAATAGCTGAGAGCTGCATCTGCCAAATTTTTTTAGTTGTTCTTGGGTATCTTCAGCCAGTTAATCATAATTCTCACATTTATCTTTCATGCATCCAAAGTTTTCATAGGGCCAATGGAAAACTCATCACAACACACAACCTGATTGAAAGAAAAGTGGTTTGGGTTTTTTTTTGGGTTTTTTTGTTTTGTTTTGTTTTGGTTTTTTTTGGATTATTTGATTTGGACCTAATATTACATGCTTGTTATTTCTACTTTTTTCCTTTTCCTTTTTTATTTATTTATTTTTTGGAGAAGTTTATTGGAACAATTTGCTCTTTATAATTTGTGTTGAAAGATTGATCTTGATTAATTTCTCTCTTGCCAGAACTGGACAATAATAGACCAAATTACACATACCACACTATAGATGAATTCTGCAACTTTCAGTATTATAGTGTCTGGCTCTTTCCACAGGATAATGGTTTTATGTTAATCTGCAATGAATAATACTTAAAACTATTTGGGTTGTAATAAAATGGTGGTATATAAGGGACTTATTCTGGGGCTTGTGAACATCCATGTTTTATTACTTAGAAGTTTTTGCTAAAATATTACCTATTCCTAACTGGCTCTAATCTTTCTAAACACTTGCTGTTGGGTCCTTGTGGGTTCTGAAACTACAGTTTGGGAAAATTGTTGGAAGCAAATAGCAAAACAAGTGCTTGGACTCGTATTTTTTTTTCCATATTTCTCCTACCATTGGCACATGTTTGAGTTCACCTAATAGCTGCATTCACTCTTTATTATAGTTCTTTAGGAAATCCTATTGTGCACATATTGTTTTTGCGTACTGGACTGACATGTTCAGTCTCCCTATTTTATTTGTCTTTCCTTATGTTTATTAGAAGTATGTGCCTGAAGGGGAAGCAGGCATTTGTCATGTAGTATATCAATTCAGCTGTTGTGCATCAGTTTAGCTGTGCAACATGCAAACGCTACCTGCTCTTAAATAACATTGATGTGTTATAATGCATTTAGAAGTGCGAACTCTTGTGTCATTTTAGTGTGCAAAAAATCCAGCTGAACCTGAAACACTGAAAATTGGAACCCAGTTCGAGGGACTCAGTATTGGACGCACCCACTGAAGCTCAGCCTGCAAAAGCAATAGTTTTGTAAGGGGCTGAGGTAATGTAGCAGAGGAAGAAAAGAGTATATTGGTGATATTTTTGTAAAATTTCTGTTACTATTTAACTATTTTATATATTCTCCCATGTATACTTGCTCAAGTAGATTTCTGTCCTGTTCTCCTTTGTGAAAATGTTTTGGGTGGAATTTTAATAAACCTCAGCTAATGGTGAGGTAACAGGAAAATGAGAACTCCATTGAAAAGCCCTGTTGCAAAATTTGGCACTCATACCTCAGTTTTGCAGTTCTTTTATGTACAAAATAATGTAGTGATGTCCAGCAATATTTTACCATAAGTTGTGTTTTGTAATACTTGGGAAATATATAACTGTGATCAATGTTGTGACCTCAGGGAAATTGCTTATATAATTACAGAAAGTTTACAATAGTAAGACAAGGAATGGGGAAAATATATCACTGTAAAATATAAATATGTTTAAATTACATTTAGGATTTCGAATAGTTCCTTGCTTGTGTTTTACAGAGTAATCTGTGATTTAAATCAGGTTTAGTTGTGTTTTTTTTTCTAAATTGGGTATTATAAATCAAGAGTAGTTGCTGCATATAGCACACAAGAGGATTTCTTATACATTTTAATGTTGCATAAGTAAGAAATACCAGTAGTTCAGCAGTAAAATTGCAAATGTAAGCAAAAGTGAAGATTTTTCTAAATTTAACTAGGTTGCATTTGTTTAGTAAACTGTAGCTATAATTTACTGTTTTATTGCATTTGCCTTTGAGAACTTTGCTACCCTTAAAAAAAAAAGAAAAAAAGAAAACAAATCTAAAGGGGGCGGGGAAGCGCTATGCTATAATTGCTCTGGAGCCAGAAAAAATGGAAGTACTAAACAACAGTCTGCATATGATAAGTTTAAAGTAGCAAAAATGAATCTTGGCAAGCTACTATACTGTTGTAAAAGTATTTGGTTTGAGACACTGGAATTTTCAGCAACCTAAGATACAGTTTCTGTTTGTGGGCAGGAACAACTCTTAATAAAAATCTCACAGCACAAGATGTCATTATGTTATTTTTTCAGAACGAGGTAGCCGGTGACAAAAGGTAGGTCAGCTTTACTTTATAAAGTAACCAGTGCAAGCTTAGTAATTCAGACCTGTTAAACTATAAAAATCAACACTTTTGTAGATGAGGAATCCTCCAAAAACAGTAAATTGAACTCGTACTCTGGTTTTGCACACGCATGCTTGATCTCTAGATAGATTTTTATATGCCACAGACTGTTAATATAAACCCTAGCTTAGTTTAACTGTGGTTTGGGAGAAGTGAACTCTGGGATTGGACTGGATGATGTTGATTAATAGGTGTGTGAGGGTGAAAGACTCCAGGGCCAAGCAGTAGGTCCATCTTGGTGGCATCTGATGTTGATTGGCTTTGTCCTGCGCGGCTGCGCTGGAAGAGCGGACATTAAGATTAAGTGATGCTGTCGTGTTGAGGAGCGCTGCACTGCATCATTCTGGGAAGAGACAGCTGTGGTGGTTAATCCTTCATCACCAAGGGAGTGCTGCCAGCAGAAAGATATACAGCCAAAGATAACCCTCCATAACTTGTGCTAAAGATCAGAAAACTTTGAATTCACATCCATCTGCTTAGTCTGGGGTGAAGATGAAAGATAGGCAGAATAGGAAATAAAAAACTCCTGTGGGATTAATCTTAGACACAGTATGCAGCACAGTGAAAAGGCTGGAGCTAAATTTTTACATGCATCTTAAAGGAATTGAATCATTTGGAATCATTTAATTTTACTTTAATTGCTTTTAATGTTCATAGTCATGATGTGTGCTTAATCTGTATGTTGCAGTGTTTTATAGTGTAATGGTTTTAAGTCAGTAGCTGTTGATACTCTGTGGCTGAAACACAGGAATGTTTGACAGTAACCATTGCTAGCAAAATCTCTGGTAAAAAAAAACAAAAACAAACAAACAAACAAACAAAAAACAACCTTGCTATGTAAATCATGATCTTAACTATATTAGCAGGTTAATTCCAAGTGCTCACACTTCAGGCATATTGTGCTATGGGTGACTGTGAACAAAGAAACAGGTTATTGTTACAGTTAAGTGAAAACAGTTTACAGGGGCTGAGTATTTAAAGTGATCATCTTGGAAATTATTTCTCATGAAAGAACAACATAGGCAAGGGGAAAATGTTATGAAATTTACCATCTAAATGTTGGAGATTTGTAAGCAGTAATCAAAATTAATATAGCATCTTCAGTTAAGTATTTATAGTTGATAATAGGAATTAAAGATACGTTCAGACCATTAACACCAGGAGTTTTAAAACTTCCACTTATTTCATAAAGGTATGCATTATATTGAGGAAAATGGCATGTAGTGTAGTGACTATCAACAAACAAGTAAAATAACTTATTTCTTTAAACAACTTTGTGGTGCACTTTTGGACTGAATCGGGCTGGAAAAATTCTCCATTAGGGCCTCCCTATACACTGGGAGGAAATGTCATTCACTGGGTGAAGTGAATCTGAAACTCCAACCATTTTGCTCTTGCTGTTTCCCCCAGTGACTCCCCCTGTGTAGGCTGCTTTACCTGTGTGCCTGCATTTTGTATCTGAATAATATTTAGCTACTCCATAGATGTGTTGAGGCTTAATTCTTATTCTTAAAGAGCTTGAATGAAATCACTTACATGTGTATGGAAGTAACAATACCAATATCAACTATTTGGGGGTTTTAGCCAAGCATCATCAGGCTGGACGATAGTTTTATAACTTTAATTAAGACTCTGGTTCTTAGTAGATTTTAAAATTGCTTGGATGCTTATCTCCCATTAGTTATAGGTGTAAGTTAGGCACCTAAATATCTGCTTGGCCTGTAGTCTTCACTGTGTTCATAATTGATACTCTCCCTATAGAATTAATTCTGTTGATGGCAGCATTTCTAGTTACTGTTATATTTATTGCCATACCCCGAGACACATACCCACATTGACATATAGCTGAATGACAGCTGAGGAAATTGGTCTCATTAGAGTATTATTAAAGAAAGTTAAGCAGCTAAATTCTCAAAGGGTGTTGATAGGTACCTAGATGCCACTTATACCTTAGAAAAATCTGTCCTTTGGTGAAGTATTTGGAGAGTTAGTCCTGGTCTCATAGAACAATTGTACTTCAAATAGAATAACTGCATTCTGTTAATTCAAACTTTTCTTGCAGTTTGATAGCTCTAGACTATTTGTCAGTGTCCCCTAAACTGTTGGTGTCTGTCAAATGAGAGTTTTGTTCCTTCCCGTAAGTAGCTACATGTTGTTGGTGAGTATTTTTAATCTGTATTTTATTTTTTGGAAGTATGTTAGGATCAATGTTGATATGCATAAGTGGTTCAAAATTTGAAATTCTAAGAGTATGAAATAAATCTGTATATGTATTCTTACATGTGTTGGCAATAAAACATTGCATTGTAGGACTGTGCGAAGCTTCGGTCGCTGATTCGATTCAACGGAGATTCGACCCAATTCGGTGGCCAAATCTCCGAATCTGAATGGAATCAGGATACGCTTTAATCTCTACAAATTGAATTGGAACCCTCCAAATCTATTCGGAGATATTTGATGATTCAGACATAGAGACAGCTTTAAATGCTTTTTCTACATACCTCAAGGTACCAGGCGGCTTGTGAATGCTGAGATGGTGGGTTAGATGGAGCATTCCACGGGAGCATGGGGGACCGAGCACGCTCGGCAGTGAATATGGAAGTGGATCAGAAGCACTTGCGGTCCACTTCCGCTTCTGCTGTCAAGCACGTGGGGGAGCCCCCTGTGCTCCTGTGAGATGCTCCATCTGCCCCACCATCTCAGTGTTCATGAGTTGCACCTTGGTACCTCGAGATATGTAGAAAAAAACATTTAAAGCGGTCTCTATGGTTGAATCAGTATCGAATCTTCAGATTTTGATTAGGCCAAATCGAATCAGGACAGTGTTCAAAGAATCGAATCACTGTCCCCCGATTTGGGCTGAATCCAAATCTGAATCAAATATGGCCCATTTAGCATACCTCTGTTGTATTGTTTTTTAGTGTTCCTGTTGTCAGAAGTGTATTGATTTAAACTGGAATAGTGTTTCATTCTTACCAGAACAGACATGCAAAATACATTTGGAGCATTTGCACATTGCAAGCTTCTGCATGCAGTGAGTTCTGTGATGACAGTTGGTGTTGGTTGTTGAACCTCATCTTACACTAAACCTCTTAAAGTAGAATTGAGTATACATGTAACGTTTCAGTTGCACTGAAATACAAGTATTTAGCCACAATGTCACATGTATATCTTATGGTCCCTGGTATATAAGGGGTTTAAATCGAAGTATCTTGACATCTTAAGTAGTTAAATACAAATGAGAAATTAAGATTTGCAAGTGAACATGTGGTTTGGATTTTAAGACCAAAATAGTACATTTTGACAGTGTTTTGATCAAAACTGGGCCAGTTCTCAAGTTGGAATTGGGTTTTAGTCTATAGAATAGATGACTGATGGGGAGAGGGCAGGCAGGGTCTGCAGGGTAGATTATGGGGTGCAGAAAGCTTTGACAGCAGGATCAGGGGGGCTTCTGAGGTCTGCAAGGGGGCTTGGGGGATGGCAAGGGCCTCTCTCTTCCCACCTCCTGGCCACAGGGGCTATTTTTAGCTCGTTGACCCCTGCCACCACATACAGACAACCCCCATCCTGGTAAATCTACCATTCCAGCCCTTCACCACTCCCCTGACCCTAATTTATTTCCTCAGCTCCTGACATCTGCTGATACAACCAACACCAGAAGCAGCTTGTGGGGTATGGGGGGTCAATAGGCTGAGTGGGGGAGGGTGCTGGTTTGTCTGTGGGGGGAGGGGTATTGTCCATCAAGAGGTGAGTGGGAG
>NW_017728994.1:22510312-22511832 GCF_001723915.1 Gavialis gangeticus | reverse complement strand
TAGAGCACCCAGAGCCACTCTAAAGGCATCTCCTGTATCAGTGTCCCTGCATTTAAAAATGGTGGCAGGAGTACTTGAGCTAAAGCTCATTCAAACTTTAGTTCAAGCACCCCAAACACCATTTTTAAGCACAGGGATGCTGATACTTGAGATGCAGGAGGAAACTGCCACACTCCAGCAGACTTGAATAGAGTCCAACGTGCTGGAATTCCAGCACATCTGAGCAGCCTCTGTGTTTAAATATGTAAAAGGTTGTTATAAAGAGAATGCAGTAAAATTGTTCTCCATGTCCACTGAGGGCAGAATAGGAAGTAATTGGCTTAATTTTCAGCAAACAAGATTTGGTTACACATTAGGGAAAACTTTCCAACTCTAAGGATTGTTGAGAGCTAGAATAGGCTGTATAAGAAGGCTGCAACATCCCTGTCACTAAAGTTTCTTAAGAATAGGTTAGGGGGATGGTTTTGACGACCTTTTGAGGACCGTTCAACTATTCATTCCTAAGACTCTAATAAAGTTAGGGAGAACATTTTAAAGGATGCATGAGCCGTAAAGTTTTGGGCTTTGTTTTGGGAGGTTAAAAAATTAAGTGCTATGTTGTAATTTACTGTACAAGTGAATCAGTATTTAGTGTGCTGTTACAGGATGAAGTGAGCATATTTGTTCACGATGAACCTGAAAATGCCAGCAATTAGGAGTGGAATGGGTTAACACACTGACTAATGTTGTAGGTTTACAAGTACTGGCCTTTCTCTTTGTTCTTTTTTATCATGCACATTTATCATGTTCAACCTGGCAACCCAACCAAATAGCTATTTAAGTTGTAAAAATGAATCATAGTGCAATTTCATGAACTGTATGATATAACCGAGCCTAATAACATTATACAGCAGACCCTATAAGCCCTGGGATACTTTGTCTGACTTTAAAATAAATATTTAAAAAAAAATGAAAACAAAAAACAAAGCCATGGGAATCTGCTGCTATTTGTATGGGAAAGCTAGAGAGCATTCACATGTACTTAATAAAGCTGTAATTTCCTGTCCACACCAGTATATGACTAATGCTGAATGTTTATCTTGTGCTGGTGCATGAAAAATAGTATATTATTTTAAAACAGTAGTTGAGCCAGTGGACAGTAAGAGGCTTGAAGATACAGGTGCGGCTGTTTAACATAAAAAGCTTCTCAAGTAACAGATGAGACAAAAAGTTTGAGATTTTCTTTGAAAAGAAACAAAAAATGGCCTTCATGATAGTAAGAACGTTGCTTTCTCCTCCCCATTCAGGGTAGGCTGAAAAAATTTATATGTATTTCTGTTAGTTGTGTCAGCATATTTTAGACTGCTGGGCTTTGCATGTTTGCAGCTGGTTCTGATGCAGCTGTCAGGTTGTGATTGATGAGTATCATCATTTAAAGTGTAAAAGAAAATGTCTTGGCATAGGGGGATGTGATGAACTGCTGTCTGCCAGGCACCATAGACATACATGGTCACCATTTTGTCCTCCCTTCCCCCCCCCCC
>NW_017728994.1:22503048-22510260 GCF_001723915.1 Gavialis gangeticus | reverse complement strand
TGCCCCCATGCCTCCTTATTGCGCTGCCCTTGCCAGAATCTACAAAAGTCATCGGGAGCAACTCAGCCCAGCCTCTAGCTTTCTAATATCACTTTGGTAGTTGTCAGATCATATGAAACGTCAAAATTCATGTGGCCTCCATGAAGAGTTATATTTAGTACAGCTGCTGCATACCTACATAGTACCTCTGACATTGACATATTAGTTATGCTGTCTTTTGCAATCTGATATCTTTAAATTTGCCACCTTGTTAAGTTTTGATTAATGTGATTCCATTTCACTAAAGTAATTGGCTTGGCCTGTTGTAGAAAATAATCAGCCTTTCTACGGAACAAATGCTAGAACATGCTAATGAGGGAGTGAGTTCGTTAAATTGATGGCGTGGAGTGACAGTTATTAATGATTGTTATGATAAACAGACGAGTGCGAATTGGGATGAGTTGGGCAAAAGTGACAGTTTAAAAATAACGTATATTGGAAAGTACTAACGAAGTAATATACTGTTAGGAAAACAATCATGCAAGTTGTCAAGGGAAGAAGTGTAATTATACAGCTGCACGAGCTGCCTGGGAGGACAGGGACCTGGCTGATAATGGACATATTTTTTGTTGGCAAGAGGAAAATATGTTATGGCAGAGAGGAGTACAGATTGATAAATTAATTGGCCTTTCTCATTGTTCCAAGAGCAAACTTGGCCAGCAATAGCCAAGCAGATTAGGTAAATAAATGAAGTGACCAATTCTTTCCCTTCCCCCACCACCTGACTTGCGCTCTGCCCTTTCTTTAATCTATCTAGACATATGAACTAGGGTGCTCTTGCCAAAAGTGGCAATGTTCAGAAAATGCACTTTTAACTGGAGAAGTGTACAGCCTTTTAGAGCAAAATGCTTTGTATTGTTAAAGCTATGACTGATGATGATTGAGTTAATTATGATAAGCCATAAGCTTTGTTGTGTAAGGAAGTGTGAAAGCAGATTGGAGGCTGAGAGTGGCCTGACTGATGTAATGCCCACTAACGACTTCTTCTTGACAAGATAAATCTAGTCAGAAATGGCTGAATGAAAGCTCATAGGATACAAAATACGTGTGTATATTAAATGATACTTAGACTCATAGGGATCTTTATGATGGGAGGGTCTTGTCTTACAAATTTCCTTCCATTTACTGTTGCCTGAGGCTGCAATTTTGACTAAAACAGTTAATAAGTGGGGTTGACATTGAGGGTGGTGGAAAAGAAGGATTGGCAACTAATATTGCTATGTGATAATTTTGACTCCTTTTTATATCCTAGATATGAAACATACATTTGGACTTTTATGTCAGAATAGGTGATAAACATGGAAATTTTCCTTATTTGGTTCACTGCCTACAGTAAATGAGGTGTGAGAATAGAGGGAAAGTCTTTTAACGTGAAGGAAGCAGTCACCAGAAAATAAACTGTAGGCTATAAGTCTCCAACTGCTGATCCAGGGTGAGTGAACAGAAGGGCTAGGTAGCAACAGCAAATACTTTCCACCTTTAATTTGCAGGTTTCTAAAATGGGGAACTGGTAGGAGGCATTCAATTTGGGCAAGTTTGGAGAATCAACATTATTTTCCACAGTATTGAGTTACTTACAATATTGTTCATGTATATAGTGACTTTCATTTTAATTTCCATTTCATGGTAAGATGAACAATTTATATCCTTATACACATGAGGAATCACAGAGGGCACTTTTACATGTGCTATGAGATGAGGTGCCAGGCACTTTTAATAAAAAAACTGCATTAATCTAAAGCACCCACACGTCATGTGTATCTGCATCCCTGTGTGTCCCTGTGCTGAAAAAATGGCGATGGGGCACTTTGAACTAAAGCTCGATGAATGTGTCTTATTTCAAGATGCTCCACCACCATTTTTTCAGTGCAGACGCACAGGGACGCTGATGCACATGACACAGAAGGCTGCCGAAGCGCATCAATTAATATGCTTCTATGCACTGGATTTCCAGTGCGTCTGATCAGGCTTCCCATACATCTGTAAAGCCCAGAGCAGCTAAGTGATTAGGACAGGAACAAATGATAGCAAATTCTATTTGCTCACAGCACAAGTGTGTTGAAGTAAGACACTGAATGGATTTTAAATGGTAGGCCAGAACTTCATTAATGTGTCCAACCCATTTGCCATAGTAGGTATTTAATAGCATAGGATGATATAACTTCCTGATAATGTATAGAAAGCTTGGCATGGATTCTGAGGATCCATCTCGCTTTTAAATCTATTCATTCTTCCTTCCTCACTGACTCTCCAGTTTCTTATGCTAGTCATTGGCTTTCAAGAGTCTTGAAATTATCACTCAATTACTCACCAATGAGAAATGACCATCTACCTGAAATGAGCAATACTAGTCTGAGGGGCTGGTTTCTCTGAAATTTTCAATTTTGTTTTAATCCTAGACCTTGTTGATTTTTTTCCCCCCACCCCCAGTTTCATAAATCATGCTCACCCTGGGTAACTTAATGGGCTGTTCTTAAGTAGGTAAATTCAGCGTTGTCTGCATCGTATTTTAATGGTGCTGTCAAATGGCACATTTTCATAGAACCATAGAAAATTAGGGTTGGAAGGAAACTCAGGAGGTCATCTAGTTCAGCCTCCTGATCAAAGCAGGACCATCCCCTGCTAGATCATCCCAGCCCAGGCACTGTCTAGCTGGGTCTTAAAACCTCTTAGGATGGAGATTCACCAGTATCTCTGGATAATCAGTGCTTTACTACTCTCCTCATGAGAGTTTGTCCTAATATCTAACCTAAACTTCCCTTGCTGCAGCTTGAGACCGTTGTTCCTTGTTCTGTCATCTGCCACCACTGAGAACATTTGTTTTGAATGTGGCAGCAGGTTGTTGACAGAAAATGTATCAGATGGTTTCAAAATTTCCTTGTGTTGGAGCACACAATTCTAGGCCAAATGGTCAAGAAAAACTAGTTTAGAGCTAGCATGTTCATTTACTCAACTTGAAGTCTGGTTTCATTCTCCACGTCTGTACCTCTTTGAAAGTTTTTAAGGCAAGCTGCATCTTGTATTTCAATTGAGATTGCTTGCAAGTAGGAAAAGTAGCCTTGACCCCCCCCGCCCCCCTCTCTTTTTAATTATTATAAACAAGCACAGCTATAAACCCAGGCTCAGCAAATACCATTGCTCCTGCCTCTCTCTGTTACCATTAGTTTGGTTTCCCCATATTCTGTCTGGACTGGAGAACTTAAATTTGTTTTCTTTTTCTTTTAATTCTGACTTGATTCCTCCTAACATTTTCTCAGCCTTTCTAACATGCAAAAGTTGAATCTTTGCTTGTCCTTTGAGTACTTATCTACAGGCACATTCCCACTTCGCTGATGTGCATAAAATGCTTCAGCTCTGAGACTTACCTCAGCAGTATCGTGCCTTTTCTCATGCACTATGTCAAGATAAGATCATTCTTCTTGGTGCTAGAATGGGCAGAGAATCTGAGCTATGGAAAGAATACATGGAAACAAAGGGATGGGGAATATAGTAGTACGGGTTAACTCCCTTCCCACTGGTTGACATGAAGTTGTCAGCCATCTTTGGGTGTGTGTATAAGCAGTTGCAATAAAGCCCTTTTGAGAGCAAGAAGTCCCCCTACCTTTTCCTGAGCTAGGGGATAGCATGTGGTGTCAGGAGTGGCTGAATCCTACCACCAACAAACATCGGTCAGCACTTGGGTGATTCTTAAATGTAACAGACTAAGTTTTAGCAGCAGCTGAGTCCAACTCAGGGCAGAGACTAGCTAGAGACAATGCAGGCAGTTGAAGTTATACCACTGGAATAGTTTGATTTCCAGTCCCCTGGAATGTGGCCTAGATGAATCAGATGTTTTAACTGCTTCAGGGAAGTATTGGGTCTGGACAAAAAGTCTGAACTTTACCAAGTAAGTACTCTTATCTACTCCATGGGGGATCAGGCCAATGAAATTCTGATGTTGCCGCCTCTTACAAACGCAGAAAAAAAGCAGTATGCTAATGTGGTAGAGGCACTAACGGAACATTTTGGGGGCAAAAGAAAGATGATTTATGAATGAGTTAAATTAAATTGGCATAAACAGGAGCCTTCAGAATCTGTGCACAGCTGTATCACATCTTTACATACATTGACTGAATCTTGACAATATGGGGATCTCAGGGAAGAGCTGATTAGGAACCGCTTAGTTGTGGATCTTCACGATGAAGAGCTCTCACAAAGACTATAGTTGGACCCTGATTTAACACTCCAGAAGGCTGTCACACAAGCCTGCCAATGAGTGTTAGTTAAGCAGTAACAAAGGGAAATTGGAAGTGATTCCAAGCCCTATCGGGCATCGGCTAATGTGGATGTCAAGAAACTACAACCAAAAATAAATAGAATTGACATGCACAGCGAACAAAGAGTGATTCCACCAGCACCCACAGCAACAACCAGGTGGGAAAGGGGTTAGTGCCATAGGTGTGGTAAAACCCCTGGACATGGTTATGCTAAATTTCATGCTAAGGAAGAGAGATGTTGACTATTTAAAAAAGAAAGGTCACTATGTTTTAGTTTGTCACTCGCCCACAGGAGTCCATGAAGTTTTGGAACAGGACTTAGAGAATTGTACTGTGTTATTAGAAGAACTTACAGTATCTTCATTAGAGCCAGGAGTCTGGATGACAGAAATAGAGCTCAATGGAAAGTTGATTCTATTTTAAAATTGATACAGGAGCAGCAGTTTCAGTTATACCCAAAGCTTATTACAGCCACCACAGGGATAGGATCCTCTTTCCTCCTACTGAAAGGTTATGGGGACCAGGTGACATTACCCTTAAAGTACTGGGATCCTTCAGTGCAAAAATGGCACTGAAGCAGAGAACTATAGGATGTCTGTCATTTGTAATTTTGCTGTGCCTTTGATTGACTTACTGGCCATACAGTCACAACAACTTGTTTGTCAACTGGATGAATTAGCGGACCAGAAATCCTTGGAGCAGAACTACAGAACCAAGTATCCATTTGTCTTTTCAGGTTTTGGAAAAATGTCAAGTAAATGTAAGATACGCCTAAAAGCCGATGCAGTTTCATATGCATAAACTACATAAGACAAGTACTCTTGTCGTTAATGGACCAAGTAAAAGAATGGAACTAATGGGAGTAATTCAAAGATTGAAGAACCTATTTATTGGTGTTCTTGGTGTTGCCCAGCGGTAAGATTAATATGTGAGTTGACCTCGTACAGTTGAACAAATATGTGTACAGAGACGCATTTTTCCTTTGGTGGAACACACCTTGGCTCAACTTGCAGGAGCCCAAGGTATTCACAAAATCGGATGCTAGGGTAGGATTCTGACTGATTCATTTTAGCTGTTGAATCATCCAAGCTAACAACTTTTATTAGTCCATTTGGATGATACCGATTTAAACAGTTACTTTTCGGGATCTCATCAGCTGTGGACTTCCTTCAGCTTCAGATACTGAATGGTCTAGAAGGTGTTCTTGTCATGCCAATGGCATCTTGGTTTTTGGGACCACAGAGGCACAACATGATGCAAGATTGGATACAACACTCAAACTCCAAGAAGCTGGAGTTGCACTCAATAAAAAATGCACTTTTGCTATCCCTCAGCTCATGTTTATGGGATCGCACCAAGGAATCCAACCAGATCCAGCAAAAATTGCAGCTATTAACATGTTACCAGAACATAAGGATTTCCCAGAATTATGCAGATTTTTAGGAGTGGCCACATATTGGGGCCATTTTGTGCCAAACCTGGCAACAGTAACAAAACCCTTAAGGGACTTTTGAAGTGACAAAATCATATGGTTTTGGGGTCCACTACAACAATTAGCCTTCAACTAAATCAAATCAATCCTCAGTTCATCCCTGATATTAGTCCAATACGATCCAGCACAAGAAACACATTGTAGCAGATGCTTTACCCTATAGACTTGGAATGTTACAACAACATCAAGAAGCTGGACATTGGGTGCCTATTGCCTTTGTGTCGAGAGCACTTGCTCCATTTAAAACTTGATATGCACAAATAGAAAAATAAGCACTAGCAGTTACATGGACGTGCGAGGGACTCAGAATTTTCCTCATTGGCCTGATTTTTACTCTACGGATGGATTATAAGCCACTTGTGTCCCTGTTAGAAGACAAAGCTCTTGGTGAACTCCCACCAAGAATCCAAAGATTTTGCTTGGATGCTGAAATTCACCTACAATAGGGTACACGTTCCTGGAAATGCAAAATGGTGCCCTATAAAACATACGAGCTACAGGATGCTCGTATGTTTTATAGGGCACCATTACAGACACCACTGTCTTCGGAAGAACTCCACCAAGAGTGCTGTTTATGCGGACCTTATTGAAAGGGGATACCCATGTCGCCCAGGTGACTCGGTTATATACTCCCCTTCTGCAATTGAAGAGGATTGTTAGCTGGCAGGTGTGCTGTGGGGGAACTGCAGACCACTCAGTTTCCCTCCATCCCTATAGAACCAGGCCACTGGGACAATCAGGGGACTTAACTATATACAAATTTATTTACATTAACTTATCACAAGGAAAAGAAACATGGATATAAACATATACATATATATTTAGATTTAGACATCTTACATACATATTTAGATTTAGATAGCTAAACAAATAACATAAACAATAGCCTCTGGGTAAATGCCATAAAACCTTATACCAGTGCTCCAGATACAGGTAAGTCAGAGGTAAGTATCTGATCTGAAACAGATAAACCCCAAAATAAACAGATAGCCAATGGATAAACTAGAGAAGTATGAGTGAACAATAAATAAGCCACAAATAAATACAAATAAACAAAGGGGGAAATAATAGCAACAGGGGGTCTCAGCAGAGCCCTAGGACTCTACTCATCTACTAATTTACAACATGAGAGTTCACAAAATATAAGGTATGGCATCACACTGCTTCTGGCACAAGAACCCCAAGGATAAACTCCATCCCAAGGGGAAACCCCAATGCCTTTGGGCTTTTCCCAAGCCCTTAAAAGAAGCTGGTAACTTTAGAGGCGCCCTCCCAGTGGGACCTCCCCTTTCAGGAGCCCTTAACTAACCGGGGGGGACTCCCCCTCCCCTGTGGGAATCCTCTTTTCCCTGTAACTCATGGCTCCCAGGCCTGGAGGGTGGCCCTTCTCTGTGCCAGGCTGCTCTCTTGCCTTTAGTGGGCTTC
>NW_017728994.1:22495260-22503010 GCF_001723915.1 Gavialis gangeticus | reverse complement strand
CGCTGTCCCCTGGAACAGGGCTCCGCTATGCAGGGCTTCTGGGGCCTCTGGCTTGGCCCTGTCTGCTGGCTCAGTAGCCCGATCACCGTCTGGCTGTCTGGACTCAGCCTTTTGCTATGGGTTGGAGGCCTGGGCTGCCTCTTTCAGCACCAGGCTCAGTTCGCTCCTGGACCCTCTGTGCAGCGCCTCCTGCACTGAGCTTCCAGCCTCGTTCTGGGGGTTAAGGACCTGAGCTGCCCAAGTGCTCCATGCACCATCCTGTGCACTGTGTCTCTGGCCACACGCCAGAGGTTGCAGACCCGAGCCACTTCATGCATCTCCCAGGGTCTGGATGCTGTGTGCCATGCTGCACACCAAGAGCCTAGCTGCTGGAGCTTTCCACCATTCCCTGCTGATGGAAGTCTTCAGGGGCACTTCTGGACTACTGCTTTGCCCTGCTGAGCAGCTCTCCTCAGCTCTTCTAAGCCCCGCTCTTCTCTCTTCTCTGTCTTGGATGTGTTCCCTCCATGCTGGGCATGCAGCTCCTTTTATGTGCTCCAGGGCTCCACCCTTTGAAGTCTTCCAGACATGAGTGTTGCAGTCTTCAATCAGGTCGGGGAGGGGAGGGGACTCCTCTCTGCCTCCCCTCAGGAAAGGGGCGTGACTTAACTCTTCTTGTTGCCTCCTGGTTGGTGGATGAACTCCACCAATCAAAACAGCAAGATTTCAAGCCTGGGATTCAGCCCAAGCTCCAAAAGGCAAGCCTGCTACACTCTCCCCTGTGGGAATTTTCACCATCCCTGCTGAAGGTCACATCCCCAAGCTCAACTCTCACTGGGCCCATGGGGTGGTGATGGGTACCTCTCCTGGTATCCCGGGGCATCATACATAAAATGCCTTACAGGTCACGTGTGGGACAAGGAGTGTGGTCAGGCTCTGGGCTCGCAGGAGGCCCAGGCAGCGCAGGTCTCATGTCACCCACAGTTTCTTCTCTGCTGGTGGATGGAAGCGGTGAAGGCATCTCTCCGTGTGAGCCTGCAGGTGGGTTGCCCTCCCCGGCAACTCCTGTGGGTGGGGATACAGGCACATCAGGCCCCAGACCCAGTTCACCTTCTGGAGTGTGGGGGCCTCAGCCTGGGGTGGAACTTGGAAAGATACCACCCACCACAGTCGGAGTCAGAATCTTCTGGTACTGTGGTGGCTGGAGGATCATTTGCAGGTGTACCCTCCTGGTACGAGAGTTGGAGCCAGGCTTGTGGAGGTTGTTGAGCCAGTGGGCAAGGCCCCATCAGTTCCCCTATAGAGGCAGCAGGAGGTTTCTACTTATGACTCGCTTTTGTCCAGGCCTGGCCTCTGGGTCAATCTCATATACCAGTAAGTTCCCCATTTGTTGAACAATAGTGTAGGGCTTGGCCCTCCACTGGTCCACAATCTTATGTCTGCCAGCCAATCTGAGATTGCGTAAAAGTACCAGGTCCCCTAGGCCCTGCTTCTGTACATGAGCATCATAGTTCTTGTGACGCTATTGATTCCTCCCCGCCACATCGGCTGCCAGTTGATACGCTCGCCTCAACTGGTTCCACAGCTGTTGGGCATACTGCCCATGGGTTAAGTGTACTCATAGGCCTTCCCCACCCCAAAACACATGTCTATGGGCAATTGGGGTTGTTACCCAAACATCAATAGATAGGGGCTGACCCTGGTGGCATTGTTACAAGTAGCATTGTATGCAGGTACCAGGTAAGCCAAATAATGGCTCCAAGCGGCCTACTTGTGTCTTAAGGTCCCCACAATGGCAAACACCTCTCTTAGTAATTTGCTTTCAAAATCTTGGCTTTGGTCTGAGGGTATATGTGCGAGCAGCCCAAATACTGAAAAGTACTTCTCCCAAAGCACCTTTGCCACTGTTTGAGCAGTCTGGTCGCAGGTGGAGAACGCTTGTGCATATCGGGTGAAGTGATCAGTCACCATGAGTATGTTGTTCTTTTGAATTTTCCCTCCCCTTCTATGGATAAAAAAATCCATGCACACCAGTTCCAATGGCTGTGAGCTGTGTATGGTGTGCAAGATTCAATAAGCTCATCAAGGTACTACAAGATGTCAAGCCAAGTCTCATCAGTTTGATGGCCCTCTATCAGTGACGACATACAGAACTGGGTGGGTAGTTGTAAGATTTGTGCTCAAAACTGACCGTTCCCGTAGAGCCATGTCTTATGACTGAATAACCAGATTATCCCCATATCGGGTATCCTCATATCAGAATAACCAGTCCCCCATATCAGATCCCCTATTAGATGCTGGGAGCCAACTTCCTGACCTGGGAGGGCCCTGTTTACCTCCTTGTTATCAACTATTACTTCCGTTACTTGGAGATGGCATGGTTACGTAATGCTACAAGTGAGGGAGTTATAATGGTGTTGAAGAATATACACGCAAGTCATGGCATCCCTTCAGCTTTAAGAGCAGATAATGCTCCACAGTTTTCTGGAGCTGCATTTAAGCAGTTTGCAGCTCAGTATGACTTTCAGCATATCACCTGCAGTCCACATTTCCCACATAGTAAGAGGAAAGCAGAATGTGCAGTGTGGACTGTGAAAAATTTTTCTTCAGAAGAACAAAGATTTCTATCAGGCTGTCGTGATATACTGTTCAACACCATTAGAGCATGGATGGAGTCTAGATCTGTTGCTTATGAGTTGCCAGCTCCATACAACTCCACCAACTCTGACAGATGACATGGTTCCAAAACTTGTCGACGCACAGCAATTTCAATTTCATAGTTGGTATGGTTGGAAGGGACCTAAGCAGATCAAGTCCACCCCCCTGCCATGGGCAGGAAGGGATGCTGGGGTCAAATGACCCCAGCTAGGTGGCTGTCTAGCCTCCTTTTGAAGACCCATAGGGTAGGGGCGAGCACCACTTCCCTTGGAAGCTGGTTCCAGCTCCTAACCTCTCTGACTGAAGTAGCGCCTCCTGATATCTAGCGTGAATCTACTCTCCGTCAACTTATGGCCGTTGTTCCTTGTTACCCCTGGTAGTGCTCAGGGCAACAGGGACTCTCCCATTCCCTGCTGGCCCCCCTTGGCAAGTTTGTAGGCAGCCACCAGATCACCTCTCAGCCTTCTTTTGTGGAGGCTGAACAGGTTCAGGTCCCATAACCTCTCCTCGTAGGGCCTGCCCTGCTGCCCCCTGATCATGCGAGTTGCCCTCCTCTGGACCCTCTTGATGCTATCCACATCACCTCCTGAAGTGTGGTGCCCAGAACTGGACGCAGTACTCCAGCTGATGACAAAGAGAAACTGATAAAGGACCATCAGAGGTGCAATTATAACACCAGGCATGGCTCAAGAAATGTACCTGCTCTTTCCCACAGCAGGAAATTTGCATTCCAGATATAGGAGTACAAGGATGGGGTGGCATGGCTAGGGTGGATACCCCTAGTTCATATTGGGTGGAGACTTCTACAGGTCTTTTCCATAGGAATCTAAATCATTTAGTCATATTTCAACTGTTTACTACATGAGGTCAGGACGTGTGTCAGTTCTACCAAATAGACTAGATTTGTGAATCTATCTGCTATAAGTGAAAAGTTTTATCAATGTTTCTGTTTCGAGTATTCTCTTTTTGTCAGAATGTGAGTAGTAAGGACTTGTAACCCCTTCTCTCAAGATGATTTTAGTTCTTCGGAAATCATTGAATTCTGAGATAGGGAGATGTAATAGTAAGGGTTGACTTCTTCCTGAGGGCTGACATGATGACATTGACAGGAAGCTGTCAGCCATCTTTGTGTGTGTGTGTGTGTGTGTGTGTGTTAGCAATTGCAATAAAGCTGTTTTGAGAGCAATATCTTTCCATGCCTTTTCCTGAGATAGTACAGGGAAAGGAAAGTCAAATGGAATTTTTCTTCTGGGCAAGTGCCTGGAACATGATTTCATCATTGCAAGCCCCTTAATTTGCTAAAGCAACAAAAGGAAGATATCAGTAATGTATCCCTGTTCGGAAAACTGGAACCTGATTAACTATGATATAATGTGTGCCTAGGACTGTCATGACATCTGTATCGCAAGAACTATGACTAGCACATGTAAATGCTGGATGAATCTTTGTTTCATAACAATGGACATGATGGAATGTATCACCCAAAAATGATGTAAAGAAAAGAAGCAACCCAGGAACAAGTTTATATTGAGTGCTTGAAAGGCCTTGCTACAAGTGATTGTTTCCAGCAGTGACTCGGGAGAAGCTCTCAGAACTCCCTGTTGATCTTGACACCATTGGTAACTGAGAGAGTCTTAAGAAAGTCATCCGGGAGGTTTGAGAATAATCTCTTGTCTTTTCCACAAAGAAAGATCAGGACTGGTTCTATTAGAAAGATAGGGAAATTCAAGCATTCTTTGACAAAAAAAAAAAAAAGAGAGCCTTCAAAGCTTGGCAGAATGACATCAGCTCCAAACTCTTATTGGAGAATGAAATTAGCTCAGCCACATTAAAGCCGAGACCTCGAGAAAATTTGAGAGTGAAAGAACAAGTGGTGGGGAGGATAAAGTAAAAGCGATTCAGAAATACGCTGACAGCCTCAACACATAGTTTGTTCAGCATAAAGAAAGCTATCTATAGGCTGACCACACAAGGAGCCAAGGATGTAACTGCACTCCTTAAAGAAAGCTCCATCATCAACCTACAGTAGAAGGGGTCATTTCAAGAGCTCCTGAATCAAGACCCTAATGTCAAAGATAATACCATCAAAGCCATTCTACTACACTCCATTAAGGAGTGCAGATTAAAAGGCCTTGAAAGCCATTAAGCAGTTGAAGAATAGCAAAACGTGGTCCTGATGCAAGGTAGAAAAAGCTTTCACCAACTACACATCATTATTATGAAAATCTGGAAAAGGAACAGATTCCTAGCGAATTGAGAGATGGCAGAATTGTTACCATATCCAGGAAAGGAGATGGTTTGGATTGCAGCCAATAGTGTGGTGTTGCACTTGTGTTTCAGTCGCCTTTCCTCTCCTTCTATTGAGGGGGTTGAGAGCTAATGTTAGTGACTGCTCTCCTGCTTCTCTGCTTCTGTTTTTCTGGAGTGGCCTTCCCTACTGGAACTGGGAGACCAGAGATGTAGGGGTTGATGTGGGAATTCAGGCCAGATCTAAGATGCAAGACCCTTTTCTCCCATGGCAGGGAGGATGGGACTGTGGAGCCAATGTCAGTGTCTGCTGCTCTGTGTTGGTTGTCCCAGAATGTCCTCCTCCCACTAGAACTATGAGACTGTGGGCCACATATACCTCTGCCAGATGCAGGAGACCAAAAGTAGAGGTAGGCGCGAATTGGATCTAGAGCGCTCCATGAGTGGGGTTTGAAGTCTGTCTCCCAGCACCAGCAGTGGAAGACCTCTGGAAGAATGCAGACAACAAGACAGTGCCCACTGGCAGTCTGCCCTGTTCCCCTTACCCCTGTGAGGGGGGAGAGGGGGCTTGGGGGAGTGGAAAGCTGTGGAATATTGGAGAACCCTAGAGTTCCGTGTTGCATTCTGTGTAGAGTACAAAAGTAAGAATAAGCAAAGTATTCCTTTGACTGTTTTTGGTGTGCATATCTCTACAACTTGCCCTTCAAATGCTTTTTGAAAAGCTACAAATGTGATGTCTGCCCTCACCCTAAATGTATGAGTCTAGCCAGCTAGATTTCCTTTTTCTCTTTGCAGATGTCCTTTCTGTGTAGCTTTGGGTTTACTGTAGATTTCTCATAGTAAAATGAAAATGATGTATACTTCCCTGCTTTTTTAAAAATGCTTTGACATCCATGGAATGAGAGCACTATATACACATTAAGTACTATTATAGAGAATCTCCTTCTCTAATTTTCTTTAGGGCATCTTTCATAAACTCTAAAGTGGTCTTGATTGCTATTTGATGCACTTAAATAGGAACAGGCTGAAATGAGATGAATTGTCACCCTTCAACTAGCAGACCTTTTCTGTTTTGGGGATACATTCAAACTCAATAGTATAAATATACTTTCTATATTTTAATTGCAGCTATTGTATTTTGTGTAGGTTGGTAAGATATTTATTTTTCATCCTTTTGGTCATCTTTGAGAACTTTACATGGTAGCCTTTGGAAAGCTGTGTGACCTTCATTTTGAAGAACTTGGGTATTTCTTTAGAAGAAAATGGTAAAAGGATCAAAACATTGGGTGACATAAGGGTCAGCAGGTTGCTGTGAAAGAGGATTGACGTTCAGGTAAAGAATGTAGAAATCAGATAAAGAACATGAAGGAGTTTGGGATGTTCAAGGCCATGTTTAAAGGTGATATATCCTCTCAGGATGAACATATACTATGTCCTGACATGAGAGAATTTACCTTGGTATTAAATATAATCACCATTCATCTCTAAACATGTTGACTCTTTTTTGCTTACAGTGCTGACTTTTAACATAGCTTTACTTTGTGAATGTAACAAACAACTTTTTTTTGAGTTAACTCTAACAAATGTCTTTTGGAGGCTGTGTTCTTTTTTTTTTTCCTGTGGAATTAAGCTGCATATTTTTGTTCTATATTTCTAATCTAATTTGGTGCAGTGGGAAATCATTTTGATTTCTAATTGGTCTTAAAATGTATATAGATACTCATAAGCTTCACTCTTAATGTATTCACTAGAGGAAATATCACATATTAAATGTTATCAATGCATCAGCTATGAAATAAGCATGCTAAAAAGGACATCAACTATTCTGTAATACCATGAATTGCATATCCAGATGATATCAGTAGAATTACTGGAAGTCTTATGGTTAAACTTTTAGAAATGACTGATAATAAATGGCTACCTCAGTGTTTTTGGGTGTCTTATTTGAAAGATGTTTAAAGGGGTCTCAGTTTTAGATAGTGGATTATCCAGAATTTTCTGACAAATTGCCAGTTGCTTTTGAAAATTTGAGCATAATTTCTAATAAACCGTAGAGATCACAAAACATAACCTTATAAGAACTCTCACTTAATATGGAAAACATGGTGCCATAGAAAAGACAAATAAATTGTGAAGAGGCTTCTATAATAGGAGGTGTCAGGTCTGCCTTGACCATTGTAACTGCCTACCCTTATCCTACCTAACCTTAGACCTCATAGCATTCGACAATATGGTTCCAGTTTTATTCTTTTCTTTTTTTCCTTTTTAATACATGTACCCACACTCATTTTTCTCAAAGAGCATTTGTTCTCTTCCTCTTTTAACTATAGTTGTTGTTAACTTATAGCAGGTTTCAGTTTTATTCTTGTCAGTTTTCCTTTTTTAATTTTCACGCATGCACATTCTCTCTCTCTCTCCTCAAAGACCACATGTTCTCTTCTCCTTTAAGTATAGTACTCATCAACTGATATTAAGAACTAATAGCATAAACTCACCTGCTATCCTCTCACTAATGGGGTTAATACAGATAATGCTTACAATAATAAGTGGTAGTACTTATTTAAATACTGTTGAACAAACTCAGTGGTATTAACTTTTGAGGCAGAAATCAACATTGCCTTGCAATATGAAATTATCTACTGTGGAATCTTTTCCATGTAATGTTCTTTCAACTGTTTAAGCATCGAACCCTAGCATGACAAGACAAGGCACATATAGGCAAGGACAATTTGCCCCTGGGCGACAGTGACCACTGCCTGCTAGAATTCACCATTCAGCGCAAGGTAGCAAAGGCAAGCAGTCAGGTGGTGGCCCTAGATTTTAGGAGGGCGAACTTCAACGAGCTAAGGAGGATAGTTGGAGAAGC
>NW_017728994.1:22490728-22494776 GCF_001723915.1 Gavialis gangeticus | reverse complement strand
CAGCTTCCAAGTGAGGTGGTGCAGGCTCCCACCCTGGGGGTTTTTAAGAGGAGGTTGGATGACCACCTTACTGGGGTCATTTGACCCCAGTGCTCTTCCTGCCATGGCAAGGGGTCGGACTAGATGATCTGCTCAGGTCCCTTCTGACCCTAGAAACTATGAAACTATGAATTTATTGGGTTGCTACAGTTGGCTTTCTGTTGCTTTTGTACTTGAAGGGCACATCTACACTTGTTGTTAATTCAACTGAATAAATGCCAGCACAGTTTGCACCAGAGTTTATTGCTGTCAGGCACAGCATTTGTATATGTGCCCAGGGCCACAGCATGTAGCACTGGGCTGGAGCAGTCCTGGCTGGCAGGAGGTCTGGGGAGTCAGCCTGCTAGCCTGGGGCTGTTCAAACTAGGCTCAACATACATGTGCCGCTCTGTCAGCATCTACACGTGCATTGCAGCAGACTAAATAACACCGCTGCAGGATGCTACTTGTGCTGATAAGTAATAACCTATGATGGCTTTTATTAGTTTGCTGCAGCCTAATAGGGCCGCATATGTAGACGCTGAGCCTTTGCTGCAGAGCTAATTAGACAACTCTGCAGTAAACGTCTCATGTAGACAGGCCCAAAGTTAATTCAGAATGTAATGTATTCCAAATCAGTAAGCTGAATCTTATGTTATGATGGAGAATCTATGCTTGTGTTACTTGACAAACATTATTCAGGGCTTGTCTGTTTGGCCTTCCTAGTTTTGGCTTTTATCCAAAAAAATATGGTAGAGAAATAAAGGTATGCTGATTAGGTCCCAATACATTATGCAAGACTCTGAATTAAACTAATGCTACCTTAGAATATTTGAGACTAGTAACTAATGTGATTTTTAAGCTAAGCTAATCTTTCCCTGGCAGCAATGTTGCTACACTTCTCTTGCAGTTTATCAAAATATGTTCATTGGAAGTTGCCCATGTGGTTAAGATTATTTCTAGTGCCTTGAGTAGTCTTTTGCTCTGGTGGAAAATGTAAATACTACTGCATCTGAATGATGTAATGATACATGTTCCCTTTTGGATGAAGATCCTTGCTGCATCTTCCGTTTTTTCCTCTTGAAATATTTAACCACAAGTTTTTCCTCTGATATAACAGTTTGCTGTTGGAATCACTTTCAGTCATTTTACTAATATCCACCAAATCCTGACTAAGCAAATCTAACATACACTGATAAGTCAAATCTGTCCCTCCCTATGGTATGAAACTGCAGACAGGCTTGTCTGTGGATTAGTAGAATCACTGGAGCAAAATGCTGTATCTGTAGCAGACCTAAGGGTTTTTATTGCATATTTTGTAGGACAACTTTATCTTTCTTACCCTACTTTTTCCCATACTGAAAAGAAAAATCCAAGAACCAAAATAAAGCCATGTTGGCTGTAGTTTTCTTGAGGCACTTTTTCTGTGAGGCATCTATTGAATTTATAGATGTGTAAACACATGAAAAATGGTAAGCACTGTACTGTAAACATATTTAAGGCTAAATGATATCTACTGTAAACATGATACTTTTGAGGCTAGTACAACTCGCAACAAGTATTTCAAATAATAAATTTATAATGGTTCCTCTTTACATTAAATCTGATTACAAAACAATTGTTACATAAAATTAAAGGAAGTAGAATGAAAAGTCCAAATTGTTTAAACACTTAGGGAAGTGCCCATTGTAATTCAGACTTTTTGATGAACTGCTATCTGCGGTGCATTACACTCCTAATATTTATGTAGTTGTGAATAGATTCTTTTGAATATGTTTATCTGTGATTGGTTGTGCTTGAACCCCTGCAACTTCCAGTTTACCATATCTGAGAGAATAAGTTCTAGGGTGATGACAACTGCCACTTGGTCACCCAAAACAAAAACCAGATGACACTACCCTGATTCAGTCCCAATTAAATTGGCAACATGATGCCAGCTGAAGGATTTCTCTAAAGAAGTGGTGCTCAACCTTCTAGCCCCTCAGCTTGGATTGAGGTCATGGGGCCACATCATCCATGCTGGATGTGGGGTATGGGACCACTGGATTCCCTTTTGAGTCCAGAAATTTGGCAGCAGGGGAGTTGCAATTAATGCTGCCACAGCTATCCCACTGCCAAGTTGTTGGACTCTTGGAGAGACCTATGGGCTAAATGGCATAGCTTTGTGGGCCAGAGGTTGAGAAATGCTGCTCTGGAGAGAGAGAGCATTTAACCAAGGGCTAGGGTGTTATTGTGGAAAGTATCAGTTTTTATTGCTATAGTTTTAGTAAGTGCCCTGTGGAAACCTGAACACTTTTATTGTTTATTCATGAATACAGTGCTTTTGATGGCCATTACTCCAAATGGATGAGTCTGTGTAATACTGGTCCTTTTAGCAGAGCTAAACACAATTATACATGACAAAAGTCACTTAAAATCAGTACACTGTTCATTGTCCCCTTCTCCCCCCTCCCCCCCCCCCAAGCATCCAACCGGAAATAAAAGCTTAGCATGTTTAGATGTGATGAGAGAGAGAGCAGACGTTTTGGAAGTCTCCAAAGCACTTGTGGAGAGAATCAGACAATGGATTACTGAAGCGGATGTCAGATTGCATGGGAACTTGTTATCATGTAGTTTAACACTGACCCTCGAGGACATGTCAGAAAGTACTCAACCAGGGCTTGTGTGGCTTCTGTCCTAGAAGTTTGAATTTATGAGATTTGAAGAACTGATACCTGGAGAGAGCGATTCCTCCAACTAATCTGTTCTGCAGTCACTCTTCAAATAGGTCTTCTCTCCTACTTTTTGCTGAAAGAATGGCTTGTAAGTTACCAAGGGTATGGACAGTTGAACAAATGACAAGTTAAATGGAGAGGGGTTACTTGATGTGTGTCAGCTATTTCATCATAATTGTTCTGTGTATCTGTTGCCCTGGCTTCACTTTCATGTGGAGCAGCTGATGTATTATGAGTCTTCCATTTTCTAATTTTGTATATATTCATCTTTTCCCACCTCATGAATAGAATTTGTGGACATGCACAAGCTACCTGTAGCAGCTGTATACTTCCAAGATGTCTTGTCTATACAGATTTCCCAGACTGACATCTATCCCTGCTAATTGGAGTCCCTACCTCCTCACATTCTGTTTGTTGAAGGAAGTGAATGGCAGTTGCAGATACCCAGCTCCTGATTTCTTTGGCTGCTGTAGCCTGGAGGGTGTGAGGCATGCAGGTACAGCCACGGTGGCTATTGTTATTAAAAATCTAATCTTTGGAAATCATGTGCACCAAGAATGGAATCTCAACATACCATGCTGACTGTCAGGTAAGTATATGTGTTAATACACCACAGTGAATTAATGGTGTAATAAAATAAATAAATTTGAAGAATTTTTGCATCGATGAATTTGGAATCTTGACTAGACTAGGTGAAGGTTTGTGGAGGGGACTGTAGGCATAAAAAATTAAATGTTTGTAAGGACAAGCAGTGTGTATCCAGAATAGCCGATTTGTTCAGGTACTAATAGTTGTATAATTTTCAATATTCCTTGCATTCTCATATTCTGGACTGCTGCCTTGTTACCGCCTGTTTTCCTGGTTGTTTCAGCCCTCCTTTCTTTATACTTTCTTGTTCCTTGTGTTGGTTTATGGGTAAGTGTGAGGGGTCTGGAAGAGAAAGAGAGAGTGACTGTTTTGTTTTGGAGATGGGGAATAACATTTTGGCTGCTTTTATTCGTAGAGACTTGGGGAGCAACCCATTCAGGAAACTTTCATAGGGTTTTTTTGTTTTTTTAAAGCAAACTTAGTTTTAAAATATTTTCTGTGTTACGGACCTTTATTTATAATTCAGTCAGTGTTTTTATGATAGAGTAATTGTATGTGGAGAGAGAGAATTACTTTGCTATTGCTGAATACATTTGGACTTCTTACAAAAAGTCTACAGCATATAAATTCATTATCTTTATGGCTACAAGCTCAGTCATGCAGTGTTGCTTAACTCAACTGCATGGAGTATTACCAAGTGTATCATCTGCCCCCCCCCCCCCCCCCCC
>NW_017728994.1:22443561-22485728 GCF_001723915.1 Gavialis gangeticus | reverse complement strand
GCAGCAAGGCTGAGTTCCTGCCTGCGCTCCTTGGGCTGTCTGCTGCCTGTGGGGTTAGACAACCACTCCTTGGACTTGAGACTGTCCCGTCCCATCTCACCTTCAGACAGTCCTCTCCAGGCTTTTGTTCTTTCCCCTTCTTAACCTGCTTCTGCCTGCTTTCACCTACTGCTCCTCTCTCCTCCCCAACTGCTCTGCCTCCCTGGGTGTCAACAATCCAGAAGCAAGCCTTTTTTTTCTTTTTTTATTACTTCTTTTCCTAAGCTCTTCATAAAAAAAAGAAAAGAAAATAGAGAGAGATACCATCCAGAAATCAGAAGATACAAGAAATGTGCAAGGATGGAACAGTAGTTAAAGGGTAGCATCTTTGACTTCTGATTGAAGCTCTTCAAATGTTGGTAAATTATATAGTTATGGAGCTCATTTTGATCACTGCTAAAACTATTTCCATTCACTGGACACTGAGTTCTGCACATGACCTTCACTGTGGAGAAATAAATTGGGAAGATAATACAAGGAATATCTTGTACTAAATGCGTAATTTAGAAGATCACTCCATCACTCAAAGTAATTTGTTACTGTTTTAGTTCAGATCATGCAATATTGTATTTTGCATGATGCACCTCCTATAGCTAACACTAGGATAGAATCCTGTGTGTATAAAAAAAAATGGTATCAAGCAATATTTCTGGGAGATGATATTAATGTATATTCTGCCAGCAGAATCTGTTCTCAAGCCCTGTTTTACATGGTCAATTTTAGTTTCATGTTTCTCTCCCCCTGGCCTCCTCTGATAGGACCTCCTTTGATAGGACCTCAAAGCTGCCACTTAATCCTTTAGAATAAAAAAAGGCTTTAAGTAAGGACTTCGCAACTATATGCTGCTGCCAGAACAGATAAAGTTAGCTTTCTTACTTTACATGTCACTCAGCTCTGATCTGTTTTGGTCAGCTGTAGCATAGCTGTCTCATACCCCCAAAACATTTGTTTGACATAAATCAGTTTTTGCTATGAATGGGACTGTACAATAACTATAAAATAAGTCTTTCACAATCTGTTTTGGAAATAGACTGAGTTTTAATTCTAATGAAATATTCTGTGTTCAGCCTTTCTAATGCTGCGTAGGATTGAGAAACTCTGAAATTGGTAGGTCCTCCGCAAAAAAGCCCAGTCCCTATGAAAAAATGCGGGGACCATGAAAAAGTACAAAATGGACAGCAAGCAGTGGGGAAAAAAGGGAGCTGCAATCAAAAAACAGTGGGCAGCCCTGGTGCCCTGCAGCATAGTGGGAGAGAGGGATGAGAAGTTTTTTTGTTTTGGAGTATGGCAGGCCTCCCCATGCCTCTGGCTGAGGGGCCCGGGAAGTCCCACCCCTCCCATTTGGCCATCTGTTAACCTCCAGGGAGGGTCCCTTTGGCCAATCAGAACTTTGAGGGTCCCTTGGCCAATCAGAGGTAGGCGGGGTGGGGACCTGCTGCTCTTATCACAAAAATGGTGACTGGCACTGCACTCAGACCATGAAATTGGGGGGTAGCTGTCCCAATTTTGGTAGGTCCCTATGCATAGGCAATAGCTTGGTAAGTTTTTTCTACCTCACCAGTGTGCCTCAGTTATATTCTGGAGGGGTCATATTGGGTTTAGTCTCCACGACTGTTCAGTCCTTAACTGTGTCTGCTGAGGCCAATGAAGAAGATGCTATTTAGGATATGTTATCTTTATTTATTTATGCCGTCCTTTTCAAAAATGGCTTAAGGCAGCTGATAGTAAAAGACAAAATAGCTTATTACTCAAGGAGGCAGATAGTATTACCAGGTTCAAAAAAGGGATTCAACAACTCCTGAAGGAGCCTTTTGCGCTGTTGTTGTAAATGTCTAGATGTGGGACATTGAGGTGCTGTCATAGAGTAACTTTTTCGCTGGTGGGTTGATAAGTCACCTAAAAGGAAAGCTTCCAAAACTGTTGTTAGGATTTCAGGGTATGTAGTATGTAATGTATTTTGGAGAATTTGAGCAACTGAAGCCTCAAAGAAGCATGCAAGTCTGTCTAAGGCCAGCCCATGATAATCTATTGGATAATGAAATGCTGATGGCAAATTGTGGAGGAAAGGGGAGCTGACTTTTCTAAAAGCTGCGTTATTGGTCACATTACCAATTTCTTTCTGAATTAATAGTTTTAATTCAGAGGCTAAAACAAAACGTGCACAGTCTATTTTTGGTTATCGGAAACTGCTGTTCAATTTTTTTCTGGTTCCAGGTACAGATCAAAGACTGAGTGCTCTATTGAGCTGACATGAGTTCAGAATTCATTAGATTACAGACTTTCTTTCAAGCTGTAGATGGGATAGAAACCTAGTACAGGTTTTTCCTTTCACTGTGCCTTATTAGTTGTCCTCATAGCACTTTCTGGAGTAGATTATGCAAACTGTCACTCATGTCTGTTTCTCATGGAAAGGAGAACTTTGAGAGAAATCTGATTCTCTTTGTAGCACATATAGAAAAACCCCCAAACAAACAAATAATACTCCTCCCCCCGCTCCCCCCAACATCTTGAAGTGTGCATGTCTATACATTTCTCCCTAAAGGAAAAGTGTTTTTTTTTCCATATAGGGTTGTAATTAAAACATCTGTGATTTATGGTAAAACAACAACCAAAAAAGCACTCTACTAATTTTAAATAGGAGATGTGTGTCTATTGGATTATAACAGGGTTTTTCAGCCTTTTTGGGTCAGTGTACCCTGGTGCCTGGTCGAGAAGGCAGGAGTCCCCCAGCAGCCATATGAGCGGGGGGAGGTGTCCCCCAGTGGCCAGTCAGCAACTGGGGGGCAGACACGAGGTAGAGTACCCCCCGAGGCCATCCCAATTACAATTGCAAACCCCTGGATTATATAATAATGCACCATACACAGTGGAGGATTTAGAGTTAGTGGGGCCCTGTGCTCAGCTTAATTTTTGGCCCCTCCCCTGCCCTTCCAGGCCCAGCCAAGAAAAAGAACATTTGAGACGGTAAAAAAATGGTGAAACAAATTCTTTGCTAGATTACTATTAAAAAAACATGTTTAGAGCACAGTTCACAGAATGCAGAAAGCCTGGATCATTTTGCAACTTGCAGTGCTTATTAAGTTCAGTCATTTGTCAGATTTGTCGTGCATTTTGGGGCCCCCTGTCATTGGGGGCCCTATGCCACCGTGCGGTTTGTTTCATGGTAAATCCGCCACTGACCATACAGTCATTTATTCAGATGAGGTAGTATTTTGAAAGACTTCATAAAGCACTCCATCAGAACCTTTTTAAACGGTTTAAAATAAAATGTTTACATTTTTATATAGTTATTTTACATTCACATTTTAAGCAACTGTCAGAAACGCCTTATGGGATGCCCATTTTCATTAGGTAGGAGGGTGGGGGACTCAAACATACCACCCTCAGTGTCTTCAAAATACTAAAACTGTTTCTCAGCTGCTTCAAACTATTTCAGAAATGACCTGGTGAACTGGTTGGCAAAGTATTATTATTTAGGTTTAAGAGAAGTTGTAGGCTCACGTGCATTTAATAGTAAAATTAAGTAGCTTTCCTGTTGAAGGGCTGTGATTTGAGTTACCATTTTACCAATGTGGTGACAATATTAGAATATTCTCCCTTTTTTCATGAAGAGAATTTGCTAGATGTGGTGTAGATCACTTTAATAAGGGGGGAAAAAGTGGAAACCTAATTTGTTCAGTGGTTTGTTATCAATGTATGATTATGGTCAAATAAATGGGAATTAAATAATTTAAACTGGGTGTGCACATACCTGTTTTCATATCCATATATCTGCAAAATACATTTGAATGAGAGAGACTTGAATGCCAAACTTTTCAATAACATTTTCTCCATTATTTGTACATTCTTACAATTTTACTTTCTGTATGAGACAGCAGAAAAGCACATACAGAAAATTATTAGGATTTGCAGCCTAAATCAAGTAAAATGTCATGAGGCTATAGTTAATGGGAATGAAATGTGCATTAAAGTGTGCCTTCATATGCTTTTCTAAAATGAAAGTGTTAAATATGCACATGAAAACATTATTAGTATTAGAATTTTACATGAACAGATTTTCACTTTGATAATCTAGGTACATCAGTAGGTACACGTAACTGATAAATCTTTTTGTAGTTGTCAAAACAAGCATAGCTAACTTTGTACATTTTCTATTATAACTAAAAGCACTTTGACAGTCTGAAACCTAGTATATCAATAGGGAAAGCAAACAGACTATTCATTTTTCTACCACGATTCACTGAGAGTTCTGACACTTTTGAAATATATCACTTCAAAACACTAAGACACAGATGATTAAAGGTTGTTACTGGCAAAAATTGTGTTGGTTATCAATTTCATTTATATTGGTGTGCAATTTCTTTGCATCGTAGTGGTGTCTTATTTGAAAACTGAAGTAGCTGATCATATGGAGTCTATCTGTATGTCTCTTGTAGTCCATCTAGTAGTTTCTATGCCTGTAGGGCCTCCAAAAAAACAAACAAAAAACCCCACCAAGCTAACCTAGTTGCTATTTGGTGACTGTCATTGTTTGTAGTCTATCTGTCAGTCCTCAGTTTTGTTGATGTGTGGAACAGCGTTGTCCTGATGTTTGTAGTCGCTCACAATTAACTTGAACTAGAGATGCTGCCAGGGTAGGACTGGTTTAGAAAGATAAAGTAGACTACAGTGACCTGGTATTTGCTTTTCAATCTGGGAAAATTACCACGTTTGTCAATAGGAATGCACTGACTAAAGCAGAATAAGACCTCTAGAAAAAGACTGTTTAGTGCCTCTTCTCCAGTCCTGCCACACTTTCGGTTTGCTGTCATTTCTAAATTTAACAGATTTTTACCACTTTAAACTGTTAAGAAGCCAGTGATGTTTCTGTAAATGTTATCAACCCAAAATAAACACAGATGCATAGCTGCCCTTTTTCTAGAGGTTTTACAGATAGCATTGAAAGATTCTTAAATGCATTTTTTACAGAAGCCAAAATGTAGAAAATGTTGATAGGCTTTTTAATGTGCTTACTTCTCTGGGAAGCAGATGAGGAGGTTTGTGTAACCATATTTTAAGGCATGAATGGAATTTCATTTTTTTTCATGCTAATGCAATATAAAATTTTTCTTAGAGTTAACTTGCCTAATTTTAGTACAAATTTGATATATTTTCACTATTAGATTGTACTGTGTTGGACCTTAATACACAAACTTAGGACAGTTGAAAGGTTGTGGAGTAGTTTGAATCTAAATTTGTCTGTAAAATACAATCAGTCCATATGTCCTCCCAAGCGTAATGGCTTATTGGGCTAATATGGTTAAGGTACACCAATTTCTGGTGGCCAGTGGCACACGCAGATGAGATATGGCTGGCATTGTGTTCAGTCACTTTTGTCTCCCTAGCTGGAATGTCCAGGTATCAGTGTGCAGTTGGAGGATCTACTGCATGAATCCACAGCAGAACTTGAATTCATAATGCTGAAGGTGTTGTGAGATGCATTAATTGCCATGCAAGACTCCCTTCTGGGCTCCTGAGTCTCATCCTAACTATGGCTCTGGGCAAAACCAAAGATAAGTATGAATTTTCATTGTGTTCACAAGTGTGTTTGCAAACTGTCTGTGTAAAATAAATATTTCTGGAAATGAGCATTTTGAGGTCTTAAATTGCCAGGCTACTGGTGGTGCAGTTAGATTGTTCCTGATTCAGACAGTTTCCAAGTGATTGTTACCCAGATTCACAGTTTATTCAAAAAGCATAACATTCTACTAATTTTCTTTCATGCATTAAACTACTCTGCTGCTTTACCTAAAAGAAGGGTATACAAGCTGTCTCTACTGTGGGAAACCGTTTTTTTGTTTTTGTTTTTTTTTACGAGAGAGTTTCTTTTGCATAGTGTTGAAACGCGTTTTCCCAGGACGTATTTATGGGAAATGTTTATGGAAATCCACAGCATTGCCTGCATGACTATAGGCATTTTAAGGAGAAGGTTGAAAACCAGGCTTAAAATAGACCTGCTTGAAGGGAAATTATAATAGCGTTTTTGCGAGCATTTCCTTGACCAGTGTAACTTAAACATCAAACTTTGTTCTCAAGCGTGGAAATTTGATCTTCCCTTATTGGGAACAACAAAGTGTCCTTTCTCTACCTGTGGGTTTCAGTAAGGAAATTCTAAAGGCTCTTGGAGTCTCTTGATGCAAGCAATGTCTTGGGCGTGTCACAATATGGATAGTCTGAAGGCTTCCACACCACTTCTGACACCTGGATGCCCTTCTGGAACTTTTAATACAAGCCTGGCTTTGCATATATGACCTTTTCTTAAGGGAAGAGATTAGCATGCTTGAAGAGGAGGAACATCAACCAACACTGATGAACAATGGACTGGTGCTAGGATAAATTCTGATGTGACTATTTTTTGCATTTAACTTAGTATTTATTTTCTTTAGGAAAAGGTTTATTGAAAGGAAGTTAATTTAGACAGGGAAACAGGGCTCTTAGCAAAACAGATGCTGTGTTCTTAGAGCCACTAGTGACAGTGAACACGAAGCATCCTCCTTCATATGGAAAAATCCATAGTTCATCTGAAAATGTCTAAGATGTCTCCAATCATTGTGTAACACAAAAGCAAATTTCCCAATATTGAAATCAGTAACTTTACAACCAATAAAGATTAGCTGGGGCTTTGCCAGATTATATACTCAAACTTTAAGAGGATTTGTCAATAGGGAATACGGAGGTTAAAAAAATAAAAGAAGAAAAAACAATATGATGCAGATGAGACAAAATTTATCTCAAGAAAAAATGACGTTGGGATTGGAGGCAGTATATGATGCACTTTTTTTTTCTGTATTTCTTGCTTGGCTTTTTTGGGTGCCAGATAAATGTGTGAAGGTACTTGATACTCAGTAATCATTTGCACCAGTGGTTTAACATCCATATGTTAGTTTGCGGCCACGAGAATTTTTTCTTTTATTTCCTGGGTAAAATTGTTTGTATGTACCAGAGTTTTAACTTGAGAGACAAACACCTAATTTTTTTTTATGGTACAAAAGTTTAACTTTACATTTAAACTTATTGTAAAACATTACATTCATCTGTAATTATATTACTTAAAAATAAAGCCTTCATCCATTCTAAGATCTTTTGATGTCCCTTCCCTGCTGACTCTTTTTTCTTGTTCCCACTTACATTAATGTGAAGAGACAGTTGAGTAAATGCACAATGAACTTCAAAACCTAGTAATTGTTTTTCAGAAAGAATGAAACTTGTGAATTAGATATGGATTGTAAAAGAACACCAGAGCTGATTAGTGTTCGTTAGGTTTGCCT
Organism: Gavialis gangeticus; assembly: GCF_001723915.1. Taxonomy (NCBI): domain Eukaryota; kingdom Metazoa; phylum Chordata; order Crocodylia; family Gavialidae; genus Gavialis; species Gavialis gangeticus. The sequence continues at coordinate 22,478,382 of NW_017728994.1, read as the reverse complement.
GCTGGACCGTTCTGACACCTGTCTTCCAGCTTTCTCCATAAATGCCATTGCTGATCCCTCTATACTGCCAGTCACATGACAGCTAGGGAGAACTTGTGGGTGGGAGTTAAAAGACTCTCAGTGAACCTTGTCAGGCTTAGCAATTCATGAAACTCGACATAAAAGGCAACATTAAACAAAGATGAGTTGAATCCATTTACATGCAAACTCTAGTTATCTGTATAAAAAAGCCTGCAATGGGTAAATGTTGAAGGGGTTACTATTGCTTTCTTTCTTTTTAGGATGTGTAGATAATGAGTTTTGTAAGACTGGGAGGGGGACAAAAAATAAGCCAACTTTCAAGGCATTGAGAAATTGCTTTTTAGGAAAAATCCTTTTCATCCTAACCATCTGGTTGCATCTTGTTTACAGCACAGTGTGCCAGTTTGTGCTTATTAATCATGCTTACACAAGTATCTTAATTACTCCCTGTGTAGCTGCTCTGTCTTGAACTCAGAAGTTGACCTTTCTCTTTTTATTCCTTTAAACCATTAATCATACATAATCAACGCCAACGGGGCAGAGCCATGGAGAAGGCTACCCAGATTCTGAAAGCACACACCAGTCCTGAGAAGCCATGTAAACGAGAATGACTCCATTGCTAGCAGTCGGGCATATCTTAATTAATGACTCCTTTGTGTGCCTGTACGTACAACACCCCTCAACACACGCAGGCACCCCACCCCCCACACACACACCTCCTAGAATTCTCCCCCTCCTGAAATTTCTTCAGAGCCAAAAAGTACCAGGAAATTGCTATGTTTGAAAAGTACTGATGGGTTAGGGTTGGGGAGGAGGTGGGGTGGGGGGAAAGAACACAGCTAAAAATTCAGAAACAGCATTTTGTTTTCCAGTATGCTGGACAAATTACAGTATGCAAAAGTAATTTTGCTTCCCTCGAAACTCTTCAGTATGATGAAAAACCTATTGCTGCTATAAAAAAAAATGATTTGAACTGCACTGTCTACTCACTTTGTCAGCTTAGGTGTTTGTACACAGAAAACAGGATTTTAGATTTCATTGCAATATGACTTGATTTTCTATTTACTCCTTTTATGTTATTTTGCTCTAAAGTACTGTATTTTGCATTGGGATGTGGTGTCTAAACTAAGTTTTGCTCTCTGCTTATGTGACTTGACTTATCAAAGCTTTAGCTAGAGGTCCATCTTCAGTAAGGGTTAATAGTATGATAAACTCTTTTTGCTTATATTTATTGTCAACATGTGAAAAAGTTCATTTCCATCTAATATACATCACGAAAATGTAAAAGTAAAAAGGTTCTATTCATATGAAGTAGCAAACATACATAGTGAAACATCACCTATTTCATTCAGATAAGCTCTGCTATTTCAAATACAACAGGAAATGCGTTGCTTAGTAGCTTTGTTATTTACTTTAAAGTTAGTTGCTCATAAGGTAATAGATCATTTTACTCTGAAGGAGGTGAATTAGTGAAATATTTCATCCAGTCTAACATGTATACTTGACTGGTTACTTTATTTGAGATAAAATTTTCACCTTACAAATCAAGGAAAAAAAATCTTGTCCCTGGAAAAGGCTCCCTTCATCCTTTCTGCATAGTTTTGGTATTTCAACATGCCTGTGTCTTTTTAGCAGTTTTGAATGATGGCAGGTTCCTTACATTAGTGCTAAGAAACAGCATAACATAACCTCCTTTACTTCTCAAATTACTTTGTCAACTTGAACAGCAATGTGTTGCTTTTGGATTATGCACCTCTTCTTTGTCTTAAAGAAGCCTCAATCTGGAAGTATCAGTGTGCTTTTTTTCTTGAACAGTGACTTAACCATTTTCAAGTCTTGCTTAGCATGTAGATTTCCTGTTTAGCAAGGACCTGAAATAATGTAGTCAACATATTCAGGCCTATTTTACTGATACAAATGTGGTTAGGACAACATCACATATTCCCTTCCACAGAATTCATTCCTGTTTCTTCTTCAGTCTTGCAAGCAAACACTTTCCCTTTTAAATTGTACAAGATGCATTTCTTTAAACAATTACGATTTTGCTCTGTATTAAGTGTTAAATCCTCCCTAGTCAGCATTACCAAGGAGCCCCATTGTCCTTCTTAAAGTTCATTACTTGAAGGCTCTCTGATGTATTGTTTCTATTCCCCATCAATCACATGGTGTATTCCTATGTTTCTTAACCCATGGTATGTGTACTCCGTGGTATGCGTACCACCCCTCCCTCCCTGCTTGGCGGGTTGGAGGTGTCTTTACCTGCTTGGGCCAGAACTTTTGTCTACCGCCCTTCCTGCCATGCCTTGTGCACCGAAGCTTTCACTCCCCAGTGTCAGTGTGCCAGTGGTTAGAGGGGGAGGCCCCACACATGCCGTTTTGCCCTGGGCCATGGTGGAAAAAGTGGGACCTGGCTTGTGACAGTGAAACTGGAAATGCCACGGTGGGACTTCTGGTTTCGCTTGGCAGGGTGTACATAAGGTACAAAAGGTTGAGAGCAACTGGTGTATTCTTTCAAATGGGTTTGAACATGCCAAGGAAACACAGATTTGGAAAACATGTAAAATGGATCCCTTACGGTTCAGTAACCTAGGGCCTGTGGGCGGGAGCTGGCCTGGCCCTGGAAGGCAGCACAGCGGATTGGGCTGCATGCAGTGGCTGCGCTGCCTTTAGCCTTCCACAGGACTCTCCTCTGCAGTCTTCCCTGCTGCTGTTGTCTTATAGATGCACTTACCCAGCCCCTATTCAGAAGGGGTATTTGGAGCAATGGTAAGACAGGGAAGGGTGGACCTAGGTTTATGGCTTACAGCAGGGTACCAGGTCACAAGCTGGCCTGTGGTGGCAGAAGGTGGCTGAACTCTACCTTAAGGAAATACCCAGCTGGGACAGGTTTTTTTGATATACTGAAGGAGGAAGGGTAGGTGAAAGAGAGAAAATAAAAAGTTAATATTTATGGGTGCAAAAGTGGATTAAACTTTAAAAATCAATTTTGAATTTGGGAAAGAATGACATAATGATTTAATTAATAGGCCAGGTCTGAAGTTGATAGTTTGTTACTGGTGTGGGGGGAGGGGAAGAAATGAGTAGGAATGAAGACTTGGGGCAGAGTAGTAGCCCCATACCATTTCTTTGTACATGCATTACCTAAACATTCATTCATTTGTTCATTCATTCGTTTGTATATGCACTCCCCTTCCCAAAGAAAGCTCAGGGCAGCTTATAATTAAAGACTATATACTCTATGTAAATAGAATAAAACATTATATTAAGAAGGTATTACAACCTGCCCCCTCCATTCAGAAGCTATCCATTCCAATAGGGCTGAATCTGAAATCTGTGAATTTTGATAGATATCAAAGTTTTTCTTGAATTTGACTTGGTTTGAGCTTTGGGATTGTAAACATGGCCAGGGCATGGCTTTGACTATGACTGTAAAGCATGTACGGTTGCAAATTTTGGGACATTAGAAGCCTGATATTTGAGTTGGCATATTTATGCTTTTCTAAAGCAGGCAAATGAGAGAGAACACTTCCAGTAGCTAAGGAAAAAACTCCATTATTACTCCCATCAACTCACTCTGGCTTAAAGAGAAGGGGTGAACCAGACTGATATTTGTTCCTAATGCCTAGATTGTGTGCTTATGTAGGTTTTTAGTTTTCAGTATCTGTGTTTTTTTAACTCCCTTTATGTACCTTACTGTTAACACAGCACATGCTAAATGCAGTGCTTAGCATGGCATTTATTTTGGAGACACGTGTCATATGTAGTTAGGGGGAATTTATGATGTAGGGCATTCATGTGCAAAAGTCAAAGTCGAGTGATAGATTAATGATAGAAAAACGCTTTTGAAATTCTTCATGTGACCAGGATCAGTGAGTTTTAAGTTTCAGAGCCATATTATTTCCCATTGTTGAAGAGTTACTGTACAACAGGTAGAACAGGCCTGCGGTTTTAGTGGTAGCTGTAAGCTGTATTCCTAGGGCCCTATGCAATTGAAACAATCTCCCTCTCCCCACTTTCCTGCATCAGGTGGGGGACATAAATTTCAACCAAGAACTCTTCCTCTAACATCCTGATACCCTCAGCTGGGATGACCTTCCATTCTTCTACTGCTCCTTTGCATGGGCCTGGTGTGTGGGCCTCCTACTTGTGATTACCAGAGCTGCTGCAGGAGCCCCTGGTGTACAAACCTGGCTTTACAGAAGGAGGCACAGAGCATCTTCTCCAAGACTTGTCACCTCTTTGGTCCAGTTGTACGTCATCAAACTGAGCCACCACCTTGATTCAACCTGGTCAGCCTGGCTCCTGGTCAAAACCCTGGGCCCTTGGCTGGGCCTATGCTCTGTTTTCTTCCTTTCTCCTGGCTGAAATGAAGGCTGTCTCTGCCCCACACCTGCAGATGCTGTTCCTGCCCTGGAAGACTATTTCTATATGCAAGCCCATTCCAGTGGCATGTTGCTAGACAGGCAGTTCCCATATTACCTATCCCTCTAGCCATGGACAGTGATGAAAGCAGCAGACCCAATAACCTGCTGTCCCTCTCTGTTACCAGTGGGAAGAGCGGTAGAATCTGCTTTGACATATTGTCTGGGAAGAATTGGTACATGTGGGCAGTAAAAGTGCATCACATGCATGTCTTTGCTGTTTCTCAACAGGACATGGAGACAGCACCTAGTGGCAGCAACATCATTGGAAGTCTGTCTGTCCTGGTGCATCCTGTACAATCTGTCAATTGCTAAGAAAGAACTGGTGACATAGGTCCCTGACCACTGCCATGTTTGTCTGCCTCTTAGATCTAGCAGTGTCAGGGCCCGGGAGAAGGTGGAAGAGATGCTCTTCTGTGACTCCCTGGACTGCCTCCTAGCTGTGGCTGCTCTTTGGTGCCCTCAACATCCTTTTTGGTGTGCTGGACTTGGAATTTTCTAAGGGAGTGTACATTTTCTCTATCCTGTACTGAGCAGCTGAGGAGTGTGTGATCTGTGTGGCCAGTTTCCTGTTGAACCAAATGAAGATGGTGACCCTGAAGACTACAGAAACCAATACATAGGGACCAGTTGTGAAAACACCCTACAACTCTTCTGTTTCCCGCACTAGATGTGTTTTATTTGAACTTGATTGTTTCACCTTGCAACAAAATGTGGACAAGTTTATGTCATGCTGGGTCACGGGAGGCGGGGAGAGGGAATCTCTGCAAAGTGGAAGATTTTGTGATATGAGTATGTTGGCCCTAGTAGTCTGATTACATTTGGAGTATAGTCACTACTTTTGCTAGGTACTCATTTGGGCAAAGTTGAACAGGTAGCCTATTAGTAGAGGGGGGAAAAAACTTCATAGCTGTTCAGTCTGGTGGTGGGAATACAGGAATTGCCAGCTAGTGTCTTTCTGGTAGTGCCACTGACTTTGTGTGAGCTTGATCAAGTAGCTTTACTCTCTGTGCTTGCTTTATCCCCAATTCTTTGTTTTATCTTTTTAGATTTGGTGTTAGCAGTTTATGTTGCATTTGTAAATTACTGGAGTGGGTACTGCCTCATGTTCATGGGTACTGCCTCATGAGCTGGGATAGTACCTAACCCAAAGGTGCTTTACCTCAGCTGAGGTCTGTAGTGCTACAGCAATTTTAAAAAATCCATTTGCTACAGCTATTGAGAGGCTTGTTTCTTCCTCAGTGATTCCAGCATACACCTAGACACACGGATAAACTTAATTGTAGTTTCTATGCATTTACTTCATCAAAGTTTATCCAGGGAAATGTATATTCAGTAGCCTTCAGTCTTGAAAGGAGTATCTTCCAAGCATTTGGAGGACTCTTGAATGTCACTTTTATAAGGAAGACTAGATCTTAGGTAGCTCCTGCTGGTTGTTTTCTTGAGTGGTTGTTTGAAAATAATTGTATAGGATCATTTGAGGAAAGAAGGATTAAAGCCTTTACTGACCTCAGTATTTTGAACTGGTGTTACAAAATCACTTTAGGTTGCCATGTTCTCATAAAGAATAAAGTGAAAGCTTTCAATTTGCTGTAGTTCAAACTTCATGTAACTTAAGCAAACTTGTGTTGTGATTGTTTTTGTAAGTTGTAGAAGATTATTTAAACCTTTCTTAACTTTTTTTTTTTAGTCTTGACAATTTCATTTCCTTTTATTTCCAAAGAAGTGATCATTATGACTTTAGCTCTATGAGGCCTGATGGTCTTGGCACTCTTCACTGAGGAGAAAGGAGTCAAACTCCATAAAGCTTTAGAAGGGAGAACATTCTTCTATGTATTGTACTACCTCTGAAGAAGCAAATATAAAGGCTGGATGTTGGGACTGAGGGAAGAGCATGGAGTGATATGAAAGTTGTAAAGGTCTCCGTAAAGGAGGCTTTCACTTTGTGGCTATTGTAAACTTACATAATTGGTCAGTCTCCCTCTTTGGACAAGTTCCCTTGGCCAACCCTCCAATGTTCAGCATATACCCTCTAATTGCAGTTCCTCAGAAGTGTGGTCCTTGTTCTTTCCTCCTGTTTATGGAGTGAATGTTCCTCTCAATTCCTTGATCAAATGGTAATGGGTTTAATCGTAAAAACAAAACCTAAGCTAGACGCAGTAACCAGTGTTTTCTCAGAACCGCTAGGAACACCAGTCTATCCTGTCCAGCCTTTCATCTTAAGCTGTGGCCTATATTTGACTCTTCAAAGGAAGATGATTAAAATGCCAGTGGTTGTGAATATATCTTGGAATACAATGAGAACTTCAAGTGTGATGATACCTGCTAATTTCCAGGTGCGGGTAGGTAGGAAGGGAGGGTACGGTGCCTGATGGAGAAGCAGAACAAGAATTAAGTTATCTTATTGAAGGTATTTTTCTTTCAGTCCCTGCCTGGGGGGCACTTTACCAGCAAAAGCGACATTTGAAAAACTCTTCAATCCACATATCAAATTGTTGACAGCTTTAATTTCATGGCAGCTGAAAAGATGAGGTAATGCAGAGGAAATTTTCTTAATTTATAGTAAGTGAAAAAGAAAAACAAACAGGTGCTTCCATCAGTGTTAAAGTATAAAGAGCTTTTGTACCTTTCTCTTCTGTTTCTTCTTTCTTTCAACTTAGTTGAGATTTGATTCTTCTGTCTGGTAGCTAATAATTTCATTTTTCAAACTCAACACAAATGTACTGTTCTGTCTTCAAAATATTTTATAACCCATCCTTGTTAATTTATCTCCAGTTATCAGGAGTAAAATTATTTGTTTCTTGAATACCTACATTGCCACAATTAGTTTGTTGCATGTGTTTCTAATAGAAACATTTTATTTCTAATAGTTCCAGCTTTACAGAAAGTGATGCTTTATCATTTCCTTTCCTCTAAAACTTGTTAGCTCTCACACTTATACTTTTAAGTTGCTTATCATTCATGTGATATCCCCCTCAGTTCTTGTGTCAAATTTTAATAGGTAACCTTTTTACATTGCATACTTTTCCCTCTTGAAATTTAAATACATGACTAGCTCTAATGTATTTTTAGTGAAGCTCTTTACTAGTCTATTCTTGGGTTACATATCAATTAAGGGTTTTTCAGACCTAACAGAAGAGGAAAAAACCCTGTGTATGTAACCAATGAAAATGATAATCTTATTCAATATAAAACAGGAAAGATTTTGCTAAAATAGCTGCCTGAAATTATTAGATAGGTTATAGGAAGATGGTCCTTCCACTGTATAATAAACTATATAAATTAAGTACTCCATTGGTAAGTCTCTTAAAGTCTCTTAAAAAGCCAATATATATAATAACAAGTCATCAGTGAATAATAGTCGGCAACTCTAGGAGGAGGACACACATACCTACAAGCTAAAACCAGGGTTTTTCTTGCCAAATGCTATGGCCCATTCAAAAGAGAACCAAGTTTTGCAGAATGATAAAAGGAAGGGTATTTTTACCCTTGTAAAACATAGGTGTGTGGGAGACCTGAAAACTAAAAGTTTGGTTGTCTAATTCATGGGAAGGAATGGAGTTGAAAACTTTCCTGTATTTTTGCTACATTTAGATTTGGTGTTAGCACTTAATATTTAAATTTACGTACTTATTATATTTCTTTATGCTGCCCTTCCCAATAAAGGCTTACAGCAAGAGAAAGAATAACATATAAAAGAAAGTGAAATATTAAAATATAATATGAAAGAAACTCTGTGAATAATATATCCCACCCTACCCTTGCTTGATAAATGCCTTCTCAAATAGGAGGGTCTTGCCATGCTTCAGGAAAATGCCCAGGCTCAGGCTCTTGTGGAGAGGAAGAGAATTCCAAAGTTGAGGAATGACTACTGAGAGTGAGTTTCCGTATATTTTCACGAAGCAAATTTTGGCACAGGAGGTTATAACCAGGAGGTGGTTCTCGGCTGACCTCAGCAATTGTGATGGAACTTAATGGAGTCCCTCAGGTCCCTGGCAAACATTCAGTTAAAGGTTCCTGGGAACTGATTTGCGATCCCCAAAATTCTGCTTTCTACCATACTACATATGCATGGCAGGAGGCACAGTTGTGGGATCAGGGATTAGATCCCATTAAACCCATTAACTGAATGTTTGTCAGGGGGTAGATTACCAGTGCAGGGGGATCCCAGGATCATGATCCCAGGCTCCCTGTGCTCCATCAAGCAGCAAGCGAGGCAGCTGATCTCTGCTCCCAAGATCAGGAGCACATCAGAGTTGAGGGCTTTAATGTACGCCCAAGTGTGGGAGCATTGATCAGCTGACTACTGCTTCCTGCCTTAGGGATGTACTTTAGTTCTTGACTCTGCACTTCTGAGGCTGGGAGCCGTGATCAGTTGTTGCTTCCAGCTCATAAGGCACAGCATAATCAAAGGCTCCAGTGCGTCGCCAAGGTGGGAATGCAAATCTGTGCACCCAGCCTCCATGCTGCAGTGGAGCCAAGGTCAGTCCTCCAGTTCCATCATGTGTAGCTCAGCATTTTGGGGCATTTCTAAGGCTCCTTCTGCACATGTAGGTAAAGGTGCAATGAGATCTAATCAAAGGTGCCTGGCAGGAGGGGTGGTTGTAGGATCATGCCTTGGATCCCATTGCACTTTCTTGCCAGTGAAGGGGAAACCTGATTCTAGGCTTTCCCTGCACTGGCAAAAATTAAGCTCCCATGCCTGGGAAGCCCCTCAATTTTGAGGTAATCCCACAACCCCAGGGATTACATGCACCTCAGAGCCTGGGGGATTGCAGCAGCCATAATCCCCCAGGCTTTGGGGTTTTGCAACCCCCACCCAGCTGTCAGGACTCAACTGGGTCACAGCACTCTGACTCCCCATGCTGCCAGGGCCCAGATTTGGCATCCATTGGTGCTGAGAGTCCCCTCAATTGCAGGACTCCCAGACCTAGTTGAGCATGATGTATCCCAGCTGCTGAGATCCCTGTTAGCTGACAGGTGTCCCAGCCACAAGGGAGATCCTGCTGCATGTGCAAATCGAAGCTCAACAGGAATCAGCTATAAAGTTAGTACACAGTTTCAAGGCCTAACTTTATAGCTGTCTGGAGCTTTGTATGGCATGGTAGCTACTTTGCACATGTAGCCAGTCTAAAGTAAGTGTACAATTAACCAGTTAATTGTATGATACCTGAAAAGTGTAGAGGGGGCCTAAGATGTATAGGAGTGGCAGAAACTATATACACCTTGTTTTCAGTCCTTGTCTTCACTTTTAGAGCTTGTCTTCAGTCCTTGTCTTCAGTTTTTCTTTCAGAGCTGAAGAGTTTTGGAACATTTAGCTCTGACCCTTGTATACTTCTAATTTTTCAGTGTCCCTTTATAGCCTTGGAAAATGTAGACCTTTTCTTTTATTCATCATCTTGAGACATGCATGTCTTATGCTATAGGATGGGTAAAAGGGTAGCACTTCCATCAGCTATTTCAGGTAATTATACATAAACATTATGGCAATTTTAAAAAAATGTGCTAAATGTTCCTTTTGCAGTGAATTGGTAAATCATGTTTGTTCTCAAGTTCTCTTATTTAAAAGCTTAAATGATGGTATGAAGCTAAGAAAATTTTGCTAATCAGAAACAAGTGGTTTTAAAAACTTCACTTAACCCAACATTTAGATAACAGCTCTATTGCTTACAGATTGTTTCAAATTTTTTTTATTGAAATATAGATTGTCAGTGTTGAAATTGGTTCCTAATTTCCTGAAACTAAAACCTTTACTAATTAAAAGCATAGTATTTAAATGGAAACTTGATTCACTTTTGTTTAGGTGGAGAGAAAAGTCCATTACAGCTTGACTATATATGTGCATATCTCTAAGTGACTATGTTTATAAAGGAACCTTGAAATTACAGGAGAAAATTCTTGGTATATTACCCATTACATTTGTCTTTTCAACCCCTACCTTGCGCCCCCTCAGCCTTACCTCCTGTCAAGATAAACATTTTCTTGTTCACTATAGATGTATTTATTACATTTTCCTTAATAGCTGCTGACTGGAGATGGAAACTTTATTTTCTAATTGAATTTAACTGTGTGTGGGAAAGGATAGTTTAACTAAATGGGTAGTACCAACCCCCTCCCCTCTGAAAACCCCAAACTCTAAACTTATACTAATAGCAGCGGCAGCAACACCACCAAAGACAGGTCTAATGATGCCTTGTGTATGTGACACATTTCTTGGGTATATTGTATGGTGTGAATTTGATCTCAGAATTCTCGGTGCCTGGGTTGCAGTTGTACTGGATATAAGGATCATTACTGCACTTTCACTGGGGAGTGATATGGTTCAGACAAGGATTTTCAGTATGTCTCTGAGTGGGTGTGTATTTTCATATTATTGGACTGACAGAAGGTTAATTAAGGGAGGTGGGTCAAATGAAGTCTCCTTGTTTATACAAACTTGGATTGAATTTTAAGCCATCTACGTGCACCTGTTTTATACACAGCAAAATTATTTTGTGGATTATCACAAACATTGATCTGTCCTTGACATTACTTTGGTGCCTGTGCTAAACCCAAGGAGATGATAGCATTAGCGTGGTGTCAGTTTTGTCACTTGGAAGCCTCCCTCAGTCACACTGCATTTTGAAGAGTCCAATATAACAAAGCACTGATATCATTTTAAACTTGGCTTTAACCTTCAAATAGAAAATTATTATTCTAGGTTATGCCTCACTACTTTTTGGTCAAAATGTATTATTTTTAATGTTGGTAACTTGATTTTGGTAATATAGTTAGGGGCACAAATATGACAAAAAATGGTAGTTAAGTACTTTTATGGTTGGCAATCTGAATCCTGTTCTTGATTCATGAAACATTTTTGTGCATAAATTATGGTAGTTAAATAAAGAGGAGCAGATGAGAAGTACAGTTAAGACCCTTTTATAGCAGCATAAAGCAGAGTAAAAATTACATTCATAACAGTATAAAATGTATTGAATCTTTTTCATTCATTATGGTTAGGATGACCATCTTGCCTAATGGAAGTTCAATGCCAAGTGTCCGATACTATAGTTGTGAAAATATTTGCATATCAATAAAATAGTATTGTGTAATGCATTCGTCTCTTAATGACAACAATTGCCCAGTAAGATATACATGACGTAAGTGACCTTTCAGAAAAGGGAAAAATCTTATTAATACTGAATAACTTTACTTGAATGTCTACTTTGTAACGTCTCAAGTGACTTTCAGTTGAAAATTACACATAGCATTTTGCTGGCTTTTCATTGAAAAGGCCAAACTTCCATAGAACAGCAAAAGATGTGGGAGGAAGGAACAGAATAGGATTTTTTAAAATTCCTGTTAAAATTATGTACACTCCATAGGTTACTTTAAATTTTTTGTTTATCAAGTTTAACAATTATAAGCTAACTTGCAAGCAATTTCTCACAAAATTTAACATGTGAACGTCTTAATGACTCTAAGATCACATTCATTTGCTATACCTATGGCAGAACCTGTCCTTTCTGGTATTGGAAACAATCCCCCTTGTCATGGCTTTAGAAACAAATTCCCTCTCAAGAGGCTCCTTAGTGGGTAACAGAAAGGAAGAGTTTTAAGGTCTTGGTCCTCCAGTATCAAGAGGATTTTCCAGTTGTTTAAAGGTAAGCATGTTCTCAGGATTGTGGCCTTTAGCTAAATGGGAAATAACATTTTTGTAAGAGATGATTTACAAAATAAATATCAAAATGTGCTGTTGGCAACTATTGCTCACATCTGAATGCCACTTTAGAGTGACTAAGTTGAAGTATGTCACATATCAAACCACTAGGGCTAGGTACAGACAGTCAAAAAGCCTAAGGCTGAATTGATTCAGTCTTTTTAGGTTAGTTTAAGATGCAGAGATTAAGTTGAAACAGAAGTGAACAGACATTTACCTTTGATTCAGGAAATGCAGCCACATGCCTGTAGTGGCTCAGGGTAGAGCTGTCAGAGGGGGAACTAGAGCATGGCTCTCTAGATGTGTGTTCACTTCCTCTTCTGGCTGCCTCCAAGGTCTCTGGGATTTGTAGTCCAGAATTAGCAGCAGGACTCTGCAAGGTTGCTCATTACTTTCTCTTCCTGCTGCCAGGTGCCTCTGGGATTTGTAGGTCACAGTTGCAGCCACCAGTAAGTTTGAGCTGGGGAGGGGTGTTTAACCCCCCTCCCTGGCCCCAGACCCCAGCAGGGGTTTCCCTGATAGGGGAGCAGCCCTCTCCACCCCCCACCCCCCCACAGACTGGGCTGCATTCCCAGCTGGGCTTATCCTGTCCCCTCACCCCCTTGTCAGCCAGCCCAAACTGGTTCAGCTAGGGAGCAGAGGGGCAGGGCCAGCCCTGCTCTGGAGCAGACAGCCCAGCCCAGGGCTGCAAAGCATGCTGGGATGCTGAGGGACTGTACTTTAACTTCAACCAGGAAGGGGTCTGGGACAGAAGTTTCATAAAACAGCTTGATCAAAATAAGTTAAGTCTGATACTACGTTCAGCCAGGTTTATCTTAAACCAGTTTCAGCCATTTTGAAATTGGTTTCTGTGCACTGAGCTTCTGTTCTGTTACAGGTTTAAACCAGTTTCTAATCACTTAAACTGGTTTATGGTTAACTTCTGTCCCTAGCCCAGGAGACTTAAGTCCTTATGGGTCTATTATCTTTAGTAACTTTATATTATGTTAATGCCTGTTCATAAATAGTATCAGAACACTTAGAAATAAAAAGCTCATCAAATTAAAAAAAAAAAAAAAAAGGTTCCAATGTATACCTTAATATTAGAACCGGTCAGATCTTATTTCAGTGAAAATGTGGTAGTGGTATTTTTTTGTGTGAAATTGTTCATGAGTTGTGTTTCTTATTTTGGAAATAAAATTTGAAATTTTAGAATTGAAATATATGTTTTAAACTTGAAATGACTTAAAAATTTAAGTTAACATAAGGTGAGAGGAAAAAATTCACAGATCAAAATGAAAAATTTCAAAATAGTCTAAATGAAATGTATTTTGTACCTTAGCTGGGGTTTTTTTTTTCCGTTTTGGGTGGTTGGGGAATCCAAGGAATGGCTCACTTAGCTAATTTGGGTATGGACTGATTAAAAGTATCAGATTCATATTCAGATATAACATTATGGGATTGGCAGGGCCCTCTCCAGTAATTTCTCAACTAAGTCAGGGTTATGACAAGGATGTTTCCTTGCTCTGCTATTTTTTATTTTATTTGTGAGTGATCTAAAACAGGTGTTTATTGGGAACCCATTTAATGCACTCATGAAGCACTGTCTGCCTTTATCAGGGTTGCCAAGCATTAGTAAATTTACTTACTGTCAGTAAAAAATCATGCTAAAGTGGTAATCAGTAAAGATCACAAAAATATTTATCTGTCAATAAAAACACTAAGCAGCTACAGCTTTATTGAAGCTTAAATAGACAGAACACAGGAGTTCCTCCTGTTATCCAAGCAGGAGTGCAGCACCCTGCAGGGAGCATTCTCTCAGCCACGTGCTGCTGCTGCTGATACTGGATCTCTGGCTGCCTGCAATACTGCTCGTTCATAGGTAAGCTACTTTGGAGCTAGGCTGAGGGGCATCATGATTCAGGGTGCATCAGGTTGTGTGGGTGAGTAGGGGACCTCTTGCAGTGGGGAGGGGCCCAGAATAGTATAAAACCATTGCTGCAGTCAAGCAGGTTTCAGGCCAGAGATGAAGCCTCCCTTGATCTAAGATGAGCTTTTTTCCCCTCATGTTGAACAGAGAAAACAAACCTTTTCTTGTATTCAAGTCAATATGGTAAATGGATTCAATTGGATTTAAACCATTGTAACTCTGAATTTACACTTTTCTAAGCTCATTTAGCTAAACCTGTTTAGTGGAAATTTAGGAAGATATATCTCCATTCAAACCAATATACTAACCAAATACATTCTAAGATTTTTTTTCTCTAAAAGGGACCATCTTAATCATTCATAGATTAATAGATGTTAGGGTCGAAAGGGACCTCAGTAGGTCATTGAGTCTGACCCCCTGCCCTGAGCAGGAGAGAGTGCTGGATTCAGACGACCCCAGCTAGGTGCTTGTCCAGTCTCCTCTTGAAGACCTTCAGAGTAAGGGACAGCACCACCTCCCTTGGAAGCCCAGTCCAGATTCTGGCAACTCTTACTGTGAAGAAGTTCTTTCCAGTGTCCAACCTCAGTCTGCTCTCCGTCAATTTGTAGCCATTGTTCCTAGTTACTTCAGGGGGTACCCTTGTAAATAGAGCATCTCCTATTCCCTGCTGCCCTCCCTTGATGAATTTATAGGCAGCCACAAGATCACCTCTCAGCCTTCTCTTGCATAGGCTGAAGAGATCTAGGTCCCTCAGCCTTTCCTTGTAGGGCCTTGCTTGCAGGCCTCTGACCATCCAAGTGGCCCTCCTCTGAACCCTCTCAAGATTCTCCACATCTCTCTTGAAGTGCAGTGCCCAAAACTGGGTGCAGTACTCCAACTGTGGCCTGACCAGTGCTGCATAGAGAGGAAGCATCACCTCCTTGGACCTTTTCATTATTCATCTGCTAATGCATGATAAAGTGCAGTTAGCCTTATTGATGATCACTTTGTGATCTTGGAGTCAACCAGGACTCCAAGATCCCTTTCTGCTTCTGTGCTACTGAGGTCATCCCCCATTATTTTCAGCTTTATGGTATTTGTCAATTTTTAAATCATGGCCTAGTAAAAATGAATTGGAAATTTGGGTAAGAGGTCAAAAATTAATAAAAATGTTTCAAAAATAAAATAAGAGTCTTTAAAAAGAACAGTTTGCAATTTATCCCAGAATTACACTTAACATTTAAGTTGAAAATTCATATGAGTGGGGCTACATAAAATCAGATTTTTTTGTTTTATAGAGACAGCATGGTAAAACATCACTGTCAAACATAAGGAAATTGAGCTGGCAACAGGACCATGTTGATCTTGCTGCTTTGTTCTCCCACCAGATGTTTCCCTGTATTGAATTACCATATTCACTTGAATATAAGACAACTCTAAATGTGACACTCTCCCAATAATTACATTCTATATATGGAAAAAATTGTTATAATTTTCCAGGTATAGAAGCTAATTATTGGAGGTTTGCCTTGAATTTGTCCCATTATCTCTGCTACAGCAAGGAAAATAAATCTGGGGGGTCCAGGAGCCCCCTTTCCCTGTGCTTCCCTTCCCCCTCACTGCTTTCCCCTGCAGCCCCTTTTCCATCCCACTTTTACTGTCAGACCCTGCTCTCCCTGAGCACATGGAAGTGAGGAGTAAATTTGAAATAAACATTGTTGTGGCAATATTTACTACAGTAACTATAGACTTAGTGCATCCATAATTGATACGTTACCTGTTTTGAAACTGCTGCAAATTTTAGTATGAATACTCTGTAAACACACTTTTAGGCAGCACTTTTGTAGTTATTTCTATCTAGTACAAGTTATGCATTATTCCAAAGCCTATAGGATCATGATTTACCATATAGTTCATTGGACTGAGCCCTAGCAGTTGACAGGATTTCAAGTTGTGCTGATCTCACAGCTCAGCACTGCTCAGTATCTGTATGTACACCAGATACTACACAGCCCCCAAAGGCTTCATGTGCTAATTAGCCCCCCACTCATGTCTGGAATTGAGTGTTCCTGTTATGAGTTCTGGGAATCTCCAAAAATTTATATGTACATGAGGTGCAGGGCAACATGGTCTTGCTCTACCTCAAGGAGGGCAGGGCCACACTAATCATATGTGACAGGGGCCAACAGAAGGATTCTGGGTGAACTGTTTGGGACTGCATTTGGTGATGTTTGCCAAACACTTAAGGCAGGTGAAGAAACAGAAATAATTGGATATGGGAAAGAAAGGTGCAGTTCAGCTGTGAGAGTGAAGAGGAAGTCAAAATGTATGCAGTGTAGTGGCTCACTATGACTTAAGTGCGTTGGCACTGAGGGGGACTGTTTTCACTGCATTAACCTATCCTTGTGTTAGGTTTGCATCAGCCTGTTTGTCCAATATGCATGAGTGACTGGTGCCTCCTGAGTCAGGGGGGAGGGGATCCCCCAGCCAGTTAGCAACTGGGGGGGGGTCCCCCTGCAGCCAATTACGCTGATGAGGAAGTGCTAGTGGCATGCCACTGGCACTTCTGGGTGTACTGCTGGCACTTCTGGCCCAGTGTGATTGGCCGTGGGGGAAGTCCCCCCAGTCAGTGTGACTATGGGGGGACCACGGGGATTGCTTCTCCTGGTGCTCCCACTTCCTGGCCTACACTCTCGGGGGGGTGCTCTTACCTGCCCTGCCTGCCCATCGCCTAAGTGGAGAACATTACTGTCAGTGGGTGCATCAGTGCTCTTAGGGGGTGCACATGCACCCCCTACCCATCACCACTGCCAATATAGGCCATGTGTTTTAGTCACGTGCATTATTAGTTGCATTTAATCAGCTTCATAGTTCGTTTCCATTACTGAGCACATGCTGCTTTTGGCAGCAGTTTAATGATAAAGAATGTATATAATTAAGTTTCTTTTTATGCAAACGTTAGAGGGGAGGGGCTTTCTTCCCCATGTTTACTGGGAAGGAAAAACCTTGTTCCATATTTGAGTAAATACAGTATACTTTGCCTGGTATTGAATTATATACTTGGAAGAGTTGATCCAAATTAGAAGCTGAATATAATCATGTCTCGGGTCATATTGAGCTTAATCATCTAATTTAGATATGTTTTTATGAGATGAGAGAAATTGGATATCCTTTTGGTTTTCAGTATTTCTGGTGTGCTGAACTTTCTTGTAGGTGTTACGATGATGAGTTAAAAGAACCATTTCTGAGAAATGACATGACATCATTTAATCTGTAAAATATGTACATATGGCAAAATAGGTACATAACTTCATGACTGGCACAAAATGGACTCCTGAATTTCTCTTCTGCCAGCTGTATTTTATAATAGTTGCATGGTGAATGATTGCCACAAGTGGTACAATAAAGCTTTGTTTCAAAGGAGGATTATTTTTCAAGTCTTTGGCAAAATGCTTCCCCTTCCCCCCCCAATATAGTTATATTATAGATGCTTAGCTTTTGAGAGTTAGGAGGAAATTAAGATCAGAATTATCCATCTGGAAAGCCCTGTAGGACAGCTGCTCTTCCCTCCACTTGTTTATCTTCCTTCCCCCCTCCATTCTAAATTAACTCTAACTTCTTTGGGGCTAGTTTAGTCATTTGCTGTTCTCAACTGTAGACCATCTTGGTGTCTTGGAACATAAAAGGGAAGAGCACCTTGAACACTATATATTGTTGTGTAGCTCGTTTTTGACACAATCCATAGGTATTTGGAAAAGCAGGTATTAAATAAGTGACAGCTTGCATTTAGTATTCTATGTACCAGCCTTACTTACCAAAATGTATACCTAATGTTTAAATCAGGAGTGAGCAATTATTTAAGCTGCAGGGCCACATAGGGGGTTTTGGTGAACTGTTGTATGCCAGGTCAGCACCACCACCCCTTACACAATAGCTCACCAAAACTCCCTAAGTGGCTCTGCCATGTGCTTAGCTGGGCAGGGAGAAGCATCAGAGAGTGGGATGGGTAGGTAGAGCTTGGGGCCAGGATTGCAAGGGAGTGATGGGCCAGGGTCCAGGGCTGAGCCATTATCCACTCCCCACATACCCCTGCAACAGGTACTGGTTCTGCAGGCAGGGGTGTGGGAGTAGATCACGGCTCTGCCCCAGCCCCTGTCCTATACTGTCACCATCCTTTGATCCTGGTGGTCTCCATGGAGATTGGCTTGGACCTGTGCAGGCAGGGTGCATGGCCAGGTGGATGGGATGGTGCAGTGGGTAGGGAGGGAGCAGCATCTGGGAGTGGGATGGGTGGGGGGGGTCTGGGGCCAGGCCAGGGATGTATGGGTAGAGGATTGTGGCTCTAACCCAGACCCCTGTGATCCTGATCCCAGCCTCGGCTCTGGGAGCTTCTGGACACTGCTTCCTGCCCCACTTCATGACACTGCTCCTTGCCCCCCCCATAGCCCCATCCCATCTGCCCAGACCTCAGTAGTCTTCATGGACACACTGCCTGCCTGCTGCCTCTGGCACCCTCAGAAGTGGGTTTGGGGTGACAGGCTGGGGTGCCCAGGCAGTTGGGCTGGGTCTGGCAGTGGAGATGGGCAGCAGCAGCCAGAAGGAGTTGCTGCTGCCAGAAGTGAGTCTGGCTGCTGTGCTGCCCCAGTCCCACTGCATGCCTAGGAGCCCAGGGACCTGCCATGAGCCAGTCAAAATTCCTTGGCGGGCCAGATCTGTGGGCTGTAGTTTGCTGCTCCTCTTCCCCACTCCTCCCAGTTTAAAGTGTGAAAATAAGTGTGCGAACTGCAGATTTCTGACAAGAGTTTCATCCCACTTCTGAGTATTCTGTTAGAACAACAAAACCCTAAATTTTTATTGTCCTTAACTGACTTGACTGGGATGTGTAGTGAATACACTGGAGTGCTTACATTTGTTGTAAAAAACTAGGAGCATACAATTCTGTATTGTTTTTTCCCTTAATCCCTTTGTTTGGAATATTTTGTAGCATATTAGCACTTCTGTACATGTAGCTCTCAGTCCATGCAAAACCTCTCTTGCTTTTAATAGGATTATTACTAGTTTGGACTTGGCTGTATTCATATTGAATCAGTGCTTAATACTTTGGCACAGTTGGAACTAATATTTTTGAATATGAAAAACCCATATACTTTGACTTTTTTAAGTAATGTTTTAAAAAAGGTATTTGGCCATGTCACACATTTAATTGTATTTAGCCATTATGGAAGATAAAAGGCAGCTCGTTTCTTCAATATCTGTTTAAAAAATGTATTATAAACTTCTATGTAAAACATACATCATTGTGTTTTCTTATCAGTAAATGCAGCTGTTCCTACTTTTTAAAAATGAGATAAATGTGATGATATGGAATAGCAACAGCTGAAGACTTCATTTTCTGATATCTTAGACATGTTTCTTGTTTCTTTTTTTCTTGGTATATACATGCACGAACACGAGAGGTTTTCAAAATTCTGTGCTTTTTTAATGTTGATTTTTTTTCCTTATCAAGTATAGTAGTGTTAAACAAACAAAAGGGATAGAACTGATGCAGGTGTGTATCATAAAGATTGCTGGACTGTGAGAGAAAGTTCAACTTTTACAAAATATAAAGGCAGTCATTTTAAAGAACATCATCAAAGTTAAAAACTAACCTTCGGATTGTTTTTGCTTCTTGTAGTAACAAGTAACAACTACTCATAATAAATGCAGAATTAAGAAAGATAAAACATCTTTGTTGCTTCTGGCATATTTAGTCTCAGAATGCCCTGTGGCTGGGAACCTCAGTCAGCTGACAATTACCAGCCATGGAGGTGCATAGTGCAGTCATGTGGTTGGGAATCTAGATCAGCTGACCAGGGTTCCCAGCCACGAGGATGCATAGTATAAACATGCAGCTGGGAGCCCAGGTCAGCTGATGCAGACTGTCAGCTATAGGAATGCATGGTGTGCCCTTGTGGCTGAGAGTCGTATCAGCTGGTGGCTCCCAGCTAAGAGGGTGCATAGTTGAGCCCCAGAAGTTGGGAGGCCTATCAGCCGGCAGCGCCCAGTCAAAGGAGTGCATGGTTTGCCTCTGCAGCTGGGAGCTCCATCCTGGCCACGTGTTCAATTAATGGCATGATAGGAACCAACCACAAAGCCATTACACATTTTGTGTAATAACTTAGTGGTTTAGTCCTTGTTTTATCATGCCATTAATTGATTGAATGTGTGGCCAGATAACAATTTAAGATGTGATTAACTGGTTAATCAAGTCTTAAGTGTAACCTGTGCCAGTGGCCTACATAATGGAAATGTGTTTGGAAGCAAAGAAGGTATAGTCCCTAAGTATCAAGTTAAGAGCAAAAGCTTTAACTAGATCCAAAAACAACATGTAACCCAATAGCACATATCAGTTATTACATGTCTACAATTCAGCCATTTCCCTGGTAATGGTATGAAAACCAATCTAGTTATTATAACTATATTTATATGACCACTGCACAGAGTATTTTTGAAGCATGATTACTACATCTTGGAAAAGTGAAATTACACTTAAATGTACTTAATGGGAACGTACATTCAGGAGACTTAATTTTTCTCTGGTAGCTGCTTTCAGATGATGAAGATCCATATACTTGTGATCACCTGAACTCAGTACTGAGTGCTATCAGCTTTCCTACCGTAGGGCTAGGGACAGAAGTTACGCACAAACCAGTTTAAGTGATCAGAAACTGGTTTAAACCTGCTGGCTGAATGTAGTATCGGACTTAACTGATTTAGGTCAAACCAGTTTATGAAACTTCTGTCCCAGACCCCTTTCTGGTGCAAGTTAAATCATACTCCCCCAGCATGCTTTTCAGCCCTGGGCTGTGCTGTGCTGTCTGTTCCAGAGACAAGGGCTGGCCCTGCCCCTCTGCTCACAGGCCAGCTTATTGTTCCCTCCCCCCATCCCCCCCCCAGCAAACCTTGACTGCAGGCTGGGACCAGGGAGGGGGAGTTAAACTCACTTTCCCCCAGGTACAGAGCTGCCTTGCCCTGCTTGCTTAGTGCTGGCTATGACTATGGAATACACATCTCAGAGGCATCTGGAAGCAGGGAGAGGAAGTGATGAGCAACCCTGTAGGGTCCTGCTACTGTGATTTTGGACTGCAAATCCTAGAGACCTCAGGAGAAGCAGGAAGAGGAAATGAACACACAGCCCATGCTGGCTATGTGCCAGAGAGCTGTGCTCTAGCACTCCCCCCTGCAGCTTCTGGCTTCAGCCACTGCCGGCATGTAGCTGCATTTCCTGACTCAACAGTGAATGTCTGTTCATTTGCTTACTGGTTCAATCTTTGCAGCTTAGACTTTCCTGCAAAGACTGAATCAATTCAGCCTCAGACTTTTTGACTGTCTGTACTTAGCCATGGAGCTGCAGCTTCAGTTAGAGCTAGTCTTAAGGATATGTGTTCAGTATGACCTCAGTGACATTTTCTGTGCTCTGGCCATTATTTGATATGATGATGTTTTCTTTATAGATAAGAGCTGGAAGGGCTAAGTGTGACTGGCACTTTAAGGAGTAGGAGATGAGGATCAGGAGCTCTCTGAGGAGAAAAGGAAGCTAACAGAGTTGGTGCCCCTGTCACTAGTTGAGGTTTTCCTTCCATTAAAAGTCTGTGAGGCTTGAGGCACCCTTGATATTTATTGAAACTCAAAACTTGGATTCACTTAAAAGTACAATTCTATACATCGAATGGTTGCAACATTGGGTCCAGCTTACCACACACAAAAAACCCCCTCTTTCAGCTGTCAGTGAAATAGAGCTTTTCCCAAGGAAAGATAGACTAGTAGGTTTAAAATATCAGAGCCATCAGTTAGAGCCATCATGGTTTTACAACAAGAGCCCCAGTTTTTAAAATCCTGATCAATGTTTGCTTTGCATTAAAATATAGTTTTCCAATGATAGAATATATTATATAAGTGTTCCTGCAAACAGAGGTAACAATTGGAGCAGTGATGATAAAACTCTGATTGAGATGCTCGTAATTCCAAAGAAGGTTTTTTGTCAATACTGGTAAACTAAGTAAAAATAGACTGAAGATGGATATGCAAGGCACAGGATAGAAACTTGTTTCCATCCAAAGTATCTGTACAAACAATTGTTCAAGACACTATGGAACTCTGACAACAGAGTACATTCTTCTTTTTGGAGAGCTGCAATGGTTGGAGTTATTGTTGAATCTGAAAATATGTGAAGAACAAATCTTGTTCAGAAGTAGGAAGCCACATATTTTTTGTCCTTTTAAATTATGCTTCTCTTTTATTCTGTAAAATAACACTCAGTTGTCAATGCCTAAATGGTGCTTCTAAATTATATGAATAGCCTGTATTGGTTTAATATTAATATTCAGTTACGGAAGAGACCTACTTTCAATTTGTAGCAGTGCTCGCAGCAGTTGTCTCTCACTGGTACTAATATATATACCTGTATCAGTTTACTCTAGAAGCCTTTGTTGTTTGTCTTATTTTATGAAGTAATTTGATTTTTTTTTCTTTTTTATTATTAATATAAGTAATAGAAGATGTTGGCAACTGGATATGTAAGACATGCTGTCTATTTTCTCTCCTTTTTGGTTTATTTTTCTCTTGTTAAAGTCATCAAAATGTTGACAGCTGCATAACTTTTTAAAGTATTCGTATCTTGACAGATATTACAGATATTTGTCATTTTACTTACAGTAAGTGACAGCTAAATTAGCTTTATGCTATATTGGAGGATATCTCAGATGTAGTGAGTCCAGTCAAATTTGTATTGCGTTTCTTTAATGTGCAGGTGATTTTGAGTGGTTATTAAGGAATAAAAAGTGCATTGGATACATGAAGAATGTGAAAATCTTGAGCTGGCAGATACTCAGGATTGAAATATTTTGCTTTTTGCTACTGTAGCATTTTGGTACATTTATAATTTTTTCTCATCTAAGTTTGCATTGAGTGTTAATACCTATATAGAACTCCATCTTAATAGAGAGCCACCTCACAATGACGTCCTGCAACTGAGCTGGTTTTTACATCTGAAACTGGAATAGGGTGGATGTTTGTAGATCATAGCTGAGAGGGCCTGAGCACCTATACTGTGACTTCCGAAGTCAGGTTGTACATACTGATGTTCCACGTTCAACCAAAAATATCGTAAAGCATAGATGTTATTTCCTAAGTTTTAAGGTCATACTGGTGTTAAGAATGGGCTAAATTGAAAATCAGAGTAGGGGAGGTGGGCAATTTCCTTAGTGTCAAATAACTTTACTTTTATGTGCAAGGCATAAATACAAAGCACAATTAAAAAGATTGCAGTTAATCTTTACATGGTATTATACTAAAGTGTCTGCAAAGAGTTTATTTTTTTTAAAAGCACCTGTTGCCTTTTATCTAGGTTGCTTAATTATACAATTCAGCATTCCTTACAATTGTCCGTTAAAATTGCTGTCAGAAATTGAAGATTCTATAACATGATATTTCTGCCTTAGTATATTCAGTGTATTAATAATCCCAGAACTTTGAAATGACTATAAATATATTGCAGAAGATGTCATACATGTACAATGAATTAACCTTTTGTTGACCTGGTGTAGTGTTAGCTTTGCCCAGGAATCCATTTAGCACTTGGCCAGTTTGGTTAATTGAACAAACCTCATGAAGATTAACTTATTTTGCCTTCCTGTGGGAGTTGACAACCTTTTGCCACTGCAGACCATTGCTTGTGACCCAACTCCCACAGCAGACTGCACTTGCAACCCGTATCCCAACTCCTCCTAACAGCAGTGAGCAGATGCTACTATGGTGGACTTACCAATATAGCCCAGCACGATTGGGCTCAGGGAATCTCCAGTATGTTTGCTGGAACCCATCCACCAATCCAGTAATGGCAAGGAGGGGCTTGCACTGCCCCTACCTGGGGCAAGGCAGAGAGCCCCAGACCTGATTCAAGCCTGCATTTGCTCATCTGGCAGAACTTCAGGGGCGAAGTCTCCGAAGAGAATAAAAGGAGCTGCATGCCCAGCACATGGTAGACTTGTTGAGGGATGGAGACTTGAGTGGGGCTAAGAAGAGCTGGGGAAGAGCTGCCCAGCAGGTGGTTGCTGGGCATCAGATTTGTGAGTTGCTGGGGAATAAGGTTCCCACAGGGGAGGGGAAGTCCTTCTTGGCTAGAAAGGGGTTCCTGGAGAGGAGGTCCAGGGAGGGTCCCTTCTGAGTTTGTGGGCTGCCTAGGGGCTTGGTGTGAGGCCCAAAGCGCAATGAGGTCTTCTCTCATGGGTCACTAGAGCATAATCCAGGCCCCAGGAATGTGGCAGGGCCTTGGGGACCCTTTTAATGGTTAAAGGTGACTTCTGTGTTTATGTGCCTTATATTTTGTGATATTGTATTTTATGTTTTGTGATATCATATCCTGTGAATTGGGTGTTTCCATATCAGTAAGAAAACTAACATTAGAATGTAAAATCTATATTGATGTCCTGCTAGGACCCCTCCCCATTACTTAGCTGTGTTTACTTGTAACTTACCTGAACCCCTGATTGTGGTCATCCATTGTGGAGAAACGAGGTTATTAATCCTATATTATATGTAAATATCTGTATCAGTTTTATATTAACAGTTGTCTTTTAAGGTTCCCTGTAAACATTAATAAATTTGTATACAGTTTTTAAATGTCCTGGCCTGGCTCTATAGGGAATGGGGAGACTGTGCTCAGTTTGCAGGTCTCTCCCACAGCACCCCTGCATGCTGCAAATCCCCTTCAATCAGAAAGGGGAGTACATACCCTGGGTACACCCCGGCTACACTACAAAAGGAATAGATGGAAGAGACAGGTGCTAGGACCTGGGGATGCCTCCTCTGCTGCAGCACAGAGAATAAACTGAAGATATCAGGCAGTAGGAGGCATGCCAAGGGTCCTCTGCCACCCTGGCTGGAGTGTGCTGCTGATGCCCTGAGCTGCTGCTGGCCTAATCTAGCCCATAATTGGACTGTATCTGGCTCATGGGCCACAGGTTGCTGAGGCCTTGCTTTACCATGCTCATGAAAGTGAAGCAAAACATTGTGTAGAGTTTAGGCGGAGTGACAGCTTTGCCTGTAGCAGACACTTACTCAGCAATATCAGTAAAGCATTGGGTGAAGTAAATAGGTGACTTTCAGATATGCATATTAGCATTTTCTATTTATAATTTTTTTTTTTAATTTATTTTAAGCTGCGGTAGTTGTATATTACGCTCTTCAGGAGCTTTATGTTCTTTTGAAGCACTACTTGGAAGAAAAGTAATATAGTTTTCGTTACAGTTTTCAGGGCAGTAGCTATGTTTTCCTATGCATGTGTATGACATTTCATTCAAATGTGGATTTTTTTATTTAGTCTGTGATCTGTATAACAATACAAATAGGGAGTGTTCAGTGGTTAAATGGTGTGATTTTTCTCTCTATCCTCCAAATATTCAGTTTGGGCCTAAGTGAGTCTTCATGTAAAATAAAAAGGATAAGACTGACACTAAGCCCTTTTGAGAACCTAAGCTTAAAATATTTTTGTAGTTTTGATTTGAAGAAATTTGTATCCCTTGCCCCTGCTTTTTTCAGTGACTTTTTTTTTTCACTTGGAGATATAGAAGGGAGGATTTGGAATTGGTGGAGACAACTTCTTGAGGGACTATAATACTATAATAAACAAAATGGGCATATGAAACTTAGTGGAAATGTAGAAAACAAATTAACTTTGAGTACAGCTTTCAATTTCCATTATAAATTAATTTTCAATGCATTAAAAATTATATAATGCATATACATGAATAGGGCCTGACCTGACATTTTAACTGTTTAATTCATAGCATCCAAGATGGGATGCTTGACAAAATTGACTGACTGATTTTCAAGAGATACTGAAAACGATATGCTTTGGATCAGGCAATCTTTTGTGCTTAGGATCAACATTTTGTTTTTCTTGTTGTGTGATGCTGAGCTTTCTACAGGTCAGAAAAAATTATATAGCTTATTTAGCTCTCCCTAAAAACAATAATGGACCTATTCATATTTTATCTATAATTTTACTCTGTGTTGAACAGTATTAATAATACTATCATAAATTATAGTAAACCAGCACTCCTAGCCTTTAGTGATAGGATAAATATCCCCCTTGAATACAAAAATAGAACATGCATATTCCTGTAGTACAGGTTAGATGCATCTATCTGGGGTATGATGATATTAATATCATATTTTTATATTTAGCAAGAGCTTTAAGTGTACAATATTTTAAGTTGATTTTATATCATCTTCATGTAGAATTGGACATGATTAATCATAGATTGGATGCATTATACTTTGTACAGTATTAAGTTCAAGGAATAGAAGGATGCAAATAGTTCATCATGTTAAAAGAATGAATCAACTAAGAATTAAACATTTCACATTTCTGTCTCAAATGGGCACTCTGTCCCCCTCTGCCCCTGTGTATATTGTCCACACTGGGTCACGAATAAGATCATAATACATAATGGCCTCACCTACAATTGCGTCTTATGCACAGGAGTCTATTTTACTGCATAAAGTGTCATGTAAAAAAATCACGCTAATACACAATAAAATAGGCTACTGCATATTAAACATCACTAAAAAAGCGTGTTCTTTCATTACTGTATTAGGACAGGATAATGTGCATTTACTTAGTACTTCATATTGGAGGTATTACTTTTAACACACGTCAGGAAAAGTGCATTAATGAACATGTAAATCCACCCAGTGTGTTTTAAATCTGGGATTACATTTTCAAAGCAATAGGTGATGTGGGGTACCTTGGTCTTTCAGCTTCAGCATCAAAGATGGCCAGATGTGATGCTAGCGACATCACTGCTACATGTAGCAGTTTTGTGCTGTAATATTATTAGCTTAATAGACCACCAATGTTTTCATACACTTCCTTTTTTTTTAAATGAGTCTTATGAAAATAGATCTGAATAAGATGGGGGGCCCTTCAAAGATAAAGTATCAGAAAAAGTCCCTGTCTCAGTTGAATTAAAACCTTGAACTGATGGACTTAAACAAGGCAAGGAAAGAAGAAATAAGGTAAAAAGTTGGAGTTGGACTAGAACAGATAAACACTATGATAAGTGACAAAAGGTGGACAACTTATCTTTGTTTAGGTGGTGGGAGATGTGCAATTGCTTGACCATTAAAGTATAAATTGACCAAACATAAACCTGATTGCCACTTTCCTTTTAACTCACTCTTGTACCTTTCAAGTATCTCCAGTAACGTGTCTCTATAATGGGCAAAAATGTTGGCTGGTTGGCAAGTGGGGATCACATTCGTGGCAAAGAGAAAAGGAGAAACAATATAATCACCTGCAGGAGTAAAAGGAGCTCCAAGGGCTGTACAAGGAACAGTAGTGCTGCTTTGCAGATGGGGGAATGCAGCCTGGCCTAATGTCTGTAGTAGATGGAGGAGTAGCGGGCACTCACAGAATGGGTATGGCTGAGAGATGTTTGTAATAACAGTTGGCAGGATCATGGATTTTTGTGCTCTAGTGAATGAGTGGACAAAGGATACAAATGTTGCTGACAGTCTTAAAAAAAAAAAAAAAAAAGGAACAATCTATGGAAAGCTTTGAGAGACCAGGGGATCAGTGGCAACAGTCAGTCAGTTCTGAGTCCACACTGACTGTTGGGGCACCTTTGATGTAGTAATAACTTTCCTCTATCTTCTTGGTCTTTGGCAATCCTTGTACAATCGGTCAGTTTTAACCCTGTCCCGTCTTTGATGTTGGTGGTCCAGCTTGTCCTAGGTCTTCCTCTTCTTCATCCAACCCCAGCACACTGCAGGATGGTGTTGGCAAGGGTGCCGGGCCTTCCTGTTACATGTACAAACCACTGCACCTTTCTTCTAATGATTTCAAGTAAGGGTTTGTATGTGCTGACTTCTTGTTTGATTTGAGCTTTTGCAGATTCATTTGTTCTATGTACAGTGTAGAAGTCTTCTGAAGCACTGCATTTCAGAGGTCTCAATTCACTTTTCCCATCTCCTAGTGAGCGTCCAGGTCTCCATATAGTAGGCAGAATTTCATTTTCATTATGATGTTTCTGCCGGTCTGGATTTTCTTTAGCTTTGCTAGTTGTCCAGTGGCGATGGCTATTCATGTTTTTACTACTTTTTCTGATGTAACATCTTCTGTGATGGTTGTTTCAAGGTATTTAAAGTGTGTTACTTTTTCTAGCCTCTCATACCAATTTTTACTGATACATGATCATTGCTATTAGCTGATGTTATTATTACTTTTTTCTTCTCTACACTAATTTCCATTCCATATTTCTTTGTAAACTTATGCAGCCTTTGTTATGCCCTTAAGCTCTTTGTTTTAGTCCCAGCTATTAAATCGATGTCATCACAAAATGAAGGTTGTTTATTTTTCATCCTCCAACTGACACTCTTCCAGTAAAGTTCTCCAAGGTATCTGGCATGATTTATTCCAGGTATAAATTAAATAAGCATGGGGAAAGAAGACAGACTTGGAATACTCCTACTGACATTCCAAACCACTCCGCAGCGTTGTTGTCAAGCAGGACTCCCCTACTTGTATTGTTGTAGAGTTCTTCTGTAAGACTTATCAGTGTGGAACTGATGTTATGCTTCTTCATTGTCAGCCAAAGTGCTTTTCTCCACACGCTGTCAAAAGCTTTTTTTAAAGTCTGTGAAATTATGATGGAGTTCTTTTTGGTAGTCATGGTACTTTTTACACATGATTCTGAGGTTGAGGATGTGTTCTGTAGTGCTTCTTCCAGATCTGAATCCAGCTTGTTCTTCTGCTAACACAGTCTTTATTTACAGCTTAAGCCCGTTCAATATTATTGTAAGAAGCGCCTTACTTAGATGACTGATGAGGCTAATGGCATGGAAATTGGCACATTGGTGTAGATTCCCATTCTTTCAGATAGAGTTATTATTTATTTTGTGCACTGCATTGGCCAGGTTTTCCTTTTCTGTATCATATTGCAGATTTTGTGCAGTGTGTCAGTTATCTTGTTCTCTGTTTTTAATAGTTCTGTAGGTATATTGTCCAGGCCAGTTGCTTTTCCATTGTTCATGCTTCTGATAGCTACTGCTGCTTCTCTTGTGATATCTAAGCTTTTATCTTCTTCTACAGTTCCAGATCCTCCTTTTGCTAGTTGAGTTATTACTTCTGGGTCTGTCCTGATATTGTGATTTATACAATTCTTTCACATACTCCACCCATCTTTTGTGTATTGCACTGTTTTCAGTAAGCAAGTCACCATTTTTGTCCTCTATTGCAATTGTTCTTGCTTGATATGTCTTGGTTATCTTTTTCGGGTTCTCAAAAACTTTCTTGCTGTTTTTGTGTTCATAGCCTCTTTGAATCTCTTCACATCTTTCTAGGATATAGTTCTCTTTCACTTTTATTTCATTTCTCACTTTTTTTTTGCATCTCTATATTGTAGGTTTATCACAGGGTAATAGAAAGCATTTAGCTTTTAGCTCTCTGCATGCATTGCATATTTTCATGATTTTGTCATTCATCCATGGTTGGTTCTTCTTCTTTGCTCTTCCAAGTACTGAGATTAAAAATGCAGACCCTGGGCTTTGTGGGTTCCAAATAATGCCACTGAATGATGAAATAAAACAATTTATAAAACAAGATGGTGACAGACTATGGTTTTTATTGTAATATTTCTGCTTTACTGGGTTCATGTCATAATCCTATATGTCTGATTTTTTTGACTAACTTTGTATAGGGATGAAAGATGAGGTTGAGATAATGAAACCAAAAGGGTCTGGCCTACATGAAAAAAATACACATCCATCATCAGAGGGCTGAATAACTTAGCTGACTGTTCAACAAGGTGGGTCTGAACAGAGTGAACAGCTGCAAGGTTTGAGCCTGTGTGGATTTGAGAGAGAATAGCTATGTAACCTTGGGATGCTTAAACCTGTGAAGGCTGGATTGAGGATTGAGTAACTTAACCTTTTGGAGGGGGCAGAGAACCTCTGGCCCTTTCCTAATGAAATGGCTTTCCTGGGTGGCCTTTTCCTAATGAAATGGCTTTATTGAAGAGAAGCTGTCTGTCTGTTTCTTGAAACTTTGGCATATGCCACTTTTCCCTTTGAAAAAGTGAGTGCCTTCTTTGGCATCTAAACTGGAAGGTAACTCCCTGAATCATGGCCACAGAAAAGAAGACAGGGTCAGGAACCAAAAGGTCAAATCTCAGCATTGGAAAAAGTTAGGGCTTCCCCCTTTTATAGAAGCCATGCTTGGACTGTCTTTAGAAGGTACACAGAGAGACCAAATGAGGCCATGGAGATCAAGTTGCCCCTCAGACTCCCCAGCCTCATCCTCCAGGGGATCCATGATGGTGACATTCGGAAAACAAAATGCAGAGTGAGGAGGACAGTATGAAGGAGGCACATATGCAAGAGAAGCCTATAAAATGTGGATGAAAAAGTGATGGGACAAAAGGTGTAAAGCTCTTAAGCTACTGGTTGAAATGCAGACTACATTAGATTTACTACAGTTTTGTGGCTATTGGTAGCTTCTGAAATGTTTATTACGCACCACTAAATATTTAAAATGTTAATTTTTCAAGCTTTTTCAGATTAAAAAGAAATGTGATTCCTGCCCAAAGAGTATGCAGTCCATAATAGAAAAGAAAATTGAGATAACAGGCAGAAGAGGTTTACAGATAAATTCCGAATGATGAATGAATTAGCCCTTCACGGCCAGAAAAGCATATATTTGCTGTACATTTTCCTATCTTTTTGAATAGAGCAACTGAGGCAACCATTTCTGGCTGTAGATCAGAATGACCCACCTTGGGTCAGAGGCAGGCTGGCCCTTCTCCCTCCAATGGCATAGGGAAAGTTCCTGCACCTGGCTCTTCTCTCTGGGACAGCAAGGGGAGAGCACCCACCACTAAAGCCCAACATCTGTGGGCTATATCTAGTGGCTCCATGGCCTGGATCGGGGCCACACGCCATAAATTGTTGATCCCTGGAATAGGGAGCTTTTTATTACTGTTGGCTTGTAGGCCCAATTCAACATTAAGGCTCAACTGTGCTAGGCCCTGTAGAGATGTAAGACGTCACCTTTCTCACCTGCCCTATGAGCATTTCCAGCAAGAATTGTCACCTTCTTTTTACACAGATGAAGAATTGGGATTTGCATAACATCTCTTAAATGGCACATCTGATTTCCTAACTCATTGCCTGGGTTCTGAACTAAAAGGCTTGTCACCTTGGAAGGGTAAGGATGGTAAAATTTCTTTTGAAAAATAAGGAAAATACAGGCTTTGATTCGGTTTGTAAGGTCAAAGAGGAGGCTTGATTTCACTGAGACCAAGGATAAAATTTGGCTGACATTTTAATTAAAACTGCAAGCATTTTTGCTTTATTTTGCTCTTTGAAAAATCATGTTGCAGGAACACA
This sequence comes from Gavialis gangeticus, assembly GCF_001723915.1. Classification (NCBI taxonomy): domain Eukaryota; kingdom Metazoa; phylum Chordata; order Crocodylia; family Gavialidae; genus Gavialis; species Gavialis gangeticus. Next base: position 22,446,926 of record NW_017728994.1, on the reverse strand, counting down.
AAATTTAGCTTTTAAAACCATATTACTTTTTCTGGTGAGCTTCTATGTAGACAGTCAAATTTTAAAAAATCTAGTTATTCTAATGGAGTCAATTTTAGATATTGATGAAAGAAAGTATGGTTTTCACTACCTTTGCTTAGCAAATTGTTGTAGTACAGGAAAACTTCTGTTAGGGATTACAGTATTTATACTTTTCAACTTACTGTGACTTGCCCACTTCAACCATTAAGTAGTGTGGTGGTGGACAACTCATCCAGTCCTGCAAGCTGGAGGTGTGGCACTCGGGGCCAGAAATTTGATGGTAAGACCAGCCACAGCAGCAGTAATTGACGCAGCTCTGGGAGTGTTGACTTCCTCATGTGCCTGCAGTTGTCGGTGACCATAAACCTGTGGGTGAGCTTGGCCTACCCAATGAGCCACCCCTGCACCAAGCGGTTCATGACCCCCATGATCTCGGTTGCTGTGTGGGATTCATCCATCACTTTGGCTTGAAGGAGAACCCAGTGGTGGCCTGACTGGTCGTATCAGTGCCCAGTGAGGGAGAGGTAGGCGTGATCTCCACCCTGGTTGCTCCAGATGTCCGAGGTGAGATGTAAGGCTACCTGTAGACCTGCCTTGTGCAGCTTCTGCCTCAAGTACTCCCTGAATGCTTCATACAGGGAGGGAACCACCATCCTGCTGAAGGTGGTGCATGCGGGCACTTGGTAGGATGGTGCCACAAGTGCCATGAGCTGCCTGAACCCCGGCTATTCAACTAAGGAGAAGGGCTGGCCATTGACAGCAAGCATCTCACCAGTGCTCTGGGTGGTCTCACTGTCTGCCTTTCCTCCACTGTTCCAGGGCTATCTGCCTCTGATTTGGGGCGATGGGGGACTTCCCTTTGGGCATGCTCCCACTGGTGCCAGGATGGGGAGCAAGGGGTGGTGCCTGTGGAGATGCATCAGCATCCCCATGGCGCTCATGTGCTTTGTTCCCTTGTCCCAGCTGGTTTTGGCTCGGCAGTGCAGGCTGATGGCATACATGGGATCATCTGCCAGCTCAAAATGTTCCCAGGCCACAGTACCCACTCGCTTCTGGGGTACAGGTGCATGTGTGGATGCTGCATGTTCCCCCTACTCAGCAGGCAGAGGCACAGCAACAGGAGGAGCAAACTCAGCTGAGCCGCTTGCCTCTGCAGCCTATACCTCAGCTTCCTCTGAAGTGCCTTCTGGGGAAGAAGACCTGGCTCTAGAGGAAACTTGAGGTGTGTGTGAAGCACAAAGTCAGCTGATTCTTCCTCCTTCCCCAGAATTTCTCTTGCTATGGCACTCAGATCCAGCTCCAGCTCTTCCTCTGGCACTAGACGTCTCAGCATGGGAAGTGAAATGGGGGTGGAGGAGACTGTTGTGCTGGTGCTGCTGCTGCTACTGCTTGTTGTCATGGTGGTTGTGGGGGGGGGGGCATTATGGCTGGTGCTCTTGGAGGGGATGCAGACTCAGGCACAGGCAGTGGTACTGGCACTGCTCCCCACTCCTCATCCCTCTTAGTTGTAGGAAAGAGGCTGTGTCGCAGTTTGTTATGGGTGTGTGTGTAGAATTTATGCCTCTTCCTTTACCCCCTCTTCTGCCCCCTTCGAAGGCTTGCCAGCTGTCTTTCCATCATGCTTCATGGTGTGTTTCATAGTGTCTTGCTTTTATACAAATATATAAATGTATCCACGTTCCTATATAAATTCTGTAAGGTGTGTAGTGTTTGCTGCAAGGTATAAATGTATCCGCAGTCCTATATAAATTCTGTAAGGTGTGTAGTTTTCTATGCCGCAAGGTATAAATGTATAGAAATAAAATATAAATGTATCTCCCTTCCTATATAAATTAAATTTGATAGTGTAATATACAATATAATTGTAAAATTGAAAAGAATAAATCAATTAATATAATAATACAATAAAAACGTCTAGAAGAAAGAAAAAGATATTCTGGAATCCTTCTTGCTAGGGTGATTGATGCTAGTAGTAGCCTTCGTTGAATCATTCAGATCAATGCTAGTAGTAGCCTTCATTGTCTAATGCTGCTGAGCTGCTGGAAGATAGCTCAGTAGCTGTCAGACCCCAAGGCAGAAATCAGACCAGTTCAAACAATGCTGCCTTTTATGCTGTTTTTCTATCCCTCCCCCAGGGCACTGGGATTGGAAGGGACCTAAGGGAATCAGTCACTGGCCAGCTACACAGTCAATATGAGAGTAGTCCTTCCCCCCTCTTCCCCCTCCCTCTCCTTACTTTCTGTTTCCCTGCAGGCAAGCCTAGGTTGAGCTTCAGAACTTGAAACATTTCGACTGCTTTTGGTTCGTTTCAAGGCTGTTTCAAAGCCCCCTGTTTTGTTTCGATGTCAAAACAAGTCTAAACAACATTGAAATGAAACAGCCGGAGAAATTTTGCACAGCCCTACTATTCACACTGAAATCAAAGGAAGTTGAAGTTTCTTAGTACTTAAGAGAACCATATTCTGAGTTAACAGCAGTGCATCTTTAGTTAGCACATGCTATTACTTTCCTTTTTTTTTTTTTTTTTTTTTGGCTCTCCTGTATTTCTCTTTTTTGGCATGCATCTTGCTCTGTGTTGTCTTACATTAGGTTATACATTAGGTTTGGAGAGCTTGTTCTTCAACTCCGTGTGCACTATTTACATCTCTGTTCCTTTTCTGGTCTCCTCAGGAGTGCATATACTTAGGTTTTAGATGTTCAGCCTTTACCTTTCTTGAGGTTGAATTCCACAGTTTCCTTACTCTTAAGACTAGGTTATGGACCACAGCCTCCTGTGCATCCACTACTTACTCTGGGCCAACTGAATTCTCTCACCTCTAGTTATTCCCTTTTACGAGGATATTTATCAGAAAATTTTGTTGAAGTCAAAGATTTTTAAGAGGAGGCTAGATGTACACCTTGCTGGGGTTGTTTGACCCCAGTAATCTTTCCTGCCATGGCAGGGGGACGGACTAGATGATCTACTTAGGTCCCTTCCGACCCTAGAAACTATGAAACTATTAAAGCCAAATGCAGGACCTCCATCTAACCCAGGAGGTGCACAGCCCCACCAGGGGAGATGCCTTGTTGGACCTGGTGCTGGCCACGGGTGATGACCTGGTGAGGGAGCTTCAGGTGCTCGACCACCTGGGCGACAGTGATCATTGCCTGCTGGAATTCACCATCCAGCGCAAGGTGGCAAAGGCCTACAGCAAGGCAGCAGCCCTAGATTTCAGGAGGGTGGACTTCAATGAGCTACAGAGAATAGTTGGGGAAGCGCTGAGGTCCCGGAGGGGAGGGGCACCAGGTGTCCAAGAGGAGCAAGGTGTTGCTCCTTAAGGAGACGATCCTCCAAGCCCAAAGGG
>NW_017728994.1:22442132-22442576 GCF_001723915.1 Gavialis gangeticus | reverse complement strand
GCACCCAGAGAGTGGTGGTGGATGGGTCATTTTTGATCTTGGAGGGGGGCAGGGGTCCAATCCTTCAGCACCAGCTGGGCAACCCCAAGGATGAACTCCCTCAGCTGCCTTCCCTGTCCCATTCTGAAAACAGCGAGCACTGGCAGAGAGCCTGGCCCTTGCTATGGGAATCTGGCTGCACACTTCCAGCAGGCAGCTAGAGGAACCAACAGTGAACCTCTGTTTGGTCTGGGGTAACATAACTCAGAACACTTTGTAGAAATTGTTCTGATTACAGCCACGTCACAAGCTGGCAGAGGGTAAATTCAGATTAGACATCAGGAGGCACTACTTCACTGTCAGCACAGCTAGGATCTGGAACCAACTTCCAAGTGAAGTGGTGCTGGGTCCTACCCTGGGGGTCTTTAAGACAAGGCTTGACAATCACCTTGCTGGGGTCGTTTG
>NW_017728994.1:22441256-22442073 GCF_001723915.1 Gavialis gangeticus | reverse complement strand
CGACCCTACTAACTGAAACTATTAAAGCTTGTAGTGAAGATTTTGTAAAACAAGCCTGTGTGCATATTTTGCTTGCCTAAAGCCTTTCTATCCCCTAATGGCAGAAAATAGGGAAGTCTTATTTATTGAGATTCTTCCACTCTGGTACTCTTGAGAACTGTCTTCTGCTCCCTATGTGCAAAGGTTGTTTTGGTCTCTGGGTTTTCATGGCTTTTCCTGTCCTTGCATTTTCTCTTAACATGACTTAAGCATTTGCTGAGGTGTGCCTTATGTTAAACTACTCTCTCTTCCTTACTTGTTTTCCCAATGAAGTTATACCATAAGCATCATACTGAACATACAGTATTTTCAAATTGTTACAGAGTGTCTCTGCATCTGTTCTACATTTGATAAGGAAGAATGATGAGACTTTACTAAGTATGTGGAGAAATCTGGAAACGTCTTGGACATCTGCTATCTGATATCAAGTTGAAGATCTATCGAGACTATTTGGGATCTGTGCCCTGTGCTCCATGAGCATTTCAGTGGAAGGAGAATAGTAAACCAAGTCAAGTGGTCTGCATTCCTGTATAGTTTAGTATCCTGTTTGTGACACTGTGAACACACTTAGACAATTATCAAGACGGCTGCCAAAAAAAATCCCCAATCAGTTTTAAGTTGGAAATAACTGATGTGGCATATAGACGTCTGTTGTGCAATCACCCTCGTATTTGGTATGAAACTGAAGTTTTGTAAGTAGGACTGGGGGGAAGGGAATACATTATGACACATCACCTGAAGATCTTTCCTGGCATGTGTTGTCAGACTCAAGATTTTG
>NW_017728994.1:22434131-22436256 GCF_001723915.1 Gavialis gangeticus | reverse complement strand
TGCATTGATGTACGTCTGGATTTTTTGTGTTTGTACAATGGATGGCACCCCAGCCCACGTGTCCTAGAGTAAGAATAGCAGACTCATTGTATGTCTTGTCAGTGTTGAACTGTATCCTGGGAAATGTGTGTGAATTTGTTATGTAGTTTTTCAGTACTTTGGCAGATGCTCTGGCATGTAGATTGACTGCAAGAGCCCCAATACCTCATCTTTTGATTCTGATACTTAAACTGAAGATTATCAGGTATTGTTAACTCAATGAGCAAGTGAGGTTTAGAGAACTGGTCTTTTAAATAATATGGCTTTGTGTAAATGAGTAAAGAGTGTACATACTTGCAATTAAGCTTTAGGCTAATCCACTGGAAGCCATATTAGCTGTCACATTGTAAGCTTGGTTCCCTCTTTAGTGGCTTATTTCTGAAAAGTTTCCTCTAGTAGCTTATGGCTTCTGAGTGTCGAACACACTTGGTGTTATCCCATTCAGAACACACTATTAAAATCTGGGACAGTCATTTAAGTATGCATGACCTTGTTGCCCTTCAGAAAGCTGATCTTTTGAGGTCTTCTCCAGCTCTGCTTCCACGATTTCTAGAGTAGAAAGATCTGTGTGATATACTGGGATGGTTTTGTATTTGTCTCACATTTGACATATTTCTAGGTTTTCAGTGTACCCGTCACTCAGGTACTTGTGTTGTCCCTTTTCTGAGCATGCTGATTATTTGAATGAGCAAAATGTTTAGTGGTAGGTGTTAGGACTGTGGTTGTCAACCAAGATGCTGTGAGTGCCCTTGGAGGTGCCGTGATGTAGGCTCTGCTGCTGTGACCAGGTTAAAGTGCCCTAAGTAGCTGCAGGGTGCGCGCACACTTTCCTGTTTGCCTTGGGGCTCTCTTATCAGATTAAAGCAGGCAGGAGGGCTGGTATGTACTGTTCCTGGTTTGCCCTTCTCAGAAACAGACGCACATGGGACATGCCTCTGTTTCCAGGAGACGCTGTGCAGGGTCTGACCAGAAAGGGCTAAAGTCCCAGAACCTATCCCCCTTGTTTTAGGATAAGAGAGCCTTAATGCAGTCAAGGGAGTGATTAAAAATCAGAAGCCTAGTCATGGAGAAGAGTCTTGAAGTGCTGCTATTGGTTTAAAGCTGAGTCATTCAAAGATATATTTTGGTTAGTCGTGTCCAACTTCTCTTTTCAATGAAGGAAGGGTTTTCATGGCCCTTCTAAAAACTTTCCAGGGAAAACATATGAGGCATATTGTGATTAGTTCATTGGTTCTCAACCAGGGTTGCTTCCCCATTCAAAATGCTGGGGTGGGATACCCTGGCACTAAAAAAGTAGAGAACCACTGTGTTAAGAAAATACTGGTATTGGAGATTGGGGACTGTTGTACCAGACATTATAAAAACATGCAGTTAGAGAAAATGAATATCCCAAAGAGCTTAGAGTTTAAGTATACAAGACTGAAAAAAATATAGATGGGAAATAGAAGTAAAAAGAGGTGCAATGATTTTCCCTGGATCATGATGGAATTTAGGAAAAGACCTGGGAACTGAAATGCTACCTACTAAAACTAAGTTCAAGATACAAAGATAGCCTGTCTATATCGACCTTAATTTTCAGCTACTTAGATCGCTTTAACTCAGCATCTGATAAGTAATCACATATTCAGTATTTAATTACCAGAAGTTGGATAGCTCAGTATAGAGCAACACAACCAAGTTTAATTACACTTTTTCAACAAATGGATTGTAAGTAAAAATGGGGTGGGTAACACTATTTTGTTTATGGCACAACATGTAAAGAAATGAAACTAAAAATATTTGATTTCACATTAAGCATACATAGGCAGCTAAACCCAAGTGGTGACATGGTAAAAGAGTTCAGTTGTTGAAATTGGCCTCTCTCTAATGATTGGAATCGGCAAACATTTTATGCGATAATCCTGAGTAAGTGGGTGGACAATATTTTGAATAAAAAATCACTTAATTTTTTTAGGGAACCTGATGTTTGTCATGAGCTAAGGCAAAATCCACGTGAGCTCTTGGGGAGAAAAATAGTTTATATTGGCCACTTTATTTTGCTTGAGTTGCTAGACAACCAGTTGGGGGGGGGGGGGATTCAGGGGAG